>NC_053149.1:46814661-47444094 GCF_016808335.1 Panicum virgatum
CTTGAACGGGTCGAACCGCTTGTCGCGGGTGCCGCCGTCGCACCGCCGCGCGCCGTCGTCGGCGTTCCTGGACGGGTGCATGTTCAGGATGGGCTGCGAGTGATACCGCGTCTGCTTGAGCAGCCTCGGGGAGTGCAGGTGCGCCTCCGCCTGCCGCTGCTCCTCCACGGGGTGGACATCGAGCCCTCCGGCGGCCGGCGCCACGCGCGCCTCCACGCGGCGCGCGGACGCCGTCCGGAACTGCGACAGGTGGAAGCCCGACGGCGACGCGGGCATGCTGAGCGAGACGGAGTAAGGGACGTGCGCGTCGTCGTACGACCGCGCGGCCGCGGGGATGCTGATGACGATGTCCCTGCAGGCGCCCCCCGAGCCCTGCAGCTCCTCCACCCTGTCCTCCAGCTCATTCAGCGAGACGGCGGCGGCGACGCAGTCGAAGCCGGCGACGGCCTGCGAGGGCACCTGGATCAGGAGCGCCGGGAGCGCCTCTCCCCTCGACGCCAGCAGGTCGGCGTTCGCCCCGGCCATCTCCACGTCCTTGCTGCCCAACTCCATCGTACGGGCACCCGACGGCACGCCTGCGGCACAAAGAGTACGGCTCCATTAATTAATAAGCAGCATGCTGCTGACGCGGCAAAGCGCATGTGAAACTCGCCGCGAAACAGAAATCACCAGAGGAGGAAGAAGATCATCAAGTGTCGCCGTACCAGATCCACCAATTCGGCCGGAGCACGGCTCGGCGATCCCGTACGGCGATGCTTGCCATTTCGATCGATCGATCTACTAGTAGTACTAAGCTTACTCCTACCAGTACTCACCTTCGTCGACTGGACTAGGTAAAATTAAATTTCTCTAACCGACAAGTTCCCTAGACGCGAAGCACCAGGCGGAAGAACAAGTTGCAGCGCGGCGGGCGCGCGAGCGGCGGCCGATTTATAGAGCGCGGCGCGCAGGTGGGGGGACTCTTTCGGCGCGGAGGGGTGACCGGCCGGGCCACGCCTTTTCCAATTCCCCGCACGCGAACACGCCGGGTGGTGAACGGCAGGCGCCAGCTAGCGGGAGCGGCCGCGGCGGCGGGGCAGGCCGGCGGCTGGCCGGTGACGGCGACGGGGCGCGAAGGGCGGCGCCATGCACATCGCGAAGGTTCAGTGCGCCGCCAGCCGCAGGCGTCGCCATCCGCCGTAGAAAACAAGCTGATTTCACCACGCTTTCCTTTTTCTTTCTTGTCAAATTTTGACACTCCCTCTTCCGCACTCTCTGTCGCGCACAGAAAAGATCAAGTATGCAAGTTGGTCTCCGATGGCACAGTTCAGTGCCAGTAAAAGGATCAGTGAGACGACAGGTAGACCACACCTGGTTCGCCGATCCCTGTACTTGTACGAGCAGGGACAGCAATTTCCTCTGACCTGACCTGCGTCTCCGACCCTGCTAGCCTACAACGCGCACACGACGTGACGTCCAAGGGATCGCCGCGTCAGATCCATTGATGACCTAGCCATCGAGGTGGATTTTTGTAAGCTTGTGCTCCTCCTCCGATTCAGGAGTCGCCGTCTCCATGGAAAGGATCGCTGAGCGCTGGCTGGCTGGCTGCACGCAGACCAGTAAACTTTAAACTGGATGGGGGCACGCACGTCGCGGTCCGGCACGGCTCCCGTCCACTGCCGGATCGGACCGCCCCTAGATGTGACCCGCGCGCACGCGACCTTACACTGACTCGATCGGTGCCATGGGTGCTAGCTAGGCTATCCTTCGCGTCCGTGTCCGTGACGCAGGCTCCTGCACAGCACAGCCATGGCCCATGAGCCATGCAAACTCGCAAGGACACAGCCTTGCAAAGGTGTGCTAGATTCCTAGATCCCCTCTAAAATCAAGGACCATGCTAAAACTAAAAACATGCGAAACCAAAAACTTTTCACTCCAATATAAGAGGATGCATGCATGCCACAGGCAAGAACATCCATGCTTTAGCTTTACCTCCGGTTCCAGAACCAGTTCAGCGTGGCTCCGCGGCGGCCTCGATGGGGGTATCAAGCTGGATGTGGTCGGCAGGGGAAGTCGGAGTAGGAGAGGTGAGAGACGGCAAGAAGCTAGAGCACTAGCACTCTAGCAGAGCACAGTATGAGGCTAGCAGCCCCAGTAATTAACCTGCTAGCACAGCACCTGATGAAGTGATGAGTGGAAGGAAGCTAGGAAGAAAGAATGAGCTAGCAGCTGCGAACGGAGGGAGGGAGGTGGTAAGCTCCCAGGCTCACCTGGGGCGTATATATAGACGGCGCACGAGGCTCTCGAGAGCTGAATTCCTCTCTCTCCCAGGAAAAAAGAAAAGAAAAAAAAAGGAGGGAAATTTTTTTTGGTAATCCACGGAAATGGTGCCAACCGCATGGACGAGGAGGACAGGGTGGAAATTTGTAAGAAATACAAATACCCCGGCAGAAAGGTGGCAGAGGCGATTGACGAGTCAAACCGCGGGGCTGGGCACCCTGCCAGGGCGCGGGGCCCGCTTCCAGCCACCCACCCCTCCGTGGGCCGGGCCGTGGACTTGACCAACGGCGCGGGCGCTGTCGGGCCCGCGCGAAAAGCCTCGTGCTTCCTGCATCGTGTGCTTGCTCCCGGTCCCGGGTTCTTGCGGGGAATGTTGGGCAGCGGGACGGGGCACGGTACGGAGAGCTCGGGGGCGGCGGACTGTGTGAACGGGAGGGTTGAAAAACCCGCGCGAGGAGATTTCAGTGTGCACGAGCCTGCAGTACACGGGCCAACTGTTTTTCTCCACAAACTCGTGGGGATCTACTTCTTTTTCTTTTCCTGCTCTTTTATTATTTAATAAGGTGGCACCGTGGCAGTGGCACGGAGCGATATCTATCGCGAGGAAAATAGCGGTAGTCGCTGTTTGGAAAATTGACTTTTCCTATGTTTGGAAAACATAAACCTCGTGTTTTTGTGTCATGTTCATAATCCCCGGCAGTCGCTGAGAGCGGCATAAATTCTAATTCTCGACGGTAATGTCAACAAAAGCACGGGCCTACGGAGTTAGATTCAAAAGTAGTGGCCGGTCAAGCATGCCGTACGTTCCATGACATTTTGTTGCACGGCCACCTATCGCTTTTACAAATGACAGGAGCTAGCGGTGCCCGCGCGCGGGTGTAAAAATTTACGTGTTGGGAGGTAGTAAAAGGTGTAGGTTGACAGTGCGACGACCGTGATCGACCCTGTACGTCTTTCTTAAGTGTTAAGAAACAAGTTTCAAAACACTCTGAAATCTTTTTGATGCACTTACTAGATGCGTGTAATAAACTAATCACGTTAACTTTTGCTAAGCAAAAGCATTTTATTTTTAAAGAAATAGAGGGGCTCTACTAGAGCTTTCTAGCTATATATAGTAGTTCACACACTTTATATTCCTCTTGGGTACGGAGCACGGACCTGAATAGTCTTCGAGTTACCTGAGCACTAGATGTGTTTTGGACGTGACCCATGTTTTATATATGTTGCCATGCACATGTACGCGCACACACTGAAGCCATGTCAAATTGGCCATGAACACCGCACAAGGACACTTTCTGAAAAAAAAATGCATGCGCTACATATATACCATCATGATGAAATCAGACTCATGCATATATACTCCCTCCATTCTTAAATATATGACACCATTGACTTTTTTTCTTGGTTTGACTATTTGTCTTTTCTACAAATATTTATTCAAATAGCCAAATCTTCAAGTTAGATTCAAGATACTCTTAATAATAGACGTAAATGTACTCATTTCACTTCATTTAACTAACTGATTAATTAAATAATGTTGGTCAAATTTGAAGAAAAAAGTCAACGGTGTCATATAAAAAAGAACGGGGGGAGTATGTTGTTCTAATTCCACAAGCCACCACGATGACGAATAGCGTAGAGTACTGGCTAGCAAGATGATGGGCTGTTGAACTCACTGATTCTTGCATTATTGCAGTGCTTGCTAATAGTGAGAATCATCGATCCAGAATTTCCATCGCAATTATGCAGGCTTTTTATTTCCTCCGCCAGCTAGTATATGTGAGTTCCCGAACGAATTTCGAGCGGTTTTCTTCTGCACCTACGAATTCGAATCTTGAATTGTGCCGAATGAAGAAGGAACAATTCCATCGTGCATGCATGGTTGTCTAGAAACCGGCCAGTTGTCTAGAAACCTAGATAAATTGAATGATGTACCGAGATCTCCGAATCGATGCTAGATGCCTCCTTAATATAATGCAGTGACAAGGAATAACTAAACTGAATAAAATCAGCAGACACCGCCCAAGTGGTCAGAATATGTAACCTATATCAGGAGTGAACGAATTAGGATACAGACATACTGTGTATGTCCTAGTCATCCATCTTAAGAAGAAACCAGTGGATTTGTAGCACTTGCTTCTAGCCAACATTAAAAAAAAAAAAGCCTAAAATTTTTTTGGAGCATGAAAGCTACCAGTGCCTGTTTGGAAGCTAGCCGTGGGGGAGTATCTCACCAATACCGAACTACTAGTGAACAGTGATTCCAACAGACAGCGAAACATCAGGTCGATCTAACACTATATGAACGGTGGACCGCTGAGATGATGCGTTTGAATTTGGATGAGCAAATAAAAATAGGTCCCCGACCAACCACAGGCAAACAATTTTGTTGACCACAACGTGATGCTCGCCTATACATTTTATACTAGCTAGGGTGTGTTTAGATCACTTTGCATTTTGCATTTTTGCATTTTTAGAAGGGAATCTTCAATATTTGAAGTATTAAATATAGACTAATCACAAAACTAGTTACAGATCTCGTCTGTAAACTACGAGACGAATCTAATGAGCCTAATTAATCCATCATTAGAGTATGTTTACTGTAGCAATTTAGTGTCTAATCACGTCACAATTAGGCTCATTAGATTCGTCTCGCGATTTACAGTCAATTTGTGTAATGCGGTTTATTTTTTGACTACATTTAGTACACCATGCAAGCGATTTACAAAAAATTTGTATTTTGCGTTTTGGATCTAAACAAGACCCTAGTATATATACTCCTAGCTGTGTCGCAGTATATTATTCAAGTGAAAACAAACGGACCGTACAGAAAGACAACAGGGGAGCGCTGGCTTGCTCGCCGTGCGTGCATGGACTAGTCAAACCCCCAAGAAATTAAAATTTAGAATAATTCGAATCTGGGACGACCAAGTGGTGAACGCGTGCTAGCATGTAGGTTACTGGTGGAGAGCCAAGGATATGCGTGCATGCGATTTTTAGGTTAAACATTGTTTTCTGGATTAAATATTTTTGTTTGCCTGGTTGCTAATTCAGCCAACAGTAAAGAGCTCTGAGCTCGCATGTGACCGAATGAATACTAGCCTACTGTCTTTCACTTACCCTGTCTTCCTAGCAGCTTTTTAACTTGGGGTTTCAGCAAGTAATTAAAAGTACACGCGAACATCTAATACCAATACTGGAACCGTAGGGTGTATATATATACCATAATGCACATAGAGCATCTTTGGTACGTTCCATTTGGACATTCTTTACTAGTTCCATCCGAAATTAGCCAGTTAAATCCAATTTTTATTTTCGCAGGTAAATCCACTGGTCACAATCAGGCATTCAGGTGACAACTAGCTAGCTATCCTCTGCCTTGTCGCAAGCAGAGCGCCACCAGACTGGACGCTGTCATGCTACGTACACACTCCATACAGGTCCACTGCTCGCTGGATCGACCAAACCAGCGAGCCCTGCTTGTTATTGTTGGGTCAGGAACAAAACTCTACACGGGCACGTCACTTGTTTTCTTCTGATTTCAACGAGCAAGCACATACATCATGGCCTCATGGGACGTCCACGTCGCCTTATCACGCGCGTAGTGTACTAGTGTATATGCTTATATATATATCTCCAGGATCGGGCAGATATAAACAACGCAGTTCGAATCGCGGCAAAATCTGGGGGAGGAAAACGGGTTGCAGCGTGCGACGAGTGCTCGCGTGTACGTACCTGGTCAGCAGCAACCTGGTTGCGCGGTAGTAGTAGTCGTAGCAGTAGCGCCTGCCTTGTTAGCCTCCAAAGCTCGCCGCCGGCTCGGCGGGTGACTTTGGCGTGTCGTACGTGCCTTCGGCGGCGGCGCGCGCGGTGCGGTGCGGCAAGTAGCTAGGCTCCAGCTGCTTCCGTTGGGTTCCGAACCCAGGCACCCGGAGAATCTGCGCGGGTGGCGCGGCCCCGGGATGCGAAAACGACACGCGCCGACGCGGCTGCAATGTGATCGCCCGGGCCGGCGCGGGGGGGACAACGCGGGCGGCGGAGCGAGCGAGCGAGGAAGCCGGCCGGCGGCCAGGGCCCAGGGGTCACAGGCGCCGCCGCCGCCCGCCGGGCTTGTTGGTGATGGTGGGGAGTGGAAGTGGGGGTCGAGAGCAGTCCTGGTCGAGAGCAAATGCACCGCAAGTTGCCGCGCCTGCTCGCTCGCTCTTGCTCCCGGCTAGCTAGTGCGTCTCGCACTGATCGATCTGCCTCGCCTCGGCGGCCCCGGCGCCCGGGCGCCTTTTATAGCCGGAGAGGCCGCGGCCGGCCTGCGGCGGGGTCGGGGCTCATGTGCGCGCACGTAGATGGGCAATGACGGCCGAACGAACTCGCGCTAGAGCGCGCGGGGGGATTTTTAGGTCACGCACGATGGATGGATGGGGGCCGGGGCGCGGTGATGACCTGTGCGCGCGAAATGGCCGAGCGGTGTGCTACGGGTTCGGGACGTCAGCGCGCTGGGGCGAGCCGGCCGGCTGCCCGGCGGGGCGGCGGGTAGTGGCCGCCACATGTGTGTTTCTTTGTCAGAGGCCAGTGACCCGCCCGGCGGGGGTCCTCGTGATGAGTGCCATGTAGGGAAGGATCTAGCTAGAGCTAGCCCCCGCCGGCAAGGGTAGGTCGTCGCGCGCCGGGGGATAAAATAAACGAGGGGGCCGGCTAGCTGCTTGTCTTTGGAAGTTGGGTGTGGTTCATTTTTTTTTTGTTTTTTTTTCATCATCTTCGTTCTTCTAGGTCGTTCATGGCAGTAAAAGGTTTTTGAGTGGTTCACGCCAGCCAGAGAGTTTATGCGTGACGCGCAACGTCGTACGTCGAGGTCTCGAGGAACGTGAAAGAAAGACGGACCAAAAAGAAGGATCCACCGACCGCGGGGGGTGTTGTTTCCGGGACGAGAGGAAGCAACGAGCGCATGCACCAAAAGGCGCCAGCCACTAGGCGCTTACTCGCATTGCATTGTGTGTTTTTGATGGTGCGACACAACCCGTTAGCTAGCTATCTAGTATGGGCCGGGCACACGGTGGCTGTGGCTCTGCTGATTCGACCCGGCGGGCACGGAATAGTGGGTCGAGATTTTGTTCTCTTTCCCGACCTGGGGCTGGGGCATGCCGGCTGTAGATGCTTCCAAGGGTAAAAAAATTAGTAATGGTGGATCCAGATTCTCGTTCTTTTCACGGCCTGGTGTCTCTCGGGACCTAATACATGACAAGTAGGTGGCCGGCCATCTCCACTTTCCTCTTAAAAGAAAAAGATCGACCGAACCATCTCACAGACATGTGTTGGACACGGTCACCTCATATCGTGGCCGGGATACGTTTACTCGAGAGCGTCTGCACTTTCTACCTGACAGTTTCGCGCGCCGAATGATCTGACTGAGATTACCATAGTGTAATGCTCCTCTTCTTTCGTTCTATGCCTTTTAAAATTTATATAAACAGTGCGAAAATTCGCTTCGGCTTTCTGGCAAAAAAAAAAAGCGCTTCTGCTTTATCAGCCGCGGCTGTTGCTGCACGCTGGGCCTTTCCAACAGACCACTAGCCTGCCTGGTCGCCAGACTTGGACCAAGACCTGAGCCGCCTCGCGCACACCTCACTCGACTCGACTGTCGACTCCGACCGATCTGCCAGGCTAGCTTGGAGCCCGGGCTCGCGACCGACGCACTCCACTCCACTCCACAAGAGCTGAGCCGTCCCACCCAGTCGGGTCGTCGTACTGCTCACCTCGCCAACCCGACCCGACCCGACCCGTCGAGTCCCAGGTAGGCGGCAGCTCGTGCCGGCGGTATCTGCGTCGTCTCCGGCCTACGCACGCACGAATGCCTGGCACCGTACGTACTACTCCCTCCTTCCCAGTTTATAAGGCATACACGTATATCAAGATTCAAACCTTCTCATCTTTGACCAATAATTTGACTATTAAATTTTTGTTTTTATAATGCAAATTTCATATGATTGGATTCATAATCAAATATAGTTTACAATGATTATAAGCTTATAATCAAAAGTGATATAATATATGATAAATAAATGGTCAAAGTGTTGTTTAGAAGACCGTGTCATGTTCCACCATGCCTTATAAACGGGGAAGGAGGGAGTAGGAACCAAGCAAAAGATCCCGTCACCGTACCACGCAGGCCCTGGTCGGATGATTGGGTGGTGTCGCGTTGCGCGACAACTGGTTTGCAGAGCACTCTCGCTCGCTGCTGATCCATCATCATGGAAAGCCGGTAAAGCTAGCCGCGATCTCACCCGAGTGGGGGACCCAATATATACTCACTTCACCGGGCCAGATGCGTCCCGGAACTGACCGGCGAGCACCGAAGTAAAGGCCAGCGACGAGGCGGTTACTTAATGGCTGTTATCTGGGGACAGCGTAGCACCATGGGCTACTAACAAGTGGTTAACCGTGCCGTAACCTTTTTAGGACCTTTTTTAGCGGAAAGCTTTTTGAGAGGAATTGCTAATAATATGCTGGTGCTGCAGCTTCCTCCATCCACATAAGAGTAGAGTACCGTCCTCCTCCGCCTCCTCTTTGAGGACCTCAAAGGAAATCTTTTCAATTGTTGTGCTACGATAGCTTCTTCCGTTTCCCATGGGCCAGAGAATGCCGCACCGCCTCGGTTGCCTGCCTTCCATGGTTAAACCCTCACCAAGATACCTCCAAGTACATCGTGGAATGGTGGCTCCCAAGCTCCAAGAGGATATAGCTAGAGTTCCGCCATGTTTACGGCACCCTTGGTGTCCTCACCACTTGGCACATGACCAAGGACAGGGGTGAAGCCAGCCACAAATGTCACCGGGGTCGCTACGTTTATCAATGGGGTCAACAATAGTAATAAACAGTAGATTTCTATAGGATTTATGAAATTTTATTGGGGTCTTGTGACCCCAATGCCAATGGGCAGCTCCGCCACTGACGAAGGAGCGGAACAACGAGCGAGGGTACTGGTCTATTGGATGAGGGAGAAATCATGTTGCATACGGGTCCTCAGTTATTCTCATGGTTTATCATAGATTATGTCTCCAAGCAATGTATAACCCTTCTTTGATATTTATCAATATGTACCCCTGGGAATGTCTATTCCTCACTTTATGCAAATCAAAGAGATTCAATCGCAGAAGGCCCCCCCGCCGCCGTCTTCCCCGTCTCCAATGGCAGGCACCGCCGCTGCCCGAGTGAATGCCGTGCCCCCACCCGGTCCCTAGCCCACCGATTGTCAAACTGCCGCCCGCAACCCACCACCACTGTCGTCGGTCTTCCCTACCACCTCCACACCCTCTTCTAAGGTCACCGTTGGCCACCGGACCCCTGCAATCCCCACCTCAAACTCCAGTCGCCGCAGGCTCAATGAGGAAGAAGAATAGTTGCTTCCTACGTGGCGCATGCGATAAATAGATTTGCCCCTATGCGCCCCTTCTCTCTCCCCCCTCCCCCTCCCGTGTACCTTGTAACAATTCATTTTTCTCTCTTAGTTAAAGTGATACGTGATGAAAAACAAAAATGTATTTTTGGGTTGTGTGTTGTCGATGCATTTAATTATTATGAATATCCATTTTAGTAAGTGATGAAAAAGGTATTATGAGTAGATCCATTTTAATATTTAGATTAGACTATTGAAAGATGCATACTTCATTTCATCTTGAAACAACTTCATAATATACCCCCCAAATATGATCCAAAATGTATGTACTGATGATCCATCTCCTTTTGCTTTGAGTATCAAGATATAAAGAGTAGTATAGACTAATAATAAGACTATTGATACTTGATCAATCATGAAAATCAATTTCGCATTGACAATAATTCATTTTTATTCAAATATAATCTTTTAGTTGAAATTGTTGGAAGCGCCGCCTTTGTAAGAAACATGTTGGTCAGACATATTTTGAATTGGAAGGAGCATTTACAAGACTCCTAATATTTTTCCATAATTTCTTTACAAGTGGCCAGCTGTTTCTAGTATATTATATAGTTGGTGATTTGCAACATTATTGGAAATATAGGAATTGTACTGGGAAAATTGTCAGCCACCTAAGAAGAAAATGTTTAAAAACCACTAAACTCCTTGACGACTCATCGAACACTTAGGACTCCTTTTTGTAATAATTAACTAGAGATACATGGGATCCCATCGATCTCTCATCTGCGATGAGCGATCATTAGGTTAATAATTAGGCCCCTGCCTGGATCAGCATTGCGCGCTTTTTTACAGACGATCGATCTTTATTTAACGGAGTAATCTATCAAGCTTAGGCCGCGCGCGGGCTTTAATCTTGCAGTGCGCCATGGGATCAGACGCACACACACTACTAGAAAAGAAGCCTTAGGTCCACCCAAAAGTATCAGTACAAAAATAAACCAGTACCTTAGGGTGGATGGAATTTATGAATGAGCCTTAGGTACCGGTTAGTATTATCAACCGATACCTAAGGCTCTCCATAGGTACCGGGTGGTAACTTTTATATTAGTACCAGGTGGTACCACCAACCGGTATCTATAGACAAGCCTTAGGTACCGGTTGGTGTTACCAATCGGTACCTAAGGCTCTCTATAGGTTACTTCAAAAGGAAAATATCTCCTTCTCAATCAGAACTGCTGCATAGGTGAGATGGTAAAGTAGCAATGCGCGAGGGTAGAGGTTGCGGGTTCAAATCCCAGCCGAAGGATATTTTGCGTGAATATTTTAGCCATAGGTACCGGTTGTTTTACCCGGTACCAAAAGCTCTACAGCTTTCGGGGTACCGGTTCAAGAAACCGGTACCAAAGGGCACTTTGAACCGGTACCCAAAGGCATTTTTCTAGTAGTGACACTTTGGGTGGCTCAGAGAGCCTACATGGGTGGAGACAGATACACATGGCGATCAATCCCATATATAAACTAGTTAGTTAATTCGGAAGCTGTGACAAAAAGCAATTAACGTGTGCATATCTCTTGCAATGCCTTTGCCTTGCCCATGTAAGGGTCGATTATCCATTGCGACCGGAAGTGTCACAGCCCTGGAAAAAAAAAAGGAAAAAGAAAATAAAATCCTCCGCCGGGCCCCACCTGTCAGCCCCTTCCCTCTCCTTCTCTGTTTTCTCCCGCGCGCCGCGGCACGCGTCGCCGCCGCCGGCCATCCTCGTGAGCCGCGCCACGTGCCGGCCATCTTCGCGTCCCGTGCCACGGTCGTCCTCCCCCACGCCCTTATCCGCGCCCGGTCGACCCCGTTCCCTTCCAACCCAAACCCTAGCCCCCTCCTCCATTGACGCCGCCGCCCCGAGCTCCCTCCTCGCCGCCGATTCGCCGCTCACAGTGAGTCCCTAGTCGATTCTTCGCGGGTGGAGCGTCTCCTCGCTTCCCTCGACCCGTTCCACCCCTAACCCGGCCCCTTCCCCTCCCCTGCAGGGCCGGCGACGAGCGCCTCCGCCCGCCGCCGCCTCTGCTCGTCGCGCCACCGGTCCGCCGCCGCTCCTCGCCCGCATCGCCGCCGGTGAGCTTCGCCGTCACCTAGGGCACGCCATGCGCCCTCGCCCCGAGCTCCTCCAGCCTCGCCCCGCCGCGCCGCCGTCCGCCGGCGCCACCGCGCCGCGCACGCGCGCGCGTGGGCGCGCCCAGGCGCGGGGTCAAGGCAGGCTTCGGCCTTGACCCGGCCTGGTGGTGCCGCCCGGCTCCCTGGGCCCACCTGTCGGTGGCCGGGGTGGCTACCTCGGGTGTACCTAGCGTTTTAGCTAGGGTTTCTTAGGTTCCATATTTCTGCAATCTTCCAAAATTCATAGAAATTCATGTATAGCTCCAAAAATTGTGAAACTTGTTTTGTTGAGTTCCTCTAGCTGAGATCTACCTAGGAAAAATATTGTTTTGCATGTTACTTTGTTGTAGATTTATCTATAGATTTATCTTGCAAAAGTGAGTTTATTGCTTGGTTATTTGTGTACTGCTAGAAAAATGTCAAACCAAATTTTGTTAGACTCCTTGTGAGGTGTAGTTTCCAGTGGTGCAGGTTGTTCACATGATTACTTGCTGTTGGTTGGGGTTTTATTTCGATTTCGTGCTTGCTGTCCAAAAGGTGGTTTAGTATAGAACTTTTTGCTGGAAAGTGATAAAATGGCAAAACCAGTTTTGTTAGCTTTGTGTTCCTTTCTAGTTTCCATGATAATTTTGTTGGATTTGTTTAGTTGAGTTTGCATTCCTTTTCTGTTTTATTTTGCTTAGAGTAGCTGAAAACGGTTTTATTTATGGTTAAGTCTAGGAAAATGTTTTTGCTGCAAAACCAATTTTCATGAGTTCTTTGTGATGTCCTCTGCATGTTCAAATTGTTTCATGATTTATGCTTGCTGTTTAGTTCATTCCTTAATTCTTGCATCGCATTCATGCATTTTAGTGACCGGACCGTCGGAGAGCGAACCCGGGGAACCCGTCGAGTCCGTTGAGCCGGAGCTTGGAGTCCCGTTCGTGGTCGAGCCGGAAGTTAACCCAGGCAAGCAGCTAAGCATTTTCCTTGCACCTATTTAATCTGATTTAGTTAGCTATCTCATCGGGTACTGTTGGGTTATATATTATCTATGTATTGCATCCTTGTACCTACTTTGATGCACTAGCCATCCTTGAATTGTTTAACCATGTCCTTGCCACGTGTTAGTCAGCTAATAACTTAATTTGACTAGATGCTTAGTTTTGCTTTGAATACTTGTATAACTTGCAAGAAAGGATTGGGTTAGAGTATCACATTTACCATCCATCCTTGATCGCACTTGGGAAGCTGGGATAAGTGGAGTGTAGTAGCGAGGTTCGAGCGGAATGGTAGGGCCTAGAGAATGAAGTCACATGGGCATAGTCCGCTTGGATCGATTAAGGACCGAGTGGATGCCATCGGCCTTGAGCACCTTTCCGTGCTACCACATATCCAATATAATGGAACGGATGAGCCAATTACCTTCTTTGACTTGATCATTGATGTGCAGTCCTAGCTACGTGGCTACAGGCTATGCAGAGAGGCTTAGTGTGTCCCCAGGTGGACTTATGTGTAGGAAAGTTTAGAGATGTCCCTGGTGGAACTAAGTCTCTACTCGTAAGCTAGGTGTGAGGTTCAATGATCGAGCCTTGTTGGGAACGGTTGACGTGAGTACCCCCTTGCCCGGCGTGATCGGTTGGGTGAGTCGCATGGTCCTCGTGTCGTGTGGGTAAAGTAGTACACCCTTGCAAGGATTTAAATCAATTCGAATTGCCGCGCTCTCGGATATGAGCAAGCTCTTGGTTCGCCGAATTCCTCTTAGAGAGTTTCGGTATTGTTGGTTTTGGAATCATGTCTTGTTAATGATCTATTGTTTAGTATTTTACTCTCTTAATCAACTAAAATTGTTTGGGGTTGGGCAAGATTAATTAATTCTGCTAGGTGGTAGTGTAAAGAGCTCATGCTTATGCAATAATTACTTAACTTAAAGCTTTTCTTTGAGCCTTTGCATGATCCTTGTTTATTTAATCGCGTAAGTCTTGCGGAGTACCTTTTGTACTCAGGGTGCTTTCTAAACCTAGTTGCAGGTGAGCCAGAAGTGGTGTTCGGCCATTTCTACCCCGCTGATCCTAATGCGGGGGAAGAGTAGGCTGTTGCTGCTGTGGTGATGTCCTTGAGCAAGGCATCATCATCTTAAGTAGGTTTTATCGTAGCTGAGCTTCGGGAGAGCATGTATTTTCAATAAGCTCTAAATCTCTGTTTAATATGACTCGCGTGAGCCCAAGGCTTGTAAAGTGAAGCTTTAAACCCACCTATGTTGAACTTGTAATATTAAGTCTCGAACTCTGGTTTTTATATAACTGCTCTTTGTGGATTGTTGGCTATGTATTCGATTGTATACGGTATGTGCATATGCTGATCCTGGGCGTATGTTGGAGCACATACCGGGACTACCGGATTTGGTATTATTTTGAATGAATGACGTGTCGGTTATTCGTGTCTCTAGATGTGGGATAACACGTGGCTCGCTCTACGGCAAGCACGTGTTAACTCTCATCTGGGTGATAATGACCGGCGGTTCATTTAAAATAGTCTCAAATTGGGCGGTTCTCACAGGAAGAGCCACCAGATGTTGGTCGCTGGTGATGGATGATGTATGTTAGTAAGCCTTGATCACTTAGCTTTTCCGATAGCCGGTAATGCGAATGTTCGGTACCATAAGCGGGTGGCCGTCGACGTCATGCATCATACATGCTGCATACACTATGGCCGTGTTTGAATCCAAGAACTAGAGCTATTTGAGGTAGAGCTAATTAACTCAATTAAATAGCCTTCCAATAAAATATAGTCCCTGACAAGTTTGGTTTCAACAGCTATTTAGCCTTTAAAGCATCTTTTTACAATCATTGAAGTCTTATTACCTCTCTTGCTATGGTGGATCCCACCTGAAATAGCTCAAATAATTACACCTTGGGTGGGATAATTTTTTGAGGTAGGCTATTTGCAAATAACCAAGAACTAGCCCTCATATTTGGGGATTTTGAGCTATTATGGGCTATTTTAGACCAAAAATAGCTCTAACTCTTGAATCCAAACATGCCCTATGTGTATGTGTGCCGAAACCTAAACTAGTATACCTGATGACCGCTTATCTGATGATGATACGCCACCACATCTTATCAGCTAGACTAGCTACCGCTTTTCACCGCAATCTGGCTGCATGCAGTAGGGATCGGATCGGAGACGAGACGGAATGGATATGCCGCCCTGCCTACCGTGACGCCCGGGGTGGGCGGGACATTAAAAAGGACACGCGTGCTTGGCCGCGAGAACGCAACGTTTTCCAGGGACCATGACTGACTTCTCGATCGATCTCGTTTAGATAGCAGTAGATGCAATGCAGCACGCACGCGCGCTTTATTATCTGGCAATAATGCAAAGCGCACGCGGTGGCTTTGTAATATACTGGTCTATTAACCCGTGCTCTCGCACGAGCTAATTAGAGTTATTTTTAAAATAAATCATACAATTAATTATCTCGCGCACTCTCATCTATTGAATATTTTAACACATATAATAAAATATATATTTATTATAGGTTTCATTTTGCACCACACCTCCATGTGTGTTTGATGTATATTTAATTAAACTATTTATTTATGAATTAGTGTTCTTATTTCTTTCATCGTACATGAATACACAGTGACACTTATTATAGGTAGTATTTTTATATACATAATAATATAATAATGATAAAATTAGTAATTTAAAATTTTATTATAATTATATAATTTAGATTCAGATTTTGGGTCAACGACATAATTGGATAATTTATATACAAATTTAGGGGGCATTTTGCATTTTTGTTTTAGTGGCATAGGTGGGTAATTTACACAAATATTAGGGGGTTACTTTAGATTTTTTTTTCCTATAATGATAGAGATGGGTAATTTAGATACTCTCTCTGTCCTCAAATATAAGTCATTCTAAGGTTTGAAATTTGTCTCCAAATATAAGTCATTTTAGGTGTTTGGACCAAATTCCCGGTCAGACTTATCACTTCGGTTCCCTAGGCAGGAGACCCGCTCACGACTCGCAAGGCCTTTTCTTTTTTTCGTCCCAGCGACAGCAACCGTCCCCCACCGCCACTCATCTCCTCCGTCTCCCCCTCCCCAATGTTCATGGCCGCTCCTCCCTCTCCGCCTCTGCTACTCCCTTCCATTCTGCTGCTCGCCTCTTCCCCCATCTGCTCCCCTCCCTCTCCGCCGTGAGGCTCCTTCCCTCCCACTCCATCCCATTGAGATGAACAGGCCCATCGGCCCCCGCACCCCAGATCTCGTCCCTCTCAAACCCTGTCGGCGTCCCATTAATAGATCCACGGCGGCGGCAAGATGCGCCCACGCGCTAGGGCTGTCCCCCAAGGCGGATGGAGCTGGACCCCCTCGGGGCGCCCTCAGTGCGGCGGCGGATGCTGACGGCAAGGGGGCCCCTCGGCGCGCCCTCAGTCTAGTGGCGAATGCTGGGGGCCGGGATCCCCTCGGCTGGACGTCGGCAATCCGCATGAAGGTATCGTCCCCGTAGATTTCATCCTTGATTCGGCCCCCGACTCCGTTGAGGCTGAAGCGGTTCATGACGACGGCGAGTTGAATAACAATTGCAAGCTAACAGATTGAAAAGAAATGACACTTACCTTCATGATTTTCTCCAAGAGCAGCATCGTGGACAACCGGGAGCTGGTTTAGATCCGGTAAGACATGATTTTATTGTGCACTTGGCTCAGAGTTTAGATCAATTTCCATGGTAATTTATCTGTGGTTCCCAACATTTGATGGCTGCAACAGGTTCTACTGGAATTAGGGAGGAATGAAGTGGAGTGGAGTTTTGGCTTACAGAACTGTTGCATTTATAGAGGCAAGAGGAGCTGCTCGACATGTGCAGGCGCAAGTTTTTGGCTCCAAATTTTGATTTTTGTGTTTTCGGTGCTGCCTTTTGAGATTTGGTTACGCGCTGTGCAAAATTTAGGCCCCAGGCTT
This sequence comes from Panicum virgatum, assembly GCF_016808335.1. NCBI lineage: Eukaryota > Viridiplantae > Streptophyta > Magnoliopsida > Poales > Poaceae > Panicum > Panicum virgatum. The sequence goes on from NC_053149.1 coordinate 46,831,412, forward strand.
TTTGTTTAGCCACTGTGCAGCACTAGGCTTTTCATTTGGCGGGAGTCATATGGAGGGTCTGCAGTGTTCTCTCTGTATAATTAATGTTTGTAAACTAATTAATGTTTGTTGGATAACGAGGAATATAAGCTTTAAAGCATGCTTTGTTTTCTGTGTGGCTGCCTAGCTTCTTGTGATTGAATGACACAATTACAACTGAAAAGTATATTAATGAGGGGCACATGCGTCTTTTCTCTATCTTCTTAATCTTAATCTGTTGGAAAAACTCTACAGTTACTTATATTTCAGGATGGAGGGAGTACATGTTTAAGGAGTTATTTTAGTCTATTTTTATAATAACAAAGATGAGTAATTTATTAGAAATGATAACGGATCCAATGACTATTATAATTACATTAGTCAGATGGATGACTAGATGTTTTTGATTTTTGTGAGAATTTTTAGAACTTCTCTATAATTTTAGAGTGTCCATCTAAAATTCTAGGTGGCTTCACGTAAAGGCTTTAAAGGAGCATCCAATTAGTAATAGTAATATTGTACTTTTGCAGTTCGCTGCGCAGGCAATGACACGTCAGAATAATGCAGGGGACGGGTAGATGGTAGACCGGCCAATGGACTGCAGCGATCGAAGCTGCAGATTAATCGATCTCTTATCTGGCTCGTGCGTGCCGACGATGGGGCGGACCGAGTTGCGGACAGATGGCAGGCACGACCCAGCACAGCTGCACACATCGAAGGCGGCGGCAGCGCGCGCGCCCGGCCCCGGCGGCGGCGGCGCCGACGCCGCGTGGGCTCGATCGTCTGTGGACTGTGGGTAGGAAGAGCATTAGAAGAGATAGCTACAGCAGCGGCGGCAGCCCGATCACGTCGCACTCGTCTCCACTGGCGCCTCTGCTGCGTGCTTCGAATTTCGCCGGCGCGGCGGCCTCTCCTCGATCCATGGTGCGATGCAGCTCGCCGGCTATTATGATGCGCGTCATCATCAGTATGTACGAAAAGCGTCAAAGCGAGTTCCCTTGCACGGTGGAAAGTGGCGAGCTTCCATGGCACCGAGGAGATGTGCCGGGCCGGGTCGACACGCACGTACGCGCATGTACAAACTGCACGGCGGGAGAAAGCGACGGACAGAGTTCACAGCGCCACCGGTTTATTCACCAAGGACAAACCAAAGATATCTTGCTGGATCATAGCAACAAGGAGCGCAGCCACTCCTGCCATCAGTCTATCCCGATCGACCTCAAAATAGACTGTCGATTCCTCATCTTGCAGCCGCAGTCTTCAGCTAGCTGCTCGATCAGCAGCTGAAATGCAGTAGCTAGCTCAAGCTAGGAGACGCCCGGCCGGGTCTTCCAGGTCGGCGGCGGCCGGGCTTTTCTCCGGCCGGCGAGGTTCCGTGCCCAGATTTAATTTTCAACCACCGTAGCTTTAGCTTTTGGCCCTTTTTAACTTCAGGGCTTTATCGACGGCTTAAGCGTGTATTTTTCTGCACGGAAAGAAGAAAAAGGGATCGTGGAACCGTCGGCCAGCCACTTGGAATGACAGATCGTGAGTGAGGAGGACGCATGAGCATGACAGACGTGCCCTGCGGGAATAGATGTCCTGCGCCACTCAGTGCTTTTATCACCCTGCCCTGGAGACTAGGCCTCTAGGTTCACATTAGCCTGCCCTCACGTTTCTAGCTGCGCTAAAAAGTTGTGAAATTCGTCGCAAAAGAAAACTTGGAAACTGGCACCCACAGTCAAATCACTACTACAGATCGGCAGTTTTGTCCCGGTTTTAAAACCGGCATTCGGCTGCCGGGAGGCTTTAGTCCCGGATGGCAGAATCGGCACTAAATGTCTGATGCTAAAAAAGTTTTTGCGCCCCGCGGGATTCAATTCCAAGACCTATTGTCTAGCGCATGGTTTTTTTGCCAATTCACCCAAATAATACATGTGACTCAGTATAGAATAATTTCCTTTGAACTATCACGTGGAGAGGCCTTTTGTCCGGATTGGTAAACCAACCGAGACAAAAGGATCCTATAATCCAAGTTGGTGCCACCAATCGGGACAAAAGGGTTGGGCCTTTTGTCCTGGTTGGTGTCTCCAACCAGGACAAAAAGCCTTGCTGGCCCGGTTAGCCGTTGGACCCGCGACAAAAGCCACATTTGGTCCCGAGCCTAAAAGCAGCCGGGACAAATGGACTGGATCAAAAGCCTGTTCTGTAGTAGTGAATCAAAATAATCCACAGGTGTAAAGTTTTAAATTTGCAAGGTATTTGGGTTCAGTTGGTTAATTAGTTCGTTATAATGCCAGGTGTCTAATTCATAAGTAAATATTAGGGTTGTTTTGGGTTATTTTTTTCTAGTTCCATATAGTTATGTGATTTAGAAATAGATATTTGGGGTTCGGTTATCTTATCTTACTATTACTAATTGGAAACTCCTTTGAAGTCTTCACGTGAAGCCACCTAGAATCCTAGGTGGGCATTCTAAAAAAATAGAGAAGTCCTAGAAATTCTCACAAAAATCAGAAATATCTAGCCATCCATTTGACTACTCTAATCATAATAGTTTAGATCTGTTATTTTTTAAATAAATTACCCCACCTATGCTATTATAAAAATAGGCTAAAGTAACCCCCTAAACATGTATCGAAATTACCCACCTCTGCCATTATAAAAAAACTAAAGTAACCCCCTAATTTTCGTGTAAATTACCCACATATGCCATTAAACAATAATGCAAAACAACACCTAAATTTGTATAAAACTTATCCAATTATGTCATTATTAAAAGTTAAAGTAAACCCTAAATTCGAATCTAAATTATATAATTATAATAAAGGAAAATCCTTTCTACACTCGCTTGTAGCAACTCCCACATGTATATCTCATGATGTATGATGTATCTGACCCAACAAAGAGTATATATGTAAAGTACGTGGTCACACTAGACAATATATGATGGTATATCCATTAAGTATGTGATCATACATGGAGTATATGGACATACTTATTTTTAATATATAGTGTTAATGTATAATCATAATATATTAAAAAATCTGGGATGCTTTTGAAATTGTTCTCATATATCTATTTGAGAAAAAAAAACTCGACCTGCGGGGGGGGCAAGCTGCCCCGCGGCATTACATTTAAGAAGAAGACCTTCTCACACAGGCCGAGAAAACCCACGAACCCCGGTCCTGTCCTGACACTGGGAGGCGTTACCCGTGAGGCTACCTACCTGGGCCATACACGGTCCTCAGGCCGACCTGGGCCACTTCTTTACCAGTGCTTTGGCACACAGGACCGGCGAGGGGATTTTTTTAACCCCAGCCCGAAATTCGCTCCCACGGGGAGTCGAACCCAGGACCTGAGGAGGTGCTACTGAGCCCCCTTACCAACTCAGCTAGGAGGCTGTTCGCATATCTATTTGAAGTATTTTAGAATTAGTATATGAACATACTCAAAGTGATAAATGAATATGTGGACATACGCATGATGACATATTGATGGTGAGTGTAGCTACACGCGAGTGTAGCTACTCACTAATAAAATATTAAAGTATATTAATATAAAATTTTGAATTACTATTTCTATCATTATTATATTATTATGTATTTAAAAATACTACCCACGATAAGTGTCACTGTGTATTCATGTACGACGAAAGAAATAAGAACACTAATTTATAAATAAATAATTTAATTAAATATATATATCAAACACACATAGAGGTGTGGTGCAAAATGGAATTTATTGTAACTATATTATGATAAATATATATTTTATAGTATGGGTTAGAATATTCAGTAGATGGGAGTGCGTGAGATAGATAATTATAGCTATTAGTTGTATAATTTATTTTTAAGATAACTCTAATTAGCCCGTGCGGGTGCACGAGTTGATAGGCTAGTTCTTTCTAATTACTAGCAGAGAGACCCAACTAATTTTGTATTTTTAGTTATTTTTCATAATGGCAGAATGAAGTGGATCTTTTGAATCCGGCTAGATTGAATGGCCATCGTTGCAAGCGGTGGTCAGAGTTCACCAAACCAATGGTTGAATATTTTGCTTTAGAACCTCTAGGATCTCCTTTTCTTTTCTACCATGTATTATATAAGGTAAATGTGAAAATGGCAAAAGGAGAATCCAATCAGTCAATTACTATGCCCTAGAAAAAGGATAAGATGGCTGAAAGAGTTGAGATGATTTTGGACTAATACAAAATTAACTTACAATTAAGTGGATATCTTGAAAATCTAAAAGGAGGGCATTAGTCCGTTTCTTTTTCTCCACAATATATATTGTCAAAAGTATTGTCTTTTCCTTATCCTCATGTACTATGTTAAATTTTTGTATGTGACATACCTCATTTCTTCAGCAGGGATATCTCGTGACCTAATTATACAGGATACATATCCATCACTTCTTTAGCAGCGATATCTCGTGACCTAATTTTATAGGATTAGTTCGACTTTGTGTGTGGAATGCTGTGGATGATGACTCAAGCAATGAAGCCATAAATATATATGCTCTTGAAGAAAGAAAAAACAGAGAAAAGGTGCGGATTAAGTGAGTCAAATCAACGTCAAATGACGCTTTCAGTTGTATATGCACAGACTATCAGCATGCCTGTTCGAGCTAGGGCTAGTTTGTTTATGTATGTGTATCCAGCAGAACTAATAAAATCAGAGCTTGGGTGAGAAAAATGAATTTAAAGAAGAATCATCCTCCAAAAGTACATTATCCTCTAGGCAAAAGGATTCATGTCGAAATGATAACAATTATGCATATAGCACTATAACATGCATGTGACTATTCGTTGTTTTCAGTGGGAAACATTATCAGCTAGCGCTATCCAGACCTGCGCGGCACTACTCGGTAACATTATCAAGATCACTAACATTTGAGAGGAGAAAGTTTCATAGGATGAGAGGAGTTTCATCCTCATAAAACTCAGCCAACACAGTTACCTAGTTACATCTTAGTAATTGTGCCATTAAACCATACCTCAAAGACAGATCGTCCTAGAATCAAGGTTACAGTGAAATGCATAATGTTTTTTTTTACAGAAAAGATTGCAGATAATATTAACAGCACGCTTTATACCTAGCTAAATCCACCACCCAATCAATCAAAACGCGTCTTCTTTTTGAAGATATCTGATTAATACATTGGCGAATGGCGCATGCCTCCGAGTGCGAAGACTTGCGCTCGGTCACCGGTCACCAGTCACCACACGGTGAAATAAACGCAACAGTTTCCCGCCCGCTGTACGGCCCGCGTCCGACCGATCGTGATGCCGCGCGGCGGCGGCCGGGGGCAGGCATGCTGGCACCGATCACTTTCTACTACCGCGGCCGCACGGGGGTACGTTTTCTCCCACGATAGATGCCGTCCGGCGCAAACCACTCGTGCAGTCCTGCTCGTGCAGGAAGACGGGATCGCGTCGCCCTCAGCCCCTCACGAGTACCCGGAACGAATTGAAAGACCTGGCCACTGCCGGTTCCTCCGCTCCAGACGAAAGGGCCGGGGCGGACGATCGACGTCGTGGCCTAATGCGTGCGCCTCTCCCACTGCACCGTGGAAAAGGAGACCCAGACCACCAGATGCTTACCGAGTGGAAGCCGTGTTTATCGGTCACTAGCAAAGCTTTGCTCAGCTCAATCTTTTTTCGCGATGCTGTGTTCGTTTTCTCCTCGTTGCAGTGCAGTGATGCCAACGCGCGCGCGCGAGAGGGGGTCTAAAAAAACCGATAAAGCTTCATGACTTGAGAGTGGAGGGTGGGCCCGGGGATTTGACCTAAAACTGTCCTGGTCGGACCGCCGGTACGGAATTCGGTAGTAGAGCATACTGTACTTGTGTTGCAGTCCACGTCACATGGAAGTGCTCCGGTCCCTTTTGTTTATTTTTGATGTTGCTTTTTTTTTCTCCTTTGCCCTTTTTCATCGTGCGTGCCTCATTCCTGGGGCAAGAACATTCTAGGGACAAATTCTTGTTGAAAGATCGCGTACCGCGTCTGTATCGCGGAAGGTAGCCATCGATCGAGTTCGATTCCTTCTCGAGTTGCTCGTTATCTGCGAGGTCGTCGTTCCAGATTCGGGCGCATAATGTTCAGATATTGTACGGTGAAGTACAAGTTCTGAAGTTCAGAGGTAAGAGCCTAACCACATGCCATGCGGATTTACAAATTCAGCATGAGAAGATAAAAAGAAGGTGCACTTGTAATAAGATGGCCCAGTATATACTAAGAGCAACTCCAGTGTAGTGACTAAATTTGAGTGACTAAAATTCATTTTAGTCACCCAATTTTTAAGTTTAGTCACCCAAAATATAGTCTTTACTCTAGCAGCATCGACTAAATAGACTTCTAATAAATAGACTAAAAGGATTAAAAATGGTGGGCCTTACTTTTGGTAGCTTAAGTAGAGGGTGACCAAATTGAGGGGGTGGGAGAGAAAATTTAGTCACCCCCTCATTTTAGTCACCCAAGTAGGGACCCTGCTGGAAATGAAAATTGAGCAAAATGATGAAAATGTGGGTTTAGTCACTCAAATAAGAACCTGCTGGAGTTGCTCTAAGTATATATTGCCCATAACAATACTGACTACCTTTTCAAGGCTACTAGAATTTGGTATGATGTCTCTAAAAAAGACTATGACTTTTTAAAAATAAATGTACGCACAGTGTAATGCATTCGTGTCAGTATATCCAAATACAGAGCGTGGTATGTGACCCAAAGCATTTTCTAGGCCTTTTATCCTCGGCTTCATATGTCCATTCCGCGCGTCCTTCTATTCATCAACTTGCACCACCCAGTATGACTTGCGCTCGATTGATTTGTTTAACGTGTTCACTCAACTCAGAGAGAGATACCTGTTTGTTTGAACTTCCTGGCAGATTTTCAGTGTTAAAAGTCATAAGCTCAAACAAACAACGAACTGCTCGTGCATCTTTGGAAAGCTGGAAGCCCAGATAATTTTATATGAAAAAGTTGGAAAGCTCAGTTTTTTTAGATTACACAGTACATCATACACTCAAAACGCACGCACACTTACCCCTATGAACACACGTACACAAATCTTACCTTATAAGCATCTTTGAAGACCAAGTCGGCAAATCCTCGAGATTGATAAAGTTATCACAGGTGCATCGCTGGAAAGCTCAGTTTTATGAATTCTCGTTGCTTTTTAAGCTTAGAAAGTTAAACACATCTTCTAAAAGCTAGTATTGGATTTTCAGAATTAAAAACCAGCGGCCGCTTTTTAGAAAAGCTCAAAAGTTGTTGCTGCCTTTTTCTTCTGAAAATTTTAACAATAGCTTTTAGACTATACTTTTAATTTTATGATTTCAAAAGCTACAAATGCCTAGAAAAGTAAGCTCTTTAGCTTTTTATATAAATTCATTTTTTCTGAGCTTTTAGCTTTTTGAAAGTTGTACGAGAAGTCCGCTGTTTATTTAAGCTTCTAAGTTTTTTTTGGGTAAGTTTGCAAGCTGAAAGCTACCAGATGCTCAAGCAAAAAAAAAGAAACTAGCCGCTCTTCTCGGCTTCTTAAAGCGCCTCCAACAAGAATTTGGCAGTTCTCACAACTGTGCGGCAGTGCGGGGCACCATCGTAGTATATGGGTCACAGGGCGCCCACATGAGAAAGATGGGGAACCTTGCATGTCGTAAGCCTGTCAACTCTGAACTTGTCCGGCACCGTACAAGTTCGACCATCACCTATCGCCTCATGCGTTCAGTTGCTTCCATTGAATTCAGCATCCATTCCCCAAGTTTTTCTTGCGATTCCATCCGTGTCTCCACTCTCCAAGACTCTCTAGCGTTTTAAGAATGCATTAGCTCTGAAGAAATGGTGTACATGAGACTGAGCAAAATTGTTGGTCACTGCCGCAGGGTCTATCCTTCATCCCTGCTCCTGTGCTTACTCTGACTTACGGGTGATCCATCCACACATATGAATACTGTAACCAGATATTGGTCTGGTTTGGTTCACCCTAATTATGTGGTCAAAGACCTCATTAGATTCGTCTCGCGAAGTAGCGCAGGAGTTGTGGAGTTAGTTTTGTAAATTGTTTTTATTTAATACCACTAATTGATGGTCAAAATTTGCTACAGTAAGCGCTAACTGAACGAAACAGGGCCATTTACTCTCCCTAGCTGGTCTTTATCCATGTCACATCGTACACCAGACTGAAGCAGACTGATCAAGACGGCTATCCGCAGGAGCTGATCAGCTAAAGCAAACCGCACACTCCTCCACTGTCATGGGTACATTTCGTCCCTGAAGAATTTCTCGATGCAACTTGCATTGTCATAATGCGCGTTCACATGATCGGTTGCAATCTAGAGACTAGAGATCACATGCATGCAACAATATGCCTCGTCAAATTTGGCCACGATGGAGCCACGAGCGCTAACCAGATGGTACGGTTCAAACAGTACCTGCACTGCTGCAAGACAGGGAAAGAGGCCATCATCACGACGAGGCTCCTGTTGGGCGCGCACTGCATGCGGCACCGTACAAGATCGATCAACCGATGGTCACCATCCGTCGCGTCAAGCATCGTGGTCAGTGGTGGGCATGCAGAGTTGGAGAAGGCCATGATGGCGGGTGCCATGGTGCCATCCACGGGCCTGTGGCCAGTGAAGGTGCGAAAAACACAAAGAAAAGGGCAAAATCGTGGCCAAAATCAGAATGAAACCGTGCGTTTTGAGATGGATTCAAATCCAAACTAGTAGTAAAAAGATAAGGATGAGAAGGAATTGATCTTCGGTTAGGGTTGCTTTGAGGCGAGGGAAGAGAAGAGAGAGGAGTGAAGGCTCGGTCACACTTACACATGCGTCACTACTATAAAAACGATATGTAGTAACACTTCAATTTTTTTTAGGGGCGGATCTAAATTTCACTCGTTGCTACAAATAGAGCCGAGTTACTGTATCATCCGACCCGCCCTCTAAAAATATATTTTTAGAGACGGGTGAGGAGGTGAGCCGTCTCTAAAAATACCATTTGTAGGACGGGTCACCCCGCCCCTAAAGAGTTTGAACGCAGGAAGTGGGTAGGGTTAAAAAATTTCGCTGGTGCGGCGAGCGCGGACGACCACATCTTATATTCTCTGTCTTATCTCCTCCCATCGGCAGCCCTTTCCTCTCTCTCTCCCTCTCTCTCTCACTCTCCCTCCTTCCTCTTTCTTCCAGAATCAGAGCACCCACGCCCAGCGAACAGCGAGCGCAGGGCGCTGCTGCCGGCTTCGGCGACCGGCGACCGCGGCGGGGCCCGGAGCTCTCCTTCCCGGCGGCGCCGGCATGGACGCGCGGCGGCGGCGCCGCCCTGGACGCGCGGTGGAGGCGCGCGCGGGGCCCGGAGCCCTCCTTCCCGGCGGCGGCCCAAAGCCCTCCTTCCCGGCGGTGTCGCCACCCTGGACGCGCGGCGGAGGCGCGTGCGGGGCCCGGAGCCCGACGTTGGCGCCGCCCTGGACGTGCGAGGCCCGGATGTCTCCTTCCCGGTGGCGCCGACGCGGCGGAGGCAAGCGGGGCCCGGATCTCTCCTTCCTGGACGCGCACGGGCCCAGGCCCCTCCTTCCCAGTGGCGGCAGCGCACGGCGTGCTGCGCGCGGCGGGCTGCGGGCCTTTTTTATTTTTTTTATTCTATTTGTAGGGGTGGGTGACCCCCTCACCCGCCCTTAAAAATGGGTTTGTAGGGTGAGGGGGTGACCCGCTCCTACAAATAGCTATTTTTAGCTGCGAAAATTAGAGACGGATGAGAAATCCGTCTCTAAAAATGTCTTTTTACCAGCCCCTAAAAACCGTTTTTGTAGTAGTGCGTTGAGCAGTCAAATTTGATGAACAGGGAAGGGAGCCCAAGTTTATTTAGGGAGGAAACCAAGGCGTTGAGCGGTCCACAATGAAGAAGAACTGACGAAGAGGAGCAGCAGATGCCATGCGCGAAGCAAGTGGAGGTCAATACACATACCTTCATTTAGTGACGCCATAACCACAGCCCACATGAACAGATTTGCATCGTCAAAGAAGCACAAATCAACAAGCATGCTACTATTAGTGATTGAAGGGGGAAACGTGGTGAAGATGAGAAACGATAAAAGATAAAAGACACACGGTAAATGCAATAGCTACCCATCAAGGGCAACTCACCAAAACCAATAATAGATGGGACAGCAGCCATGTCAAATATAGTAGGAGTCTGTTTGGTAAGGTTCCCGGTCCTTCAAAATCGGATCTGGCTCTGGCTTCTCTTCAGGTAGAGCAGCTTTCCGCCCTGCGGGTGGAAGGCGCGAAGGGTTTTAGGTGCCGCTCCGGACACGGAGCTGCTGCGGTTTTCACCGTATGGACGTTTGGTAGAGCTCTAGCTGGACCCGCTTTTGAAGCCCTGCCGACATTCAATAAAAAGGGCGAGGTTAAAGGAACAATAACTAACATAGTCGCTTTGCATTTTTAGGACACGCGGTTAAGCACAGTTCAGATTCTTCTCTACAATATTATTTCTTTTTTGCGAGGAATCTACAGTATTATACAGTACCAAATGCTACATTGATCCAGCTGAGCTACAGCACCGCACATTGTTTCGGATGCTTCCGGTCACTAGATTGGATCTTTTTTTTATTTCTTTTGGAACGGGTCGCATTGGATACCACTGCATCGCCCCTGCATATACCCCCACATTCAGTAGCCTTTTTTGTCAGATTTTCAGTAGGCCTTTTATGTTCCACTTCGATGCGTCCATATTTTACCTTCGAATCCATCAGCGTGCCTTGGCATTCAATTGTTTCGCGCTGCCCGTAGATCGAGTGTGCACAGCGATCGCGCTGCAACTTCTCTTTCTCTGGCCTCCTGAAGAATCGCCTGCAGCAGGTCACCATTGCATTCGTGGAATACGGGCATCCTCTCGAGTCTGAACGGGTCGTACTGCTCCTCCTCAGGATGCAAGCGGCGCGGGCTTTGCCGCGAACCCGCTGGGCCAGCCCGCACCATAAACCCACCTAACCCGCGTCGCAAACCCGCATGGATGAAGCGGTCCTCGCGGGTATACCCAGCGGCCCATCGCAAACCCACGTCCTCGCTCTCCAGACGCTAACGCCACCTCTGGAAGTCCATCCCGGTGCTCCGCTTTGCGTCGAGGGAGGATGTCGCGCCGCGTGACGGCAAGCAGTTCAACGCAATCTTCAGCGCGATACTCGCCCGGCGCGTCGGCATCGGCGGCGCCCGCATCGACGCACTGCAGATTAGCACCGCCCGCTGGCCGGAGCGGGCCCTCGCCGACGCGTGGCTCCGGTTCGCCACGGCACACGTCGCAGGGTCCTTCACGCTCGTCATGGCGCCGCCCGTAGCGCCGCCTTCGAGTCCGGGGCCGCTACTCCTCGGCGAGCTGCCGAGACGCCCGAATGTCGCGGCGATCAGACTCAGCCTGGACCAGGCAACGCTCCAGCTCCCCGCCATGGCGGTGTTCTGCGAGCTAGCCGAGCTGTCGCTCGTCAACGTCGCATTTGCACGCGGCCAAGGCATCGCCGTGCTGCCCGCGGTGCCATGAGCCTGCTTGCACCTTCGACCATCGTACTTCCTTGTCGTTGATACTTGATAGCATGCGGGTTGCCGCAGAGCCCGCAAAAACTAGCGGACGCGTGAGGGCCGCCGCTTGAGACCGCATATGCGTTTGCGGCAAGTGCGGACCCGCGGCGGACAGCCTGCAACCTGCCCCGCCTGCATCCTAAGCTCCTTCGTACAAGATCCATCATCCTCACTGACTCACTGTATATCTCCAACTGACCATCGCGGCACGCCACGCGAACTTGCGGGGGTCGACCAGTTTTGGCGGAGACCAGCACTTGCCGTTGCCGTTGCCGGGGAGCCGTCCGCCGCGCAGGGGCGGGGGCTGGTCGACATGCATCGGAGTCGGACGAGGGGGAGTCTATTCCTCACTGCGTGCGACTGGATTCAATCTAATCGCAGCAGCGAGCTCCCCCGCCGCACCCGCCGCCACCTACGCCGCCGCCACGTTAACCAAGATCGCATCTTCGCCCTCTCTCGACGCCACGCCCCCACCAGGGACCTGGCCTGGCCACTAGCGCCCACCACCCTGGCCGGCGGCGCTCCGCCGCGCCGCCTCGCCCACACACCACCGCCCACCGCTGGTCGATTCCTCCCCCTAGCCACCTTCTCTTCTAGGTCCGGTGGCCATGGAGCCTTCCACCGCCGCCGCTGCCACCCCAGCAACCCCAGATCTTAAGGCCGCCGCCGCCCTCCACCACCGCGGCCGCCGGCCGCTCCCCCCATCAACCACCGTCGCGGCCACCCCCTCCCCTCCCCCATCCACTAGCTGGAGGTGGAAGATGAACAGCGCCGCTTCTGCGATAACATCGCACGAAGTCGCGCGTGCGACAAATAGCTTTTCCGGTCGGACGACCGGTCAGAGCGGCTCCTACACGGCGTGCCCACCCATCGGAATGCGCGCGCCGGCGCCGCACATGATGCCGGTGGTCGGCCCCGGCCGCGCTCTGTCGTGTTGCCGTTCCAAGCTCGCCGCCGTTTCAGCATGCTGCTGGCCGGAATGCACCCACCAGGCCGCGCACTACCACCCCCCTGCAGCCGCCGGCCGGGGGGCCATGGCTGCACCGAGCCGCCGATTTTGCCTGCTTCGTCCTCCCGCGGCAGAGCGAAAACGTTGAACGGAGAACCGATCGAGAACGCACGCGTGGACGGAGCGGCAGGAGTACTAGCAGCTAGGCATTGCGAATCGTTTGCTTGGTTGGATAGTGTCATGGTGTAAGGCTGCATGCTCGCGCTACCTTTTTTTCTCCTTCAATTTCTGCTTCTCCCTCTCTCGTACGCATGATTTTTTTTTTGGTTAGTTTGTTCGGTAATTTGGACCCAAACCAGATCATCGAGACTCGAGAAACGTGACTTGTGTGTTTACTACCATTCACACTTGCCAATACATCGCCCAAGGGTTCCCTTCCCACACACACATGGTTCAGGTTTTCAGGAACGGTAATTTGGTGACGGGGACGTCACTCGCAACTGCACATTTTCCTAGTACAACTCTGACTCAAACAGTTTCGGTCCACGCAAATTGATTCAGCTTGGCCCAGACAAACACGGAGCGATGCGCGCGCTGGACTGGGTACCGGCCCAGTTTTTGATTCGCCAACCTGGGCCTGGGAGCGCGCGGGCCCTGCCTAGTAGAGGCCTCAGATCCGTTTGTTGGGTTGGTGGCCCATCAGGAAATGAGGCGTCGTCGTTGTCCAAGCCGCATGGCCCATCTAAGGAGGCGTACGTGAGCCTAAAAAAAAAAAATCTAAGGAGGCGTACGTACCCCTCGAAAAAAAAAAAATCTAAGGAGGCAGCGCGCCGCGCGCAGGAAAGGCTGCGCGTCGCTTGCGTGCGCCGCGTCAGCAGCAGTCCTGACGGTCAACAACCGCGTGCCGTGGACCGGAGCGCAGATGCCGCCGTGCAGTGACGAGGTCTGCTGTCCCCCGGCGTCCTACTGTCCTGTCCTGCAGCCTGCCGCAGGAGTCCTGAATGGTTTACCCCACGGAGGTGGCAGTCCGATAATTTTTTTATGAACGATTCAGTCCCATAAATTTGATGACCGATCCCGTGAAGCTTGAGGATTTAGCGGCAATTTTTGAATTTTCTAGCAAATGGAGGATTTGCCAAATCCTGGAATTATGCAAAACAACAAACTTACAAGATTTTGCATCAAAGAGAGAGAGAGAGAAAAAAAGTGGTACACATACAGCATGGAACTTAGACTTAATTCATCGACTAAGTTAATCAATTAACGTTCTTCTGTTTTGCTCTATAGTAACTAAAGCCGAATAGAAATGTATTAGATAAAAACTAGCAGATGCTCATGTGCGGCACGCACTTGTTTTGAAAAATCCAAAATTAGAATTGTATATTTATAGTTAACGCTTACACGTGGCAATGATATAATTTTTTTTAAAAAATGAATGAATATTTACTGAAGAAAGAGTCCAGCTTTGTGCACTTGTACATGTGGTCAATAATTCAATATCATGAACTGTAACAGATATTATGGCATGGAATGAAGAAATCATTAGTACTGACTTATTAATCACAGCATCAAAGTCCTGAACACAAATTGCAACTAAGTTGAAGAGCATCCCAAAAATGTATAGCCAAAAATTCTGCACATTAATATTTTTTGAAGGGCGTTTCTTGATAATAGGCTGCATTTTTCAAAAGTTGAAACATGCTACACTCTTGAAGAAATTCTTTGTGACAGTTCCCATTAAATGTATCATCCCAAAACTGTTCGAGGAAAAAAATGTTTCATCCCAAAATCAGATACACAGTTAACTTACTTCTGTATATACACCAGCAAAACCACTTAAAAGAGCCATTGTAACACCCTTGTGTTAATCGTGCTCGCTAATACCGAGTTAACCCGCTAATCATGGACTCGAGTTCGTCGTTAGCGTTAACCGAGTCCGCGATTTAATCTTTGTCTTAGCCATTTTTGATCCCGTTTTTGTCCTTGATCTGAGCTCCAAATCAACTTCCGCCCAAAACGAAAGTTGTAGATCTTTTAATCCTCTACAACTTATATTTTGGCCAAATTTCAAATTGTTATATGAAATTTGGAGTTTTAGAGGGTCAAACTGGAGTCAAAATCGTTCAACGAGTAAACAGTAGTCTCTAGTGCTTCAACTGTGAAGCTCCCGACGCCCATACCGCCGCTGGTCGCCGGCGAGCGCGTCCACGCGTCGGCAATCGCGCTCGACCTCGGCGTCTGAGCGCCGCTCTTAGCCCCGCGGACGCCTCGAACCTTCCCGACCTTCCCTTCCATCCCCATCCTCGAGCTCGAACGGAGCTAGGTCGAGCAGAGTCGCCGCCGTCCGCCGCGCCGGCCACTGCTCGCCACCCCGCCTCGATTCGTCGCGCCCGGAGCCGCGCAGACTCGCCGTCCACCCACTCCGACCATCCACGTGCTCGGCCGAGCCCCTACCCCGGCCGAATCGAGCTCAGACCGCCGTCCGCCATTGTTGTCTTCCCCGAGCTCCGCCCTTTACGCCGAGCGCCCACCTCCGGCCGTCCTCCGAGCAAAACGAGCCCTAGGTGAGCTCCCCAGCAACCTCCTCTCGCTCCCTGACCTTCGCCCCACCCAAATCCGCGGCCGCCGCCGTCGAATCGCCGCCGCGCCACCGCGGAACGCGCCGCCCGCCGCGCGCACGACGCCAGAACACCCTGCGCCAGCTAGCGCGCCGTTGCCGCGCGCCCTAGGTCCGCTTGGACCCCCTGGCCGTCGCCCGCCCCACCTCCGCCGCCGGCCGGCCCTATCCGGGCCGGAACACCACGCGCCGCAGCCACCTTGGCCTTGCGCCGCCGCCCTTGGCCCTGCGCCTCCCCGCGAGCCGCCTGCCGCCCCGCACCTCCCGGCCGCCCGGGGCCTCGGCTCGGCCGCCGCAGCGCCGCCGGTCAGTCCCGCCGGCGGGGAGCGCCGCCACGGGCCGCCCTGCCAGCACGCGCCGCCCTGCGCCCGAAGCAGGGGAGGGGGGGACAGCTGGGCCGGCGCCCACTGTCATGTGGGGCCCGGCTGTCAGCCTCCCCCCCTAAATGTTTTCAATTGTTATTCTTTATTTCGACTGAAAGTTCTTAATTGTCTAGAAATTCGCAAAAAAATGCAAAAAATGCCAAACAAATTTTGTTAGGTTTCTAAAATTATGATCTTCAGAGGGAAAATGCTTAAGCATGCATTTAGTCAATGTTACCCCTGTTAATATTTTGTTTTGTGCTTGAGCTAGTTTAATTATTACCACCTTTTCTGTTGCTCTAAAAATTATGAAAAAATTTGCAGTGGCTTAGTTCTTGCATGTGTAGTTCACTGAAAAAGTTTTAGCTGCATGTTCTATGTGCAAGTGTGTGGACCTATTGATGTTTAATTTCTTTTCTAGGTTAAATTGAATACTTTTGATCGTCGTTAATGTTGGAAAATTTTCTGAGGCAGGCTTTATCGTTATCAAGTTGAGCTGGTTAATTTTGTTGCTAGGTTATGTGTGCAGTTAGAGTTTTGCTTTTGCTTTGCCCTAGCTATGCTCTTTGTGTTATTTAATGTTGTTAGTTATTTGTTTCACGCATGCAAATCAAACTCCGGTTTTAATCCTTGCGGCTCTAAGCAAAGTTAGTAGTTGTTTTTGGAAGGTAACACTTTAGGCTATTTTGAGTTGATCTTTGCATCACATCATAAGTGCTCATGCATTGCGCTGTGTTCTAATTGTTGCATGGCATATTTTATTCGTGTAGACGCCGCGAACGAAGTCGCCTACGAGCTGATCGCTGAGCCGGTCCAGGAGCCACGAGCAGAAGAGCCGCAGAAGGATGCCGTTGAGCCCGCTCCAGAGGTTTTCGTTAACCCCGCTGACCTGCAAGGCAAGCCCCGGAGCATAACCATAATTTAAATTATTCAATGTTTATTTAAGTATTTGTGCATTTAAGTTTTAGGAGTTGTATGAAACCCTAGTATGCATGTTCTCCCTAGGTACCTATGAGGCCATACTAGTGTGCAGGTATTGTTAGCGATGCTCTGCTAAGTAGGATTTCGGTAGAAGTCGAGTGATTGCTGTCACTCGCGAGTTTTAGGATCTTGTTTCCTTAGCTATGGCTTGAAATGAATTGTTGAATAAAGAGAAATGGAGACCGGGCGGAAATGAGTAGGAGTATTGGTATGGAATGGATGAAAAGAAATCTCCGCCTGTGTTGATTGAGGACCGTTCCGTTGTTGGCAGTGTTGATCGAGGATTGAACAGTACTAACCACATACCGGAAGTAGGAGGTAGTCGAAACCGGTGAGCTGTGTACCACTTTACAGCGGTGATTTGAATTCCGTCATGCTACGCTGGGCGTGGGAGTTGGCGGGTGTTGGATAGGATGCCGCCTCCAGGTTCTCCGGGAGTTCACCGCGAGGGTGAAAGACCCTTGTTTGGTTTTGGTAATTGAGTGACAACTTAGGTGGACTAATAAGTGTTTATGTTGAGATACACAGGAAATTAGTCCACACAAAGACACTAGTATGAGCAACATGTGCCATGGTGGAGAAATGGCTAAGGGTTGATGCTATGCTCATATAGTGTGATCGAGGAGCTCATTGCATATGAGACATGACATGGAGTCATGTGACCAAAGTGGAGAAGATCAAGACAATGCTTGGCTTGATGGACCGGTTGCAATGGAGAAGGGCAAGTCAAGGCTTTGAAGCGATGGACCGCGAGGCGGTGAAGCTTGGGCAAGATTTGGCGCCAATGGACCGAGGCAACGGTGAAGAGCGAGCAAGGTCAAGATCGATGGACCAAAGAGGTCATGTGATGATATGGAGTGGATCATATCATTCAAGGAAGATCAAGCCAAGTGTTGACTCATGAAGATGATCAAAAGGCTTGATGGAGTTTGGTGCTTGTGTGGCATCAATATTTGGAAAGATGAAATGGAATGCGCAAGGCAAAGGTATGACTTGTAGGGCATTTCATTTCACCGGTCAAAGGTTGTGTAGAGAAGTGCATGACCGGATTTAGGATAGATGGTCGTTCTATCAAGAGGGGCAAACTTGTTTGCATATCGGTCATCTAGTGCCACTTGAGCGATCTAACATTGCAATGTAGCTAGGATCGAGTGGCGTGGTGAGATCAAGTGAAAATCCTTTGAAAATGATTGTGAAATGCTAACACACATGCACATGGTGTTGTTCACGTGGTTGTGTTGGCACATTTGCAAAGGAGAAAAAGTTGGAGTTGATGTTGATCAACATTGGGAAGTAAGAAAGGTTTTTCGGTGTTCTCCGGAAATTAGGTGGCTCTTGGAGTGGAATACTGCTTTGATCCATTGTGTTTTGGATCAAGTATTTAGTTGGGTTGTGTAGCCCTCTGAATTAGCTTTCCATAGAGTCCAAGATCACCTAATTTGGACATCGGAGCTAAGAGTTATGGTCGTTTTACCGATGTACATTTCTGCTGGAAATAGACCTGCGGACGGTCCGCCCTAGACCTGCGGACGGTCCGCCCTTGAGGGGCGGACGGTCCGCCGTTATCTCGGTTGAGCTCAAACAGAACCGTTTTTGGCTCTGTGGGTGGTCCAAAATGACCTGCGGACCGTCCGGTCCATGGGGGCTGACGGTCCGCCTTTAAAAGCTGAAACGGGCGCAGAAACTTGGTTGTTCTGTCTTGGGTGCCCAAAATGACCTGCGGACCGTCCGGTCCTTGGGGGCGGACGGTCCGCCTCCTACTGAAATTTCTGGGACAGAAACACTGCGGTTTCTGTGTGTGCTCACGTTTTGAACTGCGGACAGTCCGCCCCTGGGGAGCGGACAGTCCGCCGGTAACTTCCAGATTTAGTCAGAGACGTTTGCAAATCGGTTGGTTCGAAGTTTTGAACCGCGGACAGTCCGCCCCAGGGGCGCGGACAGTCCGCCCGGGGCTCTAACGGTCGACTCTGACACATAATCATTGCAGTTCTAGCCGTTGGTTTTAAATGGCGGACGGTCCGGTTTTTGTGAGGCGGACAGTCCGCGAAAACTCAGTTTTCACGGGATTTGAGTGTAACGGCTAGTTTGGAGCCTCCCTCTATAAATAGAGGGTGTGGCCGGCCATTTGAGATGGTTGAGCACCTTGGGGACTTAGTGTCCATATGTGAGAGTGCTTGAGAGCCCTCTACTCACTCTAACTTGATAGTGATCATCCGATTGAGTGAGAGAGCGATTCTAGTGCGTTTGCGTTGAGAGATTGCATCGAGTGGCACTAGGTGATTGTGTTGCAAGCCGGTGCGCTTGTTACTCTTGGAGGTTGCCACCTCCTAGACGGCTTGGTGGCAAGAGGCTCCGTTGAAGCCCGCAAGAAGTTTGTGCGGTGCTCCGGAGAAGAGTTTGTGAGGGGTTTTGTGCTCACCCCGCGGGAGCCGCGAAGAGTAACTCTAGTTGAGCGAGACGTGAAGAGCAACAAGTGGTCCGGCCGGATCATGTGCTAGAGCTCGGTGTGAGCACTCCACGTGGGAGAGTGTGACTTGAGAGTCACCGCTAGCAAGAGGATCGGCGGCAACCTTGGAGCTTGTCTCAACGGGGATTAGCTTGGTGGCAACCAAGTGTACCTCGGGATAAAAATCACTGTGTCAACTTTGTCTACTCTTCTCGGTGGTTTGCATTCTCCAAATCACAAGCATTGTATTTACTTTCTTCTATATCTTGTACTTGTGTAGTTTCTCTCTAGTGATTAGTTAGATTGTGTATCATCTTCTTGCTTGTGTAGCTAGAAGTAGAGATCCTAGTGTATCTAGTTAGCTTGTGTAGCTTTATTAGTTGCTCTTGCTTAGATTGTGTAACTAAGCAAGTTGAGCTCTTGGATTTGGATTGTGTATCCTTGTTCTTGAGCATCTAGTGAGCTTAGGTTGGCTTTGTGCTTTTGCTCATTAGATTTGTGTAGGAGCTCCCCCGGTTTGTGAAGTACTAGTGCTTAGGCTTGTGTGACTTGGCATTAGAATTATTAAGAGAGCTCTTACTAGCTTGGCACTCCATTTGCTTTGTGTAGGATCTTTTTGGAGGTGCCTTAGAGTTATAGTTAGAGGGGTGTAGTCTTGGCTAAGCGAATAGTTTCAATTCAGCATAAGTTTCGGTTAGCCGGCGCAATTAGTTTTAGAAAGGACTATTCACCCCCCCCTCTAGTCCGCCATCTCGACCCAACAAGTGGTATCAAAGCCGAGGTCTCTCATTTGTGGTCCTTACCGACCCGAGAGGATGGCGACTTATGGGCTAGATGTTGAGTGTCCACATATTTTTGATGGCACACACTTTGCACGATGGAAAAATTGGATGATATGCAATTTTAAATTTATTTGCCCTCAAATGTGGTGGATGGTGGATGTAGGTTTTTCTCATGTGTTAGATGAAGGAAATCTAACTCCAACACAAGAGAAATGCCTAGATCTAGACATCCAAGCTACTAACATCTTGTTTAGATCTTTGCATAATTGCATTCTTGGTGAGATTATGGACAAGGAAACCGCCCATGAGATTTGGAGTTATCTAAATGAGAAATATGGGGCGGCCTCCGATGATCATGATGATTATAAGACCAAGGAGGAAGTGCATGAGGATGATGAGCACATCCATGACATGGTGGTTGTGGAAGATTGCTCCACTTCATGGTCAAGTGATGACGATGATAATCAATCTACAACAAGTTCACTTGACATGATTGATGATGATTCAAGTGTTGCAAATTATGATTCTACTCCAAGCACACTTGATGATCAAGTTGGCTCATGCACGGATGATATTGCTACGTCAAGCTTATCTCCATCATCACATTGCTTCATGTCACAAGGTGACACAAAGGTATCAAATTGCAATGTGATTGATCCTTATTCATATGATGAGCTCTTGAATAGATATGCTAGCATGACCAAATTATTTGAGGAAGTGTTAGCCAAAACAATCAAATTTGAAAAAGAAAACTCTTTTCTCAAAGACACATGTGAACAACAAAAGCATCTACTTTATGTCATGAGTTGTTCACATGAGGAGTTAAAATTGACTCATGAGGAGCTTAGTGTTGCTCATGAGAACTTGGTACTAGACCATGCTTTACTCACTAGCAAGCTTTGTAATAAAGGAATTAAAACTAGTGAGAGCTCATCACATGGGTCAAATGATCAATTGCAAAATATTGCTAACCCTTGTGATGTAGGCAAGAAACATGTATCCACCTCTTGTGATGATTTATTGTCTATGCCATGTACTTCACATATAGATGCTTGTTCTTCTTCTACTATGCAATATGAGACTAACCTTGTAGAAGAAAACAAAGAGCTCCAAAGTCAAGTGAAGTATTTAAGCAACAAGATAGAGAGATGGACAAAATCAAAAGTCACACTTGAAAGCATAATCAAAAATCAAAGAAGTTTCGGTGACATGAGTGGCATTGGTTCCAACAAGAGTAAAGCCAAAGGCAAGAAATGGGGCAAAAATAAATATAATAGAAAGATAAAGAAGCAAGAAGAAATGAAGCTATCTCATTTCATGTGCTTTCAATGCCATGAGATGGGACATCTTGCAAATGGTTGCCCCAACAAAGAAAAGCTAAAGTTGAAGAAGGAAGAAGAGAAGCTTAAACATATCAAATGCTTCAAGTGCCGCACTTGGGGTCACCTCACCTCAATGTGCCCAACCAAGCAATTGGTGAAGCAACAAGAACCTCAACCAAAGCCACAAGTTGAGCAAGAGAAGGCACCCCAACCTCAAGTCAAGATCAACCATGATGATCAAGTTGATGACTTGAAGATGATGAAAAAGAGAACAAGAAGGGGTGGCAAGGCAAGAACAAGGCATCCAACTCATATTCAAGATGCCAAGATGTTAAGCAAAGACATGATTCAAGATAAGAATCCACATGCTCACATCAAGTGCTATAGTTGTGCAAAATTGGGTCACCAAGCTTCGGGTTGCCCAAACAAGCTTGAGAAGAAGGCTCAAGCAAACTATGAGAAGCAAGGCAATGAGAAGCATCAAATGAGTAAGAAAGAAAAGGCTCAACAAAAGAGAAGATGCTACTTATGCCGGGAAAGGGGACACATGGCTTATTCATGTCCCTTAGGTAACAATTCTAAGCTTATTTCAATTGATGCAAATATTATGCTTAGAAAGGATGGTAATGGTACCTCATTTGTTACTATTGCAAAACATCCCGCTATTCATACTAAGGTTTTGCCAAAGTATGTTGCTCCTAACTTGAGAGGACCCAACCTAGTTTGGGTACCATCAAAACGTGGATAAATGTGTGTAGGTACCAATGACATTGGAGGCTTGACTCAATTGGTTTTATCTTGTTCATCATGTGATTGAGTCAAGTAATCGAAGCCTAGTGCTATTCTCATCCCAATGTCAAGTCAAAACAATGAAGTCCAAGTTCTACAACATACAAGTATCTGTTTCTAGTTGTGAAGATTTATTGGAAATATTTGATGGCTTGCAAATTTATTTGAGTTGAATCTCGTTTTTGGATGAAAATCTTTTTGCAAGTTGAGAAATGAGCTACTTGTCATTTGACTTCTCAAATATGACTTGAAAACTAATACTTATGGCATTTGGTTCATATATGCACTTCTTGTTTCATTTTTCTGAATTTTTAAGCCATCTATGAGTTTTCATGATTCTACTCGATTTATTTTTGAATTCTTGTTGAAACTTGCTCATATGAGCCTTTTGAAGGTTTTCATGCAATATTTGAGATTTTTGGATTTTTATATGAGCAATGATCCCAAATTGAGGTTGAATTGAGAAAGTTTGGAACAAATTCTGGACAGTCTGAAATTTGGTACTGCGGACAGTCCGCGGGTAAGGGGTGTACAGTCCGCCGTTCATGGGACTTGCTCACCAGAGGCTCTGCAGAGAAATTCTCAACCGCAAAAATACACTGCGGACAGTCCGCCAAAGGACCGCGGACGGTCCGCCTGTGTTGGGCAGTATTTGCCAGAGGCAGTTTCAGTCGAGCGGCAGTGTGAAAATTCAAAGGCGGACGGTCCGCTAGGATATCGCGGACAGTCCGCGAATGGACAAAAAGGAGGATCCTGACAGCTGAACTTATCATGAACTACAAAGGTATATCCCTAGTTGATCACATTCATTTGGGTGCATATGAGATGTTTGAATTGGATATATATGCTCGTGTTGCTTGCTATAAGATGTTTGAATGGATTAATTGCTTAGTATTCAAAATTGAGTTAATTTGAATGGATATGATCATGAGATGACATTTAGTATGCGATATAATTGAATATATGTCTTGTGAGAGTATTCAAACAAGTTGACATCAAGTTTGATTCAATTTGATGAAGTATAGCTCAATTGCTCAAAATCTATCCTTTATTGAAAATCTGAGTAAGCTGAGAAGATAGCCATAGTTGGATGATCAAATCTATTTGGATTGGCTTGAAATTTGGTATGCATGCCCTACACTTATGGTACTAGTTGCTGTACAAATTTCATGAGAATATGATGAGAAATACTTTAGTTTTGGAGTGGATCTTGTCAATGCATGTGCAGCAGTTTTCAGCATGCACCCATGAGTGAAGATGTGAAATCTGGTAGCAATCTAGAAAAGCATTGAAGCTCAATTTTTTATGGCTACTAGATGACTTAGTGCCACACATCTCCACAAATTTTTGTGGCAATTCAACATGTACTTTGAGAGATTTGATGTATTCTTTGAGAAGCACAAAATCTGCCAGAAAAGTGACAAATGTTGGATTGATCTTGAGTCACTTAAATTGAAAGGTCCTCAAGTTGGAATCATCATTACAAGTGGTTGAGGAACTTAGGTTTGGTTTTGAGAAGAGCTAGAAGCATGACAAGTATTAGGTACAAGGCCATTTGATTGTAGAGTGTGCTTATCACATTTTTGGTACTAAAATTGGAAGATCAAGAAAAGCAAGCAATACCCAATATAGAGAGATTCATGATAATTCAAGTATATTCAAATGGTATTCTCTCATGCAAGCAAGGATCAAAGAGATGAAGCAAGCCAACCACAACAAGATAATGCATTTGATGATAAGTGATATTCATTTCATATGGGTGAAGGATGGTATTCATTGTCTTCACCAAGCTATTATAATTGGACTTCATGATGCTAGTTGGAGAACTAAATCGGAATCTAATGACTATCCTCTACTCCAACATAGCAAGGTGAAATTGGTTGACATATGCATTCATTATATGCTAAGGACATGATTAGTGCATATAGTCATATATAGTGATCATTCATGAAAAATAAAATATTTTTAAATGTTTTATGATGCCACTATTGCTTCTATGGTTGATATGATCTAGTGGTAACATATGACATGTTCATGAGCTAGTAAACCCAAGTAGTTGATCTAGAAAATGAGTTTTCAAGTGTTTAACTCAACATTGTCAAGATAACCCTTTGAATGAGGAGTGAAGAAGCTTGTCATTGGTTCAAACCGAGTTGAATTATTTTGGCAAGTAGTCTAGATCAAGTCAAAGAGAAAGAAGCTCATGGAAACAATCTAGTTCAAGAATTGGTTATCAATGTCAAATTCAATAAAGTGGTCCATCATGATTTTACAAGTGATACTAGATTCAACAAAAGGTATATCATTGTATCTCTACAAGTGATATACATGGTCATACAAGTAGTATTCATTCAAGTAGATCTAGTGCAATAATGTTGGTTCCACAAGTGATCCTCAACTTTAAGTGATCAATTCAAATCAAGAAAGCTATCCTCATCAAGAAGAGCTCAAGATTCAAGTAGATTGACAAAACACTTTGACATAGGGGGAGGAGCCCCACTACAAAGTATCAAGGTCAAGGATCCTACTAGTATCCTACATGTGGCTTTTCAAGGTGATCTTCATGCTTCCACATGTTGTTGTTACAAGTGGTGTCAATTCTAATCAAATTGAATTGAAAGTGTCCATCAAAAATAAAGATTCAAGACTCAACCATCTACCCAAGTCCAACTCTTTGTATCAAACCACAAATGCTTCATATGATTGCCTACAAGGGGTGTTCAAGTGGTAACCCTATAAGTACAAGAGGTACAACCTCAAGTGGTAGCTATTGATCTTCACATGGTCAATTTCATGTGGTTTCGGCCTTTTTATGGTCATTGATGACAAAGGGGGAGAGAAATGAACAAAGATATGAATTATCCTTGGATGACAAAGGGGGAGATGAGATGAGAGTGCAATCATGGACATGGATCAAGAGGAGCAATATTGAGGAGGATCAATATTCTTGGACAAGAGGAGCACACAAGTAGGGGGAGCAAGCTCATGAACTTGGTTGTTTGCATTTGATATGTGCATATTCATGCGCTTGCTTGCATTTGCATAAGTTTTAAAATTTATATATGCATTGCTTGTGTGTGATGTATGCTAGTCATAGAACTTGATTGATGATTTAACAACTAGCATGCATAGATTGTAGCTAGACATTTTTTTTTACAAGTGAATCAAGAGCTTTGCTAATATTGTTGATCTCATGAGGTATCTTGAGTTTTTGGTGAATGACTAGTTACTCATTGATGCTAAGGAATGAACTCCAAGGATGCAACTCAAATTGGTATCACGCTTCAAAGGTTTATCCTATATACCTTAGCATCACTTAGTAGTGATAACAATCCCACAAATTTCATATTTATGCATGTGTGTGAGTTTAAAACCAAATCTCTTGAGCACATATGTAGGGGGAGTTATCACTACCAAGTCGGATTTTTATGGTGCTTATCCAATCTTTACAAGTGGTCTTAATGGTGGATAAGAAACATAAAATCCAAACCAAGTTAGCTATTTACACATGTGTGAAGTGCTAGCTTGGAATATGCTTAATTTCCATATCTTTGTAGAGTTGTCATCAATTACCAAAAAGGGGGAGATTGAAAGGCCCTTGTTTGGTTTTGGTAATTGAGTGACAACTTAGGTGGACTAATAAGTGTTTATGTTGAGATACACAGGAAATTAGTCCACACAAAGACACTAGTATGAGCAACATGTGCCATGGTGGAGAAATGGCTAAGGGTTGATGCTATGCTCATATAGTGTGATCGAGGAGCTCATTGCATATGAGACATGACATGGAGTCATGTGACCAAAGTGGAGAAGATCAAGACAATGCTTGGCTTGATGGACCGGTTGCAATGGAGAAGGGCAAGTCAAGGCTTTGAAGCGATGGACCGCGAGGCGGTGAAGCTTGGGCAAGATTTGGCGCCAATGGACCGAGGCAACAGTGAAGAGCGAGCAAGGTCAAGATCGATGGACCAAAGAGGTCATGTGATGATATGGAGTGGATCATATCATTCAAGGAAGATCAAGCCAAGTGTTGACTCATGAAGATGATCAAAAGGCTTGATGGAGTTTGGTGCTTGTGTGGCATCAATATTTGGAAAGATGAAATGGAATGCGCAAGGCAAATGTATGACTTGTAGGGCATTTCATTTCACCGGTCAAAGGTTGTGTAGAGAAGTGCATGACCGGATTTAGGATAGATGGCCGTTCTATCAAGAGGGGCAAACTTGTTTGCATATCGGTCATCTAGTGCCACTTGAGCGATCTAACATTGCAATGTAGCTAGGATCGAGTGGCGTGGTGAGATCAAGTGAAAATCCTTTGAAAATGATTGTGAAATGCTAACACACATGCACATGGTGTTGTTCACGTGGTTGTGTTGGCACATTTGCAAAGGAGAAAGAGTTGGAGTTGATGTTGATCAACATTGGGAAGTAAGAAAGGTTTTTCGGTGTTCTCCGGAAATTAGGTGGCTCTTGGAGTGGAATACTGCTTTGATCCATTGTGTTTTGGATCAAGTATTCAGTTGGGTTGTGTAGCCCTCTGAATTAGCTTTCCATAGAGTCCAAGATCACCTAATTTGGACATCGGAGCTAAGAGTTATGGTCGTTTTACCGAGGTACATTTCTGCTGGAAATAGACCTGCGGACGGTCCGCCCTAGACCTGCGGACGGTCCGCCCTTGAGGGGCGGACGGTCAGCCGTTATCTCGGTTGAGCTCAAACAGAACCGTTTTTGGCTCTGTGGGTGGTCCAAAATGACCTGCGGACCGTCCGGTCCATGGGGGCGGACGGTCCGCCTTTAAAAGCTGAAACGGGCGCAGAAACTTGGTTGTTCTGTCTTGGGTGCCCAAAATGACCTGCGGACCGTCCGGTCCTTGGGGGCGGACGGTCCGCCTCCTAATGAAATTTCTGGGACAGAAACACTGCGGTTTCTGTGTGTGCTCACGTTTTGAACTGCGGACAGTCCGCCCCTGGGGAGCGGACAGTCCGCCGGTAACTTCCAGATTTAGTCAGAGACGTTTGCAAATCGGTTGGTTCGAAGTTTTGAACCGCGGACAGTCCGCCCCAGGGGCGCGGACAGTCCGCCCGGGGCTCTAACGGTCGACTCTGACACATAATCATTGCAGTTCTAGCCGTTGGTTTTAAATGGCGGACGGTCCGGTTTTTGTGAGGCGGACAGTCCGCGAAAACTCAGTTTTCACGGGATTTGAGTGTAACGGCTAGTTTGGAGCCTCCCTCTATAAATAGAGGGTGTGGCCGGCCATTTGAGATGGCTGAGCACCTTGGGGACTTAGTGTCCATATGTGAGAGTGCTTGAGAGCCCTCTACTCACTCTAACTTGATAGTGATCATCCGATTGAGTGAGAGAGCGATTCTAGTGCGTTTGCGTTGAGAGATTGCATCGAGTGGCACTAGGTGATTGTGTTGCAAGCCGGTGCGCTTGTTACTCTTGGAGGTTGCCACCTCCTAGACGGCTTGGTGGCAAGAGGCTCCGTTGAAGCCCGCAAGAAGTTTGTGCGGTGCTCCGGAGAAGAGTTTGTGAGGGGTTTTGTGCTCACCCCGCGGGAGCCGCGAAGAGTAACTCTAGTTGAGCGAGACGTGAAGAGCAACAAGTGGTCCGGCCGGATCATGTGCTAGAGCTCGGTGTGAGCACTCCACGTGGGAGAGTGTGACTTGAGAGTCACCGCTAGCAAGAGGATCGGCGGCAACCTTGGAGCTTGTCTCAACGGGGATTAGCTTGGTGGCAACCAAGTGAACCTCGGGATAAAAATCACCGTGTCAACTTTGTCTACTCTTCTCGGTGGTTTGCATTCTCCAAATCACAAGCATTGTATTTACTTTCTTCTATATCTTGTGCTTGTGTAGTTTCTCTCTAGTGATTAGTTAGATTGTGTAGCTTGCTAATCATCTTCTTGCTTGTGTAGCTAGAAGTAGAGATCCTAGTGTATCTAGTTAGCTTGTGTAGCTTTATTAGTTGCTCTTGCTTAGATTGTGTAACTAAGCAAGTTGAGCTCTTGGATTTGGATTGTGTATCCTTGTTCTTGAGCATCTTGTGAGCTTAGGTTGGCTTTGTGCTTTTGCTCATTAGATTTGTGTAGGAGCTCCCCCGGTTTGTGAAGTACTAGTGCTTAGGCTTGTGTGACTTGGCATTAGAATTATTAAGAGAGCTCTTACTAGCTTGGCACTCCATTTGCTTTGTGTAGGATCTTTTTGGAGGTGCCTTAGAGTTATAGTTAGAGGGGTGTAGTCTTGGCTAAGCGAATAGTTTCAATTCAGCATAAGTTTCGGTTAGCCGGCGCAATTAGTTTTAGAAAGGACTATTCACCCCCCCTCTAGTCCGCCATCTCGACCCAACAGAGGGGCCCATCACCTGGGTTTTAGCAGGCGTAGTTCAGATGCCGTGGTAATGATGGAAACAGTTGACGCGCGTGACCCGACGGGGTTTACATGCGTCGTGTGAGTTAGGTCCACCTTGCAAGGTTAAATCGGATCGATTCGCCGTGACTCGCGGTTATGAGAGCCTTGATCTCTTTGTCACATCGTAGTAAGAAAGTGGAATGAAAACAGAATGGAAAAGACTGGTTTGGAAGTTGCTGAAAAATAATCTGTTCCACCATGTGTGCTCTAGATGATTAGGCGAATTTAGTTAATACTTGGTATACTAAATGGAGCTAAAATATTGAAAGTAAGGATTCACATCTAGCAGCCTTTCAGCAAAAGAACTCCAGAGCCAAAAAGCTTTGCATGTCTAGGTAATGGGCTAAGTATACCCAAAGTCGGGTAAGCCTTGCTGAGTATTAGTATACTCATGGTTGTTGTTGTACCCTTTTTAGCAGGTTGTGTCCCCGCTGACTTCGAGGAGGTCTGTGCGTCCTGGATTGGACAGCCGCTTCCTCCGGGTTGGACCGTCGAGTGGGCCCCGTCTTCCCCGTGAAGATCGGGCAGGTTGACATCGCATCGGTGGGCAGGATGTGGAGCTCACCTTGTATCGTCGTCGTAGTTACCGTATTGTATTTCGAACTCAGTTTTTAACCTTCCGCTGTGTTTAAACTCTGTCGCTTGTATTAAGACTTTTATGTAAAACTGGTGTTGTAATTTATTTTGAAGACTTTTGTGTGCTGGTATCACCTGTGCTCGTCTTCGTACGGGTCTAAGTGCAATTGTGATCCTGGAGTATAGTAGTTTAATCGGGATTTTACCCGTCAGCCTGTCAGGTTACACCGTTTTAAGTGCACAGGAACTTGATTAAGTATTGAAATGATGGTTAGTGCATTTAAGCCGGTTTAATTTGGACGGTGCTGCGACAGCTGGCATCAGAGCTCTAAATTGTACTGGGGTGATTACTGGTGTGCTTAATTACGTTAAGTAACTCCTACCTTGCAACGATTTCGGGTTTTTCGAAAAGTTGACGCTAGATGCGCTAAGGAATAGAATAGATAGTTCGTATGCCCTAAATATGTATATAAGTTAGGTGGCAACTAAGTATCTATTTTATTCCAGCACTTCCAGCTTTTACTTTTTGTTAAACCTTATTTCTGTAACGACGCACCTACGCTAAGGTAAGCAAGGTAAGCATTCTTGGTAGTCCTTTAGAATAGCCCACGTGTTTCATACGTGCGCGGGTCCCGTATGATGAGCATACGAGGAGGTGATAAGGCTCAATTCAAATGAGCATGTCGCTATCTGCTGCCTGATATGGAGTGCGGATTTCATGCCGTGTGATTGTGATCACGGCCATTTCGTAAGGCAATGTTACGAGATGTAAACCTGTCATGCGGTTGGCCATGACCGTGACCCTTGGGACACGTCTAGCCTTGGATGTCCCGTAAGGCGAGTGTACGGAAAGTGAATATGTTGTTATGACTTATGCAGCGCTGCCCATTCAGCGTCGAACGCCTGGGTGCCATCTCTATAGTGGATAGTAATGTATGTGTGAATATGTGGGAAAATGCATATGCGTTACCCGTGTGGCGTAGGACACATGGGGGCCGTTCGTGTGTGCTGGCACGAAGGGTCCAGAAATGGATATTTATATTTGTCTCTGTGTTCTTCTGCAGGAAACTAACTACGTAAGCGCGTTATAAAATCCTTGATCGTAGGAACGACTAGTCTATATATAGGGAGAGTACGTAATTGTGCCACCGATTGTTCTCGTATACCATATTTTGGTACTTGTTTGGGTGAGAAACGCTAGAACGTGGCATGCATCTTGCATCTTGCATTCCTGAGTTGTTGTTTGTTTTGTTATTTTTCGGTCGCGCTCATAAAAATTTATTTGGATCGCCATGTTTTTACTAGGCGCTCTTCAAAAATTTATTTGTGTTGCGTTGCCAAGTTTAAATCTGTTCTTTTAAAAATCTGTCACCTACATTAGCGCTATTTGTTCTTACAGATGGCTAGCTTCACGCACGTGATCGTGGACGCTGAGGGTTGGGCGCACTCCAATGCCCTCCACACCGGCCACTTTCCTCGTCTGCTGTGGCAGATGCTCAGGGCGTTTGACTACACTGAGCCCCCACAGTACTCAGGACACGAGTCTAGCTTGCTGGGCACCGAGCGCTGTTAGATGATAGTGAAGATTCCTGCTTGCCCCGCTCGCTTGGAATGGGACTCGTGGCAGCTCACTGTCTATGGTAGGAAGCTGGCAGACTCCTGGGAGATTGCAGCTAGGAAGGCTATTGAGGAGTTCTCAGAGAAGCATAATGCAGAGGTGATAGATACTCCTTACAGTGTGTTTCCTCTGAAGGATGAGACCACTCAGGCCTATTCAGATCGGGTTAACCGCAACCTGAACTACATGATGCCTGACTACAACGTCAGGACAGCTCTCTCGTTCAGCTACTCCTCAGCTTTGAGCAACATGTATGAGCAGCTTCGCGAGGAAAATGCGATATGCAGGAGCAAGGCTCGAGAGGCTCACCTCCATGAGCAGCACATGATTGGTACCCAGGACAAGATCAAGACCCTGAAGGCCAAGTCCAGAGCGAGGAAGATAAGGATTCAGGAGTTGCAGGAGGAGTTGGAGAACAGGACTCAGATGGTGCAGCACCTTGAGGGGCAGCTTCAGCAGGCCCAGGAGTGGATTGAGGACGCCCAGGCTCAGGTGCAGGCAGCAGCAGAGATGGAGGCTGAGGCAGCCGAGGAGGAGCCAGAAGAAGAAGAAGAGGAAGAGGACCCTGAGGAGATCGAGGGAGTGTCTGGAGTCGAGTCGGGACCTGGGACTCCGTGAGGACGCAGCGGGATAGTGTTGATTCTCCCCTTGCAGTGTAGCCTAACCGTAGGATAGTTGGGTAGGATGACCAACATAGTGCTCTAGGCTAACCTTGGGTTGAGAATTCTTTTGTGGCTCGGTAGTTCGAGTCATGCAGGATAACCCCTTGCTAGTGTGGTGTGTAGCCGGGTCGTGCAAGACCCTTCTTTTAGTAGTGGTGTGTTCTTGGGTCGTTTGTGAACCCTTCTCTAATGTTAGTTGGTTTGCAGCAGGACTTTGGTATTGTAGTGAACCTTGTTCCAGCTTAAGCAGCGTGACTGCTTAATGTAAATTTTACTCCCGTGATGATATTTTCTGTCAGTGTGTGAAATTTCAGCTATGAGTTGCGCTTCGACCGTCTTCAAATCTGAATTTTTTGTTGAGCGATGTTTAGTATTGCATACGTTAGAGCTGCTTTGGACGAAACTTGTTGAGTTGATGCGCTTTCCACCAAAGTAAGTTAGTTATCTTCCCTTGGTGAACCATATCGCGAGGGGAAGGATTCATGCCGTGTGTTCATATTATATATGCACATTCTTTATTTGCATGAATTAGTCCTGATAGCGAAATGGCTAACCAGGGGAATGATTATTTTGCAGATGGGTGATAATCATGACAATGATAATCACGAAGCACTGCCCCAACAACCTCCCTCTTTGGCTCAAGCTGTTGCAGCTCTTATCGCTGACCGCAACGAGCAGACAGAGTTGATAAGGCAACTGGTGCAAGCCCAAGTCAATGCCGGCAGAGGTCAACATGCTCCCCCATTAGCACCAGCAGAAACTGACTATGTCGGTTTTCTGGCCACCCAGCCACCTCTGTTCCATAAGGCCGATGATCCCCTTGAGGCTGATGCCTGGATTCGCACCATTGAGGATAAGTTCAGTATCCTCAATTGCACAGAGATGGACAAAGCCGCCTTTGCAGCGCAACAGCTGCGAGGACCTGCGAAAATATGGTGGGTCAATCACAAGGCTCTACTTCCCGCTGGTACACGTCTCACCTGGGATGAGTTTGTGGCAGCTTTTAAAGCCCACCACATCCCTACAAGTTTGATGAGGAGAAAGATGGCAGAGTTCCTAGCCCTGAAGCAAGGAAACAACACTGTGCTCCAGTACGCTCAGACCTTCAACCAGCTATCCCAGTATGGTGGTTTTCATGTGGACACTGATGAAAAGAAGCAAGATTGCTTTAGAAGGGGACTTAGCACCAAGCTTCAGGACAAGCTAGCTCTCACCACATGCAACAACTTTACTGATCTGGTTAATAAGGCCATCACTCAGGAAGATGCCACACTGGCGCACAAAGCTGATAAGAAGAGAAAGGCACATGCCGGATCCTCCAGCAATGCACCCCAGAGGTACAAGCTGGTTCAAACAGGGAATCAGCAGACTTCAAACCGTCCTCCACAGCAGGGCCGTTGGGTCGCTAGACCACCACAGCAACAGCAGCAGTGGGCACCCCGTTTCCCGACACAGCAGCAGAGGCCCCTAATGCTACAAGCTCCACGCCCCAACAACTACCCATGTTACAATTGTGGTAACCTGAGACACTTTGCACGTGACTGTCGTCTGCCACCTCGGCAGAATAACTACAAGACTCCAGCACTGAGTCAAGGTTCCAGCCAGAAGGATCAGAAAAAGAAGGTTGTACCTGCCAAGACTGGTCGTGTGAACTACACCACTTTAGAGGAAGTTCCGGAGGGCACCCAAGTGATGGCGGGTACGTTCTCCGTTAATCACTGCCCTGTTACTGTGTTATTTGATTCGGGAGCATCTCATAACTTTATCAGTGAAGCATGTGTGGCACGACTTCACTTACAAGTAACATGCCTAGAGAAACCCTACATTATTCAGACACCTGGCTCCCGGTTAAATGCTGGCCAAGTAGTTCGAAATGTTCCCCTTAGCTTGGGTGGGAAAAATTTTCCACTCACTCCCATTGTTCTTCCAAGTCAAGGGATAGATATCATACTTGGAATGAATTGGATGAAGAAGCAAGGCGTTATCATCAATACCTCTTCTCGTATCCTTCAGTTCAACTCTTCCATGTATAGTTCTATGGATATTCATCTTTCCAAGCATGAAATTCCAGCCACTGTCATATACCATCTTGAGGGGAAAAATCTAGAAGTAATTCCGGTGGTTTGCGAATACCCCGATGTGTTTCCGGAGGACTTGCCAGGCATGCCTCCCGATCGGGATATCGAGTTTGTCATTGAGTTACAGCCTGGCACAACGCCCACATCTCGAAGGCATATAGAATGACTCCAAGTGAGATAGCTGAATTAAAAATCCAGTTACAAGAGTTGCTGGATAAAGGCTATATTCGACCGAGCACCTCACCTTGGGGTTGCCCGGCTCTGTTCGTAAAGAAGAAAGATCACGGGCTGAGGCTATGTGTGGATTATCGACCTCTAAATGCAGTCACGATCAAAAACAAATATCCCCTTCCTCATATTGATATTCTTTTTGATCAACTAGCTGGAGCTAAGGTATTCTCAAAAATAGATCTACAATCTGGTTATCATCAAATCAAAATCAGACCGGTGGATATACCAAAAACATCCTTCTCTACTCGTTATGGTCTCTACGAGTATTTGGTGATGTCCTTCGGGTTAACCAATGCTCCAGCTTATTTCATGTACCTCATGAATTCAGTATTCATGCCGGAGTTAGACAAGTTCGTCGTGGTCTTCATTGATGATATCTTGATCTACTCCATGAATGAGGAAGAACATGCTCATCATCTTCGCATAGTACTTCAGCGTCTGAGAGAGCACCAGCTTTATGCCAAACTCAGCAAGTGTGACTTCTGGCTGAAGGAAGTACCATTCCTCGGTCATGTTATATCTGCTGAGGGCATCTCTGTGGATCCCTGTAAAGTGCAGGATGTACTTGATTGGGAAGCCCCAACTTCAGTTCCTGAAATCCGCAGTTTCTTGGGCTTAGCCAGGTATTATCGGCGATTTATCCCAGAATTTTCCAGAATTGCGAAGCCGATAACTGAACTTCTTAAAAAGGGTGTCAAGTTCTATTGGTGTGCCCAATGTGAGGAAGCTTTCTAAAAATTGAAAACACTTCTCACTTCAGCTCCAATCTTGGCCCAACCCGACACTACAAAATCATTCGATGTCTACTGTGATGCCTCAGGCACAAGACTTGGCTGTGTTCTGATGCAAGAAAACCGAGTGATTGCTTATGCTTCTCGATCACTCAAGAGGCATGAAGAAAACTATCCCACTCATGATCTTGAATTAGCAGCTGTGGTCCATGATCTGAAGATCTGGCGACACTATCTTTTAGGTTCATTGTGCAACATCTATACTGATCACAAGAGTCTCAAATATCTTTTCACTCAAGCTGATTTGAACATGCATCAAAGAAGATGGCTTGAGTTGATTAAAGATTATGAGCTCGAAGTGCATTATCATCCTGGCAAGGCGAATGTAGTTGCCGATGCGCTAAGTCGCAAAGCTCATTGTCATTGTATTTCAGCTATACCATTAAGCGAATCCCTTTGCTTTGAAATGGAAAAGCTGAACTTAAGTATTGTACCACCTGGCACATTGGCCCATCTACAGCTTACTCCTACTCTTCGTGATCTCATCATAGCGGCACAAAAGCAAGATAAAGGGGTGAAAGAAATTCAAAGAAGACTATCAGAAGGAGACCCTAAAGTGAATTGCTTCCACCAGGATACTGAGAATGTGTTATGGTTCAAGAACCGATTAGTGGTGCCTAAAAATTTTGAGCTTAGAAAACAAATTCTTGACGAAGCTCATACTTCACGACTATCAATTCATCCGGGTAGCAACAAGATGTACCAAGACTTAAAACAATGATTTTGGTGGACTCGGATGAAAAGGGAAATAGCCAAGTATGTGTCAGAATGTGATATCTGTCGGAGGGTTAAAGTCAGTCATCTCAGACAAGCTGGGACTCTCCAGCCCTTGAATATTCCAGAATGGAAATGGGAGGATATAAGTATGGATTTCATCGTCGGCTTACCTCGAACTCAAAAGGGATACGATTCTATTTGGGTTGTGGTCGACAGGCTAACCAAGTCGGCACATTTCCTCCCAGTTAAGACGATGTACATAACCAAGCAGTATGCGGAATTGTACATGGATCACATACTATGTTTACATGGTGTGCCAAAGACTATCATTTCCGATCGAGGAACTCAGTTTGTTGCTCGTTTTTTGGAACAATTACATGCTTGCTTGGGAACGCATCTTTTTCGCAGCTCTGCATATCACCCTCAAACAGACGGCCAAACCCAGAGGATAAATCAAATTTTGGAGGATATGCTCCGTGCTTGCGTCTTGACCTATCCACAGAAATGGGATCAATGTTTGCCATTAGCTGAATTTTCTTATAACAATAGTTATCAAGAAAGCATCAAAATGGCACCATTTGAAGCCCTATACGGTCGTCGATGCCGTACACCTCTCAATTGGTCTAAAACCGGAGAAAGAACAATCTTTGGGCCCGACATGGTTCAAGAGGCCGAAGAACAAGTCCGCCTTATCCAAGCCAACTTAAAGATTGCACAATCTCGACAGAAAGGCTATGTAGATAAAAGAAGAGATCAACTCGTATTTAAGGTCGGTGACCACGTCTATCTGAAAGTTTCACCTTGGAAAGGCGTGCAAAGGTTCGGAATAAAAGGGAAGTTAGCTCCCCGCTACATCGGTCCATATCCAATTGTGGAACGATGCGGTCCTGTGGCTTTTCGGTTGGATCTTCCGGCAAATCTTTCTGCAGTTCATAACATCTTCCATTTGTCACAACTCAGATTGTGCCTTAGAGTTCTGACTGAAGCTGTGGCAAGTGACTCGATTCAATTAGAGTCTGATCTCACTTATTCTGAGCATCCTATCAAAATTATTGATCGCAAGGATCGAGTTACTCGTCGCACAACCAACCGATTCTACAAAGTTCAATGGAGTAATCACTCCGAAGATGAAGCTACTTGGGAGAAGGAGGAATTTCTGAAATCCAAGTATCCGGAGTTTTTAAATGCCCATCCAGGTAATTCGCCTTCGAACCTTCTCACCTGTCTTTATTTTCCTTCGTGCCTGAATCTCGGGACGAGATTCTTTTAAGGGGGGAAGGCTGTAACACCCCTGTGTTAATCGTGCTCGCTAATACCGAGTTAACCCGCTAATCATGGACTCGAGTTCGTCATTAGCGTTAACCGAGTCCGCGATTTAATCTTTGTCTTAGCCATTTTCGATCCCGTTTTTGTCCTTGATCTGAGCTCCAAATCAACTTCCGCCCAAAACGAAAGTTGTAGATCTTTTAATCCTCTACAACTTTTATTTTGGCCAAATTTCAAATTGTTATATGAAATTTGGAGTTTTAGCGGGTCAAACTGGAGTCAAAATCATTCAGCGAGTAAACAGTAGTCTCCAGTGCTTCTACTGTGAAGCTCCCGACGCCCATACCGCCGCTGGTCGCCGGCGAGCGCGTCCACGCGTCGGCAATCGCGCTCGACCTCGGCGTCTGAGCACCGCTCTTAGCCACGCGGACACCTCGAACCTTCCCGTTCTTCCCTTCCATCCCCATCCTCGAGCTCGAACGGAGCTAGGTCGAGCAGAGTCGCCGCCGTTCGCCGCGCCGGCCACTGCTCGCCACCCCGCCTCGATTCGTCGCGCCCGGAGCCGCGCAGACTCGCCGTCCACCCACTCCGACCATCCACGTGCTCGGCCGAGCCCCTACCCCGGCCGAATCGAGCTCAGACCGCCGTCCGCCATTGCTGTCTTCCCCGAGCTCCGCCCTTTACGCCGAGCGCCCACCTCCGGCCGTCCTCCGAGCAAAACGAGCCCTAGGTGAGATCCCCAGCAACCTCCACTCGCTCCCTGACCTTCGCCCCACACAAATCCGCGGCCGCCGCCATCGAATCGCCACCGTGCCGCCGCAGAACGCGCCGCCCACCGCGTGCGCATGCCGCCAGAACCCCCTGCGCCAGCTAGCGCGCCGCCGCCGCACGCCCTAGGTCCGCTTGGACCCCCTGGCCGTCGCCCGCCCCACCTCCGTCGCCGGCCGGCCCTATCCGGGCCGGAACACCGCGCGCCGCCGCCGCCTTGGCCTTGCGCCGCCGCATGCCGCCGCCGCCCTTGGCCCTGTGCCTCCCCGCGAGCCGCCTGCCGCCCCGCACCTCCCGGCCGCCCGGGGCCTCGGCTCGGCCGCCGCAGCGCCGCCGGTCAGTCCCGCCGGCGGGGAGCGCCGCCGCGGGCTGCCCTGCCAGTGCGCGCTGCCCTGCGCCCGAAGCAGGGGAGGGGGGGGGGGGACAGTTGGGCCGGCGCCCACTGTCATGTGGGGCCCGACTGTCAGCCTCCCCCCTAAATGTTTTCAATTTTTATTCTTTATTTCGACTGAAAGTTCTTAATTGCCTAGAAATTCGCAGAAAAATGCAAAAAATGCCAAACAAATTTTGTTAGGTTTCTAAAATCATGATCTTCAAAGGAAAAATGCTTAAGCATGCATTTTGTCACTGTTACCCCTGTTAATATTTTGTTTTCTGCTTGAGCTAGTTTAATTATTACCACTTTTTCTGTTGCTCTAAAAATTATGAAAAAATTTGCAGTGGCTTAGTTCTTGCATGTGTAGTTCACTGAAAAAGTTTCAGGTGCATGTTCTATGTGCAAGTGTGTGGACCTATTGATGTTTAATTTCTTTTCTAGGTTAAATTGAATACTCTTGATCGTCGTTAATGTTGGAAAATTTTCTGAGGCAGGCTTTATCGTTATCAAGTTGAGCTGGTTAATTTTGTTGCTAGGTTATGTGTGCAGTTAGAGTTCTGCTTATGCTTTGCCCTAGCTATGCTCTTTGTGTTATTTAATGTTGTTAGTTATTTGTTTCACGCATGCAAATCAAACTCCGGTTTTAATCCTTGCGGATCTAAGCAAAGTTAGTAGTTGTTTTTGGAAGGTAACACTTTAGGCTAATTTGAGTTGATCTTTGCATCGCATCATAAGTGCTCATGCATTGCGCTGTGTTCTAATTGTTGCATGACATATTTTATTCGTGTAGACGCCGCGAACGAAGTCGCCTACGAGCTGATCGCTGAGCCGATCCAGGAGCCACGAGCAGAAGAGCCGTAGAAGGACGCCGTTGAGCCCGCTCCAGAGGTTTTCGCTAACCCCGCTGACCTGCAAGGCAAGCCCCGGAGCATAACCATAATTTAAATTATTCAATGTTTATTTAAGTATTTGTGCATTTAAGTTTTAGGAGTTGTATGAAACCCTAGTATGCATGTTCTCCCTAGGTACCTACGAGGCCATACTAGTGTGCAGGTATTGTTAGCGATGCTCTGCTAAGTAGGATTTCGGTAGAAGTCGAGTGATTGCTGTCACTCGCGAGTTTTAGGATCTTGTTTCCTTAGCTATGGCTTGAAATGAATTGTTGAATAAAGAGAAATGGAGACCGGGCGGAAATGAGTAGGAGTATTGGTATGGAATGGATGAAAAGAAATCTCCGCCCGTGTCGATTGAGGACCGTTCCGTTGTTGGCAGTGTTGATCGAGGATTGAACAATACTAACCACATACCGGAAGTAGGAGGTAGTCGAAACCGGTGAGCTGTGTACCACTTTACAGCGGTGATTTGAATTCCGTCATGCTACGCTGGGCGTGGGAGTTGGCGGGTGTTGGATAGGATGCCGCCTCCGGGTTCTCCGGGAGTTCACTGCGAGGGGCCCATCACCTGGGTTTTAGCAGGCGTAGTTCAGATGCCGTGGTAATGATGGAAACAGTTGACACGCGTGACCCGACGGGGTTTACATGCGTCGTGTGAGTTAGGTCCACCTTGCAAGGTTAAATCGGATCGATTCGCCGTGACTCGCGGTTATGAGAGCCTTGATCTCTTTGTCACATCGTAGTAAGAAAGTAGAATGAAAACGGAATGGAAAAGACTGGTTTGGAAGTTGCTGAAAAATAATCTGTTCCACCATGTGTGCTCTAGATGATTAGGCGAATTTAGTTAATACTTGGTTTACTAAATGGAGCTAAAATATTGAAAGTAAGGATTCACATCTAGCAGCCTTTCAGCAAAAGAACTCCAGAGCCAAAAAGCTTTGCATGTCTAGGTAATGGGCTAAGTATACCCAAAGTCGGGTAAGCCTTGCTGAGTATTAGTATACTCATGGTTGTTGTTGTACCCTTTTTAGCAGGTTGTGTCCCCGCTGACTTCGAGGAGGTCTGTGCGTCCTGGATTGGACAGCCGCTTCCTCCGGGTTGGACCGTCGAGTGGGCCCCGTCTTCCCCGTGAAGATCGGGCAGGTTGACATCGCATCGGTGGGCAGGATGTGGAGCTTACCTTGTATCGTCGTCGTAGTTACCGTATTGTATTTCGAACTCAGTTTTTAACCTTCCGCTGTGTTTAAACTCTGTCGCTTGTATTAAGACTTTTATGTAAAACTGGTGTTGTAATTTATTTTGAAGACTTTTGTGTGCTGGTATCACCTGTGCTCGTCTTCGTACGGGTCTAAGTGCAATTGTGATCCTGGAGTATAGTAGTTTAATCGGGATTTTACCCGACAGCCTGTTAGGTTACACCGTTTTAAGTGCACAGGAACTTGATTAAGTATTGAAATGATGGTTAGTGCATTTAAGCCGGTTTAATTTGGACGGTGCTGCTACAGCCATCACCTGCAACAAAAAATAAAAGAATAATAACATTCAGCAGGTTGAGCTAAATACTTCATGTAGTACATCTAAGTGAAAAGATTGATTCTTTTCTCTGCTATGACTCACAATTGCCATCATCCAACCTTGAATAGGGGTCTGCAGAACATGATCTGACCTGGAAAAGGACATATTATAATGCTATCAGTTGATTACTTCAGTGTGACGTTTGGACAAATGAGGAAAGAATGACTAAATAATGCAAAACAAAAAACAATCAATCATGTTCTGCTTACGAGGGATTGAGCTGAGCAATAGTGCAACCAGCACATAACAGAATAAATGCAGCCCACTGTATTTCACTCAACCTGCATTAGTTTTGACATGCTAGGTTAAGAAGGGAAACAACTGTTGGTGAGGAAAAGGCTTAAAACTTTGGAGACGAGGAAGCGAAGTAGTTTTATGACTTATGACAGCCAACTATGAGGATAGCAAGGTACTAAAACATTTGGTAGGCCAAAGTCATATATTGTAAAAACTCAATGTGCAATAACAAGCTAAGCAGAGTGTCCATGTCTTATCATTTGACAGTGTCTTCATAGGTTTTTTGGTCCTAGAGACACCTTGTGCTATTTTGGTTGGGTGATTGCATTACACATTCTTGTACTAATTTTTGGTCATGCGAAGATAAGATGGACATCAAATGGCTCATGTTTGGAGTTTCAGAGTTAGGATGGATTATCCATTGATCAGCTGGCTCCTAAATTAAACA
The DNA here is from genome assembly GCF_016808335.1 of Panicum virgatum. Taxonomy (NCBI): domain Eukaryota; kingdom Viridiplantae; phylum Streptophyta; class Magnoliopsida; order Poales; family Poaceae; genus Panicum; species Panicum virgatum. The sequence continues at coordinate 46,871,882 of NC_053149.1, forward strand.
GTTCATTGGATGATAGGTTCCTGCCTATGGATGAATATTTGTTGTGATTGTGTAATAGCTCAACTCTGTGTTCACAGAACTATAATGCGGCATGCAAGGCTAGCATCCAACATCAAACAAAGGCTTCAAATAAAGAAGGAAAAGGCTAGCCCAATGACAGTGATACCAGCAAGCTTAAACAAAGAACACATTCATATAATCCCTCTATTCCCAGCTGCAGTAGGTACATTGATTGAGTCATTTCCAATGGTAAGAACAATGTAAGGAGAAAAATAAGACTTACTTTTCTTTAGAATGATATGGTATAAGACACCGGTGATGATAATATTCAGATTTTTCAGGATCAGGTAAGCTGGTGCATCCACATATGCAAAGATATAATACTGACAGCCACAGGAAGCAGTAAGAGCATGGTAACGTTTGTTTTGTGTTTATTATTATTTTCTGCAACAAGAAAAGGAAGCAAAATAGCAGTATATTATCAACAAAGGACTGGTCAAATGGACATACCTGCAACAAGTTCTTCACCATGTAAAGTATAGCAGAAATGGGGTAACTTCATCGAATGATGTAGTTAACCTGAAAATAGTAAACTGAATGTCTAGAGGGTAGGAAGAAGACTATAAGCACTTAATAAGTAATCACACGAAAGATTACTGTAAAATCATCCCCTATTATCTTCGGTAATGCCTTGACTGTTCCATGTTCTGTAAACATAGGACCTGGCGGAACATATTGCCAGAAAATAGATTGATTCCAGAAAGTATCAGATATAGTACAATAATTGCAAGGAATAACACTTACTTGAGCTTCCAAGTATTCTTGCCCTTTGGCCCTCCTGCAGTGCTAAGACTCGAAGTTGCTGAAGCTGCAAATGGCACTGACATTAAATATACAAACCATCTGAATATACATACCACCCAAACTGAAGATGCACACGGTTTTAGATGATCGGCAATACTAAAAATGTTGATACTATAACATCCTAGATAGAAGTGGCAATGGACTTTTTTCAGGGAACCACTGCATATCACAAGCTCTCAACTTCCATTCGAAGTCAAGTGGTCATATATGAAATCAATTATACACAAGTACTACATCCCATCCTAACTGTTGTTCTTGACTATAACGTTGTTAACTCATAGTCAAATTAACTCATTGCCAGCAACCATGAGGTCAAAATAATCTCACGGAAGCAGAGAAGCTACGGCTTGCATAACAGATTAAGAAATCTAATACCAGCATTTTTGTACCGAGCCCTTGTCCCATATCCATCAAGATCAAAGCATTTGGTTGATATCCCTGGGACGGAACAACCTGAATGGACACAAAAATAGTTGAGATTGGGATTAGCATTTGAGAACATCCTAGTGAGGATTGACATGGAGATGTGTTAAATGGTTGCTGATGAGCAAATGAAGCAGTGCAATGGCTAATTAGGGTGCTACAAATGCTTCTTTTAACACAAATCATTTGTAAACAGGCAAGCTGCAGCATTTAGACTTCAGGTTTAGGGACTTCATTATTGTACCATGAGTCACAAGCATCATGTGTAGGTCTGGTAACACAACAATTTTACAAGGAATTCACAAAAGGCAGTTAGCATCCTAAATTCACACAAGCATTCATCATCTGCTGGCACACTCCGGCTGCAACTGAAACAAAAAAAATACATTAGAACTGAAACAAAAGAAAAAAACAGTTTCACAATAATAACCCACAATACATTAGTTTCACAAAAGAAAAAAAAACATTAGTTTCACAAAAGAAAAAAATACATTAGAGCAGACAACAAGCTGGCTTTTGAGATCACAAATCACCCACAATTAGTCTGAGGCAGAAAGGATCATATGATCAGTTTTTTTTTCATTGCACTCAAGAGTTTAGAAGACCATCCAAGAAACAGGTAATACTAAGCAAGCATCCACAGCTGTGATAAGAAGAGTGGCAGGCAGCACATGGACTCACCGTATGTCATCGCCTCCCCTGGCAGCGACGTAGCGCGAGACGTTCAGGTGTTTTAGGGTTTAGGTTTGACCAGACTTGCTGACTTACGGATCAAAAACATGGCCCCCAGCTTTCTGAAGGATCACAGCTCCAACAGCAACATCCCCAAGGAAAATTGGCAATCTGAGATGCACATGCAGATGATTTAACCGTGTGTCAAAATAAAAGGAGCATACAACAATTAACTCTCTTCAATGAGGCTCATGCCCTATCCATGTTTGAACTTGGCCAGTTGGTCATCTGTTCAGTTATTAATCTTTCAAAAAAAATTCTTCAGTTATTAGAGTTTTAGACAATACTTCCTATTCATTTTGTAGAAGTAACATTTCTTTTCAAATTACATTGTTCTGATAAAATCGTGAAAACTTAAAGAGGACAAGCAGCAATATTGTTTCTACATCAATTTATCATTCTCAAATCAAGCAAATTTGAAGAGTGTGTAAACTGCATGGTATAAGTTGCCTACCTCTGTTACTAGAAGAGCCTTCACTAACTCATCTTGAGATGATGCTGTGAATGGAATGAACATATTCAAATAAGGAGAGTCAGTTGGAGGAAAACAGTATACAAGCACTGCAAGGGCTAATATGTTGTTTAGATTGATTGACACCAAATCTGGGTATACCTTTGATTGGAAAGCCATTCAGAAAAGCACCTTTTACACGGATCGCAGTGAAAAGCTAAATGAAACAAACAGCATGAGTCCTTGCGGCTGCCTCCACAATTTCAATTTTGATGCTATTCGGGTGGCAGGCTTTACCCTTGCAATAAGCCGATAACACCCTTTCAATCTTTAGAGTCTCACATATACAGGTATCCAGATATTTGCAATTTGACAATATAGAATAAGGAGCATACATTAGAGTCAAAGCGTGGTACCTGCACAAAAATGAAGCGCACACACATACTCATCGGTGGACCAGGCAAGCAGGCATTCCATTCAGACAGAAAAATGAAGCACACAATAAGTAATGTATAACTTAAAACATCAGAAAACACAAAAATGGAAGGTCAAAATAAGCAATGAGATTTGAAACATCAAATATTTTCAATAAAACAGCTTGGCAGGCATTTCACCTGTTAGGTATTGCAGTTTTCACCAGAGCTTGCCGCGGGCGCCGTTGATCGCCGACCGGCCGAAAGCAGGGTTGAGGATGTCAGGGCTGTCAAGTGCTTCGTAGAAGTCCTCATCATCTGCAAGGGGGAGAAAATCTATCAAGAACAAGAGATAATCTCGTACCGTTGCATCTGGCGCCGGCAGCAGAGAGGGGGCATGTCACCACGGATTCTTAATGGTGGTGTGGACGGTGTAGCACTGTAGCCTCTGTCGAGGCGGAGGCGGACAGGCCACGAGCCGATGAAGCCGTTGCGGTCACGCAGATGAGGTCACGGCGAGCCGCGCCGTTGCCGTCCCCGGTTGATGCCATCTCAGCACGATGCGCACATCCTTGTGGACGGTGCACCGCCGCAGCCCGGCCGCCGCACGTCACGCCTCCGCCCAACCACGCAGCCGCGGCCGCTCTGCCCGCCGCTCCCGCCGCGCGCTCCCACCACCCACGCGGATCCGGCGTGGTGGCCGCGTGCGGGGCTGACAAATGGCAGTGAGCGGCTGCCGTTGTCATGAGAGAGAGACAGAGAGGAGGAGGAGGAGGAGGGAAGGAGGGCGCGAGGCCCCGCCGCCACCCCATGCCTGTGTCGGCCCTGCCGCCGCTCCGCACATGCCCCACCGCCGCTCCGCGCAGGGAACCGAGCAGGGGAGGGAGGAGGGGTGCGCGGTGGTGGAGGGGGAGCGAGGAGGGCCGGCGCAGCGAGGCAGGGAGGAGGGGAAGGAAGGGGGCAGCGCCGCGGTGGGAGGGGAGAGATCAAGGAGTCAACCCTGCAATCACAGAAGACCCCGTCGCACCCGGCACCCGCCTGTCCGCTGCAATCATGGACATGTAGCGATCGTGGAGGCGGGTATGGCGTGTGGGAGGGTAGGTTCCACGGTGAAAAAAAGCCCTCGGACGGCAGTAACATCGCCGAATGTGTCCGCCCCCTGGCTTGGTCAAACTATTTTAGCTGACATGTGAGTCTAAAAGGTGGTTTGTGAGGTGGATGGGTAGGCTAATTTTGGTACATGTTAATTTCAATTCTTTTGGATCCTTATAGTATAGATTCTTTTGGATCCTTATAGTATAGATAAGAAAACATGAAATCATTTTATGGACAGCTAGAATCTGAAACTGAAATAGCCGGTCACACTTCAAATGGGAATCATTTCATGCTAATCCATGTAAAATTAGAAGACGGAGTGATTAAAATCAAAATGAATTATCCATCTTGTTTCAATCTATCACTTTTACGTACTCCGTACTTTAATTCTTTCATAAGTCAACCTCTAGTTTTGATTAAATTTTATAGAAATGTACTAACATGTACAGTACCAAATAAATGTACCAACAACACATATTTTGTGTATTTTATATACATTTATTCAAAGTTAGAGAAATTTAACTTAGACCAAAATTAAAGTGATATGTAATTCGAAACTGAGAGAGTATGTGTTTTAATAAAGGTAGATAGGATCTTTGGTTGCTAGCTAACTAGTTCCATCACAGTAGGAGGACAAAGATGACAAGAAAATAGTGTACATTAACATATGATCAACCTGAGTTTTGGAAGGGGCGATACAATCACTGGTGCTTCGTCTCCATTGAGATAGCATGAGACTAAGATATTACATTTTCATTGCTCCATAGACTCCAACGTTTCCAAAGAAGGAAGACAACACATGCTTTGAGACGTATGGTTGGAGTGTAAATATTGATAGTACTTGACCATCATAACTTGAATTAATTGCATACTTGGATGTGGATACTACAATGTTCCCTAATATTTTTAAAGTTTCCAAAGACGAAACACAACATCTTCTTGCTATTCAAATTCTAGCCCTTGAGACATATTTCCAAAGAAAGGAGGTGTCATGGTGTCTTATATGGTGGGTACAATGGTGGTTCCTAAACTCGTTTGTGATCACTTGTTCCACATGTTCTCCCCTTTAGTGTGGCACTGACATTTGTACTTGCTCCTATAGGTCATAATGACGTGTTTCTGCTACTGTTTATCATGATTGATAGCAGCTGTTAACTTTTCTGAAGACATGCATCATGTTCTCTCCCTCATTGTGGTGTTGTCAACCTGGCATTTCTACTTGTTCCTGTAGGTCCCAGTGACGTGTTTCTACTACTGTTCATCATGTTTGATAACTGCTCTCCCTTAACGTTCTTGTCGACATGCATCATGGTGATAACTGCTTTCATTAACTTTATATCAAACCGTTCATGATAACCGGTATCTACAAGCTTTTGTTTGTTGTACCATTTGAAATCTTGTGTGATGCCAGGCCGTATTATTCGTGCTATGTACCAGCCTAATATATTAAAAGAATATGATTTATTGGTTTGGTTTTGTCATTGATACGATAACTTCTGATATAAAATTGTCGTTGTGAGAATTCTTAATTCATGAGTTGTAGGGAGGGACTTTTATTTCGAAATTCCCTGGAAAATCCAATTTCATTTTTTGATTGATAATAGTATACTAGAGTCTAAGACCCTTAACAATTTCTAATGGATACTCACTACTTTTAACACTTGTCCTTCCAAAGTTTTACCAAAGAAAAAAAAGTAAAGTGTATAGTGTATTGTGGCTAGATTATATTGTTGGTCTCAATGCATACTGACATGTTCATCAAGCAAACCATCCATATTTGCACTATTCACTTCACCGTGCTATTTTAATTTCCATATACTATAATAATGTATCTTCTTTTTTCATCCGTGTATTTGATAGTAGCTCTCCATTAACTTTCCATTCAGCCCGGCAGTGTCACCATCACCACCCCGAAATAATTAAGCACAAAAAGTAGAAAAAAAGCTCTCCATTAACTTTCCATTCAGCCCGGCAGCATCACCATCACCACCCCAAAATTATTAAGCACAAAAAGTAGAAAAAAATGCAAAACTAGGACTTGAACCTGGGTCTGCAAGGCAAAAACCAAGCAACTTAACCACTTGAGCTACAAGGTAGTTCATGTAAATTTTAGGGAGCAGTTTTACTTATATTAATTAGCAAGTTATTTTTTCCGGACCAGATCGGCGGCAATGCAAGATCCAAGGCGTCAAGATTTATGGCGCCGAGGTGGTGCCACATCGCCTCCACATCGATTGCCATACTAAATCGGGTCGCAAAGCTTGCCGCCATGACTTATGGCGCCGAAACGTGTTACGTCAGTGCCGTCGGTCATGGCGCCAACCCACTGGGTCCAAAAACACAATTCATTTCACAAGAGGTCTAAATGTGAAATTATTTTGTAAAAAAATCTTAAAATGTAAAAAGTGTGGTCCATGTAACATATGATCAACATGAGTTTTGGAAGGAGCGATACAGTCACTATCACTGGCGCTTTGTCTCCATTGAGATAGCACGAGACTAAGATATTACATTTTCATTGCTCCATAGACTCCAACATTCCCAAAGAAGGAAGACAACACATGCTTTGAGATGTATGGTTGGAGTGTAAATATTGATAGTAATTGATCATCATAACTTGCATTAATTGCATATTTGGATGTGGATACTACCCTGTTCCCTAATCTTTTTAAAGTTTCCAAAGACGAAACACAACTTCTTCTTGCTATTCAAATTCTAGCCCTCCAGACATATTTCCAAAGAAAGGAGATGTCATGGTGTCTTATATGGAGGGTACAATGGTGGTCCCTAAACTCGTTTGTGATCACTTGTCTCATGTGTTCTCACCTTCAGTGTGTCACTGGCATTTGTACTTGCTCCTATAGGTCCGTTAACTTTTCTGATGACATGCACCATGTTGATATCTGCTTCCGTTAAATTTCTATCAAAACGTCCATCTTGCTTGTTAACTGATATCTACTAGCATGTTGTATGTTGTGTCATTTGGAAAGTTCTGTGATGCTAGGTTGTATTATTTGTGTTTTGTGCCAGCCCATTATATTCAAATAATATGATATATTGGCCTGATTTTGTAATTGATACGGCAACTTATGATGTAGAATTGGTTGAGAACCGTACATAAACGTGCTCATGTTCATCATGTTGGATAACTATTCTTAATTAAATTTTGTTATGGTGTTTGATATAAACTATGTAAACTTTTTATGGCAACACCCATTTTTGTTTGATAATCTCTGTTTAGTAACTTTCTATCCATGCCGTTTGAAATATTGTGTAACATTAGATTATATTGGTCATGACATGTGCCAACACTATGATTTATGAATACCTTAAGTATTGACACAATTAATGATCACATAGAAGCTTTGGGATGTATGGTTGCTACTTGCTAGCGTGCATATAGATAGTAATGGCTAGTCATAACTTGCATTACTTGCATATTTTAATGTGGATATAACATTGTTCCCTAGTATTTTAAAAGATTTAAAAGAGAAAACCCAACAACATATTCTTGTTATTTCAAATTCTAACCCCTTGGAAAAATTTCCGGACAAAGGAGGAGCCATGTGATGTCTGGTATAGTGGGTATGGCAGTGGTCGCACATATAAATCTGTTTATGAGCACACGTCCCATGTGCTCTCTCCTTCACTGTGGTGTTGGCAACCTGGCATTTCAACTTGTTCCTAGGTCCCAGTGACGTGTTTCTGCTACTGTTCATCATGTTTGATAACTGCTCTCCCTTAACGTTCTTTGTCGACATGCATCATGGTGATAACTACTTCCATTAACTTTATATCAAACCGTTCATGATAACCGATATCTACAAGCTTTTTGTTTGTTGTACCATTTGGAATGTTGTGTGATGCCAGACCATATTATTCGTGCTATGTGCCAGCCTAATATATTAAAAGAATATGATTTATTGGTTTGGTTTTGTGATTGATACGGTAACTTATGATATAAAATTGGTTGAGAATAGTATACTAGAGTTTAAGACCCTTAACAATTTCTAATGGATACTCACTACTTTTAACACTTGTCCTTCCAAAGTTTTACCAAAGAAAATAATGTAAAGTGTATAGTGCAGTGTGGCTAGGTAATAGTAGTGTTGGTCTCAATGTATACAGACATGTTCATCAAGCGAACCATCCATGCTTGCGCTATTTATACTTCACCGTGCTATTTTAATTTCCATATACCATAATAATGTGTCTACCTTTTTTATCTGCGTATAACTTTCCATTCAACCCGGCAGCGTCACCATCACCACCCCGAAATTTCACCCTCCTTCCCTGATCCGCGTCGAACACCCCTCCGCCGGGCGCGCCGTCCGGAGTCCCAAGCGAACACAGACTTGCCGTGGACTCTCGTAGACTTGACGGAGCCCGTTCCCCATCGCAGCCCTCGTCTCCGCCTATAAATACCCGCCCCCCGGCGCGCCGCGCCCCCCACCACCAACCCCCTCGCTGTGCTCTATCGCCTCAGGCGCCTGCGAATCCGTCCGTGCCCCCACTCCACTACCAAAGTTGCATGCCCCTGTGCCAGCCGAGAACGCGCGGCGCGTGAGGCGGCGGTGTCCCGGCGTCCGGCGGCGATGGACCACGGTAGCAGCAGCAGCAGCAGCCTGTTCGCGTCGGCGGTGGGCGTCGGCGTGGGCGTGGGCGTGGGAGTCGGCCTCGGCCTGATGACGGCGGGGCTCGGGCCGTCGGCCCCCGGCGGGGGCGGGGCCTCCGGCGGCGGCGCCATGGCCGCGGTGGTGGAGGCGGAGCTCCGGCGGCTGGTCGTCGACGGGCGCGAGACCGGCGTCACCTTCGCCGACTTCCCGTACTACCTCAGGTGCGTGTGGGGTTCTAGTTCTACGGCTCCAGCCCGACGCGGAAACAGGAAGCCGAGTTTCCTCCCTGTTTCGATTGGGAAAAAAAGGACGGGGCGATCTGATTAGTTTATGGTTCTGCCGTGGAATGTCACGGCTGCTTTAGGGATCCGCGTCAATCCGGGGTCAATAGAAATCCAAAGATAAAGTTCGGTGAGCCATGACTGATCAGGCATGCGCTCCTCTCCTCTGTTTTGCAGCGAGGAAACACGGCTGGCGCTCACGACCGCGGCGTTCCCCTACCTGAGTCAGACGGGCCTGCCGAAGCACATCCAAGTCCTCGACAACTCGAGCCGCACCATACTGCTCTGCGGTCAATCAGGTTCGCCTCCGCATCAATGCCTGCTCTTTTGGGTCGGAAAGACCATGTTTTCAGGGCCTGTGGTGTTCTTGCTGCAGAGATATGCATGCTGTCGCTGGCCAAGGCCGTCGCCCACCAGTTCAATGCGCGTCTGCTGGCACTGGATGTCTTCGAGTTCTCGCATCAGGTCAGCTTGAAACTATTTGGGCGATTGTAATCTTGTTGTCCCATTCGCATGATATTTTTCTAATCCATCTGTTGTCGTTGAATGCCATTACAGATCAAGCACAAGTTCGGCGCCCCGAGTGATGCACAGGTTGAGGTTGGTACCTTGTTTCACCTTCTTATTGTAGATCCAACACAGTTAATACCTTCGTTTTGTATGGTACACTTTGTCGATGATCTCGAATACAGTATGCTTGATTGGGAGGATCCGCATTTATTTTTTTTCCCTGTAATTGATTGGTGGGTGTTCGTATCACCACCCTTCGGCTGTAAGATTGTTGGACATTTCCCCCATCAGGAAACAAGTGAGTTGGGTTTGTGCTCACATGAAACCGTGGGGTCCTTGGAAAAGGACAAAAGTAGTCTGTCCATATCTAACACTTGGAAAACGACATTAGCATTTATGCATGCTATTTTTTAATGCTATAGCTATGATATGAAATTCCTGATGATTTATCTAACCGATTCTGTTGATTCTTGATGCAGGTTCCTAAAACATCCATAACCGAGTCGACATTCGGCAGAGTTTATGGTTTTGTTGAATCTTTAAACATATTTCGCAAGAAGGCACAACCAAAAGGTATCAACTTATTAATCACTCTGTTTGATACCGATTGAGTGTATGTTTCTTCTAATTGACCAATATTTATGGTGTGACGTATGCTCCATTTGCCGTTGGCACAGTTTTTCCTACCAACTTTCTTGCTTGTTACTTGAGTCCTTTAACCAAGCATCTTTTTGTGGTGTTCTGATTGTGTCGTCATGAAATGTTATTGCAGGATCATTGGGTCATGAAATGGGCATTCTGGATGTAAATACCAGGTAACATATCTGTGGCGCAATGTAACTTTAGATCATTCATATTCATCCGTGCCTCTTATCATTTTCTGTTCTTCATCGACAGTATTCGCTATAAGACCACAAAGCCAATTGAGGTATACGTATCCTTATTACCTTGTGCAAAGAACCAGGACACAGATTCCGATGAAGATGATGGTGAGTTAAATAACTGTGGTTTATTATGTTTTGTAACTCATTTATGCCACAAAAACATGTATGCAACAAACATTAATCAAATTTATAAAGCATTATTGTCAGCTTCTATCAGTTTGCGACTTGGCAAATTCAAATGGCATGTTTAAATCAATTGATCCAACTAAACTTTCTAAGCATAAGGCTTGTTTACTTTGTTTAGGTATTTGTTGATAAACCATATTTCTTATTTTGCATGAGTTATACTGAAGAGGAATGAACAATGTGAGTGCAGACTTATGGTTCCTCTTCTGATGCAGATATAGTTGTTCCAGCCTTGAGTTTGGATGAGAAAATTATCATGCAATCCCTTTACAAGGTAATTCAGGCTTCAGCTTCACAATTGAATTTGGTGTGCAGTTCTTGTAATATGTAAAATTAAAATGATCTTTGCAGGTTATAGTTTCTGTTTCAGAATGCAGTCCAGTTATTCTCTTTGTAAAGGACGTTAATCATCTCCTTGGTAGTTCACCGCGAGCATATTCTTTGTTCAAGAAAATGTTGAACAAATTATCTGGAAGAGTTTTGGTAATTGCTTCGCACTTCCTTGGTGCTGATGAAGATAGTAGTGATGTTGATGAGGATGTGACCGAACTATTCCCATACATTCTAGAGACTAAGCCTCCCAAAGAAGAGGCTCATCTTCAGACATGGAAAACCCAAATGGATAATGATATTGCAAAAGCTGTGAATGAAGCCTTTGTAGCCCACACTGAAGGAGTTCTGTCAGCATACAATCTGGAATGTGGTGATTTGAGTTCTATCCCTCCTGATGATTATGTAGCATTTGGAAAATACCTAGAGCACATTATTGCTCCAGCAGTCTCTTACCATTTGATGAATAACATGGAGCCTAAATACAAAAATGGAAGGCTCATTCTATCTTCAACAAGGTTAGTTAATTTATCATGATGATCCATGTTTTAGTTCTTTTTACCAACTTAGGCTGACAACATCCTTCTTGAGCAGCTTATCTCATGGATTAAGAATTTTTCAAGAGAGCAACCTTGGCAAAGGTTTAGTGGAAACGAAAGTTGACTCAAAGGTATCCCATATTTCTCATCAAGATTTTTTTCTTTACTCAATTGGTGGAAGCCCATATAAGTGTAGTTACCATTTACATATTTGTCTATTTATTTACAGACCACTAAAGATAATGAATATGAAAAGCGGATTAGGGAATCATCAGTAATACCTGCCAGTGAAACAGGAGTCACATTTGATGACATCGGAGCACTAGTTGATATCAAAGAGTCAATTCAGGAGCTTGTCATGCTCCCACTTCAGCGGCCTGACCTCTTCAATGATGGTCTATTGAAACCATGTAGGGGAATTCTATTGTTTGGACCACCTGGAACTGGTAAAACTATGCTTGCCAAGGCTGTAGCCAATGAAGCTGGTGCTAGCTTCATGAACATCTCAATGTCCACTATTGTATCGAAATGGTATGGCGAGGCTGAGAAGAGCATCCGAGCGTTGTTTAGTCTAGCAGCAAAAATCGCACCAACCGTCATTTTCGTGGACGAGGTGGACAGCATGCTAGCGACACGGGAACGCTCATATGAAAATGAGGTGTCAAGGAGGATCAAGAATGAATTCATGACGCATTGGGATGGGCTCTTGTCCAAACCCAATGAAAGGATTCTTGTGCTTGCCGCAACTAACAGACCCTTTGACCTTGATGATGCAATAATCAGGCGGTTCGAGCATAGGTGCGTTTGAAACATTGTTCTTACACTTTGTCTGGATGAAATTATGCTGCCTCTGGATTAGTACTAATGTTTCATGTTGGTATCAAACAGGATAATGGTTGGCCTGCCAACTCTTGAGAGTAGAGAGCTTATTTTGAAGAAGCTGTTATCGAAAGAGAAGGTTAAAGATATCGACTTCAAGGAACTCGCGAAAATGACTGAAGGGTACAGTGGCAGTGATCTGAAGGTTTGCACGCTAGTTTTGAACGATCAATATTAGCAACTGTTCATGGTCATTCTCCGTTTGTCTAAAGCTGTATTTTTACAGAATCTTTGCGTGACGGCTGCTTATCGCCCTGTCAGAGAGCTACTTCAGAAAGAAAAGGAAATGAAGAAGGTAACAAATCCCTTGTCAAATTTTAAAGAACTGTATCCAGGCTTATTTATATATTAACAAATAAGAGACATGAACTCTGCTCACAACGTAGAAATGTAACCTGTCATAGAAACTGGACAGTACAGATATAAACATAGATGTATACTCGCCGTTTGATCGCACACTCACTTGGCATTACATGCTCTGATGATGATGTTTGTTGCCCCAGGATAAGAAGGAAAAGGAAGAAAAAGACAAGGAGGTAAAAGCTGAGAACCCGAAAAATAAAGGAAGCGGGAAGGAAAAGCCAGAAAGCAGCAAAGCCAAGGAAGCCAAATCAGGGGGAAAAGGTGCGAAGGTTGAAAGCAAAGAGACCGCTGTCCTCAGGCCGTTAACAATGGAGGACCTGAAGCAGGCCAAGGATCAAGTAAGTGGCTCTGACTTGGGAGTATACATGTTCAGCCTACCCATCACCACGGGTACAGATTGCTAAACCATTTGCTCATCTGGCACAACGCAGGTCTCCCCAAGCTTTTCTATGGAAGGTGCTGTCATGAACCAGATGAGGCAGTGGAATGAGCTCTATGGCAAAGGCGGGTCGAGGAAGAAGGAGCCGCTGACATACTTCCTCTAAGTGAAGGATTCAGAATTTACTTATGTATGTAGTAGATGTAAGTTGGATTCTGGTTGTCACCCGGGTGTTGTGCCGCCTTTGGTCTGTTGTGCCGAGACAGTTGTTGTTCAAGTCGACCTGTGCACCTTATAATCCGTCGGAAACTTTGGTTATTTAGTAAGTATGAACATTGTGCGTAATAGTCGTTAGTGGTGTGCTTGGTATGGAGCGTTGTTTTAACTGTGGGCGTTCCCTTGGTCGATGGAGCAATGCTGAATATCTTGGCGAAAGGTGAGCCTGACGCTGTGCATCAGGTGGACATTGCTGCAGGCAGGGATTGGCGGATTGCTCGCGCGTCAGCACATCGCTCACGTCGCGCCACTTGTCAGACTGCACGAGAATATAATCGCTTTTCTCTGTCTCTGAAACACAATACGTCTTGGACTTGGACCACCCATGGGGGCAGGCGGCGTGCCAGGTGCCGATGGTGATGGAATTCTTTGCTCCATGTGAAGGTGCCCGTTGCCGTGGCGAGGGTGGCGACGATGGCCGCCAATGTCACGTTCTGTACACGCCCATGTCCTATGCTGCGACGCTGACGCAGACAACCATTGCACACATGGGTGCATGTCAGGTGGAGTTCGGCGAGCACACTGGCAGTGCCCGCGGGGCCGGCGACGTCGTCGCCGGTGTGGATGTGGATCACGGTGCCGGTGATCGTGATCCCCCGGACGAGCCCTGGCAGCAACAAACTGTTGCACAGTTGCTCCGTCGGGGCAGCCGCCGCGCCCGACCGCCCGCCGGGCAGACTTGCATTCCCACACAGGCACACACACACGACTGGCCGCGCCCGTCGATGGTGCCGCTCGACACGGTGGCTCTGTGACAGAGGCCAAAGTCCCCTGTCCGGCACCTTGGTCCGGCAAGCAGCGGAACAGGCCGAGGCGAATGCGGCGGACGAGTGCGTCCGGCCGTCAGATTTTGCTCGGAGTCCACAGCGTTGTACTACGATTCTCCGCCCAACTTTGCATGGCAACGTGTACCGAATAAAAAGAGCACTGTGACCAAAGGAGGGAAGCCTACAGGTAGCAAGCCACGGATCTCACGCTTTCAAGTTCCTGGTGAAGTGGTACTCAGAATTGGCATCGTTGCTTGCCATGTGCTATGAATAGCATGTGAGGAGAGGAGGCAGCTTGAGCGCCTGGCCGCGGCCGTCGATTGTGCCGCCGTCGACCTGATGTAACAAAATCCAGTCTTCCACATTGGTGTAACAAGGACCTGATCCCAGTTTCAGCTCTAATTATACAGAGTCAATTGTCAACGTAATACCAGCTTAGATAGTGTCAGAAAATGGTCTATTCCTGAGACACATGAGGACAGCAACGCCCGGCCTCATCAGACACTCCCCTCGTGTCCCGTGAGGGGAGGCTGTTATAACACTAACCTTCCATCGTCCTGAAACTTGAATCCTTTGTCGCACATTTTCGTATGTTTGCTCTCCTTCGCTGCAAGATGGTCGAACCCTAAGGATTCGAACTTCTCAGCTGATGAATGTCAACGCTAGGGAACTAGCTAGCATTCGCAATTTAATTTATAGAACACCCTGCAAATGGGTTGAAAACCAAACTATACCCACATCAATCCATTCTCATTAAGGAAATTAATATTATCCACACCACTCCAAACCACCACCACAAATCAATCCAACATAAATATTTCAGCTCATGATGTAATAAACCATTAGCCAAACTATAGTTACAACCCAATAAAAACCAATTTCCCAAAAAATAAATTATATTATAGATTTTGTCACACTGTTTTGCACAGAGTAGCTGTCAGTTATAGTGAGACATCTCCAACAAATTTCAGTCAATTTTGATAAAATTTTATAGTGTGAACGCGATGTTTTATTTCTAGGGTCCGGCTATTGACGTGGGACCCACGTATAATTCTAGCTACACTGCTTTGCACAAAGTACCTGCTAGTCATATCGAGTCATCTCCAACAAATTTTAGTCAATTTCGATAAAATTTTATAGTGTGAACGCGAGATTTTATTTATAGGGTCCGGCTCTTGACGTGGGACCCACGTGTAATTCTAGCCACGCTGCTTTGTACAGAGTAGTTGTTAGTCATACCGAGCCATCTTCAACAAATTTCCGTCAATTTTGATAAAATTATATATTGTGAACACGAGATTTTATTTTTAGGGTCCGGCTCTTGACATGGGACCCTCATGTAATTCAGGTCACGCTGCTTTGCACAAAGTAGCTCCTAGTCATACTGAGTCATCTCCAATAATTTTCAGTCAAGTCCGATAAAATTTTATAGTGTGAACGCGAGGTTTTGTTTCTAGGGTCCGGCTCTTGATATGGGACCCACGTATAATTCTAACCACACTGCTTTGCACAAAGTAGCTGCTGGTCATACTGAGCCATCTCCAACAAATTTCAGTAAATTTCGATAAAATTTTATAACGTGAACGCGAGGTTTTATTTTTGAGGTCCGGCTGTTATGGGACCGACATTTATGTATAATCATACTGTTTTGCATAAAGAATCAATTTCAGCCCACCTCAATCCACTCCAATCCATATTTACATAGAACCCACTCCACTCCACTCCACTCCATTAGATAATATAACCCTTTTGAATCCACCCAAACACAATCCATATCAAAACCCAATCCATTAAACTCATTTCAATCCAAACCATTAGGCTGTCCGCACTCGTCATACTCTAAATTCATCCTCTAAAAGGAATATTTTTGTCTGTTCATCAAAATTCTCTCCTTCATATCCAGTTTCCCTACACCCATTCATCTTCTATATTCATCCTTTGCCTCCCATTTTATTTTTTACTCCCCGTCGCCCTCCCTCCCTCCCTCCCTGCGGTCCTCTGCTCCTCTGGCTCTCTCTCCGGTGAGATCCACGGCCCCCGGCGGCAAACGGCAAGCGGCGGCCTCCATCCCTACCTCCTCCCGCCTCTCTGGCGGAGAGCCGCGTCACTCCAACGCCTGCGCCTCCTCTGGGCGGATCCGCTCGCGCTCCGCATGCTGGGCGCGGCCGAGCTCCGGCCGGCCAGACCCAACGGAGGCAGAGGCCCGCGGCTCACCCGCCGCCGCGTTCATGGCGGCGGCGCCCGCACCAGAGCAGCGGCGAGCTCGTCCGCGGTCGCGCGCTCACGCCGCGAGCCCCTCTCCACCACCCACGCCCTTCTCGACTCACGCCGGGACGGCTGTGGGCTCCGCGGCGGCTCGACCTCCCTCCCTCCGCCGCCTCACATCCATGGCGTCGAGTCCCCTTCGCGCTCCGCCCCAGCACGCCGCAGCCCCCGCGTCGAGGAGGCAGCGCACGAGCTCGACCGGATCTGCTCACCTGTGAGCTCGGCCTGCTCACCTGTGAGCTCGGCTGGCCTCGAGCTCGCCGGCCTTGAGCGGATCTGTGGCGCGGAGGCCCACCGTCTAGGCGGCGGCGGGCCGGCGCGCGGTGGGGCAGCAGCGGCAGGCTGGAGCCTCGGCGGCACGCGGCGGGGCAGTGCGACCTCGCGAGTCGCGGCGGCGTAGGGCCATGGCGGAGGCTGGCCGGCGTGGGGCACCAGCGGCAGTGCGGGGCTGCGGGGCTAGTGTGGTGGCGGCGCGAAACAGATCCCCAGCGAGCCTCGGCGCGAAACAGATCCCCAGCGAGCCTCGGCGCGAGTGGTGCGGCGGCGGTGTCAGAGATCTCGCGCGTCCTCGGCGCGGTGGTGCGGCGGCGGCGGCGGAGATTTCGCGGCGGTGGCACCTCAGAGGCAAGCGCGGGAAGGAGGAGACGACAACCCTGTTGTGGCGGCGCGGCGCCTCCCGCTATCGATCCGACGGTCGGAGCTCTCCCACGCTGCCCGTCCTCCCCTCTGCCTCCCTCCCTCCCTCTCTCTCTCTCTCCCTCTCGGCGCGAGGCGGTTGGGCGACGTGGGCCCGGCGCCACGGTGGCGGCGTAGCGGAGGCCGCTACCTCCCCAAGATTTGGCGTGGGCGAGCCCATCCGTTACAGTAGCAGACGGCATAGCGGACGCCGCTGCGGGGAGTTTTGCGCTAAATTCATCCTTCAGGATGGGGTACCAGACCGTTTACAGGTCCCAGTGCAGCCAGCTTTAGTAGGGTGATTTATAGAGCAGAGAGCTCTGAGCTCGTTGATTGTGCGATGACCACCGAGGATGGTCACGTGCAATGCAAGGGCTCCCAAGATTAGGGCCATGTTTAGTTTCCAAAAATTTTCAAGATTCTCCATCACATCAAATTTTTAGACACATGCATAAAGCATTAAATATAATTTAAAAAAAGAACTAATTGCACAGTTTAGCTATAAATGATTAGATGAATCTTTTGAGTCTAATTAATCCATAATTGGACACTAATTACTAAATAAAAACGAAAGTGCAACAGTAGCCGAACCCAAAAATTTTCGCCAACTAAACACACCCTAGGTCGCGACCGAGAGCGGCGCGTCACGGGGCTAGCTGGGTGTTTGGAGCATGCAAATGCAGCTCGGTGACGGTGACGCAACCACCAGGCGCAGTCGGCGACGGCAAGTTCGTCAGCAGATTGCTTAGGGCATGTACAACCCACAGACGGCAGCCGTCTATAAGTCTCTAGAAAACAGCATACAGACGACAGTGCAGACGACTTATACAGTGGGCTGTCTATTAGCGCGTCTATTAGGTAATTAATGTATACATTGGCACATGAAACATAATGGATCAATCACGCAATAGATTATTGTGTACTATTTTGTTGCCTAAAAAACAGAGGACTGAATATTGTGTATTCACGTTGAATCAAACGTGATGGATGAATCAAATAAAATGAATTGCACCGTGCATATGAGATAGAAAAGCACCAACGTCACTCTAGAAATAAACAGATCCCTGCAACGTCACTCTATGAAACGTCACTCTAGACTTTCCAATTCAATCATCGGACCACAAGATCAGTATGAATTTCGACTGAAATACAATCATCTGACCCTGTGAAATTAAGACCAGAGGATCAGGATGAATTCAACAAGAACAGCCATGGTTGATAATACTGAATTGCACCATTCATGCTTTAACTTATCAATGGAAAATAAGATTTCATAGTAGTAGTAGCTCTCCAAGAATCCATCAGCAGCAGAAGTCTAAACCTCTGATTAGCAGATATCCTTGTGTACTCAACCTGCAGGGCATTGGCTCGAGCAAATCACTGCATCTCAAGATCTTGTTGCAAAAAAGGCCAGTGATTTGGAACAAAACATCAACGGTGCACACAAAATTTGGCATTGCATCTCTACAACCTGAAGAATAGCACTAGAACAAATAGGTAAGCAATCAGGAGCGTGCGAGCCTACTGAAGGAGAGCTCAGATTCAGAGTTGAGGACAATGAAACACTCAAACAAAGCAGATTATTTATGAAGCTATATTTATCGAATTTAAGTATGTAGGATCTTGATTGGGAACTATTTCTGAAGCCTAGAAGCAAAAAAATTACAGCGCCAGATCCATTCTGAAGCCTAGAAGCAAAGCTGCAAATCATTGCGGCGAACAAGGGGTGGGATCAGGACGCCTCACCCTTGGCGCGCCTCCGTGGCCTGCATTGCGCAAGAATCCTAGCTTTGGATTCGCAACGGACGACGAGGAGAGAAGAAAGGTCGTGCGGATGGTGGCGCAACATCGAAGAGGCGCGGCCGCCGGAGCCGCGGCAGCCATCGCCTCCGCGGTATGCGCCCGCCGGAGCCGTAGCGCCCTCGGCACACGCTTTGCCGGAGCCGGTGGCGCAACATCTGAGAGGTAAGCAGGGGATGAAAGATGGCAGAGACAGATAGAATGACGCGCGTGGGAAAATCACGGTGGGAGCATAGGATCGACGCTGTCGTCGCCTTCTCGCATCGATATTGTACAACGCGTCGCAAGCCGTCTGCATTCGCTCGGGGAACGGGCCGAAGCCGTCGTCTGGGGAGACGACGGCAAGGGAGCATTGCGGGAAAAACCGGAGTTAATGAGCCTCGCTAATCGCAATTAACCGGATAAAGACGACGCATTGATTGGCGTTGTACATGCCCTTAAGCGGTGGATCGGAGCCCCATGCCCCCATCACGCAACATTTAACTTTGAGCTTGACCAGTGTTTTTTTTTGCGGGTTGAGATTGACCAGTTGAACGGGGGCGGATACGAAGCCAAGTTCTTGAAGAGGTAGCGATGCGGCACGGGACGGGACTACATGAGGCACCGTGCTGCAAGTCCGCAGCCGCCTGGCCTTGTGTCGTGTCGATGGGCGGCGGAGACAGCAAGCACGAAACAAGGGGGTGAGAGGTCTGACGAGAGCTTGGCACCCATGTCCGGAAGTGCTCATGTCGCGTGGTACACTGTTCAACAAAGGCAACAACCATGTGGATCATGTTATTGGAATCGTTCTTCAGGAGTGGTCGACGCCTAAGCATTGGTAACGACCATGGCTGCTCATCGGGTCATGGTTTCATGGACAGTGGCAAATCTTGGGGGCGCTGGGGCTGCAGCCCCCCAATTGGCTGATGTCTCCATTGGAACAGAGGAAGCTAGAGGAAGAGGAGGAGGTGAAGGGAGATGATGAAGAAGAACAGAGAAAGGAGGCCTTACCGTGGTGAGTTGGGTCCGCCCCTGCTCCTGGAGAAGCAACATAACGCTGTCCTCAAGTCTTAATCATCTCTAATTCGGGTTCTAGTACCCGAAATTAGTACGGGTAATTCGGATATTGGGCCACGATACCCGAAATACACGAACAACCCGAAAAATGGCTCATCCAGGTCTATTTATACATTGTTGGCCTAGCCCACCAGGCCACAAGTGACCAGACCACCACCAGACTCCCTCCTAACCCTAGCGCGCCCCACCCACCAGACCGACCCCCCCCCCCCACCCCCTACAGCGGCGCACCCAACCCTAGCGCTCCGCCGCCCCAACCCCAGCGCGGCTCCCATCCTCGTCTCGAGGCGGAGGTGGCCGAAGTGCCCACCGCGCCACCGCCCAGGGGCCCGCCGGCCGCCGCCGCGGCGCCCTCCGCCCAGGCATCCCCCGGCCGCCGCCGCGGCGCCCGCCGCCACCTCTTGCGCAGGTGAGCAGCCGTGTAGGCCATCTCCCTCCGAGGCCCCTTCTCTCCGTGCTCTTTGCCTCTCTCCCCTGCTTCTGCAGTGTTGGAATTTCGGGTTGATCGGGTAAACCCGAACCCGAAATGTCGGGTACCCGAATTTTCGGGTTTTGATTTTTCAAAGAATTTCGGGTTGTGTTTTTCAGAACTCGAAATTTTGAAAACCCGATCCGAAATTTTCGGGTAACCCGAATGCCCAGCCCTAATCAGCAGCGGCCAACGGGAACGGGTCCTGGTTGTGCGCAACAGACAAGGAACAGGAGCTGCGCGCTCCGTCTGACCGTAACAAGGCAGCGTGGTCGCCAATTCAGCTAGAGAAAGAGAAAACAAGCATTGGAGTTGCTTCCCAACAAATCTGCGGGGTCCAAGGTTCGTTAGTTTAACGGTTAGGATGAAGAAAGCATGTCCCCGTCTTCTCTGGCCTCGGATCCTGCCTTCGTTTGCACCTGGTACGAGTAGGTAATAGTCGCCGTCTTGGTCCCTAATCACCGGTACGGTTGAGCTGTAGCCTATGGGCAGTTAGTTTCAGGGACAAAGCCAGAGCGGGAGGGCAGGAACTGACGAACTGTTCGTCTGTTCCGACTGTGCCAACACTAAATAGGCCGTGTTTAGTTCGTGAGGCCTGTAAAGGCAAAAAAATTTTGAGTCGGAATCTTCCCAACTTG
Organism: Panicum virgatum; assembly: GCF_016808335.1. Taxonomy (NCBI): domain Eukaryota; kingdom Viridiplantae; phylum Streptophyta; class Magnoliopsida; order Poales; family Poaceae; genus Panicum; species Panicum virgatum. Next base: position 46,892,773 of record NC_053149.1, read on the forward strand.
AAGTAGTAAATGAAGTCTATTTATAAAACTTTTTACATGGATGAGTTGTAAATCGCGAGACGAATCTAATGATGCTAATTAATCCATGATTAATCAATAATTAGCAGTTGGTTACTGTAGCATCACTGTTGCAAATCATGGATTAAGTAGTCTCATTAGATTCGTCTCGCGATTTACAACCCAACCATGCAAAAAATTTTATAAATAGACTTCATTTAGTACTTCAAATTAACAAGATTCTTTTTCACTTTAATGTGTTTACGGCTTTTTTGCGTTTACGGGTGGGTGACCCATACTCAAATCTCGTAGGCATGCAGTGGTAGCTGTAGCTCCTTGTACTGCCGGTAAAATGAAAAGGAAACTTCTCCTTTGGAAAATCGCACAGTAAGCCTTATTTAGTTGCACCCAAAATTCCAAAACTTTATAAGATTTCTCATCACATCAAATCTTTGAACGCATGCATGAAATATTAAATGTAGCTAAACTAGATAACTAATTACACAATTTGACTATAATTTGCGAGACGAATCTTTTGATCCTACTTAACCTATGGTGGGATAATAATTACCAAATACAAACGAAAATGATACAGTACTTTACACCCTTTTCGCATCTAGCCCTTGTTTAGTTGCAAAAACTTTTGGAAGTTTGACACTGTAGCACTTTCGTTTGTATTTAGTAATTATTATCCGATCATGGGTTAACTAGGCTTAAAAGATTCGTCTCGCAAATTACAGACAAACTATATAATTAGTTATTTTGTTTAGCTATATTTAATACTTCATGCATGCGTTCAAAGATTCGATGTGATGGGAAATCTGGTAAAGTTTTGAAATTTTGGATGTAACTAAACAAGATTCGATGTAATGGAGAATCTTGTAAAGTTTTGGAATTTTGGATGCAACTAACCCCTTATTTAGTTGCAAAGTTCAAAATTCCAAAAAAAATTCCGACACCTGCATGGAGACCTAAATCTAGACGAAATAAAAAACACATTGCACAGTTTGACTGTAAATCGCGAGACAAATCTAATGAACCTAATTAGGCCGTAATTAGACGCTAAAATGCTACAGTAAATAACCTCTAATAACGGATTAATTAGCCTCATTAGATTCGTCTCGCGATTTACAGACGAGTTCTATAATTTATTTTGTAATTAGTCTATATTTAGTACTTTAAATATAGAAAGATGACTTTTCAAAAATTTTACAACCTCCAACTAAACAAGGCCTAAAGAAAGGCCTGAAACGTATGATCCCAACGGCACGGCATGCGTCTCATCGCCGTCCAGATGCTGCAGTGGTATTGAATTGCTCTGCCTGCGTCCTTCCTTCCCCGGAAACGATCCGTCAGAGGATCATGTTCCATGTTCCAGGTACACCCACAGTGCCCCCCGCCTGGCGGCTTTTAAGGGCGCGTTTAGTTCCCCCGCCAAAATTTTTTGGAGGTCAAATCAGCACTTTGACCGGATGTCGGGAGGATTTTTCGGACACTAATTAAAAAACTAATTTCAGAATTCACTTGGAAACCACGAGACGAATCTTTTGAGGCCTTTGACCGCGTCATTAGCACATGTGGGTTACTGTAGCACTTATGGCTAATCATGCACTAATTAGGCTTAAAAGATTCGTCTCGTCATGTACATCCAAACTGTGTAATTAGTTTTGTTATTTAATTACATTTAGTGCTTCATACATGTGTTTAAAGGAGAGGTGAAATTTTTTGGGAACTAAACGCGCCCTAAAGTTTAAAGAACAAAGTTCCAAGCTGCGTTCAAAATTTTGGCCCCTGCTTTGTCACCGAATATTTACAGGCAGAAGAAGAAGAAGAAGTCAAGAAGGTCGAAACCAAACGAAAAGAACCTCTGCAGAACGAGCGCGACATCAGATAAGACAAGTTTTTGAGAGACATTTTTTTGCAAGCACGTGCGATGAGCTGTGAGCAAAACCACTTTGTTTCTCAAGTATGGTGGTAACAAAAGTCGCGATCTTTCTCACCGGTCTCCCCACAAGGACAAGGTTAGGGATGGCAATGGGTATCCGAAATCCCAAACCCGATGGATTTTTGTTCCATTAGGGTACGGATTTGGGTCAACTTCTAGACCCGTGGGTTTATTAATGAGCACAAAGTCCTACCCGCTGGGTTTATGGACACGCGTTTGTTCCTACAATACCCGAACCCGTGAACCCATGGGTTTTTTAAACCCGATCCAATATAGAGCAATTGTCATTTTATTTGTGAGTTTACAACAAATTTAACATCTCTTTTCTTTAATTCTTATTTTAGTGAACCCTTAAGTAGTAGGTATGGGTGTTTTCGCTTTGCAGTTGTCGTGTTTGTTAACACCATACAAAGTCACAAATCCATCACGCGTATGCGCATGTACATATGATCATTTCAATATAGAGCTTGTTATTTATATTTATATTTTTTTTTGTAATTTATAGTGAACATAAATTTCTTACTCATAATACGCTACAAATGATGTTTACTATGTTAAATTTATTAATCTTGAGAAAAAATTATATAGTAAAGTATAGATCCACGAGTAATCCATGGATATCCGTTAATCTGATGTTGGGTTTGGATTTGGGATGGCAAAATCAGATGAATTTAAACTCGTTGCCACCCCTAGACAGTGTTTGCCGTTCGTTCCACTCTACCGGTCTACCCCTACATCTGGACAAGAAAGCGAGCGCTAGGTCTGAAGGTCTCGCAGAGGGGTCGGTCCAGGCCATGGCCGCCCGACCTGACGGCTGACGCGACGCAGGGCGCCAAAACCAGGCGCCCCAAAGTCAGCAACCATGATCCATCACGTCACATCTTTCTCGCACAAAAACAAAGAACGCATCTCGATCTCACCTACCACTCACGCACAGTACTCTTAACACTGAAAGCAGCTGCTTTCTAAACGCTGTTAAAACATCCAGTTTTTTTTTATGGAGACTGTTAAAACATCTGCTAACAGAACAACCCGCTCTGCACAGGTGCACAGGCTGACAGAGTCCATCCCGGGCCTGGATGACAGGCGTGACCCGGCCCGGTCAATCCAAATAATTGCATTTTTTTGACCGGCGACCACTGTAGATGGGTTGGACCGGGCGAGGAGGCTGGACCTGGGCCCTGGCCGTGAACGAGGGAGAGATTGGAGGGCAGGCTACAGGTGAAGGTGAGCGAGAAAGCGTTTATTCCCAAATTTGTTTGCACAGTACTTGTCAAATCAAATTTTCGAACATATGCATGGAATATTAAATATAGTTGGAAAAAAATTAATTACACAATTTAACTAATTCATATGAGATGAATCTAATAATACTAATTAATATATGATTGAATATTATTTGTCAAATAATAACAAAACATGCTACAATATCAAATCCAAACTTTTTCACCAACTAAATGACCCTTTGCACTCATCGAGTGCCCTGGGGCCTGGGCTGCGCTTTTCCTCTGCGGCCACCTGCACACGGCTGCGCTGCAGCTGCAACAGCAGCAGCAGCATTGCTCCAGGCCCTGTTTGATTTGCCATAGCACAAATAGCACAAAAACTTTGACCAATAATTAGGGGTGCTAAATAAAGGTAATTTACAAAACTAACTCCACAGCGCTGTACTACTTCGCGAGAAGAACCTAATGAGGTCTTTGACCGCACGATTAGAGGATAGTTACTGTAGCATCACTGTAGCCAATCATCGATTAATTACTATCATTAGATTCGTCGTGAAAAGTTATACCCATCCGTGAAAAGGTTTTGCAAATAAATTTCGTTTAGTACTCCATGCATCGAAGATTCTTTTCTCGGGAAATGTGTGCTAGTAGTACTACATGTAAACCAAACAGGGCCCCAGTCGCCCGTCAGTTCCCATCGCCGGCGACCCTCTCGCTCGCTCGATGATGGCCGATGTGACCCTCCACTTTGCAAATTTATGGCCGTTTCACAGACTTCCATGCAGCTTCTGCTTGATCCGGCCTTGCGTTTTTGGCCCCCGTCCGGTTGGACTGCTGGACGAACGCTCGTGTCTTTTCCATTCCCCGCATTGTTCCGGGGCCCCAGGCCAGGGTGTTCGCCAGTGCTCGCGTGAACGGAGCAATGTGCTCGCTCACTCCCGTGGATGGTGCCATGGTGGAGCTGTGGTGCCATCTGGATCGCGAGTGGACCATAGGTAAGCGGTAGCCAAGGAATTAATTCCTTGAATGTCATTAAAATTTAAACTAATTTCTTAAATGTTATCAAAATTTAGGTCATTCCTTCATTGCCACTAAAATTTTACTCCAATCCTCTCAATGTCATTCCCGTTAGATTTCAAGCACAAACCGTCAAAACACTGTATACAATCGTTAAAGTACAATCTATACAATTTTTTTTTCCAATTCTACCCCCAGGAACTCTATCCCTAACTTCCAACCCAACCCACCTCCTAGGCCCGCCCGTGGCCCACCCCATCCCCACACCCTGCCGCCGCGCCCCTCCCCCCCGCGCGGGACGGCGTCGCGCCGCCAGGAGGGCGCCGCACGAGGGCGGACCGAGCTCCCCTCGCGGGACGGCGTCGCGCCGCCAGGAGGGCAAGACAAGGAGGCAGTAGAGGGAGCATGGAGGGGCGGAGGCCGCGAGGAAGCCGGAGGAGGGAGGAGATCCGGCGCGGCGAGGACAGCTGGTGCGGTGAGGGGGCACGGCGAGAAGGGCGAGGAGGCCATGGCCTGCCGCCGTCTGCCCGTGGCGGCGTGCTGCTCGCCGGCCCGCGCGGGCCGTCGCCTCCCGGCGCGCCTCCGCCTCGCCATGCCCGCCGCCGCGCGCCTCCGTCTCTCCATGGTCGCCGCGCACCTCCGTCTCGCCATGGTCGCTAGATCTGGATGCGCAAGTCGGAGGGCGCCACGAGCCTACCTGGGCAGGAGGAAGAGGGCCGGTTCCTAGGGGCGTGGCTGGAGCCTGCCTGGCCGGAGCTCCGCCGCCGGGATGGCTGGGGATGTGGCGCGCCGCCGGGGATGGCCGGGGCGGCGGGGCGGGAGAGAGCATAGAGCAGAGGAGGAAAGAGCCAGTGGAGAAGATGAGGAGAGGACAACGCTGGGGAAAGGAAAAAGAAAATATTTCATCCATGTCTGACAGGGGTAGTAATGTCTTTTTCCTCTCATTTAACTGCCATTCTAGCAGCGAACTCACGGAATGGCATTGAGTGGATTGGATTAAAATTTCAGTGGCAATGAAAAGGATAACCTAAATTTTGATGGCATTCAAGAGATTGGCTTAAATTTTGATGTCATTAAAAGAATTAACTCGAGGACCTTTTCCAAACTGAAAGGTCCGGGAATGCATCCTTCGTCAGCAGAACGATCGAGGGCTTCAGTTCGGAGAGCTCAAATCAAATGTGTGACGGAGTGGTTAGCTTGACAGATTCACGGTGGGAATTTTCAAGATTTTTTTCCTCGCTTTGCGTGGCTCGATGGTAAGGAAGTTGTTGGCTGTCACTGCCCGCAACAGCTCACAGTTCCACAAGGAAAAGCCAGGGAGAGAATTTAGCGGCGCTGTCAAAGCGGTAAGCAGTAGACTTGTTCAGGATCTCGATCGATCGGGTTGGTTTGTAGCCGTCTGTTTGGACGGATGGACTCCATCCATCCGGGTCGGGTCGAACCCCTTTTTGTGTTGCTTGGATGGAGGGTGGGAGGGTTGGAGTGGTCCCGTGAGTGGAATATTCCACGTAGATGCGGGTTCACCCCGTCCCTCTAAAATTGGCGGATGGAGCGAACCCAGTTTTTTTTCCGTTGCGAGCACCGTGTCCTTCGTTTTCTCCACGCGGGCCGACAGCAGACGTTGGCTTCAGCGCGCCGACCTCCGGCCCGGTGGCCGACCTCCGCCCCCGCGAGCTCGAGGCGAGCGTGGCTGAGGGAGGGCGCGGCCACCGCGCGAGCACACCACACGGACGGACGGGCGCGGCGCGCACGCAGGGACAGGGGCGCTTGTGCGGGAAGCAGGTAGGGAGGCAGCCAGCGCTAGCGGAGAGCGGCCGCGGCTGCAGAGGGGGTTCGCCATGGCGGCGGGCGCCACCGCCGCGAAGCTGCACCTCTCGTCAGCCGCCGCAGCCGGGCGCTGCCCCTCGCTGCTCCACCTCGCAGCCGTCGCGGTCCTCTGCTCCCTGTCCTACCTCCTCGGCATCTGGCACCACGGCGGCTTCTCCACGGCCCCCACCGCCGGCGCCGGCGCCGCCGTCTCCATCGCCACCGCCGTCTCCTGCGCCTCCCCGACCCCGACCGTCTCCGCGGGCTCCTCCTCCCCCTCCTCCGCGGGGCCGCTCGACTTCGCCGCGCACCACACTGGGGACGGGATGGAGGCGGAGGCCGCGCCGCGCCAGCGCGCCTACGAGGCCTGCCCCGCCAAGTACTCCGAGTACACGCCCTGCGAGGATGTGGACCGCTCCCTCCGCTTCTCGCGCGACCGCCTCGTCTACCGGGAGCGCCACTGCCCGTCCTCCGACTCCGAGCACCTCCGCTGCCTCGGGCCGGCGCCCAGGGGCTACCGCAACCCGTTCCCGTGGCCCGCCAGCCGCGACGTCGCCTGGTTCGCCAACGTCCCGCACAAGGAGCTCACTGTCGAGAAGGCGGTGCAGAACTGGATCCGCGTAGAAGAAGAGAGGGGCACAAATGAAGTAGAAGCTCTTCTTTGGGTCCTGATGTAAAAACGCCAGAGAGAAATGTTTGCTGATATAGGTTTCGTTGATTTTTGAAAAGTTCAGCGGTCCTGATGCAAAAACGTTAGAGAAAACGGTGTTAACGTGTCATCCAACCCGTATTCCCAATTCCTTCAACCAAACATGAAATGGGTTCACTCCGTCCCCAAAATCAGATGTGCAACCAAACAGATGGATGAGTCGGCTCCATCCCCAAAATCCGGGTTGGATCCAACCCAACTCATTGATCCCGCAACCAAACATACAGTAGGAGACCAAGTAACAATCCGGAGACGGTGACATGCCTTCTAACCGAAGCTAACATGGCGACTCTGTGGAAGCACGGCACCCAAACTCAGTCGCCGCCGCTCCGGTAAGTTCCTCGTGCCATGGTGCCGAGCCGTGACGCGCAACGAACGAATAGATATAGCCAGGCCTGGGCAATCCCAAATCCCCGTGCCGAGGCCCCCACAAACAGCGCCAAAAACGGAGGAAAAACCCGGACCCTTTGGCCTTTGCCGCTCCCGTTTAAAAGCCACCGCCTACCACCACCGCCACCTCCCAAGCTCCCAGCTCCCACACCCGCACTCCACCACCGCAGCCAAAGCGGGCTCGCTCGCACGACCGCGTTCCACGCACGCACGGACGCCCAGGAGAGCGCACGGGCCATGCAGATCCTCCGGCTGGTCGCGGCGCGGCGCTTCCGCCGCCGGCGCCGCGCGGTGTCCACGATCACCGCCGCCGCGACGGCGCCGGTCACCCTGCGCGCCGGGTACGCGTACGGCGAGGACGAGGACGAGGGCCCGTTCTTCGACCTGGACCTGTCCTGCTGCTCCGCGCCGGCCTCCGCCGCGGGCAGCCAGGCGGCCGAGTCGGGCTCCGAGTCCGACGACTACGCCGCGTCCTGCCCCGCCGCCGCCGCCGAACGAGGCGGCCTCGACTTCGTCATCTCGCTGCAGCGGAGCCGCTCCGCGTCGCCGTCGTACGAGGAGCGCCTCTTCTTCCGCGGCGCCGCGGCGGCGGCGGCGGCGACCCCCCTTCCCCTGCCGCTCATGTTCTGCGCGTCCGAGCCCAGCGACGCTGCCTCGCGCGCGCGGCGCAGCAGCGCGGGCAGCCGCAGGCTGCAGCTGCGCACGCTCAGCTTCGGGTCCGCCAAGGCCGCCCTCTACGGCGGCCGCGCCAGCTTCTCCCGGAGCGCCAGCAGCAGCGCGCGCTCCGCCTCCAGGCTCTTCGCCGCGTACGGCGGCGGGTCGCCCGGCGCCCAGGAGGCCAGGGCCCGGCCACCCTCGGGCGACGTCTTCCGGCGGTACCTCAGCAAGATCTCGAGCCGGCTGCGGCGCGGCGCGGCGGCGCCCGCCGCCGCCGCTGACCTCCGGCTCCGGAAGAGCCGCTCGGCGTCCGCCGCCCAGTCCCCGCCGGCCCGCCGCGACGACTCGCTCGCCGAGAAGCAGGACGGCATCGCCAGCGCCATCGCGCACTGCAAGGAGTCGCTCCACCGAGGTCCGTCTCCATCGCATACGAGCGCCGACGCCGTGGCCCTGACGCCACCGCGCGCCTCGTGCCCCGCCATTGTTATAATTCTTCGAAGCGTGCCACTGTTTTCTAACGCGCCTGTCCCTTGCGCTCCGCAGCGTCCGTCTCCGAGCTCGACACGTCGCTGCTGCGGTCGCGGAGCGACCCGGGGCCGTGAGTGACGTCCCTCCACCTGAGACTCTGAGAGCAAGCAGCCAGCATCGTTGCTGGGGATTTCTGCATTTGCCATGCTCGCCGTTTGGCTCGCTCTGGCGACGGCGGCCGAAGCTTCGGGCGGAATTTCGCGGCGGACGCGAGGAAAAGACGGCGAACCTGCCGCCGCGAGTACGAGTCGCTGAAAGGCTCGCGTGAAGAACATGCAGGGGGGCGGTTTCGCGAGCGGGCGCGAGACATCTTTACGCTTGTTTATGCGGGCAAGCGGGGGCTCTTTTGGTGGGTTTTAGTTTAGGCGTGGGAAAAGAGCTCCTTTAGCCGCCTCCCCCATGTACAAGCGTGGATCTGTGCCCACCTCCTTTGCTTTGTTAGGTTTTCTCTTCTTTTTTTTTTTGTTCACTTTGTACAAGAGACTGTTGCAACACGATCTCTAATTAGGTCCTCAACGTTATGCACCATCTGGCTCGAGGCCAATGTCTGAATCTCCTTTTGCTTTAAGGTGTGTGCATCTCATCTCGCAACGTTCAATGGCTCAAATTAATTTTAACAAGTGTTTTGCGCGCGCCTTGGCGCGCGTAATTTATTTACTTATTTACGTTTGGCAACATAAGTTTATATAGAGGTTTGTAGTAGATGTATAGATAAATGAATATATATAGATAGAAATAGGACATTTATTTTTAAAACAAAAAAGATAAAAAAATAGTAGCTAAAATCCGACGTCTCAATCTCGCCGTCAAAGGCGGGCGGGAGCGGTCCTCGGGCATCTCCTCACCATGCAATGCGCGGCTATCATGCCCGACTTGCGGCACCGCGGCGTACCGAAGTGAGGCCGGGTCACCCGCCGGCATAAACTCGCCGCACCCGGTAAGGGCGTGCCCGGCGGCCCGCCCAAACTCGCCGCGTGGCTCTCCGGTCTAGCTTCACTGTCGTCGTTGCAGTAGAACGCACACCCATTCGGAGTCCACCAAAATTACCGGTCGAAAGTTCTAGATTCAGATATTTTGCAGTGACCGAATGGAGAGCTGATGCGTGGACCATTCGTGTCTCAAGGCTTCAAAGATAACGATGGCACGGCCGATCACATGCACCGTCAATTTAGGATCGAATGGTGACAACTTTTTTACTGATGTGGCCGGTCTGCCCTTGCGCCGACCTTCAGGGCTATCATATTTAGAAATTAGGGCCGTGATTAGATTCAAAAATTTTATCCCAAAAACATCACATCAAATATTTGAGCACATGTATGGAATACTAAGTAAAATCTATTTACAAAACTTTTTACACAAGTAGGTTGTAAATCGCGAGACGAATCTAATGAGCCTACTTAATTTATGATTTGCAACAGTGATGCTACAGTAACCGTTCGCTAATTATGAGTAATCATGAATTAAGTATACTCATTAGATTCGTCTCATGATTTACAATCCGTCCGTGCAAAAAATTTTGTAAATAGATTTTATTTAGTACTCCGAAATTACAAGATTCACTTCCATCCATAGCCATCAGACGGCCGAAATAATTGGGCCGACGTGGACTGCCTGGGCGTGCGCGGAGCCTCGGGGCTTGAACATATAGAAATAGAAATTCACCGCGTTTGCTTGTCAGAACCGTGCATGATTCAGACCAGCTATACTGTTCAACCGTTGTAACCGTGCATGATTCAGACCAGCTCTAGTGTTCAACCGTTGTACAAGAGAACGGTCACTGGGCCTGCAAACCACTGTGCAGCGTGTAGGACGTGCCCGTACAAAACCTGTAGTCACATCACATCCCCATCCCCGTCCTCCTGCCAGGAGGAGCGCGTACGCCGGCCGTGGCCTGTGCGAGTGCAACGCAGCGGCGGCCTGCGGGATTCGCCGTGTTCCTGCCGGAGGGAGACGGGGACGGGATCGCGGGGAAAAGGCCGTGAAATGCCCGGGTCCCCGGCCCCCGTCGCGGCTCCATGATGGACAGGAGCGGAGCTGGTGGCGAGAGCGAGACGGGGGAGGGAGGGAGGGAGACGGGACGAGAGCAATTAGCGTGCGCGTCCTAGTACGTACGATTGGCCGATATCGATGGGGTGTGATGAAGACAAAGATCCGCGCGTGATCCGGACGCCGGGGGGGGGGGGGGGGGGGGGGGGGGTCGCCTCTACCAGGCCGTCGCGGCCGGCGTCACCCTGCGTGGCTGCGTGCTGGGGGCGGCGCAGCCACGCAGGGGCGCGGGGGGCAAAGGTCGCGAGAATGGCCCAAAGCGACACCGGCTTTGGCGACGGAAAAGAGCCCGGGAACGCCATAGTTTAGTCTGACCTTTGGCTGGCTTTCTTCAGGTCTCTCGAGTCTTTAAGCCTTGTTCCGGTTTAAGGACGTGAGACGGGAGCGGGAGGGAAAGGCAGCCGGACCTTAAACAAAAGCTCCCTCGCAAAAGCTGAGGCTATGTTTAGTTCCCAAAAAATTTCAAGATTTTCTGTCACATCGAATCTTTGGACACATGTATGAAGTATTAAATGTAGTTGAAAAATAATTAATTTACACAATTTAATTGTAAATGACGAGATGAATCTTTTAAACCTAATTAATCTATAATTAGATATTAATTACCAAATAATAACAGAAATGCTATAGTTCCGAAGTCAAAAAAATTTCGCCAACTAAACGGCGCCCGAGAATGCCACACCCACACGACCTGCGCCGTGCCGTGCATCGTCGTCAGCATCGGCGGCGAATCCGAGGCGGGGGCTTTTGCCCGCGCGCAGCATGCATCTGCGGCTCCGAGCGGTGGGGGGCTACCGAGCGAGCGGCCGGCCATCAACCATCATGCCCGTGGCAAAACTTTCTATCCCATGTTGATGTTGCGTCGAGGGAAAAAGAATAAAAAACAAAACAAAAGTTCCTGTGCTTGCATTGTTGCACTGATGACAAAACTGTGCGCCTCTGCGGGAGCTTGCGGGTGCAATGATGGAGCACGGTGCGTAGGATTTCGCGGATCTTGACTGCTGCTGCCTGTGCCTGGAGGGGAGGGATGCTGGGAGGCCGCCTGCTCCGTTTCGGTGGGTCTCGATCGCTGTAGCACAGTGCTAGCAACAGTGGAACTGGAGGGTGGTGCCGTGGTGGCGGTACTGCTAGTGCTGCTAGGGCAATCGATCGGAGGAGCGCCACTCATGGTGACCGAGGAAAGGAGGGTGGGCTATGATGGGGAAGAAACTCTGACGGGACTGTTCGACGAGGATTGGAAAAAAATGTTCAGATTTCACTTTCACCAGAAAGTCCCCCCACCCCAACACAAAAAAGGCCATTGTTAAATCCTCGCGCAATTTGTGGGTGCAAGCTACTGTTAGTTTCTAACCGAGCTACGGGGCGTTTCTTTTGAGACTTTTAACAATGTTTGTTCAAGATTCGCAATCTATCCAGTCTCTGAAAGCAGGGAATCGTTCCCCTATTCTTTTTTTTTCTTTCTGAACGAAGGCGCGGAGACCGACCGCACCGGTCCCGTGTCTGCGGGGGAGTGTAGCAGTGCCGCCAGCAATCTCGTCGCCCCTGTCCCGTGCGTGAACGTGCACGCTTCCTGCAGCCCAGCTACAACGCACGACCACCGGGCGTCTCGGCACGTTGTCGACAGAGAGCCGGGAGACACGACGGCCGCGGCTCTCTCCCGACGACGGGGGCATCAGCTACCGGTTTTGCCGCAGAACGGCAGGCAGGCTCGACGTCTCCTTCCTCTTTGCCTTGAGGCGTCAGAGGTGCAGTGAACGCACGCCACATCGGGGCCAGGGGCGTTCGTTGGTCACGTCGTTCTAGGCTTCCAAAACGTGACAATGGACGGGACCGAGACGATAGGGGAGGATCTGAAGTCTTCGGCTCTTCGCCGTGACACCTGCGCGGCGTGGCTTGCGACGGCAGCAACCGTGCCCTCTGCTCTCCACTTGTAACAACGCTGGAGCAGCCGGCAGCGCCTCGCGCCCGGCCTAGAAAGATGGGCATTCTTTTTCGCTTCTCTTAGCGCTTTTGCTTTCCCAAAGTGGCGAGCGATTTTGGTGATGCAGGACGCCGTTCCTAATCTCCCTCATCGAGAGAGGAATAAACTGCACATCTCTCCCTTTTCGGCGTGAGGTAGTAGTGCAGTGTACCATTTGTGCGTTGAGGGTAGTCAACGGTTAGTCCCAATCATTTTAGTTGTTAAGTGAACTCTCTGATGACCCGTCTGCGATGCAGGGGAAGAGATGTGTGCATCTCGTGTGCTTGTCTCGAGTACTGTCGTCGCTGGAAATAGTTGTGCTACGCAGACTCTCCAATCTAAGCAAAGATCTGCACCCAAACTGACACCTAAACAATCGTTTCTGGATCACTACAAACGGGGATTCTTTTCTAGATAGAGTGACGGAGCAAACTCCGACCGGGGATAGTGCTCTTTAGAGCATCTCCAAGAGTTACACATTTTTTATTTCCCAAATTATGATTTTTACTAACTCCCAAAATGAGAAACAAGAGTACTCTATCCTGTCTGTGATGAGTGAATTGTCAACAGTGCGTGCGATCGTGCGTTTGGTCTTTGGATTGCAGGTACACGGGCGTCGAGTGTCGGCGGGGAGCTGCCGTGGAGGTGCTGTGGCCGATGGACCGTGCGGTGGACGGTGGTGAAGGGCAGCCGGAACCGGAGCTCGGAACGGGCGGCAGCTGTGGCGTCCACTCCTGAATCGAGGGCGCAAGCGGCGACGGGAGGCGGGTTTCTTAGTTTGCGTCACAAAACCAAGGAGGCGGACGGCGGTTGAAGACGCCAAGTCATGGAAGCACGGGCGTCGGTCTCGGGACTGACGGAGGCGACGGGCGTCGACGGCGTCTAGGGCCTCGCTGCGGGCGAGGAGGTGACGGGCGTCGGGCGGCGTCTAGGGCCATCAGGAGGCCGAGGCGGGAACGGCTTCTAGGGCCACGGCGTGGTGGCGGGAATCTTCCCGCGCGTGAGGTTTTGGCGGTTTTCTCAAAACCGGCCACCTACCCGGGTTTCGCGGACCCTCCAAAACCGCGGACCGGATCTTCGTCGCCGTGGCGGCATCGCAGCAAAGACTTCGAGTCGAAGAAAGAAGCTCCGCCGTCGATCGAGGCTGTACAGCGGGGTGCTGCTGACCCGACCGGTCTGACCGGTCCCTTGGACCGGTCTGACCGGTCTGGCCGCAGCAGCCGGGTATAAATACCCCCCACCAGCCCGTGGCTCGGGGAGTCTCTTGAGTCTTTTGTTTTCTCTGTGTTTTTCCTTCTCCCTGCCCCTGCTCTAGGTTAGGGCCAAGGACTACAACGCAAAGAGAGTTTAGATTATAGCTATTCTCTTCAATCTAGTGGGTGGATGATGGGCGGATGGCTCTAGCTGTTGTATAGGTGAATTCCTCTGAGAATTGATGGATGAAATTTGTTTGCAATTCACTTGTGTGTGCTGAGCATCTCGTCCTCCCCTTCTCTCGCGCGTTTTGGGTTCAATTCTCCTCTTTTAGTGTGTTATTTGTTTGGAGGAGAACAACCCTTGATTTCGTGGTTTGATGAACTCTTTGGAACGATTCCTATGTATATAGCTTAGTGCCAAACCCCCTGGAATCATGAGTTCTCACGAATTGGCGATTTTGTGTTCTTGAGAAAACCCCAATCCTCTTTGATCTTTCCTTGATTTCTCTCGATCCGTGAATCTTTTGGGTGAGATCTTTTGGGGATATGTTCACGGGGTAGTTACGAAGCTTTCCTCCAAGTTTGGTTGGATTTGGACTTCATTTACTCAAGATTTGACATTTGGAGCTTTGTTGGCGGGCTGTCTGAGAGCGATTGGTCTGACTGGTCTGAGTAACCGGTCTGACCGGTCTAGAATTTGAATTCCCAGCCCGACCGGTCTGTGCAACCGGTCTGACCGGTCTTTGCAGTTCAGTTCTGCGTTTCGACTCGCTTTGCTTCCGCGCTGCGACCTGGGTCTTCTGCTTCAAGATAGTTTGTCCATAGCTATTCTCGCTGACCTAGGTTCGAGGGCTTGCGGTGATTTTGGGACATAGGCCGACGTTTCAGATTTCGGAAGAAATTTTGATCGGCTCCCATTCACCCCCATTTGGTCGCCAGTTTCGGTCCCTCAATTGGTATCAGAGCTTGGTTGAGGTTTTCAGTACCTTAACCGGTTCGAAAACCACTTGACGACCATGGTGAGTTTTGGTAAGATTCCGGTGTTTTTCGGCGAGGACTATGCCTACTGGAAGGTTCGCATGAGAGCCTTCTTGCAGAGCATGGGAGCCGAGGTCTGGGAAATTACCACGAACCAGCTTTACGAGGTGCTGGCTGTTCAGACCACACCTCTTCAGGTGACCCAGCACGAGGCTAACGCCAAGGCCGTCAATGCCTTGTTCGCTGGCGTTTCTCGTGCGGAGTTCTCACGCGTCCAGGGCTTTCAGGAAGCCCACAAAATTTGGACGTGCCTTGAGAACTACCACGAGGGTACACCTCAGGTGAAGGCCAGACTGTTCGAGACTCACCGGCGTGAGTACGAGAACTTCACACAGGAGCCGGGTGAGAGCATTGACCTGATGTTCAGTCATTTTCAGTCGATTGTGAACAAAGTCAATGCGAACAGATCTGCTGGTGCCCTTGAGTACACAGAGCACGAGAAGGCTCTCAAGTTGCTCTACGCACTTGACTGCTCTGTGTGGGATCTCAAAGTGAACACGATCATTGAGTCTGCAGGCTATAAGACTCTGACCGTGAACGAGCTTTTCAGCAAGCTCAAGGCCACGGAGGTGGATAACCAGACACGAGCCAAGCTCAATGGTGCCCCTCCTTCCAAGAGGGTCGCTCTTGTGACTGGCCCAGGTGGATCGAGCTCTAACGCTAACTCTGCTCTTGGTTTTTCTCTTGCCTCTTTGGCTTCTGTTTCAGATGAGCAGCTGGAGACACTGGGCGACGATGACTTGTGCCACCTCATCAGCAAGTTCTAGCGCGTCTACCACAACAGGCAGAGGAAGAAGAACCCCGGGTGCTACAACTGCGGCGATCTGAACCACTTCATCGCCGATTGCCCCAAGAAGTCCGGCGGTGGCCAGAACAACTCCTTCGACTACTACCTCCACCGTGACCGCGACGAGGGAGTCTCCAACAAGGAGCGTCGGCGCCACAAGCACCGCAGTCGTGACCGGGGAGGACGCTTCGACAAGGAGTCGCTCAAGAAGCGCTTCCAGTACAAGGCCAAGAAGCGGGAGAAGAACTTCCTGGCACAGCTCAGCGACCTCGACAAGAGCTCCGACACCGACCGCTCTTCTTCACCGACCTCCGACGACGACGACAAGAAGAAGAAGAAGCGGGACAAGGAAGCCACCGGCTTCATCGGCCTTTGCTTGGCGGCCGGTCGGCGCAAGAGCTTCTGCACCATGGCGGGCGAAGCTGATGGTGCTCGTGCATCTTCGGGTGGACATGCTACACCGACGCACTCCGGCTCTTCTCCTGGATCCAAGAGTGATTCAGAGGTAAACTCCACGATCGACCTGCTTGATACAGAGGTTAGGGAGTTGTACGCCGCTCTCGACAATCAGAAGAGGCTACTTAAGGAAGCAGCTAGAGAGCGTAGAAAGCTTAGGGCTGAGCTGGCTTGTGCTAGGGAGAAATCTAGTGAGGATGAGTGCGCTGGCTGCATATCTCACATGAATGATCTTGTTGCTCTCCGTGCCAAGCATGATGAGAACGTCGCAAACTTAGATATTGCTAAGACTTCGCTTTCTGACGTGTCTCATGAGCTAGCCAAGGCCAAGCATGAGCTTGAACTTGTTAAGGACGCTCCCATTGTTAGTGATGTGCTTGAATGCGATGAGTGTCCTATCCTTAAGTCTGATCTAGCTTCTTTGCAGTCCAAGTTTGCTACTGTTGTTTGTGAACTAGAGGAGTTTAGATCTAGGCCTGCTTTGCTTGGCGCTTGTAAGCTTTGTCCCACGCTTAGGTCGGAGCTAGAGGAGAAGAACGCTTTGATCAAGTCTTTTTGAAAGACTAAGGTCGTAGAGTCTAGTCCACCTATTGACTGCTCTGTTTGCTCTGGTTTGATTGCTGATTTAGATAGTCTTGCGATAGAGAAAGCCAACTTAGAGAATGAGAATACCTATCTTAGGGCGATTCTGAGTTGGGTTTCTAGCAGTGAGCCGCAGTTGGGCATGATGATTAAGCAGCTCAAGCGTGGTGATGGGTTTGGGGTCGGTTACACATACACGAAGTCAGCCTTTGACAGGTTGTATGGTAAGATTGGCAAGACTGCTGGAAACACTGCTATCACGAGCACACAACCTTTGCTTGTTGACCCCGCAGATGGTGTGCTTAAAGAACCACCGAAAGCACATCCGCAGAAGCAGGTTTGGGTTCCAAAGCCCAATGCGCTGAGGAACCCCCTCAACACG
This sequence comes from Panicum virgatum, assembly GCF_016808335.1. Lineage (NCBI taxonomy): Eukaryota > Viridiplantae > Streptophyta > Magnoliopsida > Poales > Poaceae > Panicum > Panicum virgatum. Next base: position 46,909,495 of record NC_053149.1, read on the forward strand.
CTCCCTGCTGCCACAGCCCAAGTTGCCCAGAAGAAGAGGGCTGCTCCTCCCCGTCCGCAGGCTAGGCCTCCACCTCCCAAGCGTGAGGTGAGGTACCACTGCGAGTTCTATGACAGGGAAGGTCACCTGGAGGAGTTTTGCTTCAGGAGGAAGCGGGCTGTGAGGAGAGAGCAGGAGAGACGGAACGCGGACATGTACTCTGCTCGGGTGCATGGTCCTTCTCGGCGTGTTGATAGGCGAGATGCTATGGCGCGCCATGTAGGTGGAGGTCGGGGAGACGGGGGTGGTTACCGTGCTCCAGCGGGTGGTCACTTTGCCGGTCGTGCTCCTGGTCGTTTTCAGTACGGCTATGGACCACGAGACCGAGGCTTTGGAGGAGGTTTTGAGGCTCCACGCTTTCCTCGTAGTGGTGTTCGTCAGTCACGCGGTAGACGGAACGGGGGATACGCTTTGTCTGGTTTTGCTAACCCTTCTGTAGAGCAAATGGCTCGACACTGGTTTGCTTCTCACTTTGCTAACCCCAGTGTTGAGACATTTGCTCACCCTTTATCTCACTACTGATGTGTAGGTCAGAGGCTTGGAGAACAGGTGGACCATAGACTACGGTTGTTCGCGCCACATGACCGAAAATGACAAATGGTTCTCCAGCCTCACCCCGATGCGCTCAAAGGAGTACATTGTGTTCGGGGATAATGGAAGAGGAAAGGTACGTGGACTTGGCGCTGTTCGAGTTTCTGATCGCTTTACCCTGAGAGAAGTTGCTCTGGTTTCGAATCTTGGCTTTAATTTGCTCTCTGTTTCGCAACTTCTTGACGAGGGGTTTGAGGTTCGCTTAGAGGAGGGTTGCTCGCGTGTTTTGGATTCCAGGGGAGATTTGGTTTGCCGGATTATACCTCGCGATCGGGTTTTCTTGGTTGATTTCTCTGGAACTCCTTTTGGCCCTTCTCATTGCTTGATGGCTGGTCCTTCTTCTGATTTGTGGAAGTGGCATAGGAGACTTGGACATTTGAGCTTCAATTTGTTGTCTAGACTAAGCTCACTTGGCCTGATCCGAGGATTGCCCAAATTGAAGTTTGAAAAGGACCTTGTTTGCCATCCGTGTCGCCACGGGAAGATGATTGCCACTTCACATCCGCCTGTTAATCAGGTGATGACCTCTCACCCTGGAGACTTGCTACACATGGACATTGTCGGTCCTTCTCGGGTGATGTCTGTTGGTGGGAAGTGGTACGTTCTTGTGATTGTGGACGACTTTTCTCGCTATTCTTGGGTATTTTTCATGAGAACAAAGGATGAGGCTTTCGAGTTTGTTCGAGACTTGATCTTGAGGTTGAAAAACGAGTTATCCCAGGCCATGAGAGCGATCCGCAGTTACAATGGCACAGAATTCAAAAACACTCGTTTTGACGCCTTTTGCAGTGATCAAGGGCTTGAACACCAGTATTCTTCTCCCTACACTCCACAACAGAATGGAGTTGTAGAGCGGAAGAATCAGACGCTGGTTGAGATGGTGAGGACGATGCTCGATAAGCATAGGACTCCTCGCAAATACTGGGCTGAGGCAGTTAACACCGCTTGTTACGTGTCCAACCGCATTTTCTTACGTGCTTTCATGCACAGGACTTCTTATGAGTTGCGGTTTGGACGCCAGCCCCGTGTTGACCATTTCAGAGTTTTCGGTTGCCGGTGCTTTGTGCTGAAAGATGGAAATCTTGATAAATTTGAGTCTCGCTCGTCTGACGGTGTTTTTCTCGGTTATGCTTCTCACTCTAGAGCGTACCGTGTGCTGATTATTGATACAAACATCGTCAGAGAGACTTGTGAAGTCACTTTCGACGAGACTGCACTGTGCAATTCTTCTGTCTTTGAAGTTATAGGAGATGGTGAGCTCGGCACCTCCATCTTTGAAGATGAGGAGGAAGAAGCTGCAGATGGCGAGACTGAGACTACCACGCGTGCTGTGGACCCAGCCGTCTCTGCCACGAGCTCGGACGATGACGACGACCCCGAACAGACTACGTCTACTTCCCGGGGGCTGATCGAGGAGGTGACTCAGGCTTCACAAGCTGCACCTGAGGAGGCACCAACTTTGGTTGAGGAGGAGACGACTTCGACACGGGAAGCACCGCGACACATTCAGCATCGCCATCCACCTCAACAGATGCTAGGTGATCTCAACGAGCGAGTCACCAGGTCCAAGGTAACAAGTATCGTTGGCTTTGCTCATTCAGCGTTTGTTGCCTCTTTTGAGCCCAAAGATATTGGACACGCTCTTTTTGATTCTAATTGGGTCAATGCCATGCATGAGGAACTTGAAAATTTTGAAAGAAACCAAGTTTGAGTTTTAGTCGAGCCTCCACCTGCTTGTAATCCCATCGGAACGAAGTGGGTTTTCAAAAACAGGCAGGGTGAGGATGGTTTGGTTGTTCGAAACAAGGCTCGTCTTGTTGTCCAGGGGTTTTGCCAAAAAGAGGGTATTGATTTTGAGGAGACTTTTGCCTCTGTTGCTCGTTTGGAAGCTATTCGAATCTTTCTTGCATTTGCTGCTTCCAAGGGTTTTAAGGTTTTCCAAATAGATGTTAAATCTGTCTTCTTGAATGGTTTTATCGAAGAAGAGGTTTATGTGAAGCAACCCCCTGGTTTCGAAAATCTCAAGTTTCCAAACCGTGTTTATAAACTTCAGAAAGCTCTTTACAGTTTGAAACAGGCACCTAGAGCTTGGTATGATAGATTGAAAACATTTTTGCTGGCTCAGGGCTTTAAAATGGGATGTGTTGATAGAACTTTGTTCCTCATGCGATCTGGCACTGATTTTCTTTTAGTTCAGATTTACATGGATGATATTATCTTTGGTGGCTCTTCTCACGCTCTTGTCTCCAAATTTTCTGAGCAGATGTCCAGGGAGTTCGAGATAAGCATGATGGGTGAGTTGCAGTTCTTCCTCGGGCTGCAGATCAAGCAAACTCCTCAGGGCACTTTTGTCCATCAAGCCAAGTACACTAGAGACTTGCTGCGGAAGTTTGACATGAGTGACTTATCTCCTCAGCCGACTCCGATCGGTACATCTACGGCGCTTGATGAGGACTTGGACGGCGAGGCGGTGGACCAGAAGGAGTACAAGAGCATGATCGGCTCTCTCCTGTACCTGATGGCGACGCGTCCGGACATCCAGTTCGGCGTCTGCCTCTGCGCGCGGTATCAGGCTTCGCCGCACACTTCCCACAGGCAGGTGGTGAAACGCAGCTTCAGGTATCTGAAATTCACCCCTGAATTTGGTCTTTGGTACTCTGCGGATTCTTCTCTGGTTTTGGTGGGCTTTTTTGATGCCGTTTTCGGTGGGTGTCGGTTAGATCGCAAGTCGACATCCGGCACTTGTCAATTTCTCGGTACATCTTTGGTGTCTTGGTCCTCTCGCAAGCAGGCTAGCGTAGCGCTTTCTTCCACAGAAGCTGAGTATGTTGCCGCTGCTAGCTGCTGCTCCCAGATACTTTGGATGAAACAAACCTTGCAGGATTATGGCTTGAGTTTCGGTAGGGTTCCCATCTTTGTAGACAACATGTCAGCCATTAGCATTGCAAAGAACCCTGTCCTACACTCCAGAACCAAACACATAGATATCCGATTCCATTTCCTGCGAGATAACCATGAGAGAGGCCACATAGACTTGGTCCATGTCCCTTCAGAGAGGCAAACCGCAGATATTCTCACTAAACCGCTTGAGCAGGACACATTTGCTCGCTTGCGAGGGGAGCTTGGGGTTTGTTACCCCTTTTGATTGCTGACTTTTCTTTGGTTAGCTTTGTAGATTTTATTTGCTTCTCTTTGTTTTCTAGGTCTGGTAGTTGCATTGTGCATATGCATTGTACATGTTTGCATTTTGCATTATCTCACTTGCACTAGCATTCTTGTATACATTGCTATGATCTTCTAGTGCCTGCTAGTGTGAGTTGATAAACTTGATCATGTATAGCTTGCTCCATTGTGTATATGACATCATCTGAGTTAAGCTATTTTGATTTGAAAATCTGAAAACATGATCACCCTGTCTTGGCTATTGGCATGTTAGGGCGTGTTGATATGCTTTGCTATCTTATTCATGCTAGTGTAGATTTTCGTTCAGCAATTCATACTTGAAATGATCTAAATCTGATAAAATTGCTTGAACTACTCTTGAAATGGATTGAAAAGATCCAGGTGGGATTGCTTGTCGCACTGATCGAGCTTTCGGGACGGCTCACTTTACACTTGTGAGAACCCGGGCAAGGCTGTGCATGACTGAAACGAGTGCCTTAAGCTTCTAATTGTCTCTTGGTATAGGCTTGGCCCCGTTGCTAAGTAAAGCATGACAAGCTTTCAACCCCTGGCATTAAGAATTGCTTGATATAAATTTGGTTGAAAAATGAATGTGTGCAACATGCTTTGGCTAGTTTGGCTCACCTGTATGAGTATGAGTAGCACTGCTTTCCTTTCCCTACTTGTTAGTGCTAGATCATAGGCGATGCTTTTATTTCTCCTAAACTGAACTTGCCTAGCCCTAGACTAATTTGATATATCTTGTTGAGCTAGATGCAGGTCTTGTTTATGTATGCACACGTGCTTGTGACTAGATGTTGCTCATATCATTGTATCCCTGAATGCTTTCACTTACACCTCCTGCATTGTATTCATTGCATAGCATCTGTTCAGGGGGAGTTTCAGCTTCAGGAGGAGCTTTAGGTCTTTTTCGACTTGATGTGTGCATGTGCCAACAAGGGGGAGAATTTTGGGAGAAGTGATCGAACAAGGGGGAGACTTGTTTGATTTTTGAAACACTTGTTGTGCACAGGGCTTTGAGAGTGCATCATTTTGGGAGAGTTGTACTTGTGAGAGGGAAAAACTTTGCTTGGGGAGTTTCTGCTTTGGTTTTGGCTCCTGGTTTCCTCGTTTTCCCTCCGCTTCTTGCATGACTTCGTCGAGCGTTACCTCTGTCTTTGAGGAGTCATGTTTTGGCTTTTGATCGATTGCGTCGAGCCGTTGCCTTTGTCTTAGGGAATCGATCTGTGCTTGAGTAAGTGACTGTTCTTGTCTTTGTGAGCTTTGTGTCACTTGCTTAAGTTCTTCACTTTCTTGCTTCTCTTTTTATCACTTCTCTGCTTTCAGGTGGTGTGTTAACAATGCACTCACCGAGGGGGAGATTGAGGAACGAGAGTACTCTATCCTGCCTGTGATGAGTGAATTGTAAACCATGCGTGTGATCGTGCGCTTGGTCTTTGGATTGCAGGTACACGGGCGTCGAGTGTCGGCGGGGAGCTGCCGTGGAGGTGCTGTGGCCGATGGACCGTGTGGTGGACGGCGGTGAAGGACAGCCGGGACCGGAGCTCGGACCGCGCGGCAGCTGTGGCGTCCACTCTTGGATCGAGGGTGCAAGCGGCGACGGGAGGCGAGTTTCTTGGTTTGCGCCACAAAACTAAGGAGGCGGATGACGGTTGAAGACGCCAAGTCGTGGAGGCACGGGCGTTGGTCTCGGGACTGACGGAGACGACGGGCGTCGACGGCGTCTAGGGCCTCGCTGCGGGCGAGGAGGTGACGGGCGTCGGGCGGTGTCTAGGGCCGTCAGGAGGCCGAGGCGGGAACGGCTTCTAGGGCCACGGCGAGGAGGCGGGAATCTTCCCGCGCGTGAGGTTTTGACGGTTTTCTCAAAACCGGCCACCTACCCGGGTTTCGCGGACCCTCCAAAACCGCGGACCGGATCTTCGTCGACATGGTGGCATCGCAGCAAAGACTTCGAGTCGAAGAAAGAAGCTCCGCCGTCGATCGAGGCTGTACAGCGGGGTGCTGCTGACCCGACCGGTCTGACCGGTCCCTTGGACCGGTCTGACTGGTTTGGCCGCAGCAGCCGGGTATAAATACCCCCCACCAGCCCGTGGCTCGGGGAGTCTCTTGAGTCTTTTGTTTTCTCTGTGTTTTTCCTTCTCCCTGCCCCTGCTCTAGGTTAGGGCCAAGGACTACAACGCAAAGAGAGTTTAGATTATAGCTATTCTCTTCAATCTAGTGGGTGGATGATGGGCGGATGGCTTTAGCTGTTGTATAGGTGAATTCCTCTGAGTATTAATGGATGAAATTTGTTTGCAATTCACTTGTGTGTGCTGAGCATCTCGTCCTCCCCTTCTCTCTCGCGTTTTGGGTTCAATTCTCCTCTTTTAGTGTGTTATTTGTTTGGAGGAGAACAACCCTTGATTTCGTGGTTTGATGAACTCTTTGGAACGATTCCTATGCATATAGCCTAGTGCCAAACCCCCTGGAATCATGAGTTCTCACGAATTGGCGATTTTGTATTCTTGAGAAAACCCCAATCCTCTTTGATCTTTCCTCGATTTCTCTCGATCCGTGAATCTTTTGGGTGAGATCTTTTGGGGATATGTTCACGGGGTAGTTACGAAGCCTTCCTCCAAGTTTGGTTGGATTTGGACTTCATTTACTCAAGATTTGACATTTGGAGCTTTGTTGGCGGGTTGTCTGGGAGCGACCGGTCTGACCGGTCTGAGTAACCGGTCTGACCGGTCTGAAATTTGCATTCCCAGCCCGACCGGTCTGACCGGTCTGTGCAACCGATCTGACCGGTCTCTGCAGTCCAGTTCTGCGTTTCGACTCGCTTTGCTTCCGCGCTGCGACCTGGGTCTTCTGCTTCGAGATAGCTTGTCCATAGCTATTCTCGCTGACCTAGATTTGAGGGCTTGCGGTGATTTTGGGACATAGACCGACGTTTCATATTTCGAAAGAAATTTTAATCGGCTCCCATTCACCCCCCTCTGGTCACCAGTTTCGGTTCCTCACAAAATAATATGGGGAAGGAAAAAATAGACCATCTTCAAGAGTTCCTTATACTTCAGTTGAAAAAAGGAATTGGGAGTCACAATGTGGTGCCTATTTTTTAGCATCCTTTTTCAAAAAAAAAAACTAAGGATGGAGAAGAAAATTAGATGACTATTGGAGTTGCTCTTAGCAGTTAGCACATATGGTCCTGAATTGCTCCGACGCCGCGGGCGGTTGATGTATTTGGGACAGCACGTCGGCACCACTACCTGTCACTCTGTCAGCCGGAGCTCTGGGCGCGCACGAACTCACACCGACACTGCTGAGCTATTCTGGCCGATCCACAAACGGAGCAATCATGCCAACACTAGATTTCCCTAACCGTTTTGCTTCACGAGATCGCATAAACTTCACACATATATCGAGTTTGCAGTTATGTACAAGCTACACATCCCCATGGGACAGATGCGTACAAGATGCAAGCAGTTCGGCATAATCTGAAAATGTTATTGCCATCAAACATATGTAAAAAAAACAAGGACCAACATACTTGATACTGTGCCACCATTTCAGTATGAAAAAATCACTGGTGTAAACTCGGATAGCTGTAGTGTCCAAGGCAACGGTGCACCACCATCTAGCGCACTGCGAACGCGCGAGAAGTTCCTGTAAAATGTTTGATCGACCCAAACAATGGCTTGGAGGCACCAAAATGCCTCAATCTGTAAACACCGGATGGGGCATCTTCAGGAATTGTCCATTCCAGCGTTGCAAAACTCCTTGGACTCAATTTTGCAGGTCTTGACCACTTGAAACGCAGCGACCAGTCATCATCATCATAGGCAGGAACCCAATTGTTGTTACCATCTAGCTTCTCAACAAGCGCAAATGTACCGTCAGTGAGAAGGTCATTCCTTGGGCAGGCTGAATAGAATGTAGCATTCACTGTACTGCCCTTGCTGAAGGTTGAGCTTGCAGGAACATCAGAGCTGACATCTCCAAACTTCACACCAGGAGGTGTCGAATCAAACATGACGCCTGGGAGCAGTCCCATTTGCTTGTCCAACATATCTGGAGGTTGGAAATTTGTTCGGACCTCTTTGTTTGCAACCATGGCTGTAGCAAGTTTCTGAAACTCCTGGATGTAGGCACTCAAGGTGTGAGGGCCATACAATGTTGATGCTCCCTGCGAAAAAAGCATTTATTTGCCAGGAAGATCAATAAATGTTGGGTCGCAGAACTTATCTATCACAAGGGAGCCCTATAAACATGCAAAATCACCGGAAAAAACACATGAACCACAAGCACAAAACAAAAGAAGAAAAATATATCATCCTCTTCTCGTGGAGCTAAAACGGGGCTTATGTGGTTGAAGGAATTTCGATGATGCAACAGAGGGACATCTACCAATTAGGGTGCTTATTATTTCAACAGACCTACAAGAGAACAACACTCTACAGACCTATCATTGCTTGATTTCTTTTCTAGATTAAGCAGGTAAGCAGGGGTCAGAAAATAAGTATGACAACAAAAAGGAATGAATTCAATGTCAGGTTATTCGTGCAAGATGAACAGATGAGAATGACAGAGTAACAGGCACCAGTGTCAATTCAGCAGTATCAAAGAAAAACATGATCCAACTACCGCACAATGTTTTACAGTCGTCTACTCAAACCTAGTCGCCATGGCACCAATAAGGTAACTAGTCGAGATTAGTTGTCGATTAGGCTGATTAGTCGAGCCTAGCCATCTGTATAGTCATCCTGTACATCCAGGACCGATATGTGATATGTATATTATACAGTACATAGTATATAGCAAGCATTAACGCCACAAATTTTGGCAAGAGTTCCTGGGCAGCAGGTAGTTCCTTGAAGCAGGGAGGCATGGAGCTCCTGGGCAGCGGGTAGGCATGGAGCTCCTGGGCGTTTCCTTGGCAGCGGCGTGCTCCTGGGTGGCTGGATGCGCCGGTGGAAGCACCTTTGGGCAGGCGGCAGCGCAAATTTTGGTGGGTGGCGGCGCATATTTTGGCGAGCCGACAGCAGCGCATCCATGCGTGTTCTAGCAGGCGTTTTGGGGTGAGGTGGCTTGGCAATACCTGCAGCTGTGAGATATATACCCAAAATCTAATGGGCCTAATTGCCAGCCCAGTAGCCCACCACCCACTGGCTGAGGCCCATCATCTCAAATCCTATCGTTTTCAAGCTAATCGGATGACTAATCACGGTTAGTCGACAACTAGGTTTCTAGTCGCTCAGACCTAGTCGCTGGCCCTTATCGGTGGCAAGGGAGTGATAAGACCAACTAATCACGATTAGTCGGACGACTAGAAAACATTGCTAAGGGAGTTAAAAATGCCATTACAAATATCTCAGTAACTAACAAATAAATTGTGGAAGGGCCAACAAACATCAAGCTAACTATCATTGTTATTTTTTACTATGTTCTCAACCTAAACAAGTGGCCTGGGAATATACATACCTCATATCTTTGGATCTGATATTCTTCAAAAGTTGTGATATATTGAGAGTAGGTATTTGTTAGCCCAGCAAGAACAACATGAATATCATTAAATTCACCACTGCTATCACTTGTGAGTACTTCTTTGACAGCATCTCGTAGCCGCCTGCCAGCCATCGTTGTGAATTCTGAACCAACACAAACAAAGTGCATAGCATGACATGAGGACGTCACAATAAATATCAATAGATCAACACACCAGCTTGGAAATTTTCTAAGGAGTTTGGACTTGGGAATATACCTCCAGGGACACACAAGATAACCATCTGTCCGATTCTTATGATCTGAATTGGAAGTATCGCAGGCTGTATAACACAGAATTCAGTGCAGAACAAACAAGCGATCAGTTGTGCAAAATCGGTAAGCCAGACTTTAAGTTATTTGGTTCTTAACTCAAATACCATTGAGATTAGTCATGATATGTGATTTATTGTTCACAGGTGAGGTGCAACAATTTAATCTCATCAACGCGGATGGTCTATGGCTCATAGGTGATAGGCAGCTTTATTAATACTAGCGGAAACATCATGTTTGCCATTAATGCGATAGTGTTGGCTATAATTTAAGCACTGAAGCTAAGCTTAAGATCAGTTGAAAAAAAATGGGACTCTCGCAGAGTTAACAATATCATAATGAAAAATGTTACTCTCTCTGTATTTAAATATATGACATTTAGGACAGGCTAATTAGCTCAAGAACTAATTAGCTTATAATAAACATCATATATTTAAAAACGGATGGAGTAGATAAACCTATGTGGTTTTGTTATCAACTATTGTAAGAAATAAGGCATTTGCATTTTCGAAGAAACTGCAAGTGCTTTACAAAGCATGTTTACGATTGTTGACGAAAAGGATGATGGAAGACATACTGCCCAGTCATATGGTTCCTTCATTTCACCGGTGTCTAGCAATATTGGTTTTGGAGCTTGGCATTCAACTTGCTCCTTCCCTGGCGTCTTAAGCAAGTTTCTTACTAACCTCCAGAAAGGGTTTCCCTGATAAGAGATGGTATCAACCAGTCAATAGTATGTCAGGAAAAATTGTGAAGCTAGTATCTGATGGATATTATCAACCTTGACATCTCCTTGTTTAAAGTCAAAAGCTCCAGGGCCATCTGTTGTTCCAGCAGCAAAGGCAAACCCCATGGCTGCAGGACATGTTTTCACCACCTGCTCTCCTCCTGTACTTGAAGGAACATTAACTTCAAGTTGCGAGAAATCTAGGTAAGTATGCCTATAGTCAACTCTGCCTTGTATTTCTTCAGAAGCGGAATTAAAAAGATCTAAAGCCTTGAGAAATTGCCTATTGCCAATGATACGGGTACTTTCAAATTCATCAGGATATCTGCAGTACGAAATATTAAAGGATTCAATCATTATGAATTCTTCCAAATGTGGGAAAATGCGAAAATTTCAATTATAATGATTGGTAAGCATGGTGCATACCCTGGGCCTCGTCCATAGCATAGTTCATTCTTCCCATTACATGTACTATGATTGAAGTCACAAGGAAGACCAGTGTCTATACAAAATGTTCCCAGGACATTTGGACTAACATCTCCACAGTTTGACTGGCAGAATGCAGAAACAAATTTAGGTTTGTTCTGTTGACTGCTTCTAATGCGCCTGGTGATACTTGAACCTGATAATCGCCTGCCACCTGAGGCCTCATAGGATGATGCCAGCTGTACTAAGTCATCAGCTGAACAAATGCAATATACGAAATAATTTAGCAACAACAATGATCTTCTATTCGAATACAAAATATAAGTAGTCAATAAGCATCATACATACTTATCTCATTTGGTTCAGGAATTATTGAAGAAATTCTTCTCGGAAGTCCAGATATCTTGTGCAAATATTCTAAACCAACATTAGTTACATGAGCCCCCTGCTTTGGCATACCATTTTGTTCTGCCCAATCTTCCATAAAACGTGCAGCTGCTCCTTTGTTATCACCACTTATCAATGAATTTGTACGACTCATTGATGTTCCATGCGTTGCAAACCAATTGAAACTCCCAACTGGACCCAGTTCATCATCCACAAACTTGATAAGGGTCATTTCTTTGTCAACATTATACTGATACTTGCTTCTCTCCTCAGCAGGGTTATTTAGATATGCACTTGGGCTGCGATTCACACCAGCATCAAGGAGTTCACCTGGAAATCATGTGTTAAAACCAAATTATATCTATATTTCGCGTGAGATGGAACAGATGGTAACAAGACCAAACTACTCCCAATAGTGTCTGGGAAAATCTAATAAGTCACAGTAAACGGATATAATTTAATACCTTTATTCACATAGATTTTCCCAGGGCGGAGGTTGTTGTGAGCTTCAACAATACACTGCTCAATGCCATTGACAATTACATCAAATGATTGGCGAACAAACCCAAGAGATGTGACAATATAAACTACATATTGCAGATAACCGCCAGGCCCAGCATGTGTATGGATTCCACTGATAGCCACATTGTTCTCATTATAAAGATCTCCATACCTGCAAAATTGAGGTTTGTATAGTCAGATCCACCATCATGAGGGTGCATGGAAAAACCTCACTGTTATAAAATGTTATTAAAAATATAATCATTGATTTAATCAAGATTATATTAGTGGGAGTGTCTGCACTCTTCTCTGTTAGTGAACTGCAAAATGGCTAAGGATTCTGACATTTGTCAGGTGGCGCCTCAGTTTGACAAATTTATACAATCAGGCACTAGTTTTTTTAGTCAAAAACATGAAAATCAACTACTCTGTGGGGTGATCATTCTTACCTTGTTTTAAGCCTTTCAAGCACCTTTATAGTAACAAGCTGCGATGCCATGCAAGCATCAAGATTCACAAACACAACACGCTTCCCATTAGGCTCAGCAACAATGAATGCACGAGCCTTCAGCCTGAAATGAATTCCTGATGCGATCTGTTCAGCATTTGCATATCCCATCATGTTAACGTCTGCAGCAGGACCAGTTATGTCGTAGCTTCCCATACCAACCAAATATGGAGAGTCTGAAAGTGCCGGGCTGCAACTCTGAAGAACGAGTACTAGAAAAAAGCATAGCCATATCATACGAGAACCAAAACCACAAACATGGTATCGCATGCAAGATGGCTCCATCGTGAACCAGGGAACAGGGCTTTTTAATCAGCTCATGCAAGTCAAATATCTCAATAAATTGATGAGTCAACTAAACGCTGCAAAACAGAAGGGTGGGTGTGTGTTAGAAACTTCAGAGTATAGTGGCATGCAAAAGAGGATATGTGTTATCCAAGCAAGTAAGGAAATGAGAGCATGGAATTTGTCTGGAACACTGTAATTGGGATTTCTAGTTTTCATGAGCTCATTTTTACACTGTACGGCTGGAACTCCCTAACTGACGAATTAAACAAAAGTAGGTCACTGAATCAGACAAGAGTATGCCTTGAGCAAACAAAAACTAACTGGACACGAAACGGATTCAACCTCATGAGATCCTCGCGTTGAATGGAAGTGGATGGCAGCAATACCAACTACAAGCTACGACGAAATCTCAGCACTGCAGTGGGCAGATTTTGCTGCAGCAAAGAGGGAGGGAGGTGACCAGACCAGGTAATTGGCTTCCCCACACTAGAAATCTGCTCCTAAAACCACACCCCTCATCTCCGACCCTTAAAAGGCAATCAGCCTCCGACGGCCACAATGAGAGATCAGCGTCACAACGCTAACCAGGGAACAAACAAAACCCCCGCGACACTCTAATAGCTACACCAAATCCAACAAGCAACGCCACAGCAAAAGCAAGAGGAGCAGTCCAGTCCACCCAGTCACTCCCCCACCAAACAAGCAACAGCAGCACAGTCTAACCGTCATGGAGTGGACATCACACAAGCCAAGCCAAACATCACTCAGTACAGGCAAACAAGCATCTCGCTGAACATCACAACACCGATATCGATAAAAAAATCCGCACAACTCGCGCTCAAACCCTAGCGTAAGCGCGCACCAGATTAGCGTCCCCTCAATCGGGGGACGAATAGAGCGAGGGCGCGGCGAGAAATTAAGAGGGTGGGGGGGGGGGGGGGTAAGCGAACTCACCCCGCGAGCAGTTCCCCGGGGGATTCAGCTGCGGCGGCGGCTGCAGTGACGAGCCTCCTCCGCCACCATTTGTACCCGGCACGGCGGCACACCCCGCAGGTAACGCGACGCGGCCCGCTGGAAATTCCGAGAGCGGGGCGCCTAGTGGCAAGTATTTGACGAAGTGTGGGGACTATGGGCAAGCGGACGTGGACTGATGGAGATGGAGACAGGGAAGGGAAGGGAGGAGAAGCGGTGACGACCGCGCGCGACGGGGGCGGCCGGGGTGAGGCGTGGAAGACACTCCTCTGGCTGGGCTTTGGAAGGAGTAGAGATGGCCATTCGGCGGCCCGGCCCTATCACGAGCCCGGCCTGGCCCGCTTTTAGCCGTGTCGTGCCTGGCCCGGCTCAATATCAAGTCGGGCCGTGCCGTGCCAGCCCACAGGCTCTACCAGCGGCCCAAGCACGGGCCCGCGGGCCTGTTTCGTGCCGGGCACAGGCTCTACCAGCGGCCCAAGCACGGGCCCGCGGGCCTGTTTCGTGCCGGGCCAGCCCGCTGGAGCCCGGCACTACAGCCCAGGCCGGGCCGTCCAAAGCTCATAGTTCAAAATACATCTCACCCTACTCCAAATTTAACAAGCAATTCAAAAAAAAGTCACAGATCACAGCCAGCCACACACAGAGACACATATAGCAAAATATCACTTAACTGATAAGTGATAACACAATTATAGAGTTGTTTTAACACTTGATCTATTTGATCAAGTGTTGCTGCCTCATTAAAAACCTTCCTAGGTAAAACTCACCCTTGTGAGAAACCCTAGGAAGGGAAAAAAGAGTACAACCCAACTCTATAATTGTTCAAAATTACATCACATTATTCAAGTTCAGTAGACTCATTAGTACATTACAAACAGAAGATCAAATTGCAAAACACTACTACTGACTTGGTGATGCTGCTGGCCTCTTGCCTAGGCCCAGCCTTGCAAAGTATTTTTCCAAATCTCTAGTAGTGGTCTGTTTAGAGACTCTAGAAAAAACAAGGATTGTGAGCACGCTGAATGTATTCCTCAAATGCTTCTTCATAACCAAAATCAAGAGGCAAATCAAGTCTAGAAATCAACCGGCACAGCTCTCTCCGAGCAACATCGGGTTTGTATTGCCAATTAGTGAGTGAACCATCACCATTAAACTGGATGCGGGACTGCACTAAAGCAGCATGCTTAGCTTTCTTGACGCATTGCGTCTGGTGACGGAGCAGATGTCCAGTACCAGAAGCAGATCGAGCAGACAGAACATGATTACAGTGGTGGCACTTGGCAGCGATTCGTACCTGCTTGCTAGAGGGCAAGGTCTCAAAGATTGGCTCGAAGTCGTTCCAGGCACCAGACCTAGCACGCTTCAGCACGATGTTGTTGGCAGTAGAAGCAGTAGGCGTCGAGGCCGGCGTCTGAGTCGCCGACGCGCCGACACCATCACCTCCAGCACCAGCGCCGGCATCATCAGGGGCATCGACATTGATCGGAGCAACACTGCTACCGAACAATGCCTTAGCGCCGGCAGTCAGGTCGTCGTCGTCGTCCGCGGGCAGGCCACACGCCTTGAGGTCATCGTTGACGGTGTACTCCTTCGTCCATCACGACAACCTCAGAGTGCAACCCACCTTCGCATCAACCCTCGGCGGCTCCGTTCCTCAATGGCCGGCGGCCCCGAGTGCACGAGACCTGCACAAGAGACAAGACGGAGATGAAAGACGAGGGTTAGGGGTAGGGAAAAGAATGGAGATGGAAGACGAGGGTTAGGGTTAGGGTTACGGAATAGAGTACCTACGCAGCCGGAGCCCGGAGCCGTAGAGAGAAGAGACAACGACGGCGAGACGGCAAAGACTACTGCGAACTCCGGCCAGGATTGGAGCGAGCCAGCGAGGTGCGTAGGAGCGCGAGATCTACTCACCGGAGCGACGGAACCGGAGATCTACTCACAGGAGACGGAAGGGAAGACGAGAAGCCGGCGGCGGAAGCGGGTGCGGCCGTGCGGGTCGCCCCTCGCCGGCCGGAATGGCGGAGGCGGCCAGGCGGAGGCGCAATCTCTTGCGGTCGCGGAGCGGCGGCGGGAGCCAGGCGACGGGGGGGCGCGAGGGAATGGGGTCTAGGGTTACGGGCGGGGGGAGCCGCGGGCGGGCGGAGTTATATACTCCACCCCCTCCCCTGGCCAGCTGGGCTGGGCCGGCCGCGCCCGACCGTTGGAGTTAGTGGGCCACTACCGGGCCGGCCTTCTAACTCTGTGCCGGGTCGTGCCGGCCCACGGGCGGGGGTGCCGGCCTAGGCACGGGCACGGGACACGGGCCGTGCCAGCCCGGGCACGAAATGGACCGGGCCAGGAAAAAAAAAACGGACTTCCGGGCGGGCCACCGGGTCGCGGGCTGCATGGCCAAGGCGGGCGGCTTCCGGTGGGGCGGAGGCCGCGGTGGCGTGCGCGCGCCGGGCAGGTTTTGGGTGCGCGGTGCAGCAGGCCAGCATCAACTAGAGCACTGTGCACTGGCCTGCGAGTTCGCTCTCGGCAAGGTGACCGGAGTCCGCTGGTGCTGGTAATATGATAGTTGTGGATCTGGAAGTTCAGGAGTGGCACGGGTAACAAACAACATCGTAACGGGGATATTTGGACCTGGTTTGCTTATGTAGCGCAAAGTTTGACCATTAATTACGGGTATTAAATAAAGTCAGTTTGCAAAATTAACTTCACAACTCCTGCGCTACTTCGCGAGACGAATCTAATGAGATCTTTGACCGTACGATTAAAGGATGGTTACTGTAGCATTACTTAACCAATCGTGGATTAATTACCGTCATTAGATTCGTCGTGCAAAGTTGCACCCATCTGTGAAAAAAATTTACAAATAAATTTCATTTAGTATTTCATGCATGCAAGATTCTTTTTGTAGCGCGAGAGCGCAAAGTAAACCAAACAAGACCTTGTTCGACAGATTCTGAAACTCTACTTGCTGCAGCCTGGCCAGTATCTGCTCCAACTTCATCTTGTCAGCTGCCTTCAACAACAAATCCGGAACTTTATCTACTAAATAATTAATAATCTAGCCTATTAACTCGTGCTCCCGCATAAATTAATCAAAATTAATATAAAAATAAAATTATAGTTAGTAATTATTATCTATCTGACTTTCTCTTTTATCTATTAAATATTATAATAGATACTTTAAAATATATATTTATCATTACTTAGTTGCAATAAATTTTATTTTGCATCACACCTTTATATGTGTTTGATATATATTTAATTGTACTATTTGTTTGTGAGTTGGTATTTATCTCTTCCATCATTGAATATATGGTGATACATATCGTGAGTAGTATCTTTATATAAATAATAACATAAATTATAGATTATAATGACAGGAATAGTAATTTAGAATTTTATATTGGTGTACTTTAATATTTTTTATAATTATATAATTTCGACTCAGATTTAGGGATTACATTAACTTTTATTAATCACAAAATTGAATAATTTATATGCAAATTTATTAGACTATTATTATTATTTTTATAATATTATAGGTGGGTAATTTATATGCCAAGTTTATGGGTTACTTTAGATTTTTTTTATAACGATAGAGGTGAGTAATTTATTAGGAAACATAACGAATCCAATAACTATTATATTTAGAGTTATTGGGTTGACGGCCAGATGTTTCCAATTTTATAAAAAATTCTGAAATTACTATATTTTTATTAGAGTATCCCTCTAGAAATCTAGGTGGATTTACGTGAAGTTTAAGAAATCTCGTAATAACAAGGCTAGTAATTATACAATCGATGGTCATCGTGCCTGCTGCTACTGAACAGGCGTTCACCTGGCAGATTACCTCGTAGGAGTAGGAGGGGCCTTCGCCTTTCCCAGTCCGGACAAGCAGTGGGTTGGGCGGCGTGTGCAGCGCGCGAAGTGCTCCGATTTGGACGGCTCCTGAGACTGTCTCATCATGACGGTGCTTCCTTCCGTTCCGTTCTCTTTTGGGGGCATCAGATCGTGATCTGCTTATCATTATCCCCCACCATGACGTGTTAGCCAGTTGGCCGTTGGCCTCCGTCTACGCTACGCAGGATTAGCGTGAGCGCGACAGCTTCGAGCTATGAGGCGTGCACCGCACAGCTCAGTTTCCGTGTCCTCAACGACTTCCTCTCGCATGCTGGGGATTGGACATTCGGGTCAAGTCCTCACCCTCGGAAATGCTCCCTAACTTATTTGCAGGGCTCCAACGAGAGGAAGCCAAGCATACCCGAAGGTATCGGATGAACACTAAGAAATGCAAGCTCAAAGACAATGACCTTCGGGACGAAGGATATCACCTTCTGTAGGCCGAAGGTGACGGATGGCTACCCAGAAGCGCAAGCGCAAAGACCAATACCTTCGGTGACGAAGAATATCGCCTTCGTCAGGCCGAAGATGACGAACGGTTGCTCAGAAACACAAGTTCGAAGATCAGGACCTTCGGGTAAAGGGATCAACTTCGGGAACGAAGGTGACGGCTGATTGCTCGTTGATGGAACCTTCATGGCTGAGACTCTCGGAGGTCCCCGAAGGAAGTGAAAACCTTCGTCGGTTGTAGATATGTGTGTGAAACGTGAATATGTGAGAAGGTCGGATTTGTACACCTCTCGAATACGTGAGAATGTCGGATTTGTACACCTCTCACCTTGTAATTTTGCCCCGAGGCCGGCTAAAAGTGAACTGTAAATGAGTTGGGAGGGGGCAATTTAGGAAAACCTGACCGAGGGCTAGGGGTATAAATAGCTCCCTCTTTACACAGTGTAAAGGGTTGAATTTTCTGACTATTATTAGAGAATTCAGCACCTACGTTCATTGCCATCTTCATACTGTTCATGCTCCCTGTCTGGGCGTCTAAGAAGTTAAGATCCCAACAGCGGCGCCCACTATTCCAGCTCGAAAGACAACCCACGATGGCCCCAGCGAAGAAGAAAGCCACCGCCGGCACCACAACCACCTCCACTGAGCCTGGCCGTATCCTCGATGGCCCTCAACCGCAGCACGAAGGAGCCAACCCACGAATTACAGACATCACCAACGAAGCTGCTCTTCATGGAGACCCGATTGATAACACTGAAAACACCGAAGCTCATCAACTCACAAAAGCAGCACTCAAGCTCAAGACCCTTGAAATGAAGAAAAAGAATATCGAAGCTCAGCTTGCCACCAAAAAGAGGGCACAGGACCAGGCAAACAAGCTAGCCGAGGCCAGTCGCAGGCTACCAGAGATGGAGGCAGGAGTTGAGAGCTTGCAGAGGGCATACCAAGAAATACCCGAAGGTTCCTCCTAGCAAGAAAACCGCGTCATCCTCCAGACAGCCTTCGCTCACAATGAAAACCAAAGGCCACCGCCGGTCAACCTTCCATTTGACCCGACCTCGCCACTCTCAGTCGCTCTGCAGCGAACTTCATGACCGCTCGGCTACAAGCCCACACAGCTCCCCAAGTACAACGCTACAATAGATCCAACTCAGTTCCTCATGGCTTACGAAGCAACCATCACCTCGGCCGGAGGTGATGACTCCACCATGGCCAAGTCCTTCGTCATGGCCTGCGAAGGTTCTGCGGCCAACTGGTACTCGTACTTGCATCTGCAATCAATCAACAACTAGTATCAGCTGAAAGCAAGGCTCCTCCAGGACTTCCAGGGTTTCAGAAGGCTCAACACCAACACTGTAAAAGACTTTAAATGCCCCCAGCATGACTGTGAGCCTCTCTATGACTACTTCCGGAGGTTCGTCCAAAAGAAGGCTCAAATTCCAAACTTCCTAGAGAAAGATGCGATAGAGAAATGCATCGAGGGTCTCCTGCCTGGCCAGCTTGCTTCCCACCTCATAAGAGAGCCTCCGAGAACTCTAGAGGAGCTTTATTCAGAAGCAGAAAAGTATGCGAAGTTAGACGCCGACCACCGCAGAAGGGTCGAGCAAAGAAGAATCATGCGTCAGGCAGAAAAATACAACCAGCAAATATGGCAACAAGAGAAGCAGCCAGCTCACCAGCTCATCTTACCTCTGAAACCTTCGCATGAAGATGAGGATCAGATAACCTTCGATCCCTTCATAACACCGCCAGAGTCGGAACCCCAACGCTCAAACGACAAGCAACCTTCATCCGGGGCACGAGGCAGAGGTCGTGGCAAAGGAAGGGGCCGATGTCGCGGACCTTCGCGCGAACCCAAAAAATTCTTCTGCCACTTCCACGGGTCTGACTACGACCACAGAATAAACCAATGCCCGGAGAAGAAAAAGACCCTCGACAGAATGGAGTCCGAGAAAAAAGCCAAGCTAGTTGGTCACACTACATGGCCTCAGACTCCACAAGCTCCTCAACAAATACAGTATACACAACCTTCGTTCGCTCCACGCCCCCACATTTACCCAAGCATACCGCCCACCCATGTTTAACTACAACTACAATCACTATTGGCAGCCGTAGCCAAACCCTCAAATGCAAACCATTCAACCCACCACCCAAGCTCAACCAACTCAAGAGCAGCTACCACCACCCCCAGTCCACCCACCAAAACAAGAAAACCAAACCGCAAATAACCAACCCGCGGCACTACCATCCTTCGGTATGATCATGCCCATCTCCGGAGGTTCCATCCTGGACTTCGAAAATAAGAGGCAGCGCAGGGACTACTTCAGGCAAGTCCATTGTATTGTCTCCGAAGGTCCAACCAAGAAAACCCAGTGGTCACACTCTCCGATCACCTTCTCCGAAGAAGATGTCAACCTCATCAGCTACCCACACACAGATGCCCTTGTCATCGAGGCAAACATTCAAGGCTGGAGGATTGGCAAGATAATAGTTGACACTGGCAGTTCTGTAGACATCATCTTTTCCGACACCTTCGATAAGATGGGTATCGACCGAAGCCTCCTACAGCCTTTGGATATCCCCTTAATGGGATTCGGAGGAAAAAGAGTGAACGCAATCGGCAAACTGTCACTCCCTGTGTCCTTCGGAGACACAACTAACGCAAGAACAGAGCACATCACCTTCGATGTGGTAGAGATGCCCTACACATACCGAGCAACCCTAGGAAGGGGGACAATCAACAAGTTCGAAGCTATCGTTCATCAGCTGTACTTGTGCATGAAGATTCCGGCTCCCGCGGGGGTCATCACCATCCGCGGAGACCAGCAGCTTGCACGAGACATAGAGAGGGGATACACCCCAGGCCAGAAAAATGTCCACAACCTTCGGACTGAATCTAAGCCTGATACCTTCAAAGAGCAGCAGAGAGACAGCGAGAAAGCAACTTTCGAGGAAGACTACGAAGTCAAGAAGGTCCCCCTTGACGTACACCTACCCGACAAAATGGTAACCATCAATGCAATCCTCGAGACCGAGGAGGAAAAAGAGCTTCTTGAGTTTCTCCGCAAGAACCAAGATGTCTTTGCATGGTCCGCTAGTGACCTACAGGGCGTCAGCAGAGATATCATTGAGCACCGCTTGGATATCAACCCAAACATCAAGCCAAAGAAGCAAAAGCTTCGCAAAATGTCAGACGAAAAAGTCGCAGCGGTCAAGGCCGAAGTCCAAAGACTGCTAGATGCAAATGTCATTCGAGAAGTCAAATACCCAACATGGCTGGCAAACACTGTGCCGGTCAAAAAGAAGAATGGAAAATGGCGCATGTGCATCGATTTCACTGACCTCAATAAAGCCTGCCCGAAGGATGATTTCCCACTGTCAAGAATCGACAAAGTCGTCGATGATGCGGCAAACAGTCAACTAATGTCTCTGCTGGATTGTTTCTCCGGATACCATCAGATTTGGATGAGGAAAGAGGACGAAGAAAAAACAAGCTTCATAACTCCCTTCGGCACCTACTGCTTCGTGAGGATGCCCGAAGGGTTAAAGAATGCAGGACATTCCTTTTCAAGAATGTCTTAGAGCACCAACTTAGAAGTAATGTCCTGACTTATGTTGATGACATTGTTGTAACCAGTTCAATAAGAAGCAACCATGTGGCAGACCTGGCCGAAACCTTCACAAGCTTAAGAAAAGCAGGACTGTCCTTGAACCCCAATAAGTGCATCTTCGGAGTTCACAAAGGAAAGGTGCTAGGATGCCTAGTGTCCACAAAAGGCATCGAAGCGAACCCCGACAAAGTAAAAGCTCTTTGGAACATGGAGGAGCCAAAGTCCATAAGGGACGTACAGTAACTCACAGGGCGGATAGCAGCCCTAAATAGATTCATCCCCTGCTCTGCAGACCGAACCTTACCATTCTTCAAGGTCCTTCGCAACGCAAACAAATTTGAGTGGGGCCACGAACAAAGCAAAGCCCTTCAGGAACTCAAAAACCATCTCCAGAACATGGTCAAAATGACCTCACCTGACCCGAAGGACGTGTTGCTCCTGTACATCGCAACATCCTACTCTGCTGTCAGTGCAGCACTCGTGCTCGAGAGTGAAACCGAGGGGAAGAAGAAGCAGCTACCAGTTTACTTCGTATCCGAAGCTCTAGCTGGCTCGAAGCTCCTGTACTCAGAGCTAGAAAAAATTGCATACGCAGTAGTCATGTCTGCTCGAAAGCTACGACACTACTTCGAAGCTCACAAGATAATCGTGGTCACAGATCAACCTTTGCATGACTTGTTCAGCAACAGGGAGGCCTCAGTCAGAATTGCCAAATGGGCTTCGGAACTCTCGGAGTTCTACATAGACTTCGAAAGAAGAACAGCTATCAAATCACAAGTAATGACAGATTTCATTGCCGATTGGACATCCCCAACCTTCAAGGAGGAACCTTCGACTGAAATCTGGATCGTGCACTGCGATGGGGCTTGGTGCAACGACGGAGCGGGTATTGCAGCAATCATAGAATGTCCTTCGAGAGCAAAAACAAGATACGCAGCACGACTAACCTTCGGCAACCACGAAACATCAACCAACAACACCACCGAGTACGAAGCCTTGCTCCTGGGCCTTCGCAAAATGAAAGCCCTTGTCCACCAAAATTTCATAGTCAGAACAGATTCGAAGATTGTCAGAGACCACATCGAAAAGGACTCGGAGGCCAGAAAACCAGAGCTCATCGAGTACCTCGATGCCGTCAGATCCATGGAAAAGTACTTCAAGGGTTTCAACATCGTTCACATCCCGAGGCACATGAATGATGAAGCCGACAAGCTGGCAAAGGCAGCATCAAGAAAAGAGCAGTTACCTTCGGATGTATTTTTCGAATAAATCACAGAACCCTCAGTCAAGCCGAAAAAAGAAAAACAAGTTTCAATCATCTCAGCCGAAGATTGGAGAGCACCTATAATGGAGTACCTTCGGGGAAACATCGAGCTGCCAAATGAGAAAGAGTAGAAAATGTTCCAGAGAGCGAGAGGCTATGTTATCTCCGAGGGAGAGCTGTTCAAGTCAGGCGTAACCAGCCCATGGTTAAAGTGCATCTCGACTACCGAAGGAATCGAACTCCTTAAGGAAATTCACTCCGGGTTCTGTGGATCCCACATCGGCTTCAGACAACTTGTATCCAAAGCCTTCAGGCAAGGATTCTTCTGGCCAACGGCGCTGAAGGATGCTCAGCACATAGTGAAAACATGCCAAGCATATCAAATGATGGGTCCGAAGTCCTCAAAAACTTCGGAGCCAACTCAGCTAATACCTTCATCCTGGCCTCTTCAAAGACGGGGAATTGACCTAGTGGGACCTCTACCAACTGCTCAGGGCAACTACAAGTACGCAGCAGTTGCCGTCGAGTACTTCACAAAGTGGATCGAAGCCAAGCCACTAATAAACATCACTTCAGAAACAATCAAAAAAATTCTTTTGGCAGAACATCATCTGCAGGTTCGGGGTCCCGAGGGAGATCACTTTAGATAACGGCAAACAGTTTGATTCACAGCTTTTCAGAGAATTCTATTACAGTATGGGCACGAAGGTAATCTTTTGTAGCAGCACCGTCCAAATTAAACCGGCTTAAATGCACAATCCATCATCTTAATACTTAATCAAGTTACTGTGCACTTAAAACGGTGTAACCTGACAGGCTGTCGGGTAAAATCCCGATTAAACTACTGTACTCCAGGATCACAATTGCACTTAGACCCGTACGAAGACGAGCACAGGTGTTACCAGCATACAGAAATCTTCAAATTAATTTACAACACAGGTTTTACATAAAAGGTCTTAAATACAAATAACAGAGTTCAAACGCACAGCGGAAGTTTAAAACTGAGTTCGAAATACAATACGATCGCTACGACGACGATAAAAGTGAGCTCCACATCCTGCCCACCGATGTGATGCCAACCTGCCCAATCTTCACGGGGAAGACGGGGCCCACTCGACGGTCCAACCTGGAGGGAGTGGCTGTCCAATCCAGGACGCACAGATCTCCTCGAAGTCCGCAGGGACACAACCTGCTCAGAAGGGTTACAACAACAACCCTGAGTATACTAATACTCAGCAAGGCTTACCCGACTCTGGGTATACTTAGCCCATTACCTAGACATGCAAAGCTTTTTGGCTCTGGAGTTCTTTTGCTGAAAAGCTGCTAGAAGTGAATCCTTACTTTCAATGTTTTAGCTCCGGTTAGTACATCAAGTATTAACTAAGTTCGCCTAATCATCTAGGGCACACATGGTAGATCAGATTAATCTGCAGAACAACAGATATAGCATTCCATCGCTACCTTTCAAGACTTATTTCACTTCTTACTACGATGTGACAAAGAGATCAAGGCTCTCATAACCGCGAGTCACGGCGAATCGATCCGATTTAACCTTGCAAGGTGGACCTAACTCACACGACACATGCAAGCCCCGTCGGGCCACTCGCGTCAACTGTTTCCACATTACCACGGCATCTGAACTACGCCTGCTAAAACCCAGGTGATGGGCCCCTCGCAGTGAACTCCCGGAGAACCCGGAGGCGGCATCCTATCCAACACCCGCCAACTCCCACGCCCAGCGTAGCATGGCGGAATTCAAATTACCGCTGTAAGGTGGTACACAGCTTACCGGTTTCGACTACCTCCTACTTCCGGTATGTGGTTAGTACTGTTCAATCCTCGATCAGCACTGCCAACAACGGAACGGTCCTCAATCGACACAGGCGGAGCTAACTTTCCATCCATTCCATACCAAAACCAACTCATTTCCGCCCGGTCTCTATTTCTCTTTACTCAGCAATTCATTTCAAGCCAAAGCTAAGGGATCAAGATCCTAAACTCACGAGTGACAGCAATCACTCGACTTCTACCGAAATCCTATTTAGCAAAGCATTTCTATCGACACCTGCATACTAGTATAGGCCCACGGTACCTAGGGAAAACATGCATACTATGGTTCCATTCAACTCCTAGAACATAAATGCACAATACTTAAATAAACATTGAATAATTTAAAGTATGGTTATGCTCCGGGGCTTGCCTTGCAGGTCAGCGGGGTTAACTAGGTCTGCTGGAGCGTGCTCAACGGCGACCTGCTGCTGCTCCTCTGCTCGTGGCTCCTGGACCGGCTCAACGATCAGCTCGTGGACAGCTTCGTTCGTGGCGTCTACACGAATAAAAATATGTCATGCAACAATTAGGATACGGTGCAACGCATGTGTGCTTACGATTGAATGCAATTCAAAAAGACAAAGCAAAGCGGTTCAGAAAATCAATTCGTTTTAGACTGAAGTGTTTCCAACGAAAACAACTACTAAAACGACCTAAGTTAGCATGGATTAACAGGAGTTTGCTTTGCATGCACGAAACAAAATAACTAACCCTAGCAAGCCAGCGAAGTATAAATAGATCTACCCAAAAGCGCATAGCAACAGGCCACGAAACTTTTACAGTGGATTACACATGAAAAGAGTAAGCCACTACGAATTTTTCATAATTTTTAGAGTAACAGAAAAAGTGGTACAAAATAAACCACCTTAAACGCAAACTGAATTTTTCAGCAGAGCAAAAGTGGTATTTCACATGCACAAGTATTTTTCCTCAGAAGCTTGTGATTTTAGAAACCTAACAAAATTTATTTGGCATTTTTCACATTTTTCTGTGAATTTCTACACAATTATGAATTACCAGCCGAAATAATTGAAAGAAAAACATAAAAGATAAAAGGGGGGGGGGCGCTGACAGCCGGGCCCCACTTGTAAGGGAGCCCAGGCCCAGCTCCAGGCGCCCCCTTCCCCTGCTTCGCCCGTGCCGCGCGCCACGGCACTGGGCCGGCTCGGCGGCCAACAGGGCGGCGGCGGCGGCCTGAGCCGGCCGCGGCACGCCGGCGGCGCGGCCTAGCCTGCCCACGGCCAGGGCAGGGCGGTGGGTAGGGCGCGCGTGGGGCGCAGAGGGCAGGGCGCGGGCGCGCAGCGGCCTGCGGCGGCGCCGAGGCAGGGGCGGCGCGGCGCGGCGGTTCCCCGCCGGCGGCGGGGTCAACCGGCGGCGGACGGGGCGGTGCGGGCTCAGGGAGGCCGGGCGGCTCCCTGGCGCGCGGCGGTGGCTCGCGGGGAGGCGCAGAGGGGCTCCGCGACGGCGAGCGGCGGCGCACGGCCAAGGCGGCGGCGACACACGGCGTTCCGGCGGCGGCGGCTTGCGGCGGCCGCGGGGTGGGACGGAGCAAGCTCCAATGAGGCCAGGCGGCCCTAGGGCGCGCGTCAGCGGCGAGGGGCGGCGCCCAGGGAGGTCCGGCGGCGTGTGCGCGCGACGAGCGGCGCGTTCGCGACGGCGCGGCTGCGATTCGACGGCGGCGGCGCCGATTCGGGTGGGGAATAGGTCAGGGAGTAGGAGGAGGCCGCGATTGAGCTCACCGTGGATCGATTTTGGGCGGAGGAGACCTCGGAGAGGGAGCTCGACGAGGAGGGGCGGAGCTCGGCGGAAACGACGATGGCGAGCGGCGGTCTGAGCTCGGTGCTAGGCCGATTCGGCCGGGGTAGGGCACGGCCGCGCTCGTGGAGGGATGGACGAGCTTCGGGGCGAGGTGTAGTGGTTCGGAGCACGACGAATCGAGTTGCGGCGGCGAGGACTTGCCGGTGTGACGAGCGGCGGCGGTTGCTCGGTGCTGCTCGCTCGAGCTTGGCTCGTCGTGCACTGAGGAGGAGAAAGGAGGATGGGGACGGCACCAGAAGCTTCGAGGTCGTCCGCGAGAGGAGAAGAGCGGCGCCGGGCGCGATTGCCGACGCGTGGACGCGCTCGCCGGCGTTCAGTCGCCGGTATGGGCGCGGGCGTGCACAGTGCTGAGCACTGGAGCTGCACTGTTTCTTCGTTTAATGATTTTGGCTCGAATTTGAACAGTTGAAACTTCAAATTTCATATGGGAACATGAAATTTGGCCAAAACAAAAGTTGTAGAGGAAAAGAAAATCTACAACTTTCGTTTTGGGCGAAAGTTGATTTGGAGCTCGGAACCAGGACAAAAACGAGATCGAACACTGCTAACTAGATGTTTGCTAAGCGAACGCGATTAGCGTTAACGACGAATTTGAGTCCAAGATTAGCGAGTTAACTCATGCTTAGCGAGACGATTAACACAGGGGTGTTACAGCCTTCCCCCTTAAAGGAATCTCGTCCCGAGATTCAAGCATGAGATTATTTAAATAGGCGGAAAGGGTTCGAAGATGTAGTACCTGGATGAGCGTTTAAAAACTCCGGATACTTGGATTTCAGAAATTCTTCCTTCTCCCAAGTAGCTTCATCTTCGGAGTGATTACTCCATTGAACTTTGTAGAATCGGTTGGTTGTGCGACGAGTAACTCGATCCTTGCGATCGATAATCTTGATAGGATGCTCAGAATAGGTGAGATCAGACTCTAATTGAATCGAGTCACTTTCTACAGCTTCCGTCGGAATTCTAAGGCACAATCTGAGTTGTGACACATGGAAGATATTATGAACCGCAGAAAGATTCGCTGGAAGATCCAACCGATAAGCCACAGGACCGCATCGTTCCACAATTGGATATGGACCGATGTAGCGGGGAGCTAACTTTCCTTTTATTCCAAACCTTTGCACGCCTTTCCAAGGTGATACTTTCAGATAGACGTGATCACCGACCTTAAAGACGAGTGGATCTCTTCTTTTATCTGCATAGCTCTTCTGTCGAGATTGTGCAATCTTTAAGTTGGCTTGGATAAGGCGGACTTGTTCTTCGGCCTCTTGAACCATGTCGGGCCCAAAGATTGTTCTTTCCCCAGTTTCAGACCAATTCAGAGGTGTACGGCATCGACGACCATACAGGGCTTCGAATGGTGCCATTTTGATGGTCTCTTGGTAACTATTGTTATAAGAGAATTCAGCTAACGGCAAACATTGATCCCATTTCTGTGGATAGGTCAAGACGCAAGCACGGAGCATATCTTCCAAAATTTGATTTATCCTCTCGGTTTGGCCGTCTGTTTGAGGGTGATATGCAGAGCTGCGAATAAGATGCGTTCCCAAGCAAGCATGTAATTGCTCCCAAAAACGAGCAACGAACTGAGTTCCACGATCAGAAATGATAGTCTTTGGCACACCATGTAAACATAATATGCGATCCATGTACAATTCCGCATATTGTTTGGTCAAGTACGTCATCTTAACTGGGAGGAAATGTGCCGACTTGGTCAATCTATCCACTATAACCCAAATAGAGTCGTAACCCTTTTGAGTTCGAGGTAAGCCGACGATGAAATCCATACTTATATCTTCCCATTTCCATTCAGGAATACTCAAGGGTTGAAGAGTCCCAGCTGGTCTGAGATGACTGGCTTTAACCCTCCGACAGATATCACACTCTGACACAAACTTGGCAATTTCTCTTTTCATCCGAGTCCACCAGAATCGTTGCTTCAGGTCTTGGTACATCTTGTTGCTACCCGGATGAATTGATAATCGTGAAGTATGAGCTTCGCCAAGAATTTGTTTTCTGAGCTCAATATTCTTAGGCACCACTAACCGGTCCTTGAACCACAACACATTCTCATTATCCGGGTGGAAGCAATTCACTTTAGGGTCTCCTTCTGATAGTCTTCTCTGAATTTCCTTAACCCCCTTATCTTGCTTTTGTGCCACTATGATGAGATCGCGAAGAGTAGGAGTAAGCTCTAGATGAGCCAATGTGCCATGTGGTACGATACTCAAATTCAGCTTTTCCATTTCAAAGCAAAGAGATTCGCTTAATGGTATAGCTGAGATGCAATGACAGTGAGCTTTGCGACTCAGCGCATCGGCAACTACATTTGCCTTGCCAGGATGATAATGCACTTCGAGCTCATAATCTTTAATCAACTCAAGCCATCTTCTTTGACGCATGTTCAAATCAGCTTGAGTGAAAAGATATTTGAGACTCTTGTGATCGGTATAGATGTTGCACAATGAACCTAAGAGATAGTGTCGCCAGATCTTCAGTGAATGGACCACAGCTGCTAATTCAAGATCATGAGTGGGATAATTTTCTTCATGCCTCTTGAGTGATCGAGAAGCATAAGCAATCACTCGGTTCTCCTGCATCAAGACACAGCCGAGTCCTGTGCCTGAGGCATCACAGTACACATCGAATGGTTTTGTAGTATCTGGTTGGGCCAAGATTGGAGCAGAAGTGAGAAGTGTCTTCAATTTCTGGAAAGCTTCCTCACATTGATTACTCCAATAGAATTTGACACCCTTTTTAAGAAGTTCAGTCATCGGCTTCGCAATTCTGGAGAATTCTGGGATGAACCGACGATAATACCCAGCTAAACCCAAGAAACTGCGAATTTCAGGGACTGAAGTTGGGGCTTCCCAATCGAGTACATCCTGCACTTTACTGGGATCCACCGAGATGCCCTCAGCAGATATGACGTGACCGAGGAATGGTACTTTCTTCAGCCAGAAGTCACACTTGCTGAATTTGGCATAAAGCTGGTGCTCTCTCAGACGCTGAAGTACTATATGAAGATGCTGGGCATGTTCTTCCTCATTCTTGGAGTAGATCAAGATGTCATCAATGAAGACCACGACGAACTTGTCTAACTCCGGCATGAATACCGAATTCATGAGGTACATGAAATAAGCTGGAGCATTGGTTAATCCAAAGGACATCACCAAATACTCGTATAACCCATAACGAGTAGAGAAGGCTGTTTTTGGTATATCCACCGGTCTGATTTTTATCTGATGATAGCCAGATCGAAGATCTATTTTTGAGAATACCTTAGCTCCGGCTAGTTGATCAAAAAGAATATCAATACGAGGAAGTGGATATTTGTTTTTGATGGTGACTGCATTCAGCGGTCGATAATCCACACATAGCCTCAGTCCGTGATCTTTCTTCTTTACGAACAGAGCCGGGCAACCCCAAGGTGAGGTGCTCGGTCGGATATAGCCTTTATCCAGCAACTCTTGTAACTGGATTTTTAATTCAGCTAACTCACTGGGAGTCATTCTATATGGCCTTCGAGATATGGGGGCTGTGCCAGGCTGTAACTCAATGACAAACTCAATATCCCGATCGGGAGGCATACCTGGCAAGTCCTCCGGAAACACATCGGGGTATTCACAAACCACTGGAATTATCTCTAGGATTTTCCCCTCAAGATGGTATATGACAGTGGCTGGAATTGCATGCTGGGAAAGATGAATTTCCATAGAACCATACATGGAAGAGTTGAACTGAAGGATACGAGAAGAGGTATTGATGATAACGCCATGCTTCTTCATCCAATTCATTCCAAGTATGATATCTATCCCATGACTTGGAAGAACAATGGGAGTGAGTGGAAAATTCTTCCCACCCAAGGTAAGGGGAACATTTCGAACTACTTGGCCAGCATTTAATCGGGTGCCAGGTGTCTGAATAATGTAGGATTTCTCTAGGCATGATACTTGTAAGTGAAGGCGTGCCACACATGCTTCACTGATAAAATTATGAGATGCTCCAGAATCAAATAGCACAGTAACAGGGCAGTGATTAACGGAGAACGTACCCGCCATCACTTGAGTGCCCTCCGGGACTTCCTCCAGAGTGGTGTAGTTCACACGACCAGTCTTGGCAGGTACAATCTTCTTTTTCTGATCTTTCTGGCTGGAACCTTGACTCAGCGCAGGAGTCTTGTAGATATTCTGCCGAGGTGGCAGACGGCAGTCACGTGCAAAGTGCCCCAGGTTACCACAGTTGTAACAGGGGTAGTTGTTGGGGCGTGGAGCTTGTAGCATTAGCGGCCTCTGCTGTTGTGTCGGGAAACGAGGTACCCACGGCTGCTGTTGCTGGGGTGGCCTAGCGACCCAACGGCCCTGCTGTGGAGGACGGTTTGAAGCCTGCTGATTCCCTGTCTGAACCAGCTTGTACCTCTGGGGTGCATTGCTGGAGGATCCAGCAGGTGCTTTTCTCTTCTTGTCAGCTTTGTGTGCCAGCGTGGCATCTTCCTGCGTGATGGCCGTATTAACCAGATCAGTAAAGTTGTTGCAAGTAGTGAGAGCCAGTTTGTCCTGGAGCTTTGTACTAAGTCCCCTTCTGAAGCAATCTTGTTTCTTCTCATCAGTGTCCACATGAAAACCACCATACTGGGATAGCTGGTTAAAGGTCTGAGCATATTGGAGTACGGTGTTGTTCCCTTGCTTCAGGGCTAGGAACTCTGCCATCTTCCTCCTCATCAAGCTTGTAGGGATGTGGTGGGCTTTAAAAGCTGCCACAAACTCATCCCAGGTGAGACGTGTACCAGCGGGAAGTAGAGCCTTGTGATTGACCCACCATATTTTCGCAGGTCCTCGCAGCTGTTGCGCTGCAAAGGCGGCTTTGTCCATCTCTGTGCAATTGAGGATGCTGAACTTATCCTCAATGGTGCGAATCCAGGCATCAGCCTCAAGGGGATCATCGGCCTTGTGGAACAGAGGTGGCTGGGTGGCCAGAAAACCGACATAGTCAGTTTCTGCTGGTGCTAGCGGGGGAGCATGTCGACCTCTGCCGGCATTGACTTGGGCTTGCACCAGTTGCCTTATCAACTCCGTCTGCTCGTTGCGGTCTGCGATAAGAGCTGCAACGGCTTGAGCCAAAGAGGGAGGTTGTTGGGGCAGTGCCTCGTGATTGTCATTGTCATGATTATCACCCATCTGCAAAATAGTCATTCCCCTGGTTAGCCATTTCGCTATCCGGACTAATTCATGCAATATAAAGAATGTGCATATATAATATGAACACACGGCATGAATCGTTTCCCTCGCGATATGGTTCACCAAGGGAAGATAAACTAACTTGCTTTGGTTGAAAATGTATCAACTCAACAAGTTTCGCCCAGAGTAGCTCTAACGTAAGCAAAACTAAACATCGCTCAACAAAAATTTCAGCTTTGAAGACGGTCGAAGCTCAACTCAAATCTGAAATTCACACACTGATAGAAAAGATCAACACGGAAGTAAAATTTACAATAAGCAGCCACGCTGCTTCAGCTGGAACAAGGTTCAGTACAACCCAAGCCGTGCTACGGCAACAAACTAACATGGGAGAATGGTTCACAAACGACCCTACAACACACCACTACGGGGTCTTACACGACTCGGCTACACACCACACTAGGAGGGTTATCCTACATGACTCGAACTACTGAGCCACAAAAGAATTCTCAACCCAAGGTTAGCCTAAAGCTCTATGTTGGTCATCCTACCCAACTATCCTACAGTAAGGCTACACTGCAAGGGGAGAATCAACACTATCCATCCACGTCCTCACGGAGTCCCAGGTCCCGACTCGACTCCAGACACTCCCTCGATCTCCTCAGGGTCCTCTTCCTCTTCTTCTTCTTCTGGCTCCTCCTCTGCTGCATCAGCCTCCATCTCTGCTGCTGCCTGCACCTGAGCCTGGGCGTCCTCAATCCACTCCTGGGCCTGCTGAAGCTGCCCCTCAAGGTGCTGCACCATCTGAGTCCTGTTCTCTAACTCCTCCTGCAACTCCTGAATCCTGATCTTCCTTGCTCTAGACTTGGCCTTCAGGGTCTTGATCTTGTCCTGGGTACCAATCATGTGCTGCTCATGGAGGTGAGCCTCTCGAGCCTTGCTCCTGCATATCGCATTCTCCTCACGAAGCTGCTCATACATGTTACTCAAAGCTGAGGAGTAGCTGAACGAGAGTGCTGTCCTGACACTGTAGTCGGGCATCATGATGTTCAGGTTGCGGTTAACCCGATCTGCATAGGCCTGAGTGGTCTCATCCCTCAGAGGAAACACACTGTAAGGAGTATCTATCACCTCTGCATTATGCTTTTCTGAGAACTCCTCAATGGCCCTCCTAGCTGCAATCTCCCAGGAGTCTGCCAGCTTCCTACCATAAACAGTGAGCTGCCACGAGTCCCAATCCAAGCGAGCGGGGCAAGCAGGAATCTTCACAATCATCTGACAGCGCTCGGTGCCCAGCAAGCTAGACTCGTGACCGGAGTACTGTGGGGGCTCAGTGTAGTCAAACGCCCTGAGCATCTGCCACAGCAGACGAGGAAAGTGGCCGGTGTGGAGGGCACTGGAATGCGCCCAACCCTCAGCGTCCACGATCACGTGCGTGAAGCTAGCCATCTGTAAGAACACATAGCGCTGACGTAAGTGACAGTTTTCAAAAGAAACAGGTTTAAACTGGCAACACAACACAAATAAATTTTTAAGAACACATAGTAAAAACATGGTGATCCAAATAAATTTTTGCGAAGCGTAACCAAAAGCGACAAAACAAACAACAACTCAGGAATGAAAGGTGCATGCCACGTTCTAGCGTTTCTCACCCAAACAAGTACCAAAATATGGTATACGAGAACAATCGGTGGCACAATTACGTACTCTCCCTATATATAGACTAGTCGTTCCTACGATCAAGGATTTTATAACGCTCTTACGTGGTTAGTTTCCTGCAGAAGAACACAGAGACAAAAATAATATCCATTTCTGGACCCTTCGTGCCAGCACACACGAACGGCCCCCATGTGTCCTACGCCACACGGGTAACGCATATGCAGTTTCCCACATATTCACACATACATTACCATCCACTATAGAGATGGCACCCAGACGTTCGACGCTGAATGGGCAGCGCTGCATACGTCACAACAACGTATTCACTTCCCGTACACTCGCCTTACGGGACATCCAAGGGTAGACGTGTCCCAAGGGTCACGGTCATGGCCAACCGCATGACAGGTTTACATCTCGTAACATTGCCTTATGAAATGGCCGTGATCACAATCACACGGCGTGAAATCCGCACTCCATATCAGGCGGCAGATAGCGACAGGCTCGTTTGAATTGAGCCTTATCACCTCCTCGTATGCTCACCATACGGGACCCGCGCACGTATGAAACACGTGGGCTATTCTAAGGACTACCAGAATGCTTACCTTGCTTACCTCAGCGTAGGTGCGTCGTTACCGAAATAAGGTTTAACAAAAAGGAAAAGCTGGAAGTGCTGGAATAAAATAGATACTTAGTTGCCACCTAACTTATATAAAACATAATTAGGGCATACGAACTATCTATTCTATTCCTTAGCGCATCTAGCGTCAACTTTTCGAAAAACCCAAAATCGTTGCAAGGTAATCACCCCAGTGCAATTTAGAGCTCTGATGCCAGCTGTAGCAGCACCGTCCAAATTAAACCGGCTTAAATGCACAATCCATCATCTTAATACTTAATCAAGTTACTGTGCACTTAAAACGGTGTAACCTGACAGGCTGTCGGGTAAAATCCCGATTAAACTACTGTACTCCAGGATCACAATTGCACTTAGACCCGTACGAAGACGAGCACAGGTGTTACCAGCATACAGAAATCTTCAAATTAATTTACAACACAGGTTTTACATAAAAGGTCTTAAATACAAACAACAGAGTTCAAACGCACAGCGGAAGTTTAAAACTGAGTTCGAAATACAATACGATCGCTACGACGACGATAAAAGTGAGCTCCACATCCTGCCCACCGATGTGATGCCAACCTGCCCAATCTTCACGGGGAAGACGGGGCCCACTCGACGGTCCAACCTGGAGGGAGTGGCTGTCCAATCCAGGACGCACAGATCTCCTCGAAGTCCGCAGGGACACAACCTGCTCAGAAGGGTTACAACAACAACCCTGAGTATACTAATACTCAGCAAGGCTTACCCGACTCTGGGTATACTTAGCCCATTACCTAGACATGCAAAGCTTTTTGGCTCTGGAGTTCTTTTGCTGAAAAGCTGCTAGAAGTGAATCCTTACTTTCAATGTTTTAGCTCCGGTTAGTACATCAAGTATTAACTAAGTTCGCCTAATCATCTAGGGCACACATGGTAGATCAGATTAATCTGCAGAACAACAGATATAGCATTCCATCGCTACCTTTCAAGACTTATTTCACTTCTTACTACGATGTGACAAAGAGATCAAGGCTCTCATAACCGCGAGTCACGGCGAATCGATCCGATTTAACCTTGCAAGGTGGACCTAACTCACACGACACATGCAAGCCCCGTCGGGCCACTCGCGTCAACTGTTTCCACATTACCACGGCATCTGAACTACGCCTGCTAAAACCCAGGTGATGGGCCCCTCGCAGTGAACTCCCGGAGAACCCGGAGGCGGCATCCTATCCAACACCCGCCAACTCCCACGCCCAGCGTAGCATGGCGGAATTCAAATTACCGCTGTAAGGTGGTACACAGCTTACCGGTTTCGACTACCTCCTACTTCCGGTATGTGGTTAGTACTGTTCAATCCTCGATCAGCACTGCCAACAACGGAACGGTCCTCAATCGACACAGGCGGAGCTAACTTTCCATCCATTCCATACCAAAACCAACTCATTTCCGCCCGGTCTCTATTTCTCTTTACTCAGCAATTCATTTCAAGCCAAAGCTAAGGGATCAAGATCCTAAACTCGCGAGTGACAGCAATCACTCGACTTCTACCGAAATCCTATTTAGCAAAGCATTTCTATCGACACCTGCATACTAGTATAGGCCCACGGTACCTAGGGAAAACATGCATACTATGGTTCCATTCAACTCCTAGAACATAAATGCACAATACTTAAATAAACATTGAATAATTTAAATTATGGTTATGCTCCGGGGCTTGCCTTGCAGGTCAGCGGGGTTAACTAGGTCTGCTGGAGCGTGCTCAACGGCGACCTGCTGCTGCTCCTCTGCTCGTGGCTCCTGGACCGGCTCAACGATCAGCTCGTGGACAGCTTCGTTCGTGGCGTCTACACGAATAAAAATATGTCATGCAACAATTAGGATACGGTGCAACGCATGTGTGCTTACGATTGAATGCAATTCAAAAAGACAAAGCAAAGCGGTTCAGAAAATCAATTCGTTTTAGACTAAAGTGTTTCCAACGAAAACAACTACTAAAACGACCTAAGTTAGCATGGATTAACAGGAGTTTGCTTTGCATGCACGAAACAAAATAACTAACCCTAGCAAGCCAGCGAAGTATAAATAGATCTACCCAAAAGCGCATAGCAACAGGCCACGAAACTTTTACAGTGGATTACACATGAAAAGAGTAAGCCACTACGAATTTTTCATAATTTTTAGAGTAACAGAAAAAGTGGTACAAAATAAACCACCTTAAACGCAAACTGAATTTTTCAGCAGAGCAAAAGTGGTATTTCACATGCACAAGTATTTTTCCTCAGAAGCTTGTGATTTTAGAAACCTAACAAAATTTATTTGGCATTTTTCGCATTTTTCTGTGAATTTCTACACAATTATGAATTACCAGCCGAAATAATTGAAAGAAAAACATAAAAGATAAAAGGGGGGGGGCGCTGACAGCCGGGCCCCACTTGTAAGGGAGCCCAGGCCCAGCTCCAGGCGCCCCCTTCCCCTGCTTCGCCCGTGCCGCGCGCCACGGCACTGGGCCAGCTCGGCGGCCAACAGGGCGGCGGCGGCGGCCTGAGCCGGCCGCGGCACGCCGGCGGCGCGGCCTAGCCTGCCCACGGCCAGGGCAGGGCGGTGGGTAGGGCGCGCGTGGGGCGCAGAGGGCAGGGCGCGGGCGCGCAGCGGCCTGCGGCGGCGCCGAGGCAGGGGCGGCGCGGCGCGGCGGTTCCCCGCCGGCGGCGGGGTCAACCGGCGGCGGACGGGGCGGTGCGGGCTCAGGGAGGCCGGGCGGCTCCCTGGCGCGCGGCGGTGGCTCGCGGGGAGGCGCAGAGGGGCTCCGCGACGGCGAGCGGCGGCGCACGGCCAAGGCGGCGGCGACACACGGCGTTCCGGCGGCGGCGGCTTGCGGCGGCCGCGGGGTGGGACGGAGCAAGCTCCAATGAGGCCAGGCGGCCCTAGGGCGCGCGTCAGCGGCGAGGGGCGGCGCCCAGGGAGGTCCGGCGGCGTGTGCGCGCGACGAGCGGCGCGTTCGCGACGGCGCGGCTGCGATTCGACGGCGGCGGCGCCGATTCGGGTGGGGAATAGGTCAGGGAGTAGGAGGAGGCCGCGATTGAGCTCACCGTGGATCGATTTTGGGCGGAGGAGACCTCGGAGAGGGAGCTCGACGAGGAGGGGCGGAGCTCGGCGGAAACGACGATGGCGAGCGGCGGTCTGAGCTCGGTGCTAGGCCGATTCGGCCGGGGTAGGGCACGGCCGCGCTCGTGGAGGGATGGACGAGCTTCGGGGCGAGGTGTAGTGGTTCGGAGCACGACGAATCGAGTTGCGGCGGCGAGGACTTGCCGGTGTGACGAGCGGCGGCGGTTGCTCGGTGCTGCTCGCTCGAGCTTGGCTCGTCGTGCACTGAGGAGGAGAAAGGAGGATGGGGACGGCACCAGAAGCTTCGAGGTCGTCCGCGAGAGGAGAAGAGCGGCGCCGGGCGCGATTGCCGACGCGTGGACGCGCTCGCCGGCGTTCAGTCGCCGGTATGGGCGCGGGCGTGCACAGTGCTGAGCACTGGAGCTGCACTGTTTCTTCGTTTAATGATTTTGGCTCGAATTTGAACAGTTGAAACTTCAAATTTCATATGGGAACATGAAATTTGGCCAAAACAAAAGTTGTAGAGGAAAAGAAAATCTACAACTTTCGTTTTGGGCGAAAGTTGATTTGGAGCTCGGAACCAGGACAAAAACGAGATCGAACACTGCTAACTAGATGTTTGCTAAGCGAACGCGATTAGCGTTAACGACGAATTTGAGTCCACGATTAGCGAGTTAACTCATGCTTAGCGAGACGATTAACACAGGGGTGTTACATCTTTGCCTCGGTGTACCACCCGCAATCCAACATAGCCGTCGAAAGAGCCAATGGCATAATCTTCGGCAGCATCAAAAAGTGCATGTTTGATCAGAAAAAGGGCAAATGGGCCGATGAACTCCCGAAGGTCATCTGGTCCCACAACACATCAGAATCAAGAACCACCAAGTTCAACCCATTTAGGCTACTCTACGGTGCCAAAGCAATGACACCAGAGGAGCTCAAAAACCGAAGCCTAAGGGTAACCCACCAAGTTGATGCCATCCCCTCGGATGACAAAGACCTCTTAGAGCTAGACATCCTACCAGCCTCGGAAAATATAGAAAAATATCAGCAATAAACCACGAAGTGGAGGGACAAGAATGTCGTAAAAATGAGCATCACAGTCGGAGACTGGGTCCTAAAAAGAAAACCAAACGCAGAAACTTTGCATACTTATCCAAGCAAAAGCCAAGGGGCTTCGACCTTCAAAAAGGTCTGAACCAAAAAACCTTCGGCACAAAAGGCACAATAAGTGCAAAACAAACACCAAGGAGCTTCGACCTTCAAAAAGGTCCGAACTAAAAAACCTTCGGCACAAAAGCCACAATAAGTGCAAAACAAATGCCAAGGGGCTTCCACCTTAAAAAAGGTCCAAACCAAAAAACCTTCGGCACAAGAAGCACAATAAATGCAAAACAAACACCAAGGGGCTTCGACCTTCAAAAAGGTTCGAACAAAAAACCTTCGGCACAAAAGGCACAATAAGTACAAAACAAACGCCAAGAGGCTTCGACCTTCAAAAAGGTCCGAACCAAAAAACCTTCTGCACAAAAGGCACAATAAGTGCAAAACAAACGCTAAGGGGCTTCGACCTTCAAAAAGGTCCGAACCAAAAGACCTTTGGCAATAAAGTCACAAAATGTGCAAAAAGAACGCCAAGGGGCTTCGACCTTTTAAAGGTCCGAACCAAAACACCTTCGGCAAATTAGACACAATAAGTGCAAAAAGAACGCCAAGAGGATTCGACCTTTCAAAAGGTCCGAGCCAATAAAAACCTTCGTCAAAAAATGCACAAAAAGTGAAAAAAGCGCCAAGGGGCTTCGACCTTTCAAAAGGTCCGAACCAAAAGACCTTTGGCAAAAAACAGAAACAATCCCAAAAACGCCAAGGGGCTTCGACCTTTCAAAAGGTTCGAACCAAAAAACCTTCGGCAAAAAATGGAAACAATCACAAAAACGCCAAGGGGCTTCGACCTTCCAAAAGGTCCGAACCCAAAATAACTAAGAAAGCATCGAAGGATGGATGCCAGAAAGGGGGGGAGACATTTTTTTCCATCCTAACCATCGGCACACATCATTCAATTTACCCAGCAACGAAAAGAACAAAACCCCTCGAAGACAACAGCGCGCAAGAAATGGGGGAGACGTTTTTTCACAAAATACAAAGTTTCCGCACGATGCCTCGTTAGCAAACAAATCATCTATGGGAATACCAAACACTTCTTCTTCACAAAATGCCTCCGGGCAACGACTCGTTAGGAAGGGGGGAGACGTTTTTTCAAAAACCACCCTAACTAGAGTCACCTCGGACAACAGCAAATTACCTCCAAAAAGATCCTTCGGCAAGAAAAAACGAAGGCTGGCGGGGAGATGTTTTTCTCCAAGAGCCCCACGACAGTACTACTCTGCAAACCTTATGTGCAAATATGCCTAAGACATCACACAACAAGGCACCTCGAAGGATGCATATCACAAGGCACATCGAAGGATGCACAAAAACAGCACCTCGAAGGATGCACATCACAAGGCACCTCGAAGGATGCACATCACAAGGCACCTCGAAGGGTGCACAAATCACAGCACCTCGAAGGATGCATTCAAAAGAGTCATCTCAAAGGATGCCCGACCAAAGGCATCTCGAAGGATGCACACAGAGAGGGAGCCCGAAGGATGCGCAACAAGAAGCCCCAGGAAAAACAATCCCGAGAGTATATACACATCAAGAAGCAACGCGAAGTTAACATGCGAACGAAAAGAAAAAAGGTTACAATGAATCACGTCCGGACCAGCAAAAGTATTCTGCAACGCTACATCCGGGACGAGCAAGGCTGAAAGCCTCCCAGCTCATCGAAACCCTAGTGTTGTTCACGTCCTGCAGCATGGGAATATTTACAAACAAGTTCTAAAGCCCCCAAAACAAACCCCTACAAGCTAATCTTTACACCTGAGCTCTCGGCGATCTGTCCGCTTCGCGTCCCGAAGGAGACCTGCTCGCTTTGTGTGTCCCATCGACCCCCGAAGGTTGATCAAGATTTAATTCCTGCACAAATAACAAATTTTTACCACAAGAAAGCCAAAAACCAAAAAATTCAGAGCCATCTAAAAGAAAGCTTACCCCTGTCGCAGCAGCCGCGAGGGTCCTAACAGCGACCTTCCCCGAAGGCTCCCAGAAGTGCTCGAAGTACGCAATCTTGACATTCTGAATCCTGTCAACCTCTTCGGACAAACCCTCGTAGGGAATGTACTGAAAACCCCCTTCGATCTTAGAAAGGTCGACGGCGCCGGCACGGAGAAGGTTCCCAACAAGCCCCTCGAAGGAGACGGACGCCGCGTTATCATTTGCAACGCTCATCACCTCCCCGAGGCCCTCGAACTCCGATAGCTGCCAGTCCAAAAGTTGAAAGAAAACTTGGGGACCTTCGGCCGGCTTAGGCAAGGGCAAAGGCTCCGCTCCAAGGGCAGCAAGAGCCTTCCTGTACTCTTGGTACACCGCGTCGGCTCGAGCGACTACCTCCGAGAAAACCCCCCTCGAGCTCCACCACCCTAGTCTGAATCGACTCCAACTCACTAACCTTATCCCTAAGAGCTTTCTTCTCATTGGCGTCATCCTCTACTGTCTTCCGAAGGTTTTTAAGAACCTTCTCGTTGTCCCTCGCTGCCGCCTCCAGCCTGATACACTTCCCCTTCAACTGTGTGTTCTCATCCCTAATAGCGAGAACTTCCGCCTCAGCCCGCCGTAGCTTCTCCGACAGGCTCAGCTTCTCAGTGGCGCTCTTGACCCGAAGGTCCGCGTCCGCCTTGGCCTTCTGCATCAAAATTCAGCTAGCGTGGGCAAGCTTCTTGCTCAAGTCGGCCACGATGAATGCAGCATCGGAAGTGGTCGTTTCTGCCACAGCTGCATTAAACTCTGAATCAAACACAAAATGACCTTCGGGGACACAAAAAATTGAACAAAAGCTAAACAAAATAAAACCCTGCCTTACCCTTCTCAGGGGGGAGAATCCCGGTCCGGCCAGGCCCTTGCATCAATGCCAAAAGTTGCTTCATCGACGCAGACACAGCTGCGAAGGAAATAAAAAGAGGGACCCTATAAGATCACAAACAAACCAAGAGCTGTCAAAACCAAAGAAACAAAGCTTACCGGCTTCATCGAAGCCCAACCCCTCCAGAACATCCACCCCCCTATCCGAAGTTAGAACCGAGACTCTGCCTAGGAAATCCCCGCCCCTGAGAGAGCAGCGTCTCACCAACCACAATCTCTCCCACCTCGGCACCCGCCGCAAGGGAAGGTGTGGCGACCGTTGTCGTCAGCGCTGCATCCTTCGGGACACCAACCACAGGCCCAGTAGGCCTAGGCTCAGGCGGCTTCGGAATGTCCGCAGGCTTGGCCCTAGTCTTGACAAGACTCTGAATCCTCTGGCGTTTCGTCGTATCATCGGAGGAACAGTGAAGGTTAATCAGCGCTCTCGCCACCTCAACCCGACTGCCGGAACCAAAAAGCATGGTCCCGTACTCATCGCTAAGATCATAACGGGATCTAAAAAGCCTCCCCTCGGGAACTACAATCTCCCCGCCCACCGTCCCCATGAGCTCTTCCATGAATGAGGGCGTACCGCTGTCGCCCGAAGAAACCTCCTCATCTTGCGCCTTCCTCTTGGCGCTCTCAGCCCTTGCAATAGAAACCCTCGTGCTCGAAGGTTTCTGACCACGCCCGCGACCTCGCGGGCTAGTTGCCCCGGAGCTCCCCGCCTCCTCCACCTTAGCCTTACCTCTGGACTTCGACCCAGGAACCTCCGAACCAACGTTCCCTGGCGGAGTCATTCTTGGAACGGCGTTCGCCAGCACCGGCCGAGCCTCGTAGGCCACGCCCATCTCAGCCAAACACCGGTTCAACCGAAGGTTACCGCCGCACACCTCCACCAAAGAATGATACTCCTTTTTGTTCCAAGGACCCAGTATCTCTGCAGCCTGCCGCACCAGCTCACCCACAATAACCTCGTCACTAGAACCTTCGGGCCTTCGAAGCCCAAAAACCGGAGAAGTCACATCATACTTCAAACCAGCAAAGCGCTTGTGCTCGAACCTCGACAGAGACCAACCAGCAGCCAAAGGCCAAACCTTCGCAGCCAGAAATTCCTCGACAGCATCCCTGCCACCACAAACTTGGCAAGCCGTCATGAAGGCTTCCAGACACAATTTGAAACCCGGCCCACGCTTGCTGAAGGCAGGCTGATAGACGTGATCAAACATCTCAATGTCCGAAGCCAGCAGATACTTCTCCTCGACAGAACCTTCGGGATCAGGGAAGCCAATCTTGGCGTAAAACCAGTATCCCAACCAGTTCCCCTCCCACTTGTTCTTGTAAGCCGTCGAGAGCATAACCTTCTCTAGGCCGGTCCTTTTGTTCGGCTTGCGAGGAACGAAGGTGCAGCAGCCGTTCTGAACCATGCTAAGCTCGGCATCATCATCTACATAGACCTTACGAGGCTGGCAGTGCAGCTGAAAAAGCCTACAAAAGGCATCCACGGAAACTTCCCCTCCGAAGGTCCGCAACACCCACAGAAACTTGGCCAATGCAACAATCCCGTTCGGGGTAAAGTGGTGGAGCTTCACGTTAAATGGCTCCAAAAGCTTTGGCACAATTGGATCCATCGGAAGTCTAAGCCCCGCTGTAAAAAAATCCTGACCACAACCTCGCCGATCTCCGGTACAGAAATCAATTCTGCCCCTGGAGGGCGACAAACCCCCTCGGCGAAATAGCCATTCGAAACGTAGATGTCTATCGTGCTCTGAGAAACGGCAGATGGCTCGAAAAGCAAAGTCTTACGTTTCTCCGGAGCCATTAGTTCCGACACGTCTGCGGACACTGCCGAAAGGCTCTCGCTGGATTGCTGCTACTGAGAAGGCTGCGAACCACCCGCCTCTCCTTCGGGAGCTGGACCAGAGTCTGCACGAAGAACCGCCCTCTTAATGAATGCTATATCTACACAAAAACGAAGAAAGACAAATTAAGAAAAAGGGTTCAAACGAACCTTCGATCAACCTCGCTGTTTGCTTAGTACGAGCCATGAACCACAAATCCACTTACACCGAGGAAAACAACCAGCTTGACCACGCACGAAAACGGAATCTTCGAAAGAAACGCTTTATAGTGGAAAGCGCCGAAGGTAAGCAAAGCTCGAGAGGGCACAGAATTTACCCCCCCCCCCCCCCCGCTTATATAGGCGAGGGAAAGCA
Source organism: Panicum virgatum (assembly GCF_016808335.1). Taxonomy (NCBI): domain Eukaryota; kingdom Viridiplantae; phylum Streptophyta; class Magnoliopsida; order Poales; family Poaceae; genus Panicum; species Panicum virgatum. The sequence goes on from NC_053149.1 coordinate 46,952,527, forward strand.
ACAGTACCAACGGTAAAATCGAGGAGTCGGCCGCCCAAGCGGCGCAATAGGAGCCCGACACGTACACCACCAAAACTGACCGTTGCAGCCGACGGTTCGGGAGATGTTTTTCCTCGGGAGCTTCCCGAAGGTTACTTGCAATCTTCTTCTTCAACGCGGGTTCAGACCGTCGGCTTCGGACCTCGCCCTCAAGGGGCTACTGTTGGGGATTGGACCTTCGGGTCAAGTCCTCACCCTCGAAAATGCTCCTTAACTTTTTTGCAGGGCCCCAACGAGAGGAAGTCAAGCATAGCCGAAGGTATCGGATGAACACTAAGAAGCGCAAGCTCAAAGACCATGGCCTTCGGGACGAAGAATATCACCTTCTGTAGGTCGAAGGTGACAGATGGCTGCCCAGAAGCGCAAGTGCAAAGACTAATACCTTCGGTGACGAAGGATATCGCCTTCGTCCGGCCGAAGGTGACGAACGGCTGCTCAGAAGCACAAGTTCGAAGATCAGGACTTTCGGGTAAAGGGATCAACTTCGGGAACGAAGGTGACGGCTGATTGCTCGTTGATGGAACATTCATGGCTGAGACTCCCGGAGGTCCCCGAAGGAAGTGAAAACCTTCATCGGTTGTAGATATGTGTGTGAAACGTGAATATGTGAGAATGTCGGATTTGTACACCTCTCGAATACGTGGGAAGGTCGGATTTGTACATCTCTCACCTTGTAATTTTACCTCGAGGCCGGCTAAAAGTGAGCTGTAAATGAGTTGGGAGGGGGCAATTTAGGAAAACCTGGCCAATGGTTAGGGGTATAAATAGCCCCTCTCTCCACAGTGTAAATGGTTGAATTTTCTGACTATTATTAGAGAATTCAGCACATACGTTTATTGTCATTTTCATACTGTTCATGCTCCCTATCTAGACATGAAACTAAGATCCCAACACCGCCACTGCCCCTTCTTCCTCGTTCCCGCGATGCACCGTGCGTGTTCCTCGGCCGCGCGTGCGTGCTCCTCCGACGATCCATGCCGCGCGCGCGCGATCGCCGGACGCACGAGGGCACGCATATGCGGCGCCCGATCCATCTGGATCTCCGTAACGCATGCCGCTGCCGGTACGGTGCCCAATGATGGACAGCACAGCAGATCGCACCGGTCGCGACAGCGGCCACCACCCGTGATCCCCGCTGCTGCACACGCGGTGTCGAGATCGGGCAGTGCGACCCCTCTCCCGCAGATCTCGGTTGCCAATGGTCTCCCCACACATCCACGGCTCTCCTAGGCAACCCGTGGAAACCGGTTTTGTTTGCATCTCCCGCTGCGGGAACTCTGTGAATCACACTACTCAACTTTTGCTGGCGCCACCACCAAATACATTTTTGATGCATGAAGGTAGCCCTGTCGATCTCTTCGCACACCAGAACGTCTTGCCTGCTCGTCTTTTGTTGGTGCTTCTAATCATTTCAGTGGTCATGGAGTTCCTGATACATTTGTCCATTTTCTGGAACCTGATCTGGCGATCACGCTGGCAAACGGATGCTGCCCCTCGCGCGAAGACTCACCGGCAAACGACAATACTCTCTGTCCTGGAAAGAATGCAGTTCTAGTTTTATCTAAAAAATTTTCTTTCTTAAGGTTGATCAAAATTATAGAGAATATGTCAACATTTGTATAAAAATATTACTTGTATTCCCTTTATGTTCTCTCTGATGCTTAATGATCGAATTTATTGCATCGGCAGTTGTTGATGGAATTTGCCTCTTAGTGAAATTCTGTATAAGAATATTACTTGTATTCCCAACAAAAACATTGGTTTAAAATGATCTGGTAACGTTATTAGCATCGAATACATGTAAAAACCAAAGGGAAAACATGTACATATATTGGCCGGTGTAAATTTCATAGTTTTTTTTACCATTTAACGCACTACGAATGCACTAGAGGTCCCTGTAAAATATTTGATCGACCCAATCAACGGCTTGGATGCGCCAAAATGCCTCAACCTGTAAACACCCAATGGAGCATCTTCAGGAATTGTCCACTCCAGAGTCGCGAAACTGTTTGCACTCAATCGTAATGGCCTTGACCACTTGAAGCGCAGTGACCAATCGTCGTCATCATAGGCAGGGACCCAATCGCTGCCACCATCCAGCTTCTCAACCAGTGCGAAGGTACCGTCAGTGAGGAGGTCATTCCTTGGGCAGGCTGAATAGAATGTAGCGTTCACAGTGCTGCCCTTCCTGAAAGTGGAGTTTGCAGGAACGTCCGAACTGACATCTCCAAACGTGACGCCAGGAGGTGTCTTGTCGACTATAACACCTGGGAGCAGCTCAATTTGTCTGTTCAGCAGATCAGGAGGCTGCAAATTTGTTGGGACCTCTTTGTTTGAGACCATAGCTGTAGCAAGTCTCTGAAACTCTTGAATGTAGGCACTTAAGGTGTGGGGGCCGTACAACGTTGATGCTCCCTGTAAAAAAACCCCGCATTTTCCCCAATAAGATATTCGTGAACAACTTTTCCAGAAACAGAAATAGGCTTATTATTGATTGACTTCTGGATTTAACAGGAACGGGAAAAAGCAATTACAATAAAAGGAAGAATATAATTTTCAGACTATAGATGGAAGGCATACAAATGGAATAGGACAGTGCAGATTCAGACATATCAATAAAAACTCTTGTTCCTAGTAATGCCCGGACAGCTAGAAACAAACTGTGGGCTAACAAACATCAAGCTAATGTCAGACATTTATTCAATATTATTATGTGGTTCTAAAGAAAATAAAATGGTCTGGGAATTTACGCACCTCATATCTTTGCACCTGATATTCTTCGTAAGTTGTAATATACTGGGAATAGGTGTTTGTTAGACCCGCAAGGACAACATGAATATTGTTATCAAATTGACTACTATTCGTAAGTATATTTTTGACTGCATCACGTAGTCGCCTCCCAGCCATTGTTGTGAACTCTGAACCAAAAATAACCATTAGAACTGCATATTATGAGTTTTTGACATCATAATAATAGTTAATAGATCAAAACATCACATTCACTCTTTGCTTGGCATATTTCATAGGAGCAAAGAATCAGGAGTATATACCTCCGGGGACACACAAGATAACCAGCTGGCCTATTCTTATGATCTGAATTGGAAGAATCGCAGGCTGCATGATAATACAGAATTCAGTACAGGACCAATAAAGAATAAACAATCAGCTGTGCAGATTCAGTCGGAGAGTCACTTGGTTCATAAGGTAACAACTATTTCAACTCATGCCACTAGAACGGAAAAAACAACGTGTTGACAATAAATATGTTGATAGTGGCTATGGTTAAGCTCTGAAACTAAGCTTCACAGAGTCAGAGCAGTAAAAAGCATGGTTCACTATAGCTAGTGTTTAGTGGCCCATAGCTGGCAGGCTTTAGCAGGCTAAATGGTGCCACTCTGGCTGCCCTTCCAAGCAGCTATAGCCGGCTACAGTGCCAGCTATAATCGGCTATTTAGAACCATGGTAAAAAGTTAGTATTTACAAGCGTGTACGCATATGCTTGTACAGAGAATGTGAAGACTTACTGCCCAATCGTATGGAACCTTCATTTCACCCGTGTCTAGAAGTATTGGTTTCGGAGCCTGACATTTCACTTGCTCTGGCCCCGGTGGCCTAATTGCATCCCGTACTAACCTCCAGAAAGCGTTTCCCTAGTACGAGATTGTGTAAACCAGTCAATAGCACGCGAATAAAAATTGCGAATCTAGTATTTGATGATGATTGATAGAACCAACCTTGGCGTCTCCTTGTTTAAAATCAAAAGCTCCAGGACCATCTGTGGTTCCAGCTGCAAAGGCAAACCCCATGGCTGCTGGGCATGTTTCCACTACCTGCTGACCTCCTGTACTTGTAGGAACATTCACTTTTAGTTGCGAGAAATCTAGGTAAGTATGCCTGTAGTCAACTTTGCCCTGTATTTCTTCAGATGCTGAATCGAAAAGATTAACAGCCTTGAGAAATTGCCTATTGCCAATTATACGGGTACTTTCAAATTCATCAGGGTATCTGCAGGATAGGAAAAAATATCGGGTTGATTTACAGTAAATACTTTAAAATTTGAAAAAACATATGAAAAAGGTACCCTGGGCCTCGTCCATAGCATAGCTCATTCTTCCCATTACATGTACTGTGATTGAAGTCGCAAGGAAGGCCAGTATCTATACAAAATGCTCCCAAGACATTCGGACTAACATCTCCACAGTTTGACTGGCAGAATGCAGAGACAAATTTAGGCTTATTTTGTTGATTGCTTCTAATACGCCTGGTGATATCTGAACTTGATATTTGCCTTCCACCGGAGGCCTTGTAAGACGATGCCAATCGTACTAAGTCATCAGCTGAATAAATCAATAAAGAAATAATTAGTTTGGCAAGTGCCTAGGATATTTCATTTCAAGAATCACGAAGCAGTCAGGAAGCATGGAACCTACTTATCTCATTGGGTTCAGAAATTAGTGCAGAGACTCTTCTCGGATTTCCAGAGCTTGCATGAGCAGCCTGATTTGGGATGACATTTTCTTCCGCCCAATCTTCCATGAAACGTGCAGCTGCACCTTTGTTATCGCCACTAATCAAAGAATTTGTACGACTCATTGATGTTCCATGGGTTGCAAACCAATTGAAACTCCCAATTGGACCAAGTTCATCATCTACAAATTTGATAAGGGTCATTTCCTTATCAACATTGTACTGATATTTGCTTCTTTCCTCAGCTGGGTTGTTTAGGTACGCGCTGGGGCTGCGATTCACACCAGCGTCAAGGAGGTCACCTGAAAGTCATGTGCCTGACATTGGTCACAAAATTTTTGCAGTAACCAAAAACCAGTATAGCAGCCAGCCAGCTACATAGGGAGTAGTACATATCTAATAAAACTTTAGGGCAGCCTTCCAATAATGGTCAAAAATTGAAGGAAAAAATAATCAATTCAACCAGAGTTAAATTATGACATTTGGATGCCTACTTGAATTAAATGTAGTTAACAATGGTTAAAAAATCACAGACAATATAAAATCAGTCCCACTGATGTTTTAAAATGCCTAAATAAAATCAAAATAATGCCTAAATAATCCAGGAAACTAGAGACAATTTTGCACCTTTGTTCACATATATTTTCCCTGGACGGAGATTGTTGTGAGCTTCAACAATGGTTTGCTCAATGCCGTCGACGATTACGTCGAAGGATTGGCGAACAAACCCAAGAGATGTGACAATGTAAACCACATACTGCAGATAACCTCCAGGCCCGGCATGAGTGTGTATTCCGCTGATAGCCACATTGTTCTCGTTATAAAGATCACCGTACCTGCAGTAACCACCATGAGGATGAAGCGATTCATGAAAGCGACAACGTGGTGATCAGAGTAACCACTCTTACCTTGCTTTTAGCCTCTCAAGCACCTTTATGGTGACTAGCTGCGACGCCATGCAGGCATCAAGGTTGACAAAGACGGCACGCTTGCCATCCGGCTCGGCGACGATGAACGCGCGTGCCTTGAGCCTGAAGTGAATCCCTGCCGCGATCTGCTCGGAGCTCGCGTACCCCATCATGTTGACGTCTGCTGCGGGCCCCGTTATGTCGTAGCTGCCCATGCCGACCAGATACGGCGAGGCTGCAAGCGCCGGGCGGCAGTAACTCTGAAGAGCAAGCAGCAGGAGGAAGAAGAGACATCGCCGCCGTATCATGGCAGAGCCTGGGCCGTGAAGCTGGCAGCGGGAGGGAGATGGTGGCCCCATCATCAGGAAATTGAATCACAGGGAACTATGGCTAATGCACTGCTGAAGAAAAAGGGTGGCGCTTCAGATTTCAGAAGAAACTACGGCTCGCAGAGGAGGAAATGTATTGTCCAAGCAGGCAAGTGGAAGAAAATGAAACGGAACTCACCAGACATAACCGCTCAAGCTGCTGAACTCCGTAGTCTATCTCTGAATCGCTTTAGTTCAGGGATTTAAGATGCGCTGGGCATCAAGGAATCTGCAATGCCCGATAACGAAAGGGCCTGAGCAGAATCCGTGAGATCTGACGAGAGTTTGAGGCTAGCAGACTAGCAGAGTGGATGCGGGCTCGCGGCTGTGTAGTGGAGACTGGAGACTGGGAAAGAAGAAGAAGCAGAAGCAGAGAAGAAGCGGCCAAGAATGCCAGGGCGGAGACAGGCCAGGTGGGGCGTCCAAGGCACGCCGTGGGGATAGAGAAGCTTCGGCTGGTACGAAACGGGTTTAAAACAAATTCTCAATGTGAACCATCTTGGCCGCCTTTTTTTGTCTGTGGGCTGGAGATCGGATCGAAATCTTCTCACCGAATGACAGCTTACCATTACTTGAAGAAAAAAAAGAATGACAGCTTACTGTAAGAAGCAGTCACTACTCACTACTTCGCTAGCCACAGTATAAAAGATTGCAGCGCATGATTTCCAATTTCCATGGCTCGGGGAAGGGAATGCCCGCGCTAGCTGTTTCCTCGTCGGGCTGGTCGGTTCCACGCGTGGCCGGAGGCCATGCCAGACAGACACATGTGATGGACGCAAGGCTGGCGGAGACCCAGATTATATATCTCCCATCCATTCATGGAACGCATCGAATTGGTGCTTTGCTGTTGCCGACGAAAGGCAGTTCGCCGTCACTCGCATCGTGCACTACCTTCCTTCTCGATGTAACGGTGTTGGGTGACATGCGATACGATGCGCCGCTGCCCTGGTAAAAGGAGGCGGGCAACGCATGGACGTACAAAGCCGTGGAGGGCAGAGGTCTGGCCGGGTCCACACACCACGCTCCCTGAAACCTGAAGGCTCTGAACCACGCTTGCCTGGCGCCGTTGCCCGCATGTGTTCGTTTGGATTGGCGTCGACGGTACGGTGGCGTTGACGATGATCCGGACAGCATTCACACCTCAGTGGGAACTGGTGGGGAGTGTCGTAGTGTGGACTGGAGCTAGCAGGGACATCAGTTTTCGCGCCCACCCATCCACCATGTTGCCCTGCTGCTCTCATCAGTTGGCCCGTCTGGAAAACCTGATCACTTCACAACGTTGATGCTCATCGCGCAGTTTGTCCTGTACCCCCTGTTCAAGTTGGCGGAAATGACTTCTTTTTTCTTTTGTTTTTTTTTATCTAAGAAGGCATAAAATGGCCCAATGGATACTTGAGAAGACAAGAAGCCCAATAATCTGTGTTAAGTATGTGGTGGGGCAGAGCGTGTCGTGGTCGTGTTTGGTTGCCCCTAAAAAGTTTTCACCCCTTTGACTACTAATTAGGGGTAGTAAATGGGTGGGTGGGGGGGGGGCGCTAGTTGACGATCGTGCGCCGCGGCAACAAAGCAGCGAACGAGCGCCAGAGCTAGCAAGCAGCGCACATGCAGTGCCAGTGGTAGTAGTGAACGAGCATTTGACTTGCTCTAGTGTTACAGTCTGTCGCTGCTAGTTCCGTGCTCTACTTTGCCTTCTAATCTGTTCTCTTTTTTTTTTATGGGACGGCGGGTGTGTGGGTGAGTGAATGGGCGGGGGGTTTCACATCCGTATGAATGTAGAACTCAGATTTATAAATAAATATCAAAAATCTCTAAATTTAGGTTTACATTAGAAATAAATAAAAGAAGACTGATTGACTGTCATTCTAAAACATATAATAATCTAAAAACTAATAGCTCTGTTTATATTCTTCATCGAATATAGCTATTATTTTAAACCATAAACAACATCTTCACTGATAGAATCCAATGGTGACACCCTGAAAAGATTGAAAAAATGAGAAAATTTGTAACTCTTGTGCTCAACTTATATAAACTGGTTTTAAGAATGAACAAAAAAATATCAACAGGAAAACTTACATGCATGGTTAGTATTTTTTTATGTCTACAAGGGTATTGTACTTTTTATTGCATGCGTGTGTCAGTAGGTAGTAGAACGTGCATTCACGTAGTGGTTTTGCATCTTCCTGTAGAAAAAAAAAGACAAATCTATTTAAAATAAAATTTGAAATTATGAACTTTGTACACGCCACAGATAAGTTTGTTGTTTCCACAACTTGAAAATTAGAAACCGTGAACTTTGTAATGGAATTAGCAGCTAAAAAAAACGTTGAAAACTACAAACTATGATCTTTGTACTAGCACACTAATAAACTTTGTACTACTATAGTAGTAAACTTTACAGTCGCATACCCAAAACTTTGAAATCCAATACTATGAACTTTGTTCTAGCTGAGTAATGAACTGTAATAGAATCGGCAGCTTCAAAAAAGTTGAAAATCAGAAAACTATGAATTTTGTACTAGCACACCAACAAACTTTGTACTACCATAGTAGTAGACTTTGCAGTGCGCCCCCCCCCCCCAAACTTTTAATTCCAAAACTATGAACTTTGTACTAGCTCAGTAATGAACTTCGTAACCTCCCCCATCCTCCTAAAAAACTTTCAATTCTGAAACTATGAACTTCATACTAGCACACTAATAAACTTTGTGATGTAGAACTTGAAAATATCGAAGTATGGTCTTTGTATATAAAAGCATATTATGACTGCTCATGAACTGTGAATGAAAAAAAATCATGAAATAATTATATTCACTACTTTACGGCATGATTTACAAAAAAAAAGATATGGGTACCAAAAAGTGTACTCACTAGTTTGAACAGGTGCTGCTTCTCGCCATCGTGGCTTTGCATGAGTTTCATAAACAAATATACCACTATCTTGAGGTGGAATAAAAAGGGCACAAAAAATTCAAAAACTTTACTACTAGATAGGAAACTTTATACATGGATATTGAAACTTTTATTCAAAGCTTGCACACTAAATTCAAAACTTTTCTATTAACATATTTTCAAACTTTCTCTATTATAACATATACGGGTGACTCTAGTATAAGGGCATGCATATATCGTTATGAACTTATAAACTTAGAAAATCATGTGTAGAATTTTTTTCACAGCAATCAATATGTGTTGGTCTCACCTGGATGCTTGAGAAGTGTTGTGTTCCAAAGTCTTGTTTCAAAGCTTTCAATGAGCTTTGGTGTCACCTATACAAAATGATAGTTTGGTAAGCTTCTTGTTAATGTTGACACACCATGGTCATGTCTCACAAAAATGAATTTCATCATGGTTTAGTGAAAAACACAAAAGGAACCCTACTGCGCAAATGCCTTGACAAATTGCCAAAAATACTAGCAACTCAAAGCATGAGTTTATTTTCTGATGGAGAGTGCTAGGCACATCAAGGTAGGATCTTCAAAAATCTAAAAATACTATTCATAGACTCTGTGTTGGCAGAATTAAAAACAACTAGGCACAACAAGGTAGTATCTTAAAAAATCAAAAAATTTGCATTCTGAATTCATAAACTTGCTAGCAGTCCATTTTGAACTTTATACTCACAAATCCAAAAATTTAGTTCGAACATTCTCAAATTTGTATTCTCAAGTCCAATACTTTGCACACTGAATTCAATAACTTTGTACAAAAAAAGCACATTTTAAAATTTATGATCCAACTATATAAAAAATTTATAGTCACTGATACAAAAGTTCGTACTAAAAAACTTGCTCTGTACCTCTAAAGACACATGCTAAAACTTTGAACTCACTACTTGAAAACTTTGAATGCGGATACTAAGTAACTTTCAAATCACGAATAGAAAACTTTTGGACAAAAAAAGAATTTCACAATATTCAGTCTGCAAGTAATGAGCAAAAACTTGGTTTGTCTCAACATTTGAAGACACATGCTAAAACTTTGAACCCACTGCTTGAAAACTTTGAATGCGGATACTAATTAACTTTGAAATAATGTATACTATCATATTATAAACTTTATACACCTGGATCAAAAACTTTGTTGTTCAAAACTTTGCAATCACAGTTGCATGAAATTTGTACTAGCACATGTCAAACTTTGTGCTCCGCAGGTCATAAAACTTTATAAAGAAATGTTAGAAACTTTTAACTACATTTCATATGAGGGTAAGTCGGAAAATTCATACATATTGGTTTAGATAACTATCTGCATATCTAACTTTCAAAAGTTAGAGGCAGCTGCTTGTCAGTAGGAGTTCCCAACAATCTTGTGAAGAAGTAGATTTCATTAAAGCCAACTATACAAATATACATTGATAGAAGAAATTCAAACTGACATTTTATATACACATAAACTGGCCATTTTTCTTGAAAAATTGAAAACCATCTATACTAATAACTATCATCTCATATTGACAGAGATCAGTAATGAACATCAAACTATCATCACATATAGTAACACATTCATATTATGCCAAGCAACAACTCTAGGACAGTTGCAACAAAAAAAATGCTAAGTGCTAGCATTCGATCAAGTTGGTAATAGACCAACAACTTCAAGATTAACAAAATGGCACTACCCTAGCAGCTATGCAAGGTTTATTTCAAATCAGCAGCATGCTGTCGTCCGTTACCGTTGTTCCCAGTCAAACTCAGAAAAGAAACTGACTAACATTACCTGAGGAAACCAAACAAAATATAGGAATCGTTACTCTGTAACAGATAGTGGGGGTAGCTTATAACATTACCATTACTACCAAAATGCAAGAAAAGCCATGCCAGATTTAAGGAATTGAAATAGAACACACCGAATGTGATAGTTGATTTAGGAACAATTGGAAAAAATAGTTTTTACAAGTAGAACTCCAAAACTTTGCATTCTGAGGCCCTGTTTAGTTGAGTAGCACAAGCTACTATAGACAATTTTAACCACTAATTAAAGTTATTAAATAAAGACAGTTTACGAAACTAACTTCACAACCCCTGCGCTACTTCACAAGACGAATCTATTGAGGTCTTTGATCGCATGATTAGAGTATGATTATTGTAGCATTACTGTAGCCAATCATGGTGGAACTTGGCTCATTATATTCATCTCAAAAAGTTACACTCATATGTGAAAAGATTTTACAAATAAACTTTATTTGATACTTCATGCATAAAAGATTCTTTTTGTAGCACAAGTTGCGCTAACAAAACAAACAGGGCATGGATACATAAACTTGCTAGCAGCCAATTTTGAACTTTCTACTCACAAATCCAAAACTTTAGTTTGAACATTCTCAAGTTTATATTGTCAAGTCCAATACTTTGCACACTCAATTCTAGAACTTTCTACAAAGGGCATTTTAAAATTTGAAAAAATGCTAAAACTTCATTTCAGAAAACTTTGAACCCACTACTTGAAAACTTTGAGTGCAGATACTATGTAACTTTCAAATCATGTATAGAAAACTTTGCAAAAAAATGAATTTCAGAAAATTCAGTCCGGAAACAATGAATATATCAAGCTCGTGACATAGAACTTTGACCCTATCAATTCAGAACTCTACCCTGGTACGACTAAAGCCATATTCATGTTTTTTAGGGGCAGCTTTGGACATAATATTTAAAACAGTCCGCTTTATGTTGATAATGGAATGTACCATGAAAATGAAATTTCATGGTCATAAGTCATAGTGGAGAAAATACCTTAAATGGATCATGGGTTGTCTATTTTAATCCTTGAATAATGCTGAATTCAAAAAAAGAACATATGATCCTTGATTTGAACAATATGTATAATGGTATGTTGAATTCAATCTCCCTGGTTATATTACCAAAAGCCTAAAAGCTTATAATGCTGTGATGAAAATTTACCTACTAAAGCTAGGTTTCTGCAGGCAACTCATCAGATGAGATGAAAAATCAGATGTAGAAACCTAAATCAAATTCCTACGGGTGCATGTGTGCAGGTGTTTCCCCCTAGCAGGGTGCTGCCATGGTGGTGTGCAGGAGGAAGATGTCGTGGTGCTGTGTTGGAGGAACATGCCATGGATTCCAGGGACAGAAAGATGGGGCACGATGTAGCTCACCTAAAATTGAAGGCCATCGATGGTTGCTGTGGTCGATGTCGACGAGCAGGAGGATAGATTTTAATTATATGTACCTTCTTCTCATAATTCTGTTGAAGAACATCAGCAACGATAAAAGGGTCTTGTAAAGGCATGCTGATTTGGCAGTATTCTTGATTTCTATTGTTGTGAAGCATCTCATAATTTTAGCTCCCGTTGATTTCGGTTGGCAACTTTGACGACGAGGCGGAAGGGCCAATGCTCGCACTAGAGACGGAAGGGGAGGATCTAGAACTCCCTCACGCTCAGTGTCCTTCGTCAATCTATTGGGTCCGTGTCCCTCGAATCTTCAGTTCTTTTCCGACAGACTAGTCTTATAATTGTTTCAAGGTTCATCGCGACATTGTTTTCAAGGTTCTAGGCTGAAAGAGTTTTGGGAGCTAAGATGATTCAGAAATGGAGGCGCAGCCTGTGTGTGTCGAACATGTTTTGGGATCATCAGCAAATCCTCTGTTGAGGTTAGATTTTGTCAGTGTTTATCTATTTTTGGTACTACTACTTGTTGTGTGGATGCAAGATACATCTGGGCGTCAGGTGGATGCAAGATATTCTCATTTTAGTTTGATTTATGTGCAAGATTCAATTACAATATTAGATTTGCAGATATCTATGTAAGCAAGTTATATATGAGATTCAGCTACGATAGTAGTTTTTTCCCTTTATTTTGGCATCTCTATTTTACTGCATCATGGATTAATTGATATGAGCACCCCCTCATTGTCATATGCATGACATTAGGACTAGCTAGATGTATATTTCAGATATCAAGATACTACTAGGCTATTTTTTTACTGCATGTCAACGAAAAGGATAATGAGTTTTTATACAAATTTATTAGTCTACAAATATAATGTTCAATATATGCTAGTAGTAAGTTTCAGATATATGAGTAGGAAGTTTTGTACATATAATTAAAATCTTTCCAATACTCAATGGGCTAGAATATATTTTAGCAGCAATTGAACAAGTAATGTTGAATTGCTGCTAAAATTCTGCACATAATCAATAAGAAAATATTTTTTTAAAAAATAGCATATACAAAAGAGAATCTATGCAAATCCCAGCCTGAGGGCAAATGAAAAGATTTTTAAAAACATGGAAGAAATCATATGTACCTTCTTCTCCATGGCACATTGCATTTGCTCCTGTCAAAAAGCAGTAAAGTTTGCAGCTGCCTAGGAAAAAAATCCTGCAAAAAATGGGAACATGCTAAAAAAAACTCGGCCGGGTGGGGAAAGACCGCCCGACCAGTATTGACTTTCTAGAAGAAGCCTCGGCTTCCCCGACCGAGAAAATCCCCGAACCCTGGCCCCGCCCTGACACTGGGGGCCGTAGCCCATGGGAACCCTGCCTGGGCCATGTAAGGGTCCTCAGGCCGACTGGGCCGTCCACACCAGTGCATTGGCACCGGGGCCAGCGAGGGGATTTTTTTAACCTCAGCCTGAAAATTCGCTCCCACGGGGAGTCGAACCCAGGACCTGATGAGTGCCGCTGGGTTCCTCTAACCAACTCAGCTAGAGGCCCTTTGGCGGGAACATGCTAACATGTTGGTGTTTTTTTTTTAAGTTGAAGAAACCTTTCCGAACAATGATACAATAAAATTTTTTGGGTGTTGCGAACTTTCAAGTAACATGACAAAAACTTTGTAACTGAAAACTGAATAACTAAAATCTCATATTCTAAAAACTTCATATGTCACATGCTTTTGAAGCCACAGGCTTAAAAACACATTCAGCGCACACTACTTGCAAACTTAGAATACTGATAATCAAGAGTTTTTCTCTAAGTTTCAGATATTTTTTTCCCTATATGTAGCAGGTGATGTGTAGGTCAGAATTAAAATATATGATGCCTCTAGTTGAAATTTTCAGAGAAAACAACTATGAATGCTTGTTTCTGGAAAAAACCATTGATGGCATCCTTGTGAGTGAATAAAAAGAACATATGATCCTTGGTTTGAACAATATGTATAATGGTATGTTGAATTTAATCTCTCTAGTGAAATTACCAAAAGCCTGAATGCGTAGAACACTGTGATGAAAATTTACCTACTAAACCTAGGCTTCCGCATGCAGCTCATCAGATAAGATAAGATAAAAAAATTAGATGCGGAAACCTAAAATCAAAATCCTACGGGTGCATGCGTGCAGTTGCTTCCCCTTGCTAGCAGGGTGCTGTCGTGGTGGTGTGCAGGAGGAAGATGCCATGGTGCTGTGAAGGAGAAACATGCCATGGATTCGAGGGGCAGGTAGGATGGGAGCGATGCAGCTCACCTGAAATTGAAGGCCAGCGACAGTTGCGGCGGTCGATTTCAGCTCACCTGAAATTGCAATCCCCTTCCACCTCGCCATCGATCCCCCTCGACCCACTACGTGCTGGCGAAACGACAGTGCATGGCGAGCTCGGCGTGGCTTCCCTTCTCTTCTCCAGCGGACTCCGGCTCGATGCAGACGAAACGGAGGTGTGGCTTCCCTTCTCTTCTCCTGTGTACTCTGCCTCGATGTAGTCGAAACGACGGGCGGCGTCCTCGGCGTGGCTGCCCCCTCGACTCCGGTGTACCCCCACGATGCAGGGGACCGAAGCGCGGCGGAGCTCGGCGCGGCTACCTCCTCGTCCCCGGTGTACTCCCCATGCAGCAGGTGAAATGGAGGCGCGGCAAGCTCGTCGCAGCTTCTGCTTGCTTCTGGTGCGCACTACGCCTCGGCGCGGATGAATCTCACGGCAAGCGCGGCGCACGACGTCAAGTCAATGCGGGTCTCCGACGATTTGCCGCCCTGTCTCCCTCAAATCCGGCGATTGGATCCCCTTTCGCCTGCACATCGAGGCTAAAGGAAGGGGATAGGGGAAAGGGGAATAAAACAAAGCGTGTCTGGAATTTTTGAAAATGACAGTGGAATCCGAAGCGGTAGAAATTGGAAAGCCAGCCACCGTCTCCATCTCTAAGCAGTACAAACACGTGGGCCGTTCGCTGCAATCGCTTGCTGTGCGCGCGCTCTATAAGAACGGTAGTAAATGAAATCTAATTACAAAACTATCTTCATAAGAATGATACTGTAGCAGTTACTGTAGCTAATGAGACTTTTGACCGTACGTTGAAGGGATAATTCACTACCGGAAATCGCTAGAATGCCGTGTGCCTAGGTCTTTGCCGTGTGCTTTTTATCGGGCACACGGCAAAGAGCCACTTTGCCGGGTGCCTCAACAAAAACGCACGGCAAAAAAATACACACGGTAAAATCCATACTTTGCCGTGTGCTGACACACGGCAAAGTTATAATTTTTTTTCTCTTCTCACCTCGAAACTTTTTCTAACCACCACATACAACATGTAGTACCCCAAGTTAAAATTGGGTACATTTTTAATTTTTTTTGCTATATATAACTAATTAATTGCATTTCAAGCAATTTTTTGAATCAAGTCATATTTGAACTACAAGTGGTTGGAGTAATAGAATAAAATGAGTGAAAAATAATATTCATGTTATTTAGCCCAGTTTGAGGCCTTCCACGTGAAATCAAAAGAAATTTTTAACATCTTGTTCAGGAAACACGCCCACGAACGTGTATCCGAATGATTTTAAAATTCTAAAAAAAATAAATGAAGACCGAAAATCATGAGATTTGTCAATACCTCGTTATATCATATGTGGAGGGCAGTGGTAAAAAATTGAGTAGGTTTCCTAATTTTTTTACGTACAATGCTTACAAACGAAAACATCTCCGAAGAAGAATCAGAGATTTGAGAAGGATGGAGATAGGTTTGGAGTGAAAGTGACGGTCGAATTTGAGTTCGACTTCGAGAGTTTTTCTACTCTTCACATACAACATGTGGTACTCGATGTTAAAATTTGGTTTATTTTTGTATTTATTTGCTATATTTAACTAATTAAACACATTTCAAATAATTTTTGAAAAATAGAACTTTGCCGTGGGCCGGAATTGGGCACACGGCAAAGCCAGCCCAACTCCGGCCCCATTCATCGCCGGCCCATCAAAACCCTAGCTATATTTCCACTCCCTCCCCCCTTCCCCCTGCAGCCTCCCTCCCCCGGCCCCGCCCCCCCTCCCCGCCTCCTCCCTCTCCATCAGCCGCCGCCGCCTCCCTCCCTCCCTACTCTCCCTTCCCTCCCCTCCAAGCCCAGACGGCGGCACCGGTGCATGGACGCCGGAGCGAGCTCGAGGCCGGACGGCAGGATCTACGGTGGCCTCCTCTACCCCGGCGGCGGTGCATCGGCCTCGAGCTCCCTCCGGTGGCATGGCCTCGAGCTACCTCCCCGGTGCAGCCTCAAGCTCCCTCCCCGGCGCGGCCACGAGCTCCCTCCCCGGCGCGGCCTCGAGCTCCCTCCCTGGTGCGCCGAGATCCGCAACGAGCTCTGATCCCTCCACCGGCGCAGCGGCGACGGTCCAGCGGCGCGACACGCGGAGATCCAGCTGCGACGGCCATGGGCGCGGCGGAGATCCAGCGGCGACGGCAGGGGCGCGGCGGTGGTGGCAGCGGGCGGCGGCCGGAGCTGGCAGCGCGGCAACGGCCAGGGGTGCGACGGCCGAGGTCCAGGGGCGTAGCGGCGGAAGTCCGACGGCGCGGCGACGGCGGCCCGAGCAGGGCAGCAGCGGCGGGCCTGTTAGCTTTTTTTATTTCTTGTATTTTTATTTTGCCGTGGGTCAGACAAGCACACGGACAAAGGGCACACATCAAAGACTACCTTTGCCGATGCTTGTTTACAGTGTGGTCTTTGCCGTGTATTGCACACGGCAAAGACTTTGCCGTGTGGAAAATGGGCTTTGCCGTGTGCAACTGGCACACGGCAAACTTCGTGTCTCCCGTAGTGATTAGATGCAGTTACTGTAGTATCACTGTAGCTAATCATGGTGGAATTTGGCCCATTAGATTCGTCTCGAAAAGTTATACTCATCCGTGAAAAGATTTCGCAAATAAATTTTGTTTAGTACTCCATACATATATTCGTCTTTTTGTGAAAAACTTTTCATCATATTAACCAAACACGGCGAAGCCCACAATCTGGAGATTCTGCATGCCCATTGAGCAGCGCGCACCCATGGCCGCGTTCTCCGCCTCCCATAAAGGCGGCTTCCTCGCGCGGCTCCGTCCGCTTCCCATTTCCGCCCTCCATCCCCATCCGCGTCGAGGGACACCGCCACGTAGGCACGTACACCACCGCGCCGCGCGTGCGACGAGACCACCGCCACCGGCCGCGGCGAGATCACTCGTCGACTCGTCGTCCACCGCCAACGACGTCGTCCCCTTCGCCCCCCAACGTACAGCATGAGCGCCACGGACGAGGGTGAGGAGGAGCGGCGGGAGCGGGGCGGCGGCCTGGTGTCGGACCTGGTGGACAAGGCCAAGGGGTTCGTGGCGGAGAAGGTGGCGCAGATCCCCAAGCCCGAGGCGTCGCTGGAGCGCGTCGCCTTCAAGAACGTCAGCCGGCAGGGCATCGAGCTGCAGAGCCACGTCGACGTCAACAACCCCTACTCGCACCGCATCCCCATCTGCGAAATCACCTACACCTTCAAGAGCGCCGGCAAGTACGTCTAGAACTACTGCCACCCATACCCATTCTGAAGTTCTGATTTCGTATGCAGTTCACCATGCACGCTAATCCCTGGTTCCATCTCCTCGTGTGATCTTGTGGGAATTAAAGGGTGATCGCGTCGGGCACGATGGCGGACCCCGGGTGGATCGCGGCGAGCGGCAGCACCAAGCTGGAGCTGCCGGTGAAGGTGCCCTACGACTTCATCGTCACGCTGATGAAGGACCTGGGCGGGGACTGGGACATCGACTACGTGCTCGAGGTGGGGCTCACCATCGACCTCCCGGTCGTCGGCACCTTCACCATCCCGCTCACCACCGAGGGCGAGATGAAGCTCCCCACCTTCCGGGACCTCTTCTAAATTCTAATAAATGTCTCGATCGTGGACGAATTGTTTTACCTTTGTTTTTCTCTATCTCTCTCGTTGTAACTTAGTGCTGGATCCATATCGCAGGTATAATGATAAGGGTTAAGGTTGTTGATTTGAAGTCACTATGTCATCATTTTTTTAGGGCTCATCGTCTGAGCCACGAAAAAATAATCTATGGTAGTATGCTGATCGTTGGGTTTATTTTATAAAAAAGAAAAAAAATATGCTTTACACCCTTAAATTATCATAAAAATCCGATTTTCAACCTTTAACTACAAAACCAGATAACAAAGATCATCCAACTGTTGAAACCGGCCGAATTTGGCCCTTTAGGTGGTTTTGAAGTTGATTTTCTATTTTATGAGAATTAAAAATATTCAAATTTAAACTAAAAAATTTATAAGTAGTTCATTTTAAATAAAAAAGTACAAAATGGGTATAATTTTTTTTCTAAAAATATAACATATCTATTGGTACGATACTTTTCAATTATTTAGATCCAATTTTTTATTTTCATAATATTTAGTTGCTTGTAGTTATTAAGTTATATCTACTATTTTTAAATAACTAAGATTTAAATAGAGTAATAATAAATAGGTTATATTTTTAGAAAAAAATTGTTCCCAGTTTCTTATTTTTCTGATTCAAAATGAATTAGTTTTGATTTTTTAAAGCTATTTAGAATTTCTATTTATTTTTTATAAAAAATACAAAACCACATTGGAAACCACCTCAAGGGCCAAATTTATCCGGTTTCAATAGTTGGATTACCTATGTTATCTGATTTTATAGTTGAAGATTGAAAATCGAACTTCTGCAATAGTTCGAGGGTGTAATTTGAACTTCCCCCTATAAAAAATAAGACATGCAGGAGCACTGCCAAATCATTAGAAGAAGAAGTTCAAATCTTAAAGTGTTGCGATTACATAAGGAAGACAAACACACACAACTTGCTAAAAGGATATTCATAAGAAATTGGCCCTGTTTAGTTCCCAAAATTTTTTGCACAGTACTCATCACATCGAATCTTCGGACACATGCTGGAGCATTAAATGCAGTTAAAAAATAACTAATTATACAGTCTAACTGATTAGCACATGCTTAATTTTTTAAGCATAATTAGTTCATAATTGAATATTATTTGTCAAGTAACAACGAAATATGCTACAGTACCAAAACTCAAACATTTTCACCAACTAAACACACCCTAAGATACACTATGGGCACCGCACGCCCTAAACCGTAGATTGGCCTCCTCCTTACAAGGAGAAGCATGGTCAGTGGCTCAGCTTCCTTTCCTTCAAAAGTCTTCTATTTCTCTCCTTCCACAAAATCCAGGCAGTGTACGTAAGTAAT
The DNA here is from genome assembly GCF_016808335.1 of Panicum virgatum. Lineage (NCBI taxonomy): Eukaryota > Viridiplantae > Streptophyta > Magnoliopsida > Poales > Poaceae > Panicum > Panicum virgatum. The sequence continues at coordinate 46,971,738 of NC_053149.1, forward strand.
AACTGGCGCTTTCGTTCTTCGCTGATCCTTTGATAGATTTTGCAGTGACCCAGTCCACCAATCTTCAATGCTTACATCAGTTGAAGGCTTGCGTACCAAATCACGTGTCCACGCTTGAACGAACTCCCACACTCTCTGCGCAAACGGACCCTGCAAACTGAGGTGTTGCGCTGTTTCAAGCGCCGAACTACAAAGTGAACACAACAGATTGCATTTGCATGGCCAGTTCCAATCTTGCAGCTTGTCCGCTGTTAAAATCTTTTCTTGCACAAGCAGCCACGTAAAGAACCTGTGTTTGGGCTCGGCATGCACTGACATTGTGGATCTCGGGTTCCAAATCCCTTCTTATAACTAGACAGATAACGCAAGAGATGCATATTCACCAGGACAATACTACTCCAGTGCACCACGTTAAAAAAGGGGGAAGTTAAACTATTCGTCCAAATTTAAATGCTATGTCGAGAAATATGTTCTTGGTCGCTCTTACCCCCGGCCCTATGCATGCTTTTATCCCTGCTAGTATCATCTTGTGCCCAAAATTGGACAACTCCAATCCCTGTAGAATAAAAAAACTGCATATATATAGGCCACGCATCCTGATATGTCACGCCATAAATAAGTTGGCACTATTTGCCATTGCTTTTCTTGGATTCGATTCGTGCTGACCAATTATAGTATAGGTACTATATAGCACGTGCTCGGTGCTTCCTCTCAAAAGAGAAATGAACGAGGACGAGCTATCAAAAAATGCAGGGAAAAGTTAGCATGCCGCTATCATCATCAGGCTATTTTGGGTAAGTTGGATTGGAATAACTATGTACTAGTACAGAATATAGGACATTTCTATTTCTAGCTAGGGATAGCACCCGCGGATTCGGGTGTGGCGAAAACCTGCTCGTAGCGAAACCCGCGGGGCCAGAAGAAACCTGCCCACGACAAATCCGCGGGTGGATTTTTGCACCCACATCCGCACCCGTCGGGTTTTGGATGGGTTTCGGGTGCCTGCAGATTTGGCAAGATATACTAAAAAATAGACAGCTTCATAATTTGAATAGACAAACAGCTGATTCCAGCTAGCAATAATCCATAAGTTCGAAAGTCTCCGCTGCGATAAATCATAATTCAGCAGCGTAACAATTAGAATGAGCCAGAGTTTTCATATATTTATATAATAAACAGTATTGAATTGGACTGGGTTTATAGATATGGTGCGGATGCGTGTTCACCCGCGGGTGAAATCCTAAACCCGCATCCGCACCCGCACATTGCGGGTGCGGGTGCGGTGTGGTAACCGACGGGGCGCGGCGGGACTGTAGCGCCGTCCCATCGGCCAGTCGCTGCCCACGCCTCTCCGCCTACCCGAGACGGCCGCCTGTAAAGGCGCGCCCGCACCGCACGCACCGGGCCACGTCGCCCACGATCAGCGGGAGACCCGCGCACGACCCGCGGCTCCGCGCTGTTTGCAAACTGTGACGGGTAGGTGCGTCATCGACCCATGGATCAAATTTTGGAGCCGCACCCGCACCCGTCGGGTGCAAAATCCGCGGGTGCCCGCATCCGCAGGTGAAATTGCCATCCCTATTTCTAGCAAATATTTGGGTAGCTGCTTCGGACTTTATTTTAGGCCACGATTTATATGTAAATTTTTTAGGTAGTATACATAAACCCATTGATGACTCTATAGATGTTCGTGGCAAATGATTCAATTCCTACTAGGAGTTAGTTTTTTTTGGGTGCTTTAAACAAGCACTGGCGACTTTATAGATGTTCAAAATCATGAGTTAAGCGTATGAAAAATAAATAAGAAATATTGGTTTAAGGGTCTATCCGCTAAAAAAAGATGTTAAGCAACTTTGATTATACTTAGCATTGTTTGAGAAATCTTGTGTACGAGTATATATAGAGAGAGAGAATTGGATTATAGTTTTGTTGATAATGCAATGTGTGTTGGATGATTTCTTTGATATTTTGTTTTGTGTCAAGGCAAATATGGACAGATGTGAAAAACTATTCTTCAAGAATGATAAACATTAGCACATTCTTCTGTCAAAATCATAGATTTTAAGTTGAGTCCGAGATCCCTGTGTCTTAAGATCAGAATTACGAGATGGTAGAACATTAAATCGTAGAAGCACAGATTCCATGGACTAGAATTGTAGAACCATGCCCTCTAGTTTAATGGTGTAAAATCGAGATTCTGACAACCATGGCGCAAAGTCACGATTAGAATATCATTAGACATTATAGAAACTACTGATCGGTAATATGTATTATATGGTAATATCGATTTTAAAATTTTGCTTATCTAAGAGCCACACATAATTGATAATACTGTCTGCATCTGTACTATATTTTGGGAAAAAAACATGTTAAAGTATTAGGGCCACACATAATCGATCAGACAGGAAGGCTTATGGTGGATCGATGCTGGTGCACGTAAGTTAGGTTGTTTGTTTGTTACGTAAATTACGCCTCAGCGCTGGTTCTTTTTTTTTTTCTTTTTTGTTGTTTCAGGCGTGTAATATAAGCGCTTGTGTGAGTGGTTGCGTGGCGAGTCAGGCGATTCAGCTCGCGTTGTTTGTAAAACTCTATTCTTCTTCTTAATACAAAGATACGCAGCTCTCCTGCGTATTCGATAAAAAAGATACGTTTGCCCCAAGCGCACATGCGGCTCAATGCCAGCGAGGTCTGATGCCCCCCACCCTACGTAGGGGGGCTTGGGGGAGGGGGGAGCGAGCGCTCCAACGGCTCCCCCACAGCTCCCCCTATGTAAGGGGAGAGATGAATCTCCCTCCATGTTCTCTCTTTATATTTTAATCATGCTATTTATTTATGATAAAAAATTTATTTGGGATTCGTAACATGATAATAATATGTATTATGGTACTACAAATATAATATGATTTTTTTAAAATTTAAAAATAATAAATAAATGATTAATGAATGGGGTATAGTGTATAGAGGGAATGGATATGAGGGAAATGATTGGAGAGAAAGAAATATAGGGGGAGGAATTTTTTTAGAGGGAGATAGTAAAATATAGTAGAAAGTACATATAGGAGAAGTTGGATGGGGGAACGTTGGAGAAAGCCTAAATGCCTTGTTCGGCTGAGCAGATAAGCGCTGGCTGGGCTGCTCTGGCTGGCCCAGCGGTTCGGCGGTTAGGTGCAGCCAAACAGCTGGAGGCAAGCCGCCCCGTCGGCCTTTGTTCCGACGTTTGGTACGAAACTACAAAAGTTCCAGTTGGCACAGTAGCTCCCAGCAGGAACAGTGATTCCAACGAGCACTCCAGCCCAGCCAGCACTTTTAAGTTCAACCGAACGGGATGAAAGAAAAAGATGAGGCCAGCGATGATGCCGTTCCACTCCACATTCCAAACCATGGTTCCAAGCAACACCACCAGATCTAAATCTACAGGGTCACCAAGTTAATAAACCCAAACGCAAAACGTAATAAGCTCGTTACCACAGTAGGCCAATTAGATCAGATGAAATTAAAATAGAAGCCTCGACAAGGTCAAATTTGGGGTCCTCGTTGCCACAGGCCTGTGGCCATCACTCGGCACATGCCTAGACGCCTAGTAGCGCTTAATGCCCCATTTGCCAGCGATCACGACCTCAATCAAGATCAATCCGTCGGTGAGCGACTCGCGAACCTTCTTCCTGGCTTGCCGACCGACGACTTCACCCACACAAAAGACAAAGGAGAAAAAGCAGAGAAAAGCCCAAGGAGAAAAGGAGGGAGAAAACCCGCAGAGCTTCCCTCGCAATTAGCCCCGGCCCGGTATGGATGGAAGTCTCTAGAACACCCCCACGGGCCCTTGATATCCCCATCTCTTCCCTTGCCCCTGCCCACCTAAGACCTCGATTATTCTGTTCGCTCACCAAGTCTACTTCCGGCCGTCTCCCCTCCCTCTCGCCCCCAGCCACGCAGCCGCCGCCGGCCGGAGGGGGCGCCATGGCCGCGTCGGATCTGGGGGGCAAGGCCAAGGAGGCCTTCGTCGACGACGACTTCGAGCTCGCCGCCGAGCTATACACCCAGGCCATCGACGCCGGGCCCGCCACCGCCGACCTCTACGCCGACCGCGCCCAGGCGCACATCAAGCTCGGCAACTACACTGGTAAGGCCGCGCTCTTCCCCGACCCAGCCTCCCGCTGTCGCCCGGCCGAGGGCCCGATTCTCCCGTGTATGTATGTTGTGCCATGTGCGGTATGTGGTTCGGCGCCCGCGCGGGTGTCCGATGTAGTCGCGATGGGTCGAGAACTCGAGATGCCGTAGGGCGGTCCTAGGTGGAGAAGCCTGGTTCGAATCGCGGTTTGTTGTTGCGTCGCGGGCTATCTAGTGTGACTCTAGGGTACTTCGGTTTGGGAGGTCAACGTCAACCAGAGTGTAGGCCTGAGTGAGCGCGGGTTCGTTTTTTGTGGGCTGTGGCGACGAGCATCGAGTGATTCGAACTTCAAGGAGGCTCCTAGGTGATCGGGAAATGACCGTGTTGAGACTCTGATTACTCAGAATTGACTTGGTTGTCTTCCTGCGTTTCAACTATAGGAGATGAAGATTCAGACTGTCTGAAATGGCTCATACTGATGTTTGGGACGTAGCTAGACTCCCATGCATGGCAAGGCCCCTAATTGTCGTGCTACACTGCGTTGTAACATATACTCCCTACTTGTCGCATTTATGTGTGTATTGTAAGTTATAGCTCAAGTTCCCTATTTGTCGGCTTGTCGTGTTGTAAGGTATAACCCAAGTTCCCTATTTGTCGTGTTCTAATGTATTACCCAAGTTCCCTACTTGTGTTGTACGGTATCTCTCTAGTTCCCTATTTGTTGCTTAGCTATGCTTGTTCTTTGTTGTGGGCGTTAGTTGAAATGTGGCATACATGTCAAAGAGTAGTGTGACTCAATGGGTGGCTTGTGGCTTTCAGCAGCATGTTGGTTGGAAAAAAAAGACATGCCAAATATAGTCATTTGGAAGGATTTAAATTGTGTTAATCTTTGCAGGTTTTAATTGTGTACATCTGCATCAGTGGGAACCAAAATAAAAAACTACTTGGTGATTACTGTCAGTGCAATATTTTTGTTTCTAATGAGAAATGGCACATAAAGTTTGACTTTCTGAATTTTGTTATCAATGCTAAATGATTCTCTACTGGCACTGCACTAGTCTTGCTTGTAATAAGAAATGGTGTGTAAAAGTTGGTTCAGTTACATCTGAATCAGTGGGTATCAAAATAAGATCTTAAATGGTGCTTTAGTGTCATTGCAATTTTTTTTGTTTGCAATAAGAAATAGCATGTAAAGTTTGGTGTGTATCAATACTAAGCATCATTGCTTACCGATTTTTAAAATAAAAAATCTATTGCACTGAATCTGTATGCATTGATTTTGTGTTGCAGAGGCTGTGGCAGATGCTAACAAAGCAATTGAACTTGATCCTACGATGCATAAAGCCTACTATCGGAAAGGGTTAGTGGCGCTCTTCATTTCTTCAATAAAAATTATACATGATAAAGGGGCTCAAATAATCCCCTCTGCTGCATTTCAATCTATGTAATAAGTTATTTCTTGTTTACAGTGCTGCATGCATCAAACTTGAAGAATACCAAACTGCAAAGACTGCTCTTGAATTGGGTTCGTCCTATGCAAATGGCGACTCAAGGTTTACTCGTCTGTTGAAGGAATGTGAAGAGCGCATTGCTGGTGAGCAAACAGAACACTATACCTCTTAATTAGTATATATATTTGCAGCATAGGCAATATTTTCCACTTGAGTGTGCAGTGTGGTTGATGCCATTATTTGTGACTACATGACCTGTTTGTCACACTCTTGTTTTGTCTCGGAATTTTTTACACCAGCCTTGTTTTATCATAATCATCTCACAGGCTCTGTACTGTTATTTGGTTTATTATGTGTGCAGAGGAGGCTAGCCAGGCACCAGTAAAGAATGCTGAGGCACCTGCCACTGCTACTGTTGAGGACAAAGAGGATATTGCAAATATGGAGAATGCACAGCCAGTGGTCGAACCTCCAAGCAAGCCTAAATACAGGTAGTTTGTGCCACTTCATTCGACTCTTCATTTCTTATCAATATGTTTTTTTCTTTCTTTGTTTGCCCTTTGCTAACGTTTTCTCTTAATTGTGCAATGTGCTGCAGGCATGACTTCTACAACAGTGCTACAGACGTGGTTCTGACAATATTTGCTAAAGGTGTTCCTGCTGATAGCGTGGTTGTTGATTTTGGTGAACAGATGGTGCGTTCCACTTTCTTACTGTTGTAATTCTCTTGTGGCTCTTTCTTCAAAAAAAAAATCTCTTGTCGCTTAGACTCTATATTCACTTAACGTATCACTTCTCTATTTAGTTAAGTGTATCCATTGAAGTCCCTGGTGAAGAACCATATCATTTTCAGCCCCGTCTGTTCGCTAAGGTACTCAGCAGCCTCTTACTATCTTGACTTTCTTACATGCAATGCATAAAATGGATTGAAATGGTGTTTCTGTGTATGTGTGTTATCTGTTAAGGTGTTAGAACCTGTAGCTGGTACATTGCCTTCAAGAGTCAAGACAAGTGTCATATATAGCATATATATGTTAGACTAGTTGTTCCCACGAATTTTAGGTACTGGTTTTAGAGTAGAAAATTTTAAAAATATGGAGAAACAAAACTACACCATACACATATAATCATCCCTTCACTTTTCCAATTGTTTAAACATAGCAATGGGCTTAAAAAAAATGTTGGCTTGTTTCATTCTTAAATAAATTAGCAGGTCGTGTCTCAAGGGTTAATGGTTTTCAATGGTACTTGATATTTGTGTGATTTAGCTAAACAGGTTATCTAGTAAATATAATACTATTTCCTCCAAATACTACCCAGCTCGTTTTTTATTGTTTTGTTTATCTATTATCACATAATGCAACAAATGCTATTCTTATTTTGATAAGTAACATAACATATATTGACCTGAATTGTTGATTCCAAAAATTGCTTTAACAACACTTCGTTGCTTGTTTTGGTTCTATTCTTTGTGTCAGAATTATCTTGTAGGAGTTTGTGATAACTGCATGAGTTGTGTTTTTGTTATCTCTTTCCTTTCTGGAGTGACTTCTAAACCAAATAAGGCATGATACTTCTTTTGGTCCTGTTGACATGGGGGTCTGTTGCATTGAAGTTCTATGAAGCATTGTTTTTCAAATCTAACTATGTACTGGAACATTTTTGTAGTTAGCTGGGTTTATTGAATGTCATACATCTGTGTAACTAATTATGTTTATGTTGTTGGAAATTAGATTATCCCAGAGAAGAGCAAGTATCAAGTCTTATCCACCAAAGTTGAAATACGCCTCGCCAAAGCTGAGCAGTTGACTTGGACAACCCTGGACTATAGTGGCAGACCAAAGGCCCTTCCCCAGAAGATAAGCACACCAGGTAGTTTCTTCAAAACTATTGCAATTGATCACATCAATGTAGCTACATATCTGAATGGTTTTTGTTTCCCCTACATTTGTTCAAAGAACTTGTCTTTAATAATCCTGCATTATGCATGAAATGTTTTGTTCATCATTAAAAGGGATTTTCGTATTATTTAAACTCTCTACTGCATATTAGAAAAATAACAGTCAACCGTGTATTGTAGACTGTTTCATATCATTTCACCTAATTCAACTATTGAGGTATGATTTAAGATCAAGAAAAAGAAATGGCATATGAGTGTTCCTGCTTATAACAACATTGAAATTATGTTAGCATATGGTAGTGGTTAACCAGCTGTATTGTGTGGTTAGGTAGCAATTAGAATCCATTCATCGCCTTAAGAATTTAGTTGTTCAAATAATGTTCGACAAAGGTTGCCGAGTTCAGTTGAATAAAGTTGAAACATGATACTTCGATACTGTCCTATTTCATGGTTCAGGGATGGTCAGTGATTAAGCTTATGCAATTGGGAATGTATACATGATGGACTGTTTGAGATGAACATCTTTCTGTAGATAATTTTGCTCCACTGGCAATCTGGAATTGTTTGATTGAACTGTGTTGTTTGTTACTGAGAGATTTTATATATGTTGTACAGCTGAAACTGCTCCAAGACCTTCCTACCCATCTTCGAAGTCTAAAAAAGACTGGGATAAATTGGAAGCTGAAGTCAAAAAGGAGGTTTGAGCACTAAACCCAATTATATATCAACATCAGCAGTGTCTAATTTCTCAATTATGACTGGAGTTGCATGATTTGTGACTATCAGGAGAAAGATGAAAAACTTGATGGTGATGCTGCGCTGAACAAGTTCTTCCGTGACATCTATAAGGATGCTGATGAAGATATGCGGAGGGCCATGATGAAGTCATTTGTACTTGATCTTCACTCTTCAGCCATCTCAACACTGTTTTGGAACTAGCCATCTCAGACTCACCATTAATTGATAGAGATCTCTGGTACTTACACATACCCTTTCTGGGACTGTTCCTGTTCCTGTGCAGGTTGAATCGAATGGCACCGTTCTCTCGACAAACTGGAAAGATGTTGGCTCAAAGAAGGTGGAAGGCAGCCCTCCTGATGGAATGGAGCTCAAGAAGTGGGAGTACTAGAGTTGGGTCCACCCCATCTTGTAAATCCGGGTCTCGCGAGACATCATGTCCTAGTTGCAGACTTGCTGGTCGCTGTCTGTTCACTCAGTTGGATTTTGTGCCATGCGCTTGGTCAAGTTTCTGCATTTGTAAGGTGTCTGTTTGACTCTCCAGCTTGTCTGATACTACCTGTCGTAGTTCTGGACACAGGGTTTGCTTTATCTGTGGTATCCAGTGCAGAACACGTTTGTGGTAACTGATACTGCAAACTATCATATGTGAAATGCTATCTTTTTTGGCCTTGGATAAGTTCTTGTCGTTGCCAGCGTTGGTTCATGTGCTTCTTTATGGTTTTATTAAATCATTCAAGTACTGGTATGTGATCATACCTGAGAAGGGTTCTGGAAACCGGCAATGGGAATTGGTCATTTGCAAGATCCAGCTTGCTAAAAAAAAGCTAGGTTTGCTTGGAGTTTTCGGTGCTTATTCAATTCTTTCACCGCGGGACATACTCCTTCCATTCATAAAATGTAAGGCATTCTAAAATTCAAAATTTATCCACAAATTTAAGGCATTCTAGGTGAATTCAAAATCTTAAATGTGCATCGTTTTCAGGTTTCTCCAACAGAAAGAAATGTAACATGGGGGGGGGGGGGGGGGGGGGCGGAGATGTATGTGGGAAGATGCATAGTAAAATGCATGCTACTTTAATTAGCACATATTTAATAACTCAAATAGAATTTTAATACTTAATAATTAGAGATAAAAAGTCTTCTATACAGTCATAATTTGTTCTAAAAATTTCAGAATGCCCATGACGGAGGCAGTAGGCTAATAAGCTCTGAACGGTATGGCCCTTTTTGGTGGGCGAAGGCATTCATGTGTTGGCGCTTTTTTTTGAAAGGTTGTGTTGGCTATTTACTTGTTTTCTGGATTTTTGCCAGGGAATGTGCTCGCAGTTCGGTACACTCAGCTGCTCAAAAAAAAAAGCTCGGTACACTCGGGACTCTTTTTTTTTGAGTAGGAATACCTGTATTAATAGTTAAGGAAAACGTACAGATACAGGTAGACCGTACAAGGATACGGAGTAGAGTTGACCATCCCAGATTGCACAGAGGTCCACAAGAAAACAAAAATTACATCTAGGTCCCCGGACCCCTTTGCAGGCCGAACTCGCCGGAGATCCCCGCCGCGGAGGATTGCCTGCCGGCTCCGGCTGTCGCACCACACCAGATCGGAGAGTGCTCCATCGCACGAATGCTTTGAAGCCGCAGTGGACACTCGTCCCAAAGAGCGAGATGAGGCCATCGCCGAGACGCCCATCGACCGGGGCCACACCCCGAGCACCCTGGATCTTGGAACATAGCTCGTTGTCGACGACGACCGCCGCCGCAGGAACCTCGAGCCTGAACCAACCACCAATCTTCCGCAAACCTAGCAGCCACCTCTGCACCTCGGAAGCAGAAAGCCGACGACCCCGCCATCCTGCGAAGGCAACGAGCCACTGTCGACGAACTCCTGTACAAAGACTCCACGTAGGGAGACCTATCTCCATGGGCTCGCCGTCGGTACCGGAGTGGAGCACCAACGGGGCGAGGAAGAACCCGCGAGGACTTATTCCACGCCGCCGCCGCCGCCTCGTCGACTGGAAACCTAGACCTAGAACCCCTAGGACTAAACCTAGACCCTACCCCGCCAGCCAGGAAGAGACAAGTGGTCTCCGCCACCTCGCGACGGCCCGCAGGCCATCGGAGGCGGAGGAGACCGCCGTCCCCGGCTGCGGCGGCCGAATCGCCTTTTTTCCCCCTTTTGCAACTGTAGCAGGAGAGGCTTCGAGAGGATTGGAGACGGTACACTCAGGACTCAGGTGGCACCTGAATTACAGGGGTGCAAAAATCAATGCGCACCGACTTCTCGGAGATACGCAAGTACTACGCAGATACACATGGAGAATTTAGTTTAGCTCTTGGTAATGGGGATCCTCCGTCAGAAATAGTACACACACAAAAGACGCCTATACACCGCTTCTGAATTACAGGGGTGCAAAAATCAATGCGCACCGACTTCTCGGAGATACGCAAGTACTACGCAGATACACATGGAGAATTTAGTTTAGCTCTTGGTAATGGAGATCCTCCGTCAGAAATACACACACACAAGACGCCTATACACCGCTTCTCTTCTCTTGGAGTCGGAATCTTTCTCTGCTGCAGTTGATGGTTCTGATCTGACGCTACAGTGCCCAAGCTCCTGCTAGAGCGAGAGCCGACGTCCCAGCACGCCATCGCCATCCCCTTCGTCGATGGCATGCTCGAAGTCGAAGTCGTCGTCCACGGGCGCCAAGAGCTCGTCCAGGTCCATCCCCGCGGGCCACAGCTCGCTCTCGTCGTCGACGGCCGTCATGTCCTCGGCCCCAAACTCCAGCGCCGACTTGTCGTTGCTGTCGGCGTCGCACCTCGCCGCGTCCTCGGCGGCGGCGCCGGCAGGAGGAGGCCCCTGCTCGTGGTCGTGGCCGCCCTTGGGCGACGACTTGTGGCGCGTGGTGCCGGCGAGCGCGTTGAGCTGCGTGGGCACGGGGTGGCAGTGCTCGGCCATGTACGTGACGATGAGCACCCCGGGCTTGGCCGGGCTGCGCTCCACCAGCTTCCGCGCCATGCACCCCTTCATGCTGCTGCACTTGTAGTACCCCCTGCAGTCAAAGCGGATCCCCCCCGTCGCGACAGGGGCGTGCGCGGATTAGCTCGTGCCCGTTGAACAGCCCGCTGGGTCAGCGGCCACAAGGTCAACTGCAAGCACGCCGTACTGGCATGTACTGCGATGCGATGGGACCGTGCTGTACTACAACATGTACGCTTGTGTGACGAACAGTGCGACCGACCGAGTAAGCTCGCTCGACGCCCAATTGGCATGGCGTGTGCGTTGACTTTTCATTTTTCTCAACACTATGGCATCGATGTCACGGGCTGGAGGGCTTGCATTTTCCGGCTTCAGAAATGAGAAATGGTCAATGGCGTTGGGATCCTACCAAGTTGAGTGTGCTCTGCAGTCAACGATGATAAGGCTTGCCTACGGGTAGCGGCAGCTCCCGGCGAGGCGCAACGCGTGGAAAGCAGGGGAGGCGAGCAAGGTCAAAGGCAGTTACCGGGGATAAGGCGAGCCCTTGATGGGCTTCTGGCCATACTTGCGCCACGCCCACGGGTCCGACGACGACGCGCCGCCGTCGGCCACCGGCATCTCGCGCACCACCTTCTTCAGCTGGCTCTTCTTGCTGCCAAACCACAGCCGGGGAGGGGAAAAGGAAAAGAGAGCAGAAATGAACTTCAATTTCGAACGGAATCTTGCGCTGCGATCTCTGTCGGCATCTAACGACGGAGCGCGCAGGCAGGTTTCGGTGGTGGGGTCGTACCTCCGTTTAGGCCGCGGCGTGCGCGCGCCGGCCTTCCGTCCAGGAGGCAGCGCCCTCTGCTGCGCCCCGGACGTCGAGGCCGCCGCCGCCGCCGCGGGGAAAGAGATCATCACCTCGCGCTCGCACGCGTCGTCCCCCGCCGCGCGCGCCCCCAGCGGCGGCGGCGTGGCCGGCAGCAGGAACGGCTTGCGGTCCAAGTCCAGGTACTCCAGGTCGTACAGCCGCGCCGCGCCCTTGGCCGCGGCCGGCGGCGGCGGCGTCGCCCGCTCGTGTCCCTGGGCCGGTGGCGCCGCACGCGCGGGCGCCGCCTCTCCACGCGCCGCCGCGGGAAGCGTGGCCGGCTCCGCTGGCGCTGCCGCTTCTTCCTCCGCCTCCTCCCCCGGCGGCGCGCCGGCGCCGCGGCCGGGCGGGTCCGGGTGGGCGACGCTGCCGCAGCTCCTGACGACGGCCTGCAGGTCCCAGTCGTTGAAGTGGTCCGCCATGACGAGCAGCAGCAGCAGCAGCACGGCGCGCATGAACACCGGCGGCCGGCCTCCCGAGCCTTCGACGCGTGCGGCGCGGTGCTCGTCTCGTCTGGGGAGGAGGACGAGGAGGGGGGGATGGGGTTGACTTTTGGCACTGGCGGTCCAGCAGCAGGCCGGGCCCCGCGCGCGCGCATATATACTCGTACGCGTACTTGGACGCGCAGGCCGGGTGGATACAATACAACGCGGTACGGCGCGCCCGCCCGGCCGCCTCGCCGCGATGCCAAGTCAACCCCGCCGCGGCAAGTGGTGGGCACGGCGGCAGGGATAGAAAAGAAGATCGCGCCCGGATTTGCACGCCCTAGGCGAGCGCGTTTCTTTTTGGCAAAATAGACGTTTTGATCCCTCAACTTTGATCTAAGAGTGTGTTTGGATGTCTATATTGGGGCTTGGAATTCCGAATTGGCATTGACAGCACCAAATACCGGCTGTTTGGATGTCGTGGAATTCAGAATTGGAAATCACCGCCAATACCAACTGGTATTCGTCTCACCCTCTCCCCCTCATCCTCGATGCCGAGCCAGACCCCTCCGTATTCGCTGGAATTGCTTCTTCCTCCTGTCCCTCGCGTTTCTCTCGCGCCCGACGTCCTCTCCGCCGGCGAGGCCGGGCCGCCCTCTCCTCTTTCCACCGGCGAGGCCACGCCGCCCTCTCCTCCCTCCGCCAGTGAGGCGCGCGGCCCTCCCCTTACCTCCGCCGGTGAGGCGCGCGGCCCTCCCCTTACCTCCGCCGGTGAGGCGCGCGGCCCTCGCCTCCCTCCGCCGGTGAGGCCTGCGACCCTCCCCTTACCTCTAGCGGTGGGACGCACCGCCCTCACCTCCCTCCGCTGGGGAGGCACGCGGCCCTCCCCTTACCTCGAGCGGCGGGCCGCGGCGCCCTCCCCCTCCCTCCTTCTGCCGGCGGGCCACACCCTTCCTCTGCTCCATGGATGCGGATCTGGATGGCTTGAAGGAGCTCCGGGGCGGAGAGCTCGAGCACGGCCGTGCCGCTCCCCTCTCTCCGTGCCGCTCCCCCACCACTGCTACGTCCACGGTGGCCCGCGCGGCCGCGTGCGCTGGCGCGTCCCCACACCGGTGCCGGTCGGCCGCGACGCAGAGCACGCCTAGCAGCTCGAGCTCGGCGCGCAGCCACGCCGCCATCCGCCGCCGTGATGGGTCAATTCTGAATTTGACGACATGCCCATCCAAACACGATTTGGTATTTGTTGGCTCTTTGATTTCTATCTAGTAATTCATCTACATCCAAACAATCACTTTGGCATTGTGACCCATTACCAAAGCTTGTCTGATTTGGTATTGTATCGAATTCAATGCCGAGGTATTGTATCGAATTCAATGCCGAGGTCTTCAATATCGACATCCAAACGGACCCTAAGGGTCAATTTCATCTCTCAACTTTCAGATAGTCCAATATAGTCCTTCAACTTTTGTTTTTGGGTCAAATTCACCATTGTGCTATATTATACTCCATAATAACATGATATTTATGCAAAAAGTCATCTTTCCCCTTGTCCCCTTCCCCTTCTAAATTACTCAAAAATTTATTATTGCTAAAAAATATTTAGCCAATGCAAGCAAATTAGTGTAGTGACATGAGCATTAGTGCATTTAGAAGCCAAACATCACAAGTGTTAAATTTGTAGCGTAGAAGTTTATTTATTCATGCATCGCATTGTATTGCGAGCGCATGAAGAGTGAAAATTAAAAGGAGAGAAAGAAGAAGCTAAGGGTAAAAAAGATTTTTTGTATTTATATAATGTTATTATGGAATATAATATCAGTATAAGGATGAATATGACCCTAAAATGAAAGTTGAGGGACTATATTGGCCAATTTGAAAGTTGAGGGACGAATTTGAGCCTTATAATAAAATTGAGGGACCAATTTGACTATTTTGCCTTTCTTTTTTTATAGGTGAGTCTTTGGAACAGTGGAAAGGGGACGCTGCCGCTGCTCCAGTGCCTGCCATGTACACTTGTCAATCCCTCAATGCCATTAAAATTTTAGTTAATTCCTTGATTGTCATTGACCCCACATGTCATAGACACAAAAAAATCCCTTCAATGTCATTTAGTAGCATTCAAAGAATTGGCGAAAATTTCAATAGCATTCAGGGAATTAACTCCTTGTCAAAAGGGGGCCGGGAGGCGGGCCCCCGCCGGTTGTCCACGTCGTCGTCGTCGCCCTTTCGTGATGTTCTGTTTGACTTCCATCCAAATGTCAAAAGGGAGAGGAGGGAGAGAGAGAGCGTGGGTGCGGGATGGGATGGAGCTCGAATCTTCGAGCCCGCTCACCCGCGTCGTAAAGGAGGCGGGCGGGGGAATAAAATGCGAGCTATAATATGTTTTTTCCCACGGTCGCACGCCCCTCTTGTGTTTTATATTTGGGTCCCCATTATTGGTCGCGCGCGCTTGACTGGTAGGGGAGGCAACTGGCAACCAGAATCCGCCGTCAGGCGTCAGTTATTCTCGCCCCGATCTGACCCTGCGCAATTGTCTGGGAGAGATCTGTAGGAGTACAGTGCAGCCGCTGCGTGATCTGTAGTTTATCGGGTGGGGGGCGGGCCGGGCCAATCGCCGCGGCGGCGAGTGGCAGGGTGACGGGGGAACGACGCGAGATGGGAGGATCGGAGGGAGGGGGAGGGGGAGGGGGCAGGACGTGCGCGGCCGCCCGGTGCGCGCGGGGCCGGAACGGGAGAGCGGCCTAGAGGGTCCTGGACCCGGCCGGTGGACGCCCGCCGCATCATTCGTGCCGGCCCCGGCGATCTCCCCCGACCTTCACCGGCGATCCACCGCCAGGTTCCGCGGCGGCCGCACCCGCACCGGCAGAGAGGAGGAGGGGTCTCCCGCTCCCGGCGGCGGCGGGCCTCGGCCTGGTGCGCGAGCCACGCGCAGCGCAAGTAGGCGCGCGCGAGCGAGAGCGACGGGTTCGGATAAGTTTGGTGTGCTGAAAAGAACACGCTTCGTTCTACCACTAGCTAGCTAGCCCAGTGCGTACTGTGTTCGGTCATGAACGTTGCCGCTGCCGGCGGATCGATGGATGGATGGCCACCACCTTCCACGGCTCCACCTCCAGCTTGTTAGGTCTGGTCCGTGGCGTGCTCCCGCTCCTCGGCTCAACCGGCGATGGAAGGGATGGGTGACACGTGACTGCTTTTTTAAGTAGGGTTGCGATCGGCTACCGTACCTGACGTTGATTGAAGCAGGGCTGGCATGTCCGGCCCGGTCCAACTGCACCTTTTTCAAATGGCTGCCCAGCACAGCTTGGGGTGCGATCAGCAGCAAGAGGATTAGAGGCCACGAGATGGAAACGGGGGTGAGGAGGCACCACCACCTGGTCTAAACCTTGGTTATTATATACAGTAATTGATTCCTTTTTCTTGCGAGATAACGACCGGCTATACGTGGTGCTGTTGGACAGGGGATGAACCATTGGTGTGTAACTTGGGGTGATAAAGGGTTTTAATTTTTTTGTCTATATAATCTAAGAGTCCGTCTCTAATTTTATACAATTTTGAGCTAAAATTATTAAAAGCCAAGTTGGATTATAAACGCTGTGTTCGCTTGGCTGTGGCTGATGGCTGGTGCTGATTTGTTATGAGAGAATACTACTGTTGACTGGCTGGTAGCAGGTGGTTGGTGCTGATTTAGTATGAGAGAACAATACTGCTGGCTGGTTGGCTGACAAACCAAGAACACATCGAAAGAGAGTATTAGGGCCATTATCCATTCCCACATATTTTCAATGAATTAATTCAGGTACTTGACTATCTAATCAGTGCCTAGGAGTGTTAATTAGTAATTCTTAGGTGCATCTTCAACCTCTTTGGTTCAAAATTTTGTACTACCTTTACAAATTGAGATATACTACAAAATTTTAAACTAAAGAGAGTTGGAGGAACACCTAACCAATTAAAATACCTATCGGTGCCCATACTCATGGAGCCCGTGAGCAGTTCATGCAAATTAAGAACATATTAATGTCTCTATCTATCATGCGAATTTCAAACGTCAACTTGACATATTTATTAATTCTTGAATATAACACCAATAACCGAGTTTGTCGTCATGCCCACTCACACGCTGCAAAGTGCAAACCGCTTTCCTAACAGTAACTATTGGACCGAGACGCACGGCAACGGAAAAGGCATCTATATATCCTGCTTCCAGCTTGACCCCTTTATTTACGATCGATCACTGCTCGGAGTGGGGTTTTTGCAGCCCTTGGAGATGCCGATCGACTGGCGATCCGCCTCTCCGCCTCTCCCTGTCGTGAGAGTCGTCTCCTGCACCGTGCAAAAAAAGAAGGGCCCTCGCAACTAGCAGATCGAGATGCCGCCGCCCGTGCACATGGTCGAAACGAGCTCGCCGCAGTTCTTGTGACGAACCGCCAAATTAAAACTCAAATTAAGCACAATGGTCGTCATTTGAACACAGCGGGCTCATTAGCTTAACGGTTTAATTTGGCGATCCTTTCTCAACCCACGTCCCGATCGAAACATCACCGATAGTCCCACGCGAAGATGGGCGCAGATGGTACAAACACGACACCAATTTTTTTTAAAAAAATATATATATACAACTATTATACATAGAACTTCACCTTAAGTTTTACATTCCAAGTTTGAATAACTACATAATCTACAAACTTCGTATTTCTGAAATCCAGGTCCAGCTAAAGGAAAGGGCCTATAACTACCCAAAAGTGTGCCTAGAGAGATCCCCAACTAAACATCCGGCTCCACGACCACCCATCCCTCTGCATCCCGGCGGATGAACTTGGCGCAGCAGGGACAGAAGTCTACATCTGTATGCCCTGAAATAATATTGGCAACAAACTCTGAGTATACTAATACTCAGCAAGGCTTACCCGACCAGTGGGTATAACTTAGCCCACATATCTAGACATGCAAGGTTTTTGGCTGGTGGATATTTTGCAGAAAAAGCAACTAAAGTAATTCCTTACTTTCATTATTTTAGCTTCAGATTTTATATAAATTAACTCTCATCTAATATTTGCAAAGACCTACTATAGCAATCATGGTGATGCAAGCAAAATAATTCGATGAGCTCAATATTTTATATAAACATACCTAACTCACATTCTACATTTTTGCTACGGTGTGACAAAGAGACCAAAGCCCTCATAACCGCGAGACACGGCGAATCGATCCGATTTAATCTTGCAAGGTGGACCTAACCAACACGGCACATATTTGCCCCGTCGGACTATACATACCAACCATTCCCCTCCCCGTCTCGAACTACAGGAACCAGCCCAACGACATATGGTCAGCCGAGCTCAACGTGAGACCACCAAAGTAAACTTATGCATCCCAATTCTCCGCGACTACTCGACTCGCCCCAGGAGTTGGGTGCGGGTTCCTGTACTTTCAAAGCCAGGCAGTACTCGGCTTACCGGTTTCGACTACCTCCTACTCCCGGCATACGGTTAGTACAGTTCAATCCCCGATCAGCACTGCCACATTCACCGGTCCTTAATCGACGCAGACGGGGCTAAGACACCCAGCAACCCTGTCCTGCTACCATACCTATCCATCATCCCCGCCCGGTCTCACATTTCCATATCCATTTCAAAACAATTCTCAGCTACTGAATCATATAAAGATAATAATGTATCTCGCGAGTAACCGGAAATTACTCGGCTCCTAACATCCTACATCTCGCGAGTGCAGGAGACCACTCGTCTTCTACCGGTAACATTAAGCTTAGCACATCTATCGTCCTATACATGCTAGTATAACTCAGGGAATCCTATGGATTCGTGCAACTAGGGTTCCAAACAATTCCTGAACTTAATGCACAAGTAGTAGAAATATACATAGGTGTCATAATTTAAAATACTAGGATGTGCACCGGGGCTTGCCTTGTGTCTGCTGCTTAACACTGGGGTCAGACGGGCCTTGGGCCGGGTGCTCACACCTCTCCTCTTGGGCTTGCGTCGTCTGCTCTTGTGGTGCCGCGATCACCTCAAAGACTGCGCCCTCAGAAGCGGATGCTACATGTATGCATATGAAATAAATGAGTGCAGCCTAAAAATGTAACTAGTTTACTTTAACTGACATACCTTGCGGACTGTCCGCCGTACTATCCTACCAACCCATCAGAGGCAACAACGTCTCTGGAACTCTTTCCCATTCTACCTGCGGACTGTCCGGCCACCCCTGGCGGACCGTCCGCAGTTCAAGTACTCAACCCACCAGAGACGGAAACGTCTCTGGACAATTTCCTAGACTCTACTACGGACTGTCCGCGCCCAAGTGCCGGACCGTCCGCAGTTCACCCATGTGAACCTCCAGAGACGACATCGTCTCTGGAACAAATTCAAGCCTCAACGGCGGACCGTCCGCTCCCCTATAGCGGACTGTCCGCAGTCAATCTTGCAAAAACAACCAGAGGCAACATCGTCTCTGGACAAAAACTAACCTGACCGGCGGACCGTCCGCGCCTCCCAGGCGGACCGTCCGCGATACCTAATTTCTAACCCTCGCCCCAGGCGGCAGCAAGGGCGGCGACGACGGCGACGGCCGTGCTCCTGCGCCGGCGACGCGCCATGGAAGGGGAAAAAGGCTGTGAAGCATAAGGAACTCACCACGAATCCATTCCCGCGGTCGGTTCGAGTGGAGGACGGCCGGAGAGGCGGATCGACGGTGGAGCAAGCTTCAAGCACCTCCGATGGTGTCCGGCGGTGGCGGGAACGATTCCGGCCGTAAGAAGCCGGTTTAGGGGTTCGGGAAGGTGGAGGAGGTGCCGAAGAAGGTTCCCACGCAAGGAATCAAGGTTTGGTGGGCGGAGGAGCGAGATCGAAGTAAGGGGCGACGATGACGCGGGAGCTCGAGCTCCGCTCGGCCCTGGAAGAAAATGGGAAGAAGAGAGGAATGACGAGTGGGTCCCACGACCTTCCAGATAAATATCTGGGCATCACCTCGAGCGGACCGTCCGCCGGCCCAGTGCGGACCGTCCGCGAGGCGGTTGTTACAGTTCTCTACACCGCCGCTGCCGAGGACACCGGTATACGTAAGCGACAGTTTTCGGAGACAGGCGCCTGGTCGAGCTCGCCAAGGGGTCGGGAGCTGCTCCTCGCCGCCGGTTGCTCGCGAGTTGCGGATCGGAGCTCGGTGGCAGCGGAATCGTATATATGCTCCTGCGTGCGTCGTTGCATGGTCCCGCCGCACAAGGTGTCGTCGTTATCACCTAATACTACTACTAGGCAAGAAAAAAGGGTTTTGAATTGAACTGAAAGTGCGTGAAGAAAATTTGGGAACCGGGAATACGGCTGATGTAGGCGCACGTACGGCGAGAAAAAGGGATAAAGCCAGGTCCACTCCATGTGTGGCGCTCTTTTTCTTTCTCGCTCCTAGTGGCTCGCTCGACAAGTAACGGGACGCTTTTGTAAGATGTCTCAATAGTTCGGTAACGATGGAATCGAAGGTACTTAGTGCTTGTGTTTTTTTAATCTGTAGTACGGTTTAGTGCTTACGTACACGTTAGTCAACTGGAATGTTCAGTGTGCCGAGACACGTTTGAGGCACATTCTAGAGAGGGCAGGAGGGGTCACTCCACTGGGCACTAGCCGGGCCGAAACTGTATGGGCCTGTTTTGCAGAGTTGAGTTACATGGGCTCACCGACAGACACTCGCAGGCCGCACCAAATGTCCCCGGAAAGTACAAGAGAAAATTAAAATTCGTATGTTTTGGGTGGGGTCGAAAACTTCAGTCCGTCACTCAAAGAGAATCTTGATATTTATAGTATAAAATAAAATATATTTACAATTTTTTTTGCACAGATGGATAAAGTGTGCCATGCAGCCATGCAGGCAATAAAGTGTGCATTCTATTCTTTACTTAAACATCACTCTTTATCAAATCCGCTGCACATTTATGATATATCATTATTCACACAATGCAGGTGTCCACCAAAGAAAAGGAAGAAAATCAGTGAAACAATCATGTGAGAGCAGCATTGTACCTATTCCTCCAGCACTTAAACAATGCATTTTCCTCCTAGGTATGAATTATACACTTATAGCTTATTACTTTTTTCAAAAAAAATGCGCTCATTCATAATTTATCTCTGTATTACAGTCAAAGTGCCTTAGTGAGCTTAAGTTCTGGAAATGGCTCAAACTCTCTCAGGTACGTGTCCAACTTTCAGTTCTGAGTCCATACTTCGAACATACCATACTTAGTATTTTTCCTCATATACAAACTCCATGCAAAGATCTGGAAGTGGCTCAAACCAACTTGATCCACTTTCCATCGAGTACCCTATGCTATCTACACGTGAAACAACACCACCACCTGCCACCTCCAAGCCACAAAAGGGAAGAAAGCTAAAGAGAAGGCAAAGGCAGTAGGGAACAAAAAGAAGAAAATTATTTCAGTGCCATCTGATAGTCTAGCAATGGGTACTAGAAGCAAGACCCCTCAAAAGCAAAGCCTTGCCTCACATACCAGAAGCAAAAGAAAGCTTCCACTTCCAGATCTGAATCGCTGGTTCATGTGGTTCTCTTCAGTTTCAGTGGCAATAATTGCAATTTTGCTAGTTCTTTTGTGAACCAAGTCTAATGTTAGCCTACGAGATGTAGTTGTTGTCTGGACTACAATGGCTGTCTGTTCAATAGCTTCTATGGATATCTATAACTGCTTGTATGGCTGCTGTTAGTACATCAAAAACTACTTGTATGGCTGCTGTTAGTACAACATAAACTACTTGTATGGCTGCTGTTAGTACAACATAAACTACTTGTATGTCTGCTGTTATGGACAACAGAACTATTTGTATGGCTGCTTTGTATGCCCAACAATGATGCTTGTATGAATATCCATGGATGTTTGTTCTGTGAAATGTGTATATCAATGCTTGTCATGCCTAAAAAATATGATTGAGATCATTATATATTTTTCATGGTCTGTGTATCATGAATCATAAATTACTGTTGGGCAATGATAAAAACAATGTTGTGTTGTTCTTTACTGCAATGTCATGGAAGGGATTAGAGACTAAAAAACAACCAGGGGTACTATTTTTCTTTTGACCCATCACTTAACAGTAACTTGACTGCTGTGTCATGGTAGTGGCAGATAAGGGAATGGAAATTAGAATTGATGGCAATGAAGGGAATCTCTAATTTTGGATAGCAATGAAGGGATTGGTATAGCTTTCAATGACATACAAGAAATTTACTCATGGTGCAATGCTGCAAGCATATCCGATGATGGGACGGACTGGCAATGGCTAGCTGTGCATGGCAGTGGCTGCTCGGTGCCGAACAATGATCATATCTTGACAGCAATGGCTATCAATTTGGTGATCGGCTAGTGCTGAATGTAACTTGTAAAGTGGCTGATCGTAAACCCTGCAACAGTGAATGTAATTTGGTAATTTTTTCTTATAATCATCAGCTCTTGTTCATTTTAAAAGAAATTAAATCAAGCTCTGGAGCCGCTTCTCGGAAAACAGAGCTGTGGCTGTAATTGTGTCCAATCCTAGCTATATATATATATATATATATATATATATATATATATATATATATATATATGTGTGTGTGTGTGTGTGTGTGTGTGTGTTCCTTTCTTTTTACAAGCCGAACTTTTTCAAAAAATTTAGCCAAGTTTAACATAAATTATATCCATATTTTTGAAAAATTATACAAAAAACCACACTATATAGATCTTTAAATATAACACTAATTTTATAAAAATTAATAATATATTTTTAAGAGCAATGAATGGTCCAAGTACGCTCTTGGTTACCTTTTCAAAACCTAATATGTCATATAAAGAGAAAAAAATGAGTATATAAAAATAACCAAATTAGTCCACTAAAGAAATAACCAAAGATGCAAACCCCAAAACACGTGCGCATGTTCGCAACCAACCACTGGAAACTTAGTCTGTCATCCACAGTGCAGATACGACTTGCTAGCTGTGTGGATTATACTTGTGTCGACTACTTTGCTATGATTGTATACACATATTGATCATCTTATGCTTCTGTTCTGAGTTAAACGAATCTAGTTAATACCTGCGAAACCCGTAGTAATACGCTCTGAAGGAGCGAGTGTTTCTACAAATATGGGAAATAATCATTTTTACTACGGTACGGTCCCCGTCTTAGGGTGAGCCTTTATGATGAAAATAACAATGCATGCTTGAAAAGGTTCTAGAAGAATTTTAAAAAGTAAGGGAGAGGAGTTGTCAGGCTTCATGGTAAAACAAGAATTCTTTAGAATTTGATAGTTTGCATAGTTCGATAAGGATGAGGAAAAATTAGAGTTAGATATTTTGTAAAGAAGAATGTTGCCACATCACAACACCACAACACATATGAGCACTTAAAAATAGAGGTTGGTCCCCTCCAATCTTGTGGTACCATGACATAAGAGATCAAGTAGGAGGTGGTATGGTAGCCATATCACATATAGTGTAGTTGTGTCATGGTAGTTAGCCACATAAAAAATGTAAGAGTCATGTGTTGTACTAAGTTATATAGATTTGTGTCGGGGATACCGATTTCTCAACAGTTTAGTTACCAGATTTTCATTCTTCTGTAACTCATGTCGAAAGCTTGTATCTGACATTTGTGCATGAGAGAATTGTATACACATTAATTTTTAATGTATATGTGAAATATAAATATATTGTTCATCAATGTATATGTGAAATATAAGTATGTTATTCCGCTTGTGCTACCTCGTCGAACACAATGACTATAGTACTAGTCTAAAGCCACAAGAGTGTCTGCATCCTAAGTTTTTTTTTCTCTGTGCAAACAATTGGAAGGCACATTATCTAGGTGACAGAACATCACATAATACTACACAATAATTAATTTCAGAAGAAAAAGGTAACAGATATAATTCAAACTTCCTTGCTCCTGAATATACTATGCATGGGGATGGTTGACCCATGGTTCGAACCAGAATCGCTCCATCGATCCAGCCGATTGAATTACAGAGAACTGGTTGATCCATTTGCAGTATATAATATGATTCGGTGCTCCAATGGTTAATGTGGATCGATCCACATGCTAATTAATTAGCTGTCGCAGTAGCCTGAGTACGCACGCATGTGGCCAGCAGCCGGCAGCACCATGCACGAGTTTCAAGCTTGTAGTGATGCAACAACACTATTTCATTTTTTTCCAAAAAAAAAACCGACAACAATACTATTCGAGAACAGCTAACATTCAGAAAAGATTAGACATCGAGTAATAATTCATCATCCAATAATCAGAATTTTTTACTCCATGTTTAAACTTGCATTCGGAATTTGATGATTTAGAGTTGAACGGTTCAAACATTGGCCAGAGGTCTTACAATTAATAGGAGTTTCTAGATAGAGAACAATCATTTGCTTCTATACAACAAAAGAAATAGCTGGTGAAGAGATTTATTGCATAACATCAAAGTATGAAGACCACCAGCTCAGGGCAAGACCACGAGCAAAGAGGCATGACCACAAGGGCAAGACCACCAGCTACTGACAGCGTATTCCAGCACAGGGTTTTATTTCCCGACCGGTAACCGGTAACCGCCGGGCTCCGGTTCCGGTTTACCGGACCGGTTTGACCGGTTACCGGTCGGAATCGGTGGAATTCAAATTTGAATTCAAAAGTCGCAGTTCAACCGGTTCGTACCGGTATACCGGCCGGTTTGACCGGTTTACCGGCCGGTTTGCCTAGTAATCGGTCAAATTCAAATTTTTTTTGGTTTAAATTCAAATGCCAGCAAAGTATACTAAATAAATATTTTTATAACATATTTTAGTCTAAATGAACCCTCCAACCCTCTTTTGTACTACTTTTACATTGTATTTGTATACTTTTGTATGCACGTTTTTTTGTTTAACTTCAAATCCCCGCAAACTATACTAAATGAACGAATTTTTGAGAAAATTTGACACCATTAAATTCGTCGCACCTTGAAGTATTTTTAAGAATTTTTTGGGAATTTTTCATTTTTTGAATTTAAATTTAAATTTTGAATTTGGGCTAGTTTGGTACCGGCCCAAACCGGAACCGGACCGGTTTGACCGGTAACCGGTCAAACCGGACCGGTTCCCACCGGTTAGGGAAACCCTGCTCCAGCATGGAACATACTCCAGCAACGTACTCCAACATCATGGAACATACTCCACCAACAACTCAGGGCAAGACCACCAGCATCCTTGATCCAAAACATGCTCCAGCCACAGCCATCCTAGAATGTATAGAAAAAATAGAAATCAAGAGACATACTCCTTTCCCACATAGCTTTTGTTTCTCTAGCAAATTACTTCTTAACAGCTTGACCATTACATTATTATTGCTGGCATTGTCCAAGGTTATCGCAAACAACTTATCTTCAATGTTCCATTCTTGAATGAACTTGAGGACTTCATTGAACATTGCAACACATGTGTGTGGTGTTCTCATAAAAGTGAACTTGACAATCCACTTGTGAATCTTCCAATCATCATTCAAAAAATGACATGTGATGCAAATATATCCAATTGTCTGGTTGGACGTCCACATGTCCATTGTCAAAGAAACTCGACTTTTGTTACTTTTAAGAACATCTTGAAGTACTATTTTTTGCTTTTCAAAAGCTTTCAAACAATCAGCCGAAATGGTCCTCCTTGAAATCATTCTGAAAATAGGATTAAGGCTGGAGACAAACCTTCGAAAGCCTTCATAGTCAACAATGGATAGTGGTAGCCCGTGAAGCGAGATCATCCGGGTTAACTCTTTCCTAGACACTTCTTGACTGAACCTCCAGTTGTCCAAAGAAACTCCTTCAGGAGACATGACAGTTGACCTAAGCTGATTGGCCATATTTGTCACACTTTTTCTAACCTTGCATCTCTTCAAATGAGTGCTCATGGCGCTGGTTGCTACACCTCGCTTAGCGCTGATTTCAGCACTGCAGTGTTACATTGACCTTTTGTAACAATACCACCCACATGGATTTTGCTAACTCATTCCAAACTTTGGATCTGAATTGCCTATTTTCCTCACCATATAAGAAACCACTAACCATTGTTGGTTCAATTCGACCATCAACACATCCAGCCCTATCTTCTTCATCCATCTCATCCTCCCAACCATCTCCAAAGTCCTCATTCTCCCAAACATCACGGAAGTCCTGACCCTCCCAACCGTCACCCATGTCCTGATCCTCGCCATTACCAATGCCCTAGTTGTTCTCTCCATCACCAACAAGCTCATTATCACCATTTGGTTGTACTGCATTACTGGACTGAACTTGTTCAACTTTCGGAGCATTGTTATTGAGGTCTACTCCTTCAACTACTTCAACTAGTGGAGCACCGGTTGCCCGAGGCGTTCTCTTTTGCTTTCTACCACTTGAGTGTCCTTCTCCAACTCCTTGGAGGTGTGGCACATCCATCATCCTATCCACTTCCACCTTGCTGCAGCAAGTTAAAAGATTAATCAATTATCATAAGAAATAAAGCATACTAACAGTTTGGTATGGACAAAGAAGTGTTATAAGACAGCATGCAAAATAAAAAAACTAGCTAAGTGCTAATCTGATCCAAATATCATGCTCCAGCCACAGTCATCCCCAAAAAATGAACCACAGGCAGCAAGAAGAAACCTGTGAACAAAATAATAGAAATGAGATACTGCAGCTTTGCAATTCTATGTATACAACATGCATGGTTGGGTCATCAGACCATATAGACGGGATAGAGAAATCTAGCATAACAAATAAATTACTAGACTTGATGAACCTATCAACATTACTAAGAGCCAAGACATTAGCAATTTTCAGATAGCATTAATTTGTTAACAAGTCTTGCACCGTGACTAAAGAAATGAATTGATCAGAAGCAAGCCAAAGCAGATTGCAATAATGCATATCGAGGAAGAATAAACCAAACACAATAAATTGAGCATAAGCATTAATTACATATGAATCATTGTATGCGCAGCAGCAGTGTCTGTATTGTTGCAAAACAAGCTGCTTGGTCGTTCTCTATCTACTTTCCTCTCCTCTTGCCTTATCCCTCTACTTTTTCCCCAAGAAATAGAGTAGTAAGTCCTCTACAAACTAGAACAATATTCATGGCCGTCAAATTAAATCACTAGAAACAGACAAACACAGCACAAGTTCAGTACCAATGGAGCCTCACGATTGGTCAATTGCAATCATGAACTGTTAGCTGCAAAGCTCCGTCAGGGAGGAGACTGACTTATAGAAGCTCTTGGAGGCACTGACCAGGAAGACTCAATAGGCGTTGCTGGCACAGGGCAGTTGTCAGGGGATAGGGCAGCTGCCGGAGTGGAGGGGGTCGTCGACGAAACGGCGGAGCGCAGCAGGGATCTGCTGGCGCCCGGAGTTTGATAACGGGAGTGAGGAAGACGCTGATATAGAGAGACGCGGAGCTGCTGTAGGAGGGGGGCGCCTGGACGGGCTACGGTACGGTTGGGGTGCGCCGGCGTGGCCGTCCTGCATGGCCGGTTGCCGGCGGAGAACCTAGTGGTGTCTCCCTGAGCGTCGTCGCCGCCGCCGCTCGGAAGGGAGCCGCGATGGGGTGGGTCGAACCGATTGACCCTTTGGTTTAAGTGGTTCCGATCCCCAGAACCAGAGTTGCTACGTGGTTCCAAAATGGGCGTTTTTTTATTTTTATATTTAAAAAAATAAAATTTTAAAAATATATGGCGAATAGGAAAAATTTTAAAAATAGGTGCCTGTCACCCTCCTTGGGTCCCGGCGTCCAGGACGCATTAAATAGTGAACTTGTAAAATCGATATAAAATCGTAGAAAAATAAAAAAAAATACAAACTTAACTGTTATGGATTCTATGAAACAAGATCTATAACTTTTGTTACATAAAGTTTTTCATTTGATCAATGTATCTTGCTCTATTTTAAATACAAGTTTAATGCATTTTTATTTAAATCTCAAGATCCATCCTTTGGATGCATGTCATCTTTGGCCAGAGTGTTCCATATGGTGAGCATAGGCTTGTACAAAATTGGTAGGCCCAGAAAACATTTCTAGAATAAGATTTTAAATTAAATCTTGCAAAATGTCTAGTTTAAATGGATTATTTATCCATGCTGCTATACTGAGTATTAGAAGCCATAACTTTTACAGTACCATTATTTTATTTCCTAAGAGCTATAAAAAAAGTTTGGTAAATTTTAGATAAGCACAACTAGACCAAATGAATTATTTCAGATTTTTCTAGGTACAAGAACTATTTTTTTTTGATTTAGATACATTAATCAAATGAAAAACTTTATGTAACAAAAATTGTAGATATTATTTCATAGAATTCAGAACAGTTGAGTTTGTATTTTTCCGATTTTTCTATGATTTTATATCGATTTTACAAGTTTATTATTTAATGCACCCCGGGCACGAGGACCTAAATATAATTTTTTTTAAACATTTAGGTCCTGTCGCCCATTGGATGGGCGACAGGCACCCTGTCGCCCATTAGGGGGTGACAGGCACCCATTTTTGAAAATTTTCCTATTCGACATATATTTTTGAAATTTTGTTTTTTTTAAATATAAAAATAAAAAAGGCCCAAAATGGAGCCTGTTAGGATCGTCTTTGTGGGCCGGTTCGGCGAACCATCGGTCCGAACCGCACCACCCCCATCAGGAGAATATACCATGTGCGGACGTTAATAGGTACAAGACCAACACAACGATGCGGAAAACATAGCTCCATGATCGAAAAACTGTGATGATATAGTAAGTTACTTGACATCCTCCCACTCCACGGATCCTAATGTGCTAGTCTAAAAGCAAAGAGAAAAAATTAACTATTGTGATGCATATGTAACAGAAACGATAACTGCATCTAAAAAAATTGGTCCACAATATCATTCATAGCTGACCAGGAATATTGTAGATACCAGAAGTGAATAGGGAGTGGTATGATCAAATGAAGACTTTCTAAGAACAAGAAAGAAGGTTAATACCTATTTCATCCAAGGGAACCGCTACCTCCAGCTCTTGGATTGGGCTTCGTCATTCCTTCGGGCTTCCTCCTCCTTCCATGCCTACTCCAGCCTTGTGGTCTCTTCATCTATTTGCTCCGAGTACCATTTTAGGAACTTATTCTCATTCTTCTCCCTTTCAACATTAGCTTCCTTCTACATGAATGTTAGTCTAGTCGGACAAATGCATCTAACGATGGTAGTATAGAGCAATCCAAACGTCCAGCCGAAGCTTTGGTTTGTGCATATCAAGTTATATTAATCATTGATGCAAACTTTTACATATTCTCAATAAACTTGAAAGTTCTCCAATGAGATCAACTGACCTATGTTGATCCTACGGTGGTGAGGCATCTGGTGGGGCATGGTTGTTCTAACGGCACAATTTTTGAAAGGATTTTGATGTCGCCTAGAGAGGGATGAATAGGATTTTGTGTAAATTACAATATTTAATTGCAATTGTCAGCACTCAACCGGGTCGAACAAAAAAAGCACAACAAAATCAGAGTTACTTCCCTCCTCGAGCTCTAGCACAAACCAATGTTTCTGTAGATGATTTCAAGTATTTATAGCAAGTCACTGCACACAGAAAAAGCACACCCAAGTAGATCAATGCAGAATTTAACAAGTAAATGCTAGAGAGTAAAGTGTTGAGACAAACCAAATGTAGACACGAGGATTTATTTCTCGAAGTTCGGAGTCACCACTGTAAACCATAAGTCTGCATTGAGGAATTTGTTGGGCCTGAGTCACTTGAGCTCGGTCTATTTCAACTGTTACTTGTTTCCACTATATGTGATCTTTTTCCTTGTGGAGGTAAGATCTCAACCTTCACAAACTTGCCCCTGCTCACCACAAGCTCGGGAGCTAGCCAGCGACGCTTAGCCATCTAGGAGGCTTCACCTCCAAGAGTAACAAATGTTTCACGAGTTGCCTTGATGTCAACCACAAATGCTCAAGCTTATGAATGACCTCTAGTATTCTCTAGTTGCTCTCACACAATCGATCTCTCAACCCAACTTAAGGATTTGCTACTAAGTCAGCTCAACTCACAAACAGTGGTCGGGGAGAGCTTGCCAGTCAGGGAGAACGCTTAAGAAATCTCAGGATTGTAGAAACAGCAACTCATGAAAGAGAGGGCCAGGGATATAAATACCTATATTACCAAAACTAGTTGTTGCTTTGTCAGATTCAGACCTGTTCAGCTTGTGCTACCCTGTCGAAAACAATAACTACAGTACTAGTCTAAAGCCACAACAGTGTCACGTTGTTGTACAAAGCCACGAGAGAATAAAGCAACGAGTAGGGCAGCACCGTCTACATTTTTTTGCCATGGTGGGACCCAATATAATTTTTACCATTATAACATTTATTGTAGCTATGGACTCCCAACTGTGGACCCGCCCCTATAGGATGTTTTGCCAAATACATTGTGGTCGCCCTAATGTTGAGAAAAGAAATTTATGTTTGGCACAAATATTCTTGAACTCTCAATATTTTATATGATTTTTATAGATACCCTTCCTCTCACCACCCTCTATCCAGACAGGTGGGTCCAATGTGAGAGGTATGGCGCACCCGACTCAGGTGAAAAACATTTTAAATTTTTTCACTCTTTATAGTATAGATATAAATTAGTGAGGTTAAATACGTGGTATAAATAGCCCAAGGTTGGCGCTTGCCTGCGAGGCTGCAATAGTACTTTCTCTGTTAGGCCAGTCTCAATGGGAGTGTCATCGACACAGTTACCAAGACCAAAAACTAGATAATCGTGCCAAAGGAGTGTCATCACTGTGACACTCCTATCACATTTCATGACATTCTTCATCCTCTCTCTTCATAAAAACTTTGTCACATCAGCAAATTTAATGCTCATGACACTACTATGATACTCCCACTGAAACTGGCCTTATATGTCACGATTGAATTAAAAGTGTCATGCCCTAAAGATTTCCTAATTCTAACGTAGTCGTAACCAACTTATTTTTCAGTCATTGGGCCGTTTGATCGAAACGCAGCTATTTGCATTGGTCTAATATTGACGGTGAGTAACTTATTTTTCAGTCATTGGGCCGTTTGATCGAAACGCAGCTATTTGCATTGGTCTAATATTGACGGTGAGTAAATGTTCTATCAGTTTTGCTTACATAATAAAGAACAACGTTCTATTTATTCAAAACAACAGAATTTCTATTTATGTCCGTTGATTTTGTCAGCCCAAATAGCAGACGCAGACGGAGCAAATACTTGTCAAAATGGTTTAGTACCGTACAAATTTTGACTAGTTCAAGTTAAGCCAAATCTGACACGTTAAGTAGACAAATGGCGGCAGCACCGGTCATGCAGCAACAATTCAAGCATATCTTTCACTATCAGTATCACTGCCAGCTTCATCAATGACCACTTGATAATATGAGATCAACCTAGCAAGTCTTCAGTCATTCCTTGTGAGAAACCAGATACTTTTGACAGCTGATAATTATGCCAACAAAGCTATTCATAGTATATAACGGATACATGCCTCCAAACCCTATGAACTGTCTGCCTTATTCTCATCTGTTTTCTCTTGCATCTATCCCACTACCAGGGCGTGCAACCTGACAGAAATGGAAGCAAAAACATCACAAAGAGGGTTATATTTGTTTCATGCCTTGTAGTGCTCTGCGCTCAAGTCACCCCATCTGACATTATACTTTGCAGCAAGATAGTGGGCGCCGACAGGTCCACGGCTTCCATACGGGTAGAGCTCCGGAGCAATCCGCTTCTCTTCCAACTCCTTCAGAAGGGGTGTGAACAACGACCATGCAGCATCCAACTCATCTGAGCGGATGAAAAGCCTGCGCTCTCCTTCAATGGCGTCAAGCAAGAGCCTCTCATAAGCATCCGGTATCTCCTTTGAGTACCTAAAACATATCATAAAATACTTAATAGGTAATTAGTGTGACAAGAAAGTAATCATTTTAGAAAGGAATGACAAATACAAGCATGGATTGATGAAATTCATAAGCAAAATATATCATGTCTGCTACTCTGCTGCAAGGTTAAGGAAACCACATGAGACCCTGTAAACCAGAGTAAGGCCCTACTAGTTTTTTTCAGAAGGCCCATCCATTTTACCCCCTAATACGCCGACAATTTACATGCATCACACAAACAGATATTAGATGGTTTCTAATAGATTTGCCAAGCATAATTGAAAATTTTGAAGAAAAACAAAGCACCGGGAAAAAAAATCAAAACCACCGCAGAAAAAAGAAAGCAAATGTCTGGCCACAGCATACGAGAAGAGAAAATGATTGAACCAGTTTTAGGAACCATGACTGCAGGCTGGACAAAAACTCATGGCTCGCTAGCTCGCTCGGCTCGGCTCATTGAAAAATGTGACCGAGCCAAGCCAAGGTTAGCTCAGGTTTTTATCGAGCCAGCTCGAGCTGGCTCGCGAGTTGAATCGAGCCTAAGGCTAAAACCAAAGTTTGTAGCTGGACCAGCCCAATATCCGCTGAAACCCTAACTCCCACACCCCTCTCCCTCAGCCTGAGTCCCGATTCCATCTCTCCTCGACTCCCACCCCCTCGCGGCCTCGCCTTGCCCTGCCCGCAGCCGGCCTCCGCCCCTCCAGCCAGTTACCCCTATTTTTGCTATCTATAGATTTGGTCAAAGCTAACCAAGTTTGACTTAGGACAAACCTAATACGACATGTAAATAAAAACTGAGGGTGATATCACCGCAAGATGGGTGAAATTAGCCCAAACAATGCTCAATCATCCTCTTCTACAAAAGATACTAAGAGCCCATTGGCGTCTATTTTTTTCCTAGTGGATTCCAAACCTTTTTAGAATCTAGTGCTATAGAAAGTTCAAAATCTGAGTTACTTATCTACCTAGATGAAGCAAATGACTCCATTGATGACAAGAACTTCAAATAACTGAATTATTGGAAGGTCAAAACTCATAAATTTCCCGTGGTGGCAAGTATGGCAAAGAGGTTCTTGCCTGTCCCTGCTAGTAGTATGTCATAGAGTCTACTTTCAGCACTAGAGGAAAAATTCTTGATGACTAAAGGAGCTCTTTGAAGCCATCAACAGTTCAAGCATTAGTTTGTGCTTCTAGTTGGATACGAAGTTCTAAGAGTTTTCCTATTGTTTTGGTATGTGAACATGTGCTGCTCATTTTGAACTAATTTTATTTATTGTTAATTTGTGCTATGCAATACTAACATTGGGCTATTTTTTTAAGGGAGAAGGTGATGATGGTGACATTGAGTCCATGGAGTTCCCAAAATGTGTGGTCGCAGGCAACAAGTAACTTAGTATTGCCATGTATGTGTACAAGTATGCTGCCATGATATTTCCATTATGTGCTGCTCATTACCTTTCATTTGGAATTGTACATTTCAGTAATTGCAGACTACTTTTGGCCAATGGAGATGGAGTCATGGAGAGATGGAGAGGAGAGGACACCTTAACAAGAATGTGCTGTTAGCTGTTAACTTTTGGCTTGGAATGTATTGGATTGCATGTACTTTTGTTTGTGTGAACTCCTAAACTCCTGTACTTTTTGTTGAACTTGAACTCTTATGATGGCTGCCTGGATGGACCTGGAAGTTTGGACTTGTCACTTGCTTGCTCACAGCTCATTATGCATATGCTGTATTGCTCTATGTGTTTTGGATTGTTGGACACTTGGCTATTATTACTCTATTAGTGATAGCTGGTTTGTTGCCTTCCGCATATTTGAATTGTTGTTGTTGCCATTGCTGCATTGCATGAACGAGCCAGCTATGCACCTGGCTGGTGGCTGCTTTTCGAGCTGGCTCACAAGCTAAACAAGCCAGCTCAAGCTGGCAAATGAGCGGAGCCAAGGTTTTAGCTAGCTCTGATATCGAGCCGAGCCGAGCCCGATCCGAGCCGAGATGAGCCGGCTCGATATCCAGCCTGGCAGCCTTATGCAGACACAACCAACGCTGACAAACATGATGCAGGTAGACAAACATCAGATAACTGAAAAGGCTGGAAACTATATTATAGTTTTACTATTAAAGAACTATCACAATACTATAATTTTATTAGAATATAATTATATATATTATAAAAATTATGGTGCCTCACAATAAAAGGGGAATTCGCACATAAATTTTAGAACAAAGCTATTGTTCGTCATATGGACAAACTTGGGAAACCAACACACTTTTAATTTGGCCAGAATTGGCACATACCTTAATTTTGCTACCACTAAGACACAAAGAGGACATGAGACAGTAAGGGAAACATTGGCACAAATTACAGACAGGGTACAAGAATTTTTTTTTTCAACCAAAATGCTCTTTAATTGAAAAGATCAACTCAATGTAGTAGTCTTAATCAGCTGACACAATTTGTCTATAATGCTTCGGACGGCATTGCCATGACAGTGAATTATAGAACCAATCAAAAAGGCTTGCGCTGCAAGGGCACAACATGTTGAATTGTTTTAATCACATTCTACTTGACACAGTTTCAGGAAGAACTGACAGTTTTAAGGTCTGGCAAATGGTGAGAAGACATGCATAGCATAAACATTACTGATAGCTAAATATTATTCATACACCACAAAAGAGTTCATAAAACATCGGAAGCATCATCAAACTATATCCCAAATTAAATCAAGGAGCAACCAGGGAATACAATAGAAAGTGGAGTGAGTGACCACTGAAATAAAATCCAAGGAAAATAACTCATACTTCAATAGTAGTTCAGCCTAAAAAATAAACAGAAACAAAGAAAAAAGTGATTTGGGATTTGGGTATACCATAAAATAAAAATCGTGGTTTACAGACATAATTGCTATAAAAGTGATCTTACCTTGCTGCATAATGGAGATTCAAGTTACTCCTATCTAGTCGCATGCCAAGACCGGGAATCTTGTTGTTAATCTTTAGGTAAATAGCTTCATCCGGTTGCACACGAATCACAAGCTCATTTGTGGCCCTATCAAGATCTGTGCCAAAACTCCCCTTGTAGAGATTTCCAGGAACATGACGGAACTGTACCCTAATCTCAGCTCTGAAATTTGTTCGATTTCCATGTAAGACTCTTTGCTATGCAAAATAACAAAACATAAAGATTTTTTTTCTTTTTATTTTGACATGCAAAAAGAAGAGATTTGTGAACAAGCTGTTTGTGTTGTGAATAGAAAGATTAAATTAAGAAATATGACCCAACATTTCCTTTTCTTTATCTCAAAGTAAGTCAGATGTGCTCTGATTACAGATTTACATAAAAAGAACCTGCTTTACCAAGTAAATAGAATATTTAGGCATCATCTGTTCAGGCAAATACATGACATACCGTTTTGTATGCAAAGCTTTCCCAGCTTTCATAAGAAAGGGAACTCCATCCCATCTAGCATTATTTATGAAAAGGGCAGCAGCAGCAAATGTCGGAGTCACACTATCCTTGGGCACTGTCTTATCATCAGTATATCCAGGGTAACTAGTACCACCTTTTGTGTGGCTTTTATATTGTCCTATTACCACATCTTCCAATTGCAACGGCTTCATAGAACGCAAAACTTTAACCTGGCAGACAGTACAGAACTCATGTCACACGACCCTTAAATGTTGATTTAAGCATGCACATGCATGGTAAACACATGCATTACATAGACAATAAGGTCACTGTAGTCTGCTTGAATTATAATCAAAAGCATGGTTCATAACGCGTCATCCAGGCATGCTCGGGGTCCTGGGCACCTGCATTGCCTTGCCAGATTGCTTATGATGTCCACCTTAGGCACAAGGCGTCACCTGGGCATCCTGAAGGATGTGGCCCCAGCACCCTGCCCCTGTCTGCGATTGTGCGTCCGTTGGTCCACGGCCCTGCCTACAGCCCTTCTTCACGAGTGCATGTCCGTGGCCTCATGCATCTACGCTGGTCTGTGACCCTGCTGTTCCGCACCTCTCCACCAGTCCGTTCCTCTCCCCTATTCCCTCCTCTTCGCCTCTCTACCAGAATCCTCCTGCCTCAGCTTTGATGCTTCATCCCCGACTCTCAATTTGCTCTGCTGTGTGCCTAGTTAGCTATTTTCTCCCTGGTCTTTCCTCTCCTCTCCTACTTGCTCTGCTCTACTCTGCTGCTTCTACTTGGCTGTGTTCTGTTCTTTTCTGCAATTATAAAATTGTGTGCTCTTGTTCTTTGTGCACCGCAGCCAACAAGGCAACAATAATGGAGAGTTCTGTGGCAGCCAAGTACAATCCCAAGACTGATCTAAAACAAAGACCAGCAAACTCAAAAGATACAGGGCCGGGAGTATGGCTATTGGGAAGACCTAAGAAGCAAGATAAGATGACATGTAAGGTGTGCAATAAGAGGATTGCAGGAGGAATTAAAAGGTCTAAGAAACATCTAGCTGGTGGCTATGGAGATGTGCTTCTATGTTCAAAGGTCAGCACTGAGCTAAGGAAAATGATGGGAGAATACTTGGATGCCAACAATAATGCTAAGGATGAAGAGCAAGACGAAGATGAGTTTGATGATTGATATTGAGAGCTGAGAGATTTAGATTTATGCATATTGCTTTTGCCTTGTGCACTACTCCCTCCATCCCAAAATAAGTGTAGTTTTAGAAAATTTCAGACACATTACCCATCCAAAGAAATGACTTTGTTACCCCTAATTACTTCTAGCAATTGTGATTGAAAACCGTGTTATTTATTTGGTTTTCTGGATCCTCAACCTCAATGAATGCATATGTATTGGAACTAGCAAAGTAATATCTACTAAATATTTGATTGGCTCTGCGTTTTCCTATACAATGCTTTCTTGGCACATTGTATTGCTTTAATTAGATGGATCTCATTACAAGCTAAAACTACACTCTTTGTGGGGCAAAATTTGAATGCTAAAACTACACTTATTTTGATGGAGGGAGTACTTATTTATGTGCTACTAAATTCCATTAGCATAGTATGTTTAGGATATGTCTATTGCGTCGGCTAGCTGCATGCCTTATGCGCCAAGGCATTGTGAAAGGGGTTGGTCACCACACGTCGCCTTAATGCCTAAAGAACCACGGTCAAAGTGATTTTGAATGGAAGAAATAAAGAATCCCTGCCTGCCTAGCTAACTCTGTATTTGCATGGTCATAACAGCCATTTTAAATTTAGAACTGCAATCCGTAAGTAATATAATTATGTAATAATCCATGCCTACAGTTGTTGTTGGAGCATGGCACAGACCTTCTCATTTCGTATATCCTCTGCTTCCAAACTAATAGGAGTTTCCATTGCAAACAAGGCTAGTATCTGAAGGAGATGATTCTGCATTATGTCTCGAATAATACCGTAGCTATCAAAGTATCTGCAAGTGGAACAATAAAATAAGATACAATCTTATGCAATTCAGTTCAATTAAATAACCTTCAAAATCGTACCCTCCACGTCCTTCAGTACCAAAGTCTTCTGAGAATATAAGTTGCACATTTCTTATATACTGCCTTGACCAGAGAGGCTCAAAAACAAGATTTGAGAAGCGAAGGACAGATAAATTCTCCACCAGTTCCTTTCCCAAGTAATGGTCAATCCTGTAAGAAGGACCATAAAATTCATAAGCTTTTCACAAGCAATTACTATACATAATGTCTGCATTCCCTCTTTTCTTTTCATTTGTTACACTTTTTTATATTTGAAGAGTATTAGAATCAGAATAAAATGTTTAAGTTAGCAATACCAGAAAATATTACAAATTCTGTCAGATGCTTGTATCACCTGAAAATTTGGTCTTCTACAAGGTACTGCTTCAGACCTCTTGTTAATGCAGCAGAAGACTCTGAGTCACGGCCAAAGGGCTTCTCAACAATTACTCTTGTCCAACCATTCACCGAAGATGCTGATTTGCTTGCACATTTTACAACATCCAAGAATATATTAGGAGGTATTGACAAGTAGAAAAGGCGGTTAGAAACTCTGGAACCCTGCAGCAGCAGAACAGGAATTTGATCAGATCACAGATAATTAGATCTTTTTTAAGATTTCAAAACATACAAATTTATCTGGCATCAGCTTTTCTAAAAGAAAGGGTTTTCAATCATTCTCTGTAAATTCTAAATGCCAGAAGTTTACCAGTATAGACATACCCTGTACCTCTTTTTAGATATATGAGTGGATTTTAAAATATAGAAATTTGTTTTTGCATTAGCTTCTTTAACAGACAGGATTTTACCATCATGCTTGGTAAATTCTATGTGCCTTACTGGTACAGACATTCCCTCAAAGGAATATACATGCACAATGAAGATGCTATATTTCAAGTGAGATGAAACAGATGAGAAACCACATGTTCTGGAAACACCATTGTGAGGGAATAAGACACCATCAGAAAATGAAATGTAAAAGAACAAGGATTATCAACAAATAAGGATGCCTAATTCAATGAAAAACGCATCCAAATAATTAGAAGCAGGACAACTTCATGGCTACAAATAAATCAATGGTGCATTCTCAAATTGACTTAAATAGAAAAATGCACAAACC
Organism: Panicum virgatum; assembly: GCF_016808335.1. Classification (NCBI taxonomy): domain Eukaryota; kingdom Viridiplantae; phylum Streptophyta; class Magnoliopsida; order Poales; family Poaceae; genus Panicum; species Panicum virgatum. The sequence continues at coordinate 47,009,728 of NC_053149.1, forward strand.
TCATGTTGCTTTAACTTCTTGTCCAGATCTTTGAAATGCTCTTCTGAATCATATTGGCCTGAATGATAGAAGCATCTTTTGAGGAATTCATCCATTTTCTCACTACAGTTTTCCCTAAAAGAGACAGCACAGTTTGGCAACCACTGAGGAAGTGCATTTACATTTTAAAAGTTTTTTTTTTGATTTTTTGCTAAAGGATAGTCATAAGTTAAGATAACAAATCCTCTCTAGTACCTTTTATCTATTCTGCAAGTCAGTGTTTTGCTGACCATGTTCCTCAGTTCAGCATCTGTCATCTTGCTCCGTGCATAGCCAAAGATGGTGAAATGCTAGAGGACAAAATACTGTAATTTAGATTTGACAGGAGTAGGTGCAAATGCTTTCATAAATGGAGGTATATACACGTGCCTTGGGAAGGCAATCTTCATAGTAGAGAGCAAAAAGAGCAGGAAATATCTTCTTCTTGGCAAGATCACCAGATGCTCCAACTACAGTGATGCTAACAGTAGAATCGTCATTCTTGGATAGAGCATTCAAGTCTTCAAATTCATCTAGCGTGATTTCTGAAGGGGAGCCGTTTTCCACCTTTGGTGGGGTCGTAGGTGTGACTGCATTCTTCACATTGGGATCCATGGGAGCTTTCACTGATGATTAAGGTATGTCAGATGAACTATTGTATATTTGTATATCAAAAGGCATCATCATATGAAACATTCACTATGCACTGAACATTTTCGACGAATTAAAAATGAACTGTGTTTGTAGTAATCAAAGTGCCCAAACCATGACACAGGACACCTTTTACAATTACTACTACTTTTTTGCCTTTCTATCCTTTTTATTGTGGCTCTTGTTGGGTTTCATTTCATCTGTAGCGTACCCCAAATACAAGGTTTTGTTGTTGCTGTTCAGTGTTCACAGCAACTAAATTTCTAGTCTGGGTGGTGCCAACTGGAATAGTGGTTGCAAACTTGATAGGGCACAAGGTGATGCAGAAGTTGCAAACATGAAAGTGCACAGACTGAAGAAAGAAACGGCACCAACTGAATCATAAAAGGACACTATCACTTTTGATCTGAAATTTTGAAAGACAATGCAAATACGAAACACTTCCATGCACAAAAACAGAACAATGACATATCATTCGTGTCAACTGGCATTATAAGCTGGGACAATGGCATTATGAGCTGGGACAATCTTCCTCAACACTGTCCTTTCATGCAAGCAGTCTGTACCAGTCCGTACTGCAACTTATTTGGTCTGGGCTCTAGTTTCAACAGATAAAAACAGAACGAAGCTGTTATAATGCGAGGCCCAGATTTATGTCGAGCATCTAGGACGCAAATACAAGGGCATCGGATGCTATGTGCCAACTTGGCTGCGTCTCGATTTCATCCAACCGCAGCATGGTACCAGGTACCAGTCGAATTCAGGAAACCATCCATTCCTAACCGAACAAAATTAAAACACATAGGGGAAGAATGAACTAAGCGAGCAAAAGAGGACACACACCTCCCTGAGGGGCGACGGCCTGGATGCGCCAACATCCGGCGGCGGCAGTTGACCTCCCGAAGCCGCATCTGGCGAAGGAGACGGCGGCCATCGGGGACGGCGGCGGCGCCGCGGCGCGTCGGGCGGCGGCGCCCGCGGGGCACCTCATGCAGGAGAGCGCCATGGATTGGGCTTCCTCAATCGGCGGCGCGCGCGGCTTCCTTCGGAGGGGACGAAGAGTCGGGGGTGGAAAGGATGGGACGACCAGCTGGAGAAGGGGCGTCCTGGCCTCCTGGGGGTTTTATCGGGCGTATCGAAGGACGGAGGGGGACGAGGCGACTGAGGAACAGAGGCGACAGGGTCTCTTGAGATCGCCGAGGGGCAGCCGCCAGCCCGCCAGCCGGTCAAGCGCAGCGCAGGCAGGACGCGCGCAAATAAAAAATATGAGGATGCTTGCGGGCAGCGCCGCAGTTTCGTTGGCCTCGGGTCAAAAACGCAAGAGCTATTCCTCTCATGTGCAAGAAATACTAGGAAAAGTGGCGCGCTAGGACCGTCCACAGCGATAGGAGGAAATGGAGGAGTAAATCTACTGTTTGGCACTGTAGATGTACTGTTTGGCACTGTAGACAGAGAAGCCGTGGGAAACGAGGCAAGAGCAAATTTGCTCTTGCTCTTGCCATTGTGGACAGCCTAACGCCGCGCCTGTAAGTGTTGTGCATATACGGTCGTGTCGTGTGGCCTTGGGGGGTTAGTTTTTTTTAGCACCTTGGGGGTTTGTTTTATGCAGTGTAGAAAGAATGAGAAGGAGCAGCAGGTGATGGGAAAATTTTGTGCAGGTAACAACGATAAAGTTAGCAGCATAGCTAAAGTGGAGGTCAACAGCAGGAGCAATTTAGAGACAGGATAGAATGAATGACAACTCCCAAAAAAAGGTCACTGCACAACAACAATATTCTGAGTTCAAATGGCCTCTATTAAACCAAGTTATGAGCAGAGCAATTGCAAAGGCAAGTTAAATAAAAATAACATACCAAGTACACGGCTATTGGAGGAAAAAAATGGGCACAGAAGTAATGAAATGTCAAAGTAAACACTTCATAATCGAGCAGGTGCAGCAGTGCAAAATATTTGGGCACACAAAGGAGAAAGGACACTTCATACTCTCAGACTAAGAGTACCAGCAAGTACAATCACATAAGAAAAGGAAAGAAAATACGTAGAATAAATACACAGCAAGCAATTGTTGAATGTAGATAAGATTAACATGAATACAGCACATGTTAAAAGAAAAGAATTAAATCCATTCCAGAGCCTATTCAGAAAGGGAAAACAGTCCCAGCGAAAGCACGAAAGGAAAAATGATAGCACAAGCACAACAGGATAATAGGGTCAGCCACTCAAGAACAGTAGAATCTAAAATTGGTAATCTCACCCGGAGTAAACACCAACAGAAGGGCCAAAGGCCCTGGAAATGCGAAGACCACATCACAGAGCAGGTGAACGGAACCTGCATAGGAAAAAAAAGGGAAAATACATTCATATGAGCACAACAATATACACACACGTGCGCCGCCGCATCTCGTCGGCTTCCGTGACCGTCTCGCGGCACCGCAACGCCACCGAGGAGGGGTTCCTCTTGGGTGCCGGAGGCGGAGGCCACAGACGCACGCGTGCCGAGGCTGTCGCCCTCCCAAAGCGTCGTGACGTCATCGTTGCGGCGGTGGAGGCCACAGACGCGCGCGCGCCGAGGCCGTCGCCCTCTCAAAGCATCGCGACGTCATCAGGGAAGTTCCCCCTTAGGCGCCGGACAGACGGTGCCAGAGGCCACTAACCAAAACGGGAAGGAAACAAAAAAGGCAACCATGAACAGCACAGATCCGAGAAGGAAATGAGGAAACAAAGCAAGGCGCACGGCTGGAGAAAGGCCGACAGATCTTAGAACTCACCAAAAACAGAGACTTACCTAAGAAGGAAAACGGAGGTGCCTGTAGTCGGCGGTGGAGCCGAAGGAATCGAGAAAATGACGCATGGGAAATAATAAGCGCACAGGACCGCTGTGGCATAGGAGGTACGCGGTCGTGGAGGAAGAAGGCATAGCGGTTCAGGAGCAGCAATGAAAGCAGGCCGAAACAACGCACAGGCACCGACGACGCAGGAAACGGCTAGAAAAAAAGGCCCAAAATAGGCGTGGAACGGCGATGAGGGTTCAGCAGGCAAGCCCAACACAGGGCACGCGTTGGAGTTGCACACGCAGACACATGAAGGAAAACAATTGGCAGGCAAGAGACACGTGGGGAGATGGAATTGGCAGAACAGTGCAGAGGCCTCCACAGCGTCCCTTTTAGTTCAGCGATATAGAATTACGTATTACGAAGCGTCGCAGAAACTGAGCATCTCCGCCTTCCCTACTCGGTGGCGCCTTCACTATCTCCGCCACTTTCCACCACCGCCGACACTAACAACTCGTGCCACCCGTCCATTGCCACTGCCGTTCCCAAGGGTCTACCCTGTCGAGCCGGCATCGCGCCCTCTGCCGGCCGAACCATCGCCGCCACTAGTCCTCTCCTCTTCTATAGCCGGAGATCATGGAACCGTCTCCACTCTAACAACCCTGAACCCTAAAATTATGCTACCTCCCTCCACCACCCAACGACAAGCGACTTCGCCGGCGGCCGCTCCCCCAACCTCCCACCCCTCCTCGACGATGCTCCCCCTCCCGTGGCTCAAGAAAGAAGATGAACAGAGATGAGTGCGCCCCCTTCTGCAGTGCCGGCACCAGGAGTATGCCCCCTATATGCCTAGGCATACCCAAGATTGGGAGAAAAATACTAATACATATTCATAGATGTATACTAGTCCTTGCATGCTACAAAGAGTGTAGTTTTAGAAAATTTCAGACACATTACTCATTCGAATAAAAGACTTTGTTACCCCTAATTACTTCTACCAATTGAGATTGAAAATCGTGTTATTTATTTGGGTTTCTTGATCCTCAATAAATGCATACACATTGGAACTAGAAAAGTAATATCTAATGAATATTTGATTGGCTCTATATGTTTTCCTATGCAATGCTTTCTTGGTATACTTGGTATTGCTTTAATTAGATGGATCACATAACAAGCTGAAACTATACTCTTTGTGAGACAAAATTTGAAAGCCAAAAACTACATTTATTTTGGGATGGAGAGAGTATCATATACAACTTATAGTCCCAATTCAACAAAGCCCAGCAAGAAAGCCCAAAATGCAAAATAATTGTTCTCTCTGTCTCTCTGCTTGCGGCTCGCCCCGAGCCCCCTCCCCCGGTTCCGTGTCCGCTCCAGTGCGCCCCCGAGCCCCCGTCCCCCGGCTCCGTGTCCGCTCCAGTGCGCCTCCGGCCCTCGGCCCTCCGCCTGTCCCCCAAATCGGCGTTACAGTTCGGCTCCCTCCTCCCGACCTCCCCATCTCGACAACGGCAACTCCGGCGTGGCAGACTGCCCCATATTGCGTGTTAGCTTCGAATTTTTTTTATGTTTGGCATATCCAGCCGCAAATTTCTGGCTCCGCCACTGCCCTTCTGTGATAGAACCTATTCTACTCGCATATGCAAAGAATGGATTTCCCAATCTTTTCACCTCTTGGCACTTGGCAGTTACCTTGTGGGTGGTGATGAGCCACGACAATGCAGTTTATCTCGTAGTATCATTGTGGCTATCTGATTTGATCACCCCGTTTAGTACTTCAAACAATTATATTTCAACTAGATTTGTGCCCGTGTGTTGCTATAACTAGTAGAAAAAATACATAAATACATAAAGTATGAGCAATAAATGATTCCAAATGATATTTTCTAGATTTATTGATATCCACATGGAACTTTCACATAATGCATGTGCTTGGCTCCCAACCACAATACGCCACGCCGCTTGTTGTTGCTGTCATTTCTCTTTTCTCTTTTCATCAAACACTGACACAACTTCTTGTTCATGTCATTCTCCATTCAACGGACATTGTTACGGATCGGGCTTTCTCCCTCTTTTCAATTTTTTGGAGCATCTCTAGCAGCCTTTCTGTTCAAAATAAACTATCAATATTGGAAAAAAGGATAAGAATTTTTTAGTCCCTACATATCAAATCGGAATAATATATACTTCGAGATTCAACAATGCCACCACTAATTCAGCACCTACAATGGAGAGCTGACATTCTGGGTCTGCACAGTTAGCCATGATACAACATACATCGGGGTTCTGTTTGGTTCGTGTACCACAAGCTCCTGTAACAAATTTTGACCATTAATTAGAAGTATTAAATAAAAACAATTTACAGAACTAATTTTACAACCCCTGTGCTACTTCGCGAGACGAATTTAACGAGGTCTTTGACTGCACGATTAGAGGATAGTTAATGTAGCATTACTGTAGCAAATCATCAATTAAGTACCGTTATTAGATTAATCGCAAAAAAATACACTTATTCGTAAAGAGGTTATGCAAATAAACTTCATTTAGTACTACATGCAAAATTCTCTGGACTGAGGCAAGTCCAAAACAGTGCGCAGAGATCATGGAAGATAGAGGTAATGCCAGTTCCTGGTGTTTTTTTTCTTTTGAGTGCCTCTCATCTGGGTACAGCTGTAGTATCTGTTTATACACACGCACACCACACACACCACCAGTGTATAAACAAACCTACAACTACACATAGATCTAAATCGCGTTCTTCTAGAGATCACCGGAAACCTTCAAGGCTCCGTAGGCGACGGGGGCGTCGCACTCTCTTTGTGGCTCCACGCGTGAGTCCAAAACAGTGCGCAGAGATCATGGAAGACAGAGGTAATGCCAATTCCTGGTGTTTTTTTTCTTTTGAGTGCCTCTCATCTAGGTACAGCTGTAGTATCTGTTTATACACACGCACACCACACACACCACCCGTGTATAAACAAACCTACAACTACACATAGATCTAAATCGCAAATCGCGTTCTTCTAAAGATCACCGGAAATCTCCAAGACTCCGTAGGCGACGGGAGCGTCGCACTCTCTTTGTGGCTCCACGCGTGAGAGACATTAAGATTTACTAGAGACACACCCCGGGGAGAGACGCGGGTGCGATTCCGGGAATGGAACCTGCGCCGGCAGCGTGGCCACTGCCACCGCTAGCCACCCGAGCTCGCCAGTTCCTGGTGTTGCATATAGAGAGGAGTGGATGAACAGCAACAAGAAAAAAAAATAAAGAACCTCCTGAAAGACGCCTATGCCACATCCACCCCCGCAGGCCGCAGTAGCAAGCGGAACGCAGCAGCAAATGATGAAGACTCACTGGAAAGGGTAGCTGAAGGGAAAGAAGAACATCGAGACTACACAAAGCATAGTATTGTCGTTTACTTTAATTGATGATTCCACTATTTTTTTCTAAAGCCAGTCACAGTGGAGATTTCATAGCACTATTACCTAGACTGCCACGTCAGCTTTCCTGTGAGATAAAACTGCCATGAAACTATCATTCTCAATTTCACTACACAGTTTCATAGACAGGATGCAGTATTTAATATGTACATTGTGTTGTGATCAAATGTACTATGAAAACTCTATAGCATTTTTTGCAATTGTTTCTTAACTGAACCTTCTGATCCATTTGGTCGTGATCAAATGAACTAAGATGGTGCCGACACGGACTAGTACTAGATATATATAGGTCAAGGGACAAATAAAATAGAGCAGTTTCACATTTTGTTCACATTCACATACGAATATTCACATTTGGTTCAGATTCACATATAAATGGAGCACACAGGCAACTTCTCAGGCAGTTCAAGTTTAAGTAACTAATCAGATAAATGCTGGCTTGCGGCCTGTCTGCATGAACAACAGATGCAGGACTCATAATTTACAATCGTGAGAAAAAGAAAAAAAATGGTTAAAGAATGGCATTTGGTAAAGCATCAGAAACTAAAATTTGCATCATCCATTGTGATGTCTTGAAAGGGAATCCGAGTATGCTCATCATCTACTGAGGCCCAATATTACCACAAAAAAATCAAGCTGAGCACAACGATTTAGCACCAACAATCACAATATCAGAGATTCAGTATATAGACCAACCAAATTCCTTAACAGAAATAAATCAAGAAACTGGAATAGGTGACATCGCAATCTCTCACCGGACCAGTTGTGGGGGGAAAATTAGAGAGAGATGAAGCTCAGCTAAGGATCTGGACGGAGACGTGCTTCTCGCCGTAGACGGACTCGCCGGAGCACATGTTCTTGGTGCAGAGCACGTCCTCGCCGGCAAGGGCCTGCCCTGGCCATCACAAGCAGACCCCGCCGGATCCACGCGCATGGTCAGGCCGCCCGCCGTGCCGCAGATCCGCCCATGGGGGCAACAAATCCGCGAAGAGGTGCGGCAGATCCGACCGCCGGAGCACCATGGCGGCCTCCCACGTCGTCGGAGAAGGAGCGCCGCCCGCACGGTTTTGGCAGATTTGTGGGGAGGCCTTGGCTATGGGGGGGAGCAGGGATTCAGCGGGAGCATAGGGAGGGTTTGGCGCGCGGAGGAAGAACGCGGGAGCAGAGCACACCAGATCCGCCATGAAACGCCGGAGGGTCTCAGTGCGCGTTTCGTGAGAGTTTCGTAGACTAGGTAATCGCGCCACAGTTGTTTCGTGGGGGAAGAAAGGCTTCCCTCCTCTCTCTCTCTCCTATTAATTTTCTTACCATGTCAGTTTTTTTTTTGAGGTGTCAATCTAATTAATATCATGAAATTTTCATGAAATCCTCACTGAAACTAGCCTAATATCAATGATTGGGAGTTTGTTTTGGTCCAGATGCAAATTTTCATACCTTTCACTAGTAAAAAAAATTATAGCAACGTCCGATTTTTTCCAGGGACAAGTTAAGATGTAACTCGTTACTAAAAACAAAACAAGATTACTGTAGCCGTCTCTGTAAATACATTTTTAGAGCCGGTGACGCCAACACCCACATTTAAAATAGCACCTATTTTTAGAGGTGGGTAAAATGGAGGTGATGACAGTCGTAGTGGTGATCCACGTGGTGGGCGAGGCTGCGAGCAAGTCGTGCGAGAACTGCTGGCGCTTCTCTCTCTTCGTCCTGCTGCCGTTGCTGCCCGCCTGCCTCTCACTTCTCAGTATCCCTCTCCGTTGCCGCCCGAAACACCATGTCTTTTTTATTTGATCCTCCTACTCCCTCTCTCTCAGCCCTTTATCTTCTTGATGTAACTCCCTCTCCTTTCTCTCTCACCACGGTGGGCAGCACCCAGGTGCAGCCAGCCCTCGACGAGGGCAGCTCGGCAGGGCCCTGGTAGGCAGCGCACGGGGGTGGTGGCCAGCACCTCCCACGCACGAGAGCAGCGGCCTTGCGTGACCTTGGCAGCCGGCACGTGACCTCGGTAACCGGCACGCATCGGGCGTGTGGGACCTCGGCAGCCGGCGCATCTGGCCTTCCCCCGCCGCCCCCACTCCTCCTTTTCCTCCACTGCCCCCTCCCCTCCGTTCTTCGTCGAGCACGAGAGCGGCTGTGGCCACGCGCGGCTGGCGAGCGCCGGCGCGACCGGCCTGCCCCCAACGAGCGGCGGCGTGGACAGGCAAGCTATGCCCCTGCGGGCTGCGGGTGGCGCGGCCAGACCCTGGCTCGGTCTGACACCGGCGGGCGACGACGACGGGCGCGGAAGCGGCCCTAGATTGATTTGCGGATTTTATTTGTCCCGAAATGGTAATTCCCGTTGGAAAACCGGGACTAACCCAACTGGGACTACATTCCCATTCTATAGTAGTGGTCGTCTCACCACACCGACCCTCAACACGCCATCATCGCCGCACCTTCCTACCCCTTCCCCTCCTCTTCAAATACCGCTGGCTACCCGAGCTCACGGCAGTCCCCCTCCCTGAAGCTCCGCTATCACGGGTTGAGGAGAAAGAAGGATAGAAAGGCGGATCCATCTGGAGCGTCTCGTACACCTTGCCCACGACTCCTTGACACGGGGTCACACGGCGACACACGCAATCCCTATGACATGGGCGCAGGAACATCGCTCATGCTCTTCGCGGACATATGAAATTTTACACGTGTTGGAGCCGCGACCTTTTGAGTTTTGCACTCCGCAACCATGATGAAATGCGTGAACCACATGGCCACGAAAACTCCCAGGCGTGCGAAGCCGATCGTTGCTGTCGGATTTCCTCTTGCCAAGAGTGAGGCCATCGTAATCGATATAATTACTTTCATCGACGCTCGTAAGTTCATATTACGAGGGTCAAGAAGAGTTACACATCATCTTAAACATCACTCCACGTAAGTACATACTCCCTTCGTTTCAAATTTTAAGCCATTACAATTTTCTTGGAGAGTGAAAATATTTTCAAGGTTGAACAAGTTATACAACAAAGTATTAACATTTATCATATCAAATAAGTATCATTAGATTTTTCACTAAATATACTTTCACAATTTATCTATCTGGTGCTATATAAATCTTTGTAATCATTTCTATTGTTCGTTCTGATTAAACATAAAATTGTTTAACACTCCAAAGAGTTGGAATGACTTATAATTTAAAATCGAGAGAGTAAGATCGAGTTCGTATAAGCAAACTAGCCTTCCTTTGATACGTCGACAGATTTTGTCTATCACGTGCGAGGGAATTCGTTGCCTCACATGCTGACGATCACCTTGGGGACGGGACGGACACTGGAATCTGACCTCTTCAGCACGGATCGTTCGAGGAGTAGTGTTTCTACATAATGAGAGGGTGTTTGGATACATTAGTCAGGTGACTAAAATATTTAGTTAGATCACTAAACTTCAGTCATCCCTTTTGGATGGAGGGACTAAAAGAAGATAAAGAAGAGAGAGAGAGAGGAGAAAGAGAGAAATAGAGCTAGACACGTGGTCCAAGAAAGAGAGATAGTTTTAGTCACTTTTAGTAGCATCCTACATGACTAACGGACTAAAGAAATTTGAGTCCCTTTTAATCACCCGTATTTGGAAAATAGGTAACTAAAAGTGAGTAAAAGAGGAGTGCCTAATTTTAGTCAACCCCCCATCCAGACACGAGAAAATTGCAATTTTAGGACTCTAAACAACATGTTTCACAATTTTGCCATTTGTAACATTAATATTGTAGAAATAGGACTCCAAACATCAACACCTTGATTCTTCGCCCATTTGGTATATTTCCACTCTTTTCTTTTTCTTTTTCATGTATTCTGCAAGTGAAAGACCCTTTCACCCCTCAGTATTGTATTGGGCTTGCCGTTTGGAGGACTGCACAGGATGCATCGTTTCTCTCCTTCTGCTCTCCGATCGCGACGACACTTCTATCGTTCGACCGCCGGCCACCGCCCCACCGTTGCGCGCTGCCTCGCCCCACCCTTGATACGCGCCTGCCATGGCTGCACCCCGCCTGCCCGAGGGTGGTGGCAGCCTGACTGCGCGCCCGGCATGGCTGCGCCTGCCTCAGCCGAGGGTGGCGTCGCCATGGCTGCGCCCGGCCCGCCCGAGGGCGGTGGTGGCCTGGTCGTCGCAGAGTTTCCTCTACTCCGACGAGCCGACCCAGATGAGCACGTCCGATATGATCCAACTCTGGCCGCGTGGGCATCGTCGGGTGGTTGGCGTGGAGCGCTGCGGCGAGCACAGAGCACCACCACCAGCGTCGTGCGCGCTCTCTCCCAGTAGGCGCTGTCATCACGCTAATCGATGGATTCGAATAACACCGGCGTCTGGAGCTTCATCTCTGCGTCCCGAGCTCGTGAACTCGCGCGTCTCCCAGTTGCCGGCCACATTGTCGTCCTACGGAGATTCATCATCGTGACACAATCAGGGCTACCATCCAAAGCTACAAAGCCAATGCATCCATGATCAGAAACGTTTCGTTTCATGTTGATCACGTGTCAGACGGAGCTCACCATGCACTTCAACGGCAGTTCCTTGAGAGCGACTCGGAGCTCCTCTTATTGAAGTCCCTGCTCCCCCGTATCCATGGCAGGAACCGGCGCTTCGACGTCGAGAAGGGCTTCGGGCTCGCACCGTAGCTGGTGCCCCAGCGCCTGCCACATCGACAGGATTGCCCAGCCGGTGGCGGCTAGCCAGACTGCGGCGGCGCCTGCCTCAGTGCCTAGCGCCCAGGGAACCGACGTGGGGAGGAAAAAAATGATGAGGGGGTAAAAGGGTCTTTTCACATGTGAAATACATGAAAAAGAAAAAAATAGGGAAAATATACCAAATGGTAGAACAATCAAGCTGTTGATGTTTGAATTCCTATTTCTACGACATTAATGTTATAAATGGTAAAATTGCGAAGCGCGTTGTTTCGAATCCTAAAATTGCAATCCCGAAACACGCAGCCAGAGTTACTAACCCCAGAGGCCCAGAGCCCCCCATAACTACTTCGGTTTTGTTTCATCCACTCTGCCTAGCAAGCTGGCCTGTGCTTGATGCTTCTGCTTCAACGGCAAAATGCCAAGTTTGCGCGGAGGTGGAGACGACAAGCGGGCACAATTCCAGCAATCAGTGGTAATATGGTTCAAACATTTAGGGACAAGAAAAAGTGCCAAAGAACATGGGCTGCCGGCCTTGCAGCAGTATACAGGTATATAGGGCTGAGTATAATTTCTAATGGTATATAAGAAATTGACTTCTAACACGACGAATAAAAAACTTTTTTGGAGTAACGTCTAATTGGTTTATACGTGTGGCCTGGCCGGTTGGTGAGTGGTGATGGGCTCCCTCGCCTATATCAAAAAGATTAGCACGTATTCTCCACAATATAATAAAACATAACATGCTCCCAAAAGATATTGGCCCACACGCCAGAGACGGGTAACCGCGTGCTGAGCCGGCGGAGGGCCGCCTCCCGCCTCCGTACGGCGCGGGGTCTCGGTCGATGTATCATCTGCCAGGGCGCCGACGGGCCGCAACGTGCCCGTGGGACACTGGGACGTATAAATTTGCGTCAAACCCCCTCGCTCGTTTTCATGTAGTGGATTTGCACTCTGGCCATTGTTTAGTTCCAAAAATTTTGGTGCATCATCCTACACATCGAATCTTCGGACATATGTATGTCCAAAAATTTTGGTGCATTATCCATCACATCGAATCTTTGGACATATATATGAAGTATTAAATATAATTAAAAACAATTAATTATATAGTTTAACTGTAAATGACGAGATGAATCTTTTAAGTCTAATTAGTCCATAATTAAATATTAATTGTCAAATAACAACAAAAGTACTACAGTACCAAAACTCAAAAAAATTCGCGAACTTAACAAGGCCTCCCGAAAGCATGCTATGATAGTAAAAAAAATATGGGAAGCTACTACACGTTTGTCCTTCATCATCATGTAAATAGCCACGAGAACATCACTGCTTAGGTGAGACGATGGCCCTAAGTTGTAGACTTGGCCACTATTTTTATATTTTTCTGTGAAAATGTATTTGCAAATGCAATAAAACATGACATTGTGGCAATGTTTTTCAAGATAATAAACTTAATTATACACATAGTTTACGATTCCAATGCGAAGATCCTTGAAAGTTGTTCCAATTCAAAAAAAAAAAATGTGTTGGAGCCATGGCCAAAATTTCATATTTTCGTAACTGGGGAAATACAGGGTTCCCTTTGGTTTCATTACCCATGCATAGTATGGTGTCATTGCTTTCATGATCTACCATTCTACTCGGCAATGCAACTGAGAGATACTACTATTCCATTGTGATAACAAAATCTGCTCCCTTTCAAAAGAAATCAAACAAACAAATGATGCTAACATTGAACTATGAATCGTGAATCTCAATGTAACATGATGAGTTTTTTGTTAAATTTGAGATTGGTTCCTACATTTTTACCATGGTAGAAACACATGAAGAAAATCATGATGTTGATAGTCATCCGTAAAATGTATGATTTTATTTTTGAAAAAAAGGGATAAAAAAAGTCCCCACTCCACCAGTTTCCAAAGAGATTAGCTAGAATCTTATCAAAGATGTCATTAACTAGAAAAGGAACCCTATGTTTTTAAACACAATAGATGCAGATACTCATATATGCATATGCATACAAAATAACATTATACTATCTTCAGTTTTCTTATCACTCATTACTAATTTTTTCGCGACTGTGCCTGAGCACGTATTTCAGCAAAAGATGCTAGCATTCGATAAGCACCAGCATCACAAATCACAAGTAATTTTTTTTAAAAACAAACTACAAGAAAAAACCATTGAATTTGTGAATATAGAAGTAAAAAGGAAGAAAGTCACCGATGTCGATGGCCCTCCATAAAATTGATGAAAATTTGAAAAGAAATGATAACGAGATCCCCACTTCACCAACCAGGCCGGCGGAGACGGGCGCTGCCTACCCAAAAGGCAGCCGAAGAGAAAGGTCCCCTCGCTTCAAGATTCAAGGCGCACCCCACCTTTTTGGTCGCCTCTACCTGCTGCTACCTTGAACTCCACTCAAAATTCAAACTCGGGGGGTGTCCGCGCAATGTCTTGCAAGTCCCAGGGTGCAATCCGCAAAAGCACCACCTCCCCTCTCCGAAACAGAGGCCTTTTACTCTAGTCCACTGGGAGCGGCTCCTCCGCCTCCCGTTGTCCCCTTCACCAGTTCCCCTCGGCCTTCTCCCTCCACTCCACACGGCGTCGCTCGCCCCCGTGTTTCGCCGGCAGCGACGATGAACGGAGGCGGCGGGCGGCGGCGGTACTCCTCCGAGCAGCTCCTCTTCGACGTGCCCGCCAATGCCGGCGCCGGCCGGTGGGCGCCGCAGCAGGTACGGCCAAATGGCTCATCGAGATCTGCGTGGAGCCCGGGTTTTCCGGTTTCTTCCGGGTTGAGCTCATCGGAGGGATCGCTTTGTGCGTACAGCGCGGCGGGGTGCGGCGCGGGGATGGGGAGATCTTCGTGTCGGTGGAACCCACGACGCCGGCGCGGCTGCGCGGAGGGGACGCCGTGGCGGGGGACTCGCCGGGGCAGAGGCAGCAGCTCAGTCCCGGTCTGCTCGATCTCCACGCTTTCGACACCGAGTTAATCCCCGATGTGAGCCCAATCATCTGCGCTCTTTTCAATTTTTTTTTTCTTTTCTGCTTCTGTTTGGGTAACCTCGGATGATTGGGATAAATCGTATTGTTCGAGAATGCTGTCGGCGTGCTGGATCTGACGTTCTGTTTGTAACGGTTAGGGTCATGGATTCACGACAACAATCGCTTTTATCTGTTAGTTGATTGATCATCGACTTGGATAGCGGGTGTATTTTTCATGGTCTTCTTTTAGGCGTGCTAATTCGCATGTGCAGAGTCCGGAATGTTAAACAAATATAGCTTTGATAGAATCATGGTTGGTTGTTGAGATGGGGCACCACATCAGTATGCTAATATGTTACTTCAGCTGATGCTATGTACTTGATCATTCATTGATTTCCTTTTAGTCCTAACAATTGTGCTGACAATGTAGTATTGCAACAATGGATATCACACATTAAAAAAATATATATTAGCTTGAGCTAAAGTTCATATAATATTTATATAGCTTCAAGTACCTGGGATGTACGATGGTGCCCAAAAGTTTGGCTATGGAGGAGGTTTGGATGATTCAGATATGAGCTTCACAGCAAATAAGCAGATAAGCAAGTCTACCATTTTCCCTCAAAATAATTACCTGACGGCCTTCCTTGAGAATGCGAAGGCAGCACCTGTTGCGAAAATCAAAGTGGTGGTATGTTTCTATAGTTTTGCACCACAGTTGCTGATAAATATTTTATTGTTGGCTTACCTGAAATGCCGTAACTTGCCCAATTTTAATAGTTCCGATTCAATGTGACATGTCAAATGCAGGTGCGGAAAAGACCACTTAATAAAAAGGAAATATCAAAAAAGGAAGAAGATATCATAGACATTGAACAAAGATCAAACTCTCTGACTGTCCATGAGACTAAACTTAAGGTTTGCTTGTTTTTCTTCTCTCTTCAGTATCTATTGTCTATATTCCTAAGAATAGTAACTTGCTTCTGCAGTTTTCACTTAACATTCAATGTCTGGCACATCATTTCACAGGTTGATCTTACTGAATATGTTGAAAAGCATGAGTTTGTATTTGATGCTGTGTTAGATGAAGATGTTTCAAATGATGAGGTTGGTACAAATTGCATAACCTTTTTCTTCAGTGTTTTTAAGTACTGTAAATTCATTCCCAAACACTGTCTTCCTCCAATATACAGGTTTATCGCGAAACAGTGGAACCTGTGGTTCCGGCAATTTTTAATCGAACGAAAGCAACTTGTTTTGCTTATGGACAAACTGGTATATGCCCGTCCTACTCTAGATACATCCTATTTCTGCAGAATACTTCATATCATTTCAACTAATATCCTCCATTCAGGTAGTGGAAAGACATACACCATGAGGCCCCTTCCTCTTAAGGCCTCTCAAGATATCCTGAGATTAATGCACCATACATACCGCAACCAAGGGTTTCAATTATTTGTCAGCTTTTTTGAGATATACGGTGGCAAATTATTCGACCTACTCAATGATAGGAGGTGAGTTGCCACCAAATCTGTGATGTTCAGAATGGTGCCTATCTGTGGGTCTGCTATTTCTCACATTCTGAATATTTATTGCTTAATGCAGTAAACTTTGCATGAGAGAGGATGGAAAGCAAAAGGTTTGCATCGTTGGTTTACAAGAGTATAGAGTGTCTGATGTTGAAACTATCAAGGAGTTGATTGAAAAAGGCAGTGCCACCAGAAGTACTGGTACGACTGGTGCAAACGAAGAGTCCTCAAGGTCTCATGCCATTCTCCAGCTTGCTATTAAAAGACGTGTTGATGGCAATGACTCCAAACCACCCAGACCAGTCGGCAAGTTGTCCTTCATTGATCTTGCTGGCAGTGAGCGTGGTGCTGATACAACTGATAATGATAAACAAACAAGGTCACCTTTCATACTAACATACTTTCTGCCCCCCCACCCCCCCTAGTTTAGAGAAATTCATAAAGATATCGACATTTTGTGTACTGAACTATCCTTTCTGAAATGCAATGCAGAATCGAGGGTGCTGAGATCAATAAAAGTTTGCTTGCCTTGAAAGAATGCATTAGAGCTCTTGATAATGATCAGACTCATATTCCTTTCCGTGGTAGCAAATTAACAGAAGTTTTGCGTGATTCATTCATTGGAGACTCACGCACTGTCATGATATCATGCATTTCCCCTAGTTCTGGCTCTTGTGAGCATACTCTGAACACATTGAGATATGCTGACAGGTGATTACCATACCTCCATTCTTTCTGTTTCTATAACTGCTTATGTCCTTATAATATAGTATAAGCAAGGCTTTTTATTTTTTCAGGGTGAAGAGTCTGTCAAAAGGAGGCAATGCAAAGAAAGATGTGCCTTCGGCAGTACCTTTAAGAGAATCGAGTCCTTCCCCACTACCTTCAGTTGTGCCCTCTTTCTCTGGTTCTGAGATGATGAATGATATCACTGAAAGAAGAGATTTTGGTTGGCCAAAACAGCAGCAGTATCTCAAAGAACAGCCAACTCCCACATTTGCTGATCGAATGCCCAAGGTAAAGGAAGGGGTGGAGTTCAGATCATTAAATGGTCTTTATTTCAAGGAAAAAAAAAGCAAGGGTGGCACGGCACCAAACATAGCTGAAGTACCAGATATAATGTACCAGCAGGGAATACAACCAGCAAGGAAAACCAAAGATTCTGCTTTGGATAATAATATGGGAAATTCCATTGCTTACCCAGTCAGAAGAGCTGAGCCAGACGAAGAAGATGAGCATCTAAATGATCTCCTCCAGGTAATGTGATTGCCTCTTCAAGATTATCTTGATACAATATGACTGATACTTTGGATAATTGCTGCAGGAAGAGGAGGATTTGGTTAGCGCTCATAGAAAGCAGGTCGAAGAGACTCTGGCCATCCTAACAGAGGTTAATACCCTATGATTCTGCATTGCCACATTGGATTGCTGAATTATTTTGCTCTAAGACCTTTGCCTTGATCAGGAATTGAACATAATAGGGGAAGCGGATCAGCCTGGTAACCAACTAGATGATTACATTGCAAGACTAAGCAGTATACTATCGCAGAAGGCTGCTGGAATTGTGGACTTACAATCTCGGTTGGAGCAATTCCAGAGGCGTCTGAATGAGAACAGCGTGCTAATATATGCACAGTGCCCTTGATTGTAGATACTTCACATTCATCCGCTACTGTGATTCCTCCCTCTGAGATGGACAGGTGGGCACCTATCGGTGTTTGCCATACTGCTGCAGTCCTAAAACCTCAGGCGCGTTGCCAGCAGAAGTGCAGACCTAGATGGCTGGTTTTACTTCTTGCCATGATGGTTCCCTGGTTCTTGGCATGACCGGTTCCGTGACCTGTTTTGTACTAGAGTTTGTGCCATCCTTGTGTTTGTGCGCTCTATCCATGTGTATATCTGCACGTCACATTAGTACCTGCTGTTTGTTACTCAACAAATACCTCTTTTTTCCCTGCTGTATGAAGAATTCCAGTGTTATCAGTTTCTATCATCTGTTTACGCATACCATTTGTCTGGCTACCTTGTTTCCTTATCTGTCGATGTTTATTGTGTGAGATCCACTCCTGTCACCTCAATACAATGTGATTGTTCGAATACCTTTTTATACAAAAGCAGATCATCTTTTAGCTGCTTTTGGTGCTTTCAGCTTCAGGTGGTTGCAGGTGCTGATTTGCTTCTGCGTTGATGATAATGATAATCTAACGCAAGAACAAATTGGCATTTGCACCAGCTGATAGTCCAACCTAGTAACAAATTGTATTCCTAAGTTCATGTTTAGTGGCACTTAGACTGAAAATGGCTTATTCTCAATCAAGTCAGAGTTCAAACTGTGGTTGTGTTGATGGGTATAGTAATGGCTCCTGTCCCCTGTTTTTGCATCTAAAAGAGGAAACTTTGCCAGTGATCTGAATGCTGAAAGGATCTCAGAAGCATTCTTCAGAAAAATGCAAAAACAATGGCTAAGATATGTTGTGATGCCTACCTTCTTCACTGGGAATATCTGGTTTACTGACCAAATAACTCTTAATGCTGATGATCGGAGTTCGCTTGCTGCATCACTGGACCATACATAACTACTTTCACTGATAGTACTTGCCTGAAAATTCCCGACTCCACTACTAACTACTACGGAGTACTAAGAACTAGTCTCATATGGATCATCGGTTGGCACCAGTAGGGGATCACTGCTCGCGCTTCTTCTACCTCGCGGCCACCTCCTCCTCCCACACCTTCTCGAGGCGCGCAATTTCTCCATCCATATTCTGTGACTTGGCGCGGAGGAAGACGCAGA
Organism: Panicum virgatum; assembly: GCF_016808335.1. Classification (NCBI taxonomy): domain Eukaryota; kingdom Viridiplantae; phylum Streptophyta; class Magnoliopsida; order Poales; family Poaceae; genus Panicum; species Panicum virgatum. Next base: position 47,028,568 of record NC_053149.1, read on the forward strand.
GGGCTATCATCCATCCTATGTATGCTCCGAGCACGAAATCCTCGCCGGCGGCGCGCGAGGAGGAGACGTGGCGGCGAGGGCGGAGAGCGAGGGCCGGCGCGGCCGCCGATCGCCGAGCCGAGGGGGTGTCCCCGACGGTCGGACGCCGCGGACCTTGCGAGGCAGCAGGCGAAGACGCCGAGAGCGCCAGCCATGGCTGTCGTGGCTGCGAGGCTGGAGGGAAGGGGATGTCTATTCATTGTGCGCGATTGGAATCGCGTGCGTTGCAGAGGAGGCGGAGGCGGAGGCGGCGAGATCCGGCGGCCGGAGGCGGAGGTGAAGATCGCAAGGCGAAGGCAGAAGCGGAGGCAGCCGGAGGCGGAGGCGGCCGGAGTGAAATGAATCGGGTGCTCATAGATTAAGAGGGGATGGGTGAATTAGGCTAACTAAAAACTTTAATCTCAAATTTCAACTAATTTGCACAAAACGTAAACTATATCATGCTATCTAGATGTGCAACTACAGTTCATCTAGTGTGAAAATCCTCATCCAAAAAGAGTTATGCAACTTATAGCCAATCCTATCAAGAAACTACTCTAGAAAAATAGAGGCACACAAGTTGTAATATGAATTGCAAAAGCTTAAAGGAGTGATGAGAGGAAACAAACTCTTTGACACGTGGTTTTATCCCGTGGTTCGGTTAGTCACAAAAGCACACCTACATCCACGTTGTTGAAGCACTCACAAAGAGTATTGTTTTTCGGCAACCAAGTCTCTTTCGTGAACACAATCACGGTCACCTTGGCCCCGTGTTCCACTAAGGAGCTTCACCAAGAAAGGTGGGGGTCTCCACGTCCCCCGCACAAAGATGCCGTCGCCGCTCCACACCAAACCGGAGGGTCGATGACGTTGCCGGCGAGCCACCAAGACTCCAAGAGGCCGGCACACCGAGTACAAGAGATGGTTCTCTCCTAGAACCAAGGCACAAGGCACACAACCTTGCTCACTCACTCACTCACTCAAGAGCTAATCTAGCACTAACACTCACAAAGCATGTGCTAAATCTAAAGATGTGATCAATTTGCTCTTTGGTTGGCTTGGAGATATTCTTGGATGTGTGTGGGACTTCTTTGAACTCCAGCAAACTTCTACTGGATTTATAGTATTTGAATGTAATGATGATGAAGATTGGGAGACTCTAAGTGACAAGGAGGAAGATACTAGAGATATAAAGATAGAGTCTAGTCTTCGTGAAGATGAGCCACAAGAGTATGGGGCAGAGGGAGCATTGGTGATCCATGATGATTTGAAAACACGAGATGAGGTGAAGAAGCTTCAGGAAGGATATAGTTGCAAAGATCTCAGGTATGCCAATACGTCACGAACTCAGGTTATTTTCCCTTCATACAAGGAAGAGTTCAGAAGGCAAACAACTAGAAGAGTAAAGAAGAAAAAGGAGATGCATATTTGCACGAAGTCCATAGGAAGCTCCAACTAAAAGTTGAGAAGTGCGAGTCGAAGGAAGATCAGATCATGTTACCAAGACAAGAGGAGAAGAAGTTTCGGAATAGCAGAGCACAGAAGATCCAAGGAGACAAGTATGTATTGAGGGGGAGTGTTGAATTATGACAATGCATACTTGTGGAATATTCTAGAATGTTCTGGAAAGTATAAAAGAAAAGATATTTGCCACGGAAGAATCTGGAAGTGTTTCTTCATGGCAAAGTAAAGAAGAGTCTAGAACCTCGATATTTATGTATGGTAAGAAATGTCTAGATATTAAGATAAGTATGAGAATGTTCTAGAGTTGGATAGTTTGGTTAGAATAGTGTGGAATGTTGCCACGTGGCAACATCCTAGAGGTCGTGTACTAGTATAAATAGGGGTGCCACCCCCAAGTGCTATGACTTGGAGTGCCATTTGAGTCCTAGGTAGCATGGCAAGGTTGCCATGGTGTGAGTGTGTAGGTGTGTCATGGTGAGTCATAGGATTAGTTAGGCTTAAAAGATTCATTTTGTCATAATCAGATAAAATGTGTAATTAGTTATTTTTTCAACTGTATTTAATGCTCCATGCATATGTTCGAAGATTCGATATGATGGGTACTGTAGGAAAATTTTCGCGAACTAAACGGGGCCTTAAGATCATATACAAGTAGGATTGTTCCAACAATTGGTTTAAAAATTGCTTATCCAATTCGGGACATTTTTTTTTCATATGGACAACAAAATTGAATGGCTCATGAACTGACGGGCGGGATTCTCGGGAGCAGGAACGGTTGTAGTAAGAAAGTTTGTGTATGTGTGTGTTTTCAAAAAGTTGTAGTAAGAAAGTTGCAGCCTTTTGGAACGAGATGTCAAAATAGTGATAGTTTTACAAAGGGTCAATCGGTTGTAGTTTTGTGCAATCAATGTCCAAATAGTTGTAGATTTTTAAATTTACTCCTCAAGGAACCATAATATGCATATTATCCAAAATATTCGTAAGAGCTCAAATTTTTCATTCATAAGAACTTTATAGCAATTAGAAAGAAAGAAACATCTCTCTTTGCAAAAATGGAAAACACTACAAGTACTGTGGATATCAGTTACTGTTTCACATGTCTCCGCAACAGGAGAAATCCAAGGTGTGTAGTATGAGTATCCGAGTATCCGCCATCAGATTCATATAACGCTAATGTTGAATTATGACAATGCATACTTGTGGAACAATCTAGAATATTTTGGAAAGCATAAAAGAAAAGATATTTGCCATGGAAGAATCTAGAAGTGTTTCTTCATGGCAAAGTAAAGAAGAGTCCAGAATCTAGATATTTATGTATGGTAAAAAAATATCTAGATATTAGGATAAATATGAGAATGTTCTAGAGTTGGATAGTTTGGTTAGAATAGTGTGGAATGTTGCCACGTGGCAACATCCTAGAGGTCGTGTACTAGTATAAATAGGGGTGTCACCCCTCCCCCAAGTGTTATGACTTGGAGTGACATTTGAGTCCTAGGTACCATGGCAAGGTTGCCATGGTGTGAGTGTGTAGGTGTGTCATGGTGAGTCATAGGATAGTCACATAAAGAGTGTAAGTGTTATCTTGTGTTGTATCATGTTGAGTTATGAATAAAGATTTGAGTTCCCTTGTAAGTGTTAGTCTCCCAGTTTCTAAATACTTAGTGTATAAGTTGTGATCTATCGTAGGTTGGCTCTGCCACCCGGGATCACAAAAGGGTTTAGGCTTCATCGTAGGAAGGCTCTGTCTCCCGGAAGCCAGCTTCATTTGTTGGTAGACTCTGCCGCCCGGAAGCGAGAAGGCGGCTCTGCCATCGAACGGATCTTATACACTAAGTAGCTAGAAATTGAAAAGGCTAACCGACTCTAGAGTGAGTTGGTGCGTCTTAGATGTAGGTTCTCTGCATAGTGGATATTAGGGCCACCTTGTTTCCCTACAATTGATATCAGAGCTGGTCAGTCAGGGACCGTGATTAGGAGGAGCTTGTGGTGAGTGCAGGGCGCTCATAGTTGTCGGTGCAGTGGTCGGTAAGTGTGGGGAGCCTACGTTGCTCGGTGTGGCACCGAGAAGGCGCTAAGGGGAGATTTGCTGGATATCACAGTCCGGGACTGTGAAGGAACATTGGTCTGGGACCAAACGTAGGTGACGCTGGGCGTCAGTCGATATGGCGGATCTCTTGAGCGCAGGTGGCATGAGAAGGCTCAATAGCCACAACTATGTCTATTGAATAACCTGCATAGAGTCCTACTTGATGGGTTAGGACCTATGGGAGGTTGTGGCAGCCACCGAGACTACTACTCCAGCGAAGGAGAATGTGGAAGGCTTGAGGAAGTGGCGAATCAAAGCTGGCTAGGCTATGTTCGTGTTGAAGACAACGATTGAGGAAGATCTAGCGGAGCACATCAGAGATGCAGAAACACCGAATGAGGCCTGGGAGACATTCGCAAAGCTGTTGTCGCTGCGGGAAATGGGCGACTACCAAACTACTCGATTGCTCATTTATTGTGCGCTTGATCGAATATGGTCTAGCACGCAAAGACTCGAGGATTTAGACTGGTTCGGGACGAAAGTGCCCTACGTCCAGTATAGGGTTGGTGTTCTTGCTCTATTGCTCTCGAGCCCGGGTGCTCAAAATACTGAGGGGAGCTTACAAACAGTATCCAGCAGTGTTGAACCTCTAGGAGTCTAACCTCTTCCTACGCGGGGGGCTCTCACTTTTATTGTTCAAGGTGGGCCTTCCATTTACATATATCTAGCGCTGTGTCTCGGCTCCATCTGGGAGTCCTTCGTCCTTGTCAGTCGTCGGGGCCCACTCGGTCAGTCGGGAGTGGGATAGCTTGAGTCTGGTTGGTTTTCTTGGACAACGGGTTGTTCAAGTGCTGTCCCATCCTGGGCCAGTCGGGATAGCCTGGTCGCTCTAGGATCATCTCCGGTCTTATCCGCCTGTGTCTACGCTACTTATCCGCAGGGCTACCTCACGTCCTCCTCGCGTAGCCCCTGCCTGTAGGACAGCACGCCCGATGAGGGGTGCCTTACCGAGGCCAGGTAGGGCCGTCCGGTCATGTTCGCTGGCGTAATGGAGTGGTGTGTAGGGATGACCATCATTACACCACGGGAGGTGACGCCCGGTGACGCCCTCTCCTGTTGCATCACGGGGCCCGCTAGGGTGGTGCTGTCCCTCTGTTAGGGAGCCCTGTAGCCCATGTTCACGCCGCGCGATAAGGGGAGTGGGCGTCATGGAGCCTGTACGGGGACCTGGCTTGTCCGGCATGTCCGTCCTATAGGGCGGCAATCTTGGAGCGCACAACTCGGGTCGTCTGGTACGGCTCTGACCCGGGGCGCTAGGTCGGGGAGCCTCCACGTGTTCCGGGCGGTCGAGCTCCCAGCCGTGCTGGCTTATGAAGGAAGGCGGCTGCCCACGCCGGTTGGTGGGCCGCGCTGTGTCAAGCCCAGGAGATCCACTGGGCTATCCTTATGCGAGTCAGGCCTGTTATGGGTCCCGGGTTTACTCCCCCCATCAGAGGCCCCCGAGTGGCTCAACAATTTTGGTAATCGCAGAGCCGCTGGACTCAGTTTGATGACCCCTGACCAGAGCTTCCCATCCGCCTGCCTATGTTCTCAGCTTTTGGTGGACGCCAGTGCTGGCGTGACGAGGGTGTACCAGTTTTAATTGCCGGCTGGGGAGCTGGTACCGCAGAGTCTCAAGGCCTGCCGGTGCGTCTCATCATCACGCCGCAGATGCTTCAGCTTCTCTCCTGCTCGGGGCCGCTTCCCATTGGTTGGTCGTGCGGCGGCCGTGCCCCGAGTGGGGTGGCGGCCACTCGGCGCGCTGGGCCTGGCCCATTGGCATTGAAGAGGGGGGACGCGGCTAGGTGAGGACTTTTGGTGTGTCCCGTTTGACCGGTCCGTTGGGTACTGTGTCCGTTCGTGTCCACGTTCGCCTATAAATAGCGGTGTTATGGATACACGATTCCACACAAGAAACAGACCATGAAAATCTCTTTGGTAGTTTTCTTCCCCACACCCCACACTTGCCCTCCAGATGAGAGCGGGCATATCCTATGTCTCTGGTGCTAGAAGAATGCTTGCGAGCGGCGGAGGATCTTCCTCAGGTAGGAACTTGTCAGCGAGTTCATCCCGCCTACCGCTGATCGGCGCCGAGGAGTTCGAGGGCTTGCTGCTGGAGTTTGGTAAGCCAGGCCACTAGTCTGCAAGCTCCCTTGCCAATCGGCGCGGGGGGCCTCCGGCTTCGCTGGTGGCCTCCTTGGACTCTCCTCGGCGTCGGCCCAGTGACCTGGTGGTGGTGGACCTATCCTACCACGGGGGCTGCCCTTCTGCGTCCTTCTTGCTGGTGCCGCTCCCCCGAGGCATCGGGTGGGTGCATCACGCGCCGACGGCGCGGAGCCGTGGATCCACTGCCTCATCTTCCAGCTCGAACTGGAAGGTGACGTAGTTTGGCACTGCGCTTCGCGGCAGCGGGGGACGGTCATGGGCTCCTCTCTCGTTTGGCATGGTGGTCTTGCGGCCATGATGGGTCTCCGTGCCCCTATTCGGAGGCGGGTGGTTTTCTGAGGGGCGACTGGAAGGCGTCATGGCCGGAGCAAGGAGATCATGGCCAGTCTTCTAGTGACTGAGGGAGATTCCCAGAAGCGGCACCGGCAAGGAGTTCGGGCTAACCTCAGCTCCAAGAACCCCTCCTCGACAGCGGCGTCTACCTCTACCTCCGCCGGGGGTCTTTCGGCACGGCTGATGCTAGGAGAAGGCTTGTGAGGTGCTACAAGAAGTCTTGTGATGTTCTTTGGCCATGTCCTCCAGCTTGCCAGGTAGCAGCCGTTGCCTTAGCCCCTTTTTGTTGTTCTTTTTGTGGGAGTAAATGGATTTGATCCATTGTATTCGTTGTTTCCCCGAGTCGAGGACAGCTTGCTTTTGTTTGTCGTAACGGCTTCCGGCTGATTGTTTTAGGGAGATGATCAAGAAATAAAGTTTGCCCTGGGATGTTTTTGTTTGTTTATTTTGCCGCACTGTCTTTTTATTTTCATGCCTCAATGATGAATGAACTCCACTGCGATCCATGGTGATCGGAGGAGGTGAACCCTGCCACTTGACCTAGATGCCCCGAATGGTGGGTTCGGCGAGCTCAATAATGGGTACGCCCATTTAAGGACAATCCGAGTGAAGTCCGACCTCATCGCGGACGGCAGGGTCGACGGAGCCCCATTGGGAGCACTCCACCGCTCAACAGCCTGCATTACAGTCAGATACCCGAGCCGTCCGCCAGCTCGGGGGGCCTAGTTGGCCTCCCCCTGGAGGGGATTCCGTGGAATGCTAGAGGCCGGATCGGATAAGAAAATTTGAGACGACCCGACTGCTGCCGGGGCAAGTCGGGCTTCGGCTGCTTGGTGCTCGTCTCGGTTTTTCTTCCCTGGCTCTTTTAGTCAAGGCGGCGCGGAGCCCTTAGCGGACTGGCCTTCGAACCTTGAAATCAAATCGTGCGGTTAAGATTCGTTTGAGGTATGGAAACAGTTCGCCGTCTTCCCTGCAATTGGAAACGAATTGATGACGAGGGATTTAATTGAAACTGTGGAATACGCACCCGTAAGCCGATGCGTCTTGCCAGTTGCCGCAGAGTGGTCCGTGTGTGTGCCGGCTCGCGTCTCAAGGCGTCGCTTCATTCGGGAACCACCACGGAGTGATGATGTGAGCCTATTTAAGCCCCTGCTTCCTGTCGCCTCGCCTCCGTCAACGCTGTTGCCTGCCAGTTGATGGAAAAATAAAGAGAAGGAGAGGACAAGGCATGGGGGGAGAAGAGAAGGGGGAGGTGCTAACCGCATTCGTTGTCTTCGTGATCTTCCCTGATGGCCGACGGTAAGCGCCCCCGCGACGAGGAGTCTAGTGCTCCGTCGTGCAGACTGCCACGAGTGTGCCGCGAGTTCTTCTGGGGGAGGTACTTTTCGATGCCACTTTCCTTCATCTGTCCCCTCATTTTGTCTTGTTATGTTCTTGATAGTTCCTGTGTGGTGGTAGGGTGGCGTCGTCGGGTCCCGGCGAGTGGATTGCGGGGCAAGGTGGCGTCGGGCCGCCGGGCGCTGTCGTCGCTTCCGGCTCCTCTTCATCTGGTGACCCTTCAGTGCGGGACGGTGCTGGGGAGTGCGGGGCAGTGACCCTTCATCTTCAGCCGCCTCTGTTGCGCCGGGTTCGCCCGCCGCGCCCGCCATGTCCTCGGAGTCCGGCCCTACAGAGGTCCATCCAGATATACCGGTCCTGTAGTGGGAGTGCGACTTGGCACGTGGCCGCTTCTCGGTCGCCTCGGTCGAGATCGATCGCCTGCGGGAGAACCTGCGGGTGGTTGAGGTGGTCCGTGGCGCTGTTGAGGAGGAGGCGCGTGCAGCGAGGGATGTTGCCGCGGACGCCCAAGCTCGTGCCTTTGGTGAGTTCCGTTCTTGGTCTTGTTTCCCGTCCTCTGTTCTTCCAGCATTTCATAATTTTTATCTGCAGTGCTGGAGGAGGAGTTGGATGCCATTCGCCATGAGGTGACAGACTTGCAGCGCCGTGTCGGCGAGGTGGAGGACCAGCGCGAGGCCCTGGAGGATGGCGCGCTCGCCGTCTTCCACGTGGTGGAGCCGCGGGCGCCCATGCGGGTGGATTAGCTCCACGCCCTCCCCGCGATCATTCGCTCGGCTGTGAGGTTGGGGATCCGTCGCGGTGCTGCCGCCGCGTTGGCCTCCGTTCAGCTTCGCACCGGAATGCACCTCGGGGGAATCGACCCCAGCTTCCCGGAGACCTCTAGTGCAGCGGTCCGTCGGACGGTCATGCTGAACTTTGCCGGGTTCGGGAGGGTCGTCGGGGCGGAGATGTGTTGGAAATATGCCCTAGAGACAATCACATTTCCTTGTATTCATGATTAATAAAGTGTTACTTGAATATCCATGGATGACAACTTGTATTGATTAATGCTTATGTGTAGTATTTGTGAAACTCTTTACTCGTATGAATATTCTAAAATGTTTCTAGTCGGAGTTCATGTGAGGACACACATGAATATTAGACTAGTACATGTATTAGTTGATTGACTATGTTTCACAAGTCATGGACGTGGGGATGTCAAACTAATAAGGGAAAATTGGTCCTATAGCATCGAAAAATCGCTGTTTCTGTAAAATACCATTAAAAGACCTCTGCTTCGTAAAATAGCATCGAAAGAATGCAACGTCATCTGAAAATAGCATTCTGTCACGTTCTGTGCAAACGCCGTCGCCTCCGTGAACTTCCTCTCCCTTCTCCTTTGCTCAGGGGACAGGAAAGCAGTTCCTCTTGCCTCACCACGGCAAACATCTCCTCTTCCACCTCACCTCCTTCTGCTCCCCTCTTGTGCGGGCGCGGAGTGGCAAAGGTGCTCTTGTGCTGGCGGAGCGGGGAGGACACAGTCGCAGATGCGGAGGCTGCCGCCTTGAGCTCGCGGCGGCGGACGCGGTGCGTGGCGGCGGCGTGCGCGTGCTGTGGCGACACGGTGGAGACAACGACCAGCCTGGCCCACAGCCTACTCCCCAGCCCCCTGCGCCCCTAGACCCCTAAAACCTTGTGGCCCTGCCGCACTCCAATGAGAACATGCTCGCCGGCGGCCGCACGGCCACGGTGAACGGTGGCTGGCTGCACCGAGGGCCCCCGGCACCGACCAGCCATCCAACCGACACCACGGCACCCCCAGGAGCATGCCAACTTGGTCCTGGAAGCACCGGAGCACAGGGCTCGACGGTGACCCCCATTGTCGCGGCTCAGCCACGGAGGCGAGCTCACGTTCCGGCCAAGCTAGGCCCAGAGCCGGCCAACAAGTACCTCCTACACCATCTATGCATTGAACAAACACTCCTTTCCCACCTCAAACTAGCCTAGAACTCGATGCCCCGGCGACCTCACCTTCACAGCGTGGAGGCGGACAGAAACAGGGGAACATGGTGACCGGCAGCTACAAAGGGTGGTTTGGATTGGGTTCTGCTCAAACGGAATCACGATTGCTCACTGATGGTGCTGGCTCAAGGAATAGACGGGAGATGCTGTGAGGATGATGAATTTTGGCGAAGAACTGTGAGCTCGGTAAGCCGGATGAATGGCGCGAGGAATCCCACTGCCATTTAATTTGCATTGCTCTGCTCTCCGGCGTGCTTCGGCTTGTTGCGTGTAACACCCGGTTTATAAAAGGACATAAACCGAGCAATCATATACGTGCCAGGATCAAGTCACACGTATATACAACAGAATGAATAATATATCATAGCACATATCATGTAAAAAGATATAATAAAGCGAATACGAATGTTATTTATTACATTAATGACAAAATGTCTGATACAGAGTATGCGGAAGCGTAAAACATATACGTAAACTCTCGACGAAGCTGGGCACCACAGGGACATCGACTAGGAGACGAAACGCCTAGAAGTCCTCGTACTCCTGGTAACTCCGGGTGAACTCCCTCGCGTCGGCAGGGACTGAACAGCAGTAGAGTGCCCCCAAAAGAACAAGAGGAAAAAGTGTAGAGGAGGCAAGGGTGAGTACACAACTCGTACTCAACAAGTATAACACAAACTATGAGGCTCTAAGGTTGGCTGACTCAACTGCATTAGCTTTTAATCTTGGCAAAATTTTATTAAAACTATTTACTACAAGTTGATGAATTACCACAAACCCCGTTTCATAGTAATTAATCAAAATAATTATGATACTACTGAGAACCAAACCAAACCAAGCCACCCGGGGAAACCTGCCTCGTCAAAGGAAGATAACCCCACTAATCAAAAGGATGATCTGGGCCGCTCATGACTGTGAGCACGACTAGTATACCAGTTTTACACTCTGCAGAGGTTGCACATCTTTACCCACAAGTCGTGAGCTACGCTAGTTGTTCATAACACTTCCTTAGGTGAGATGGCTAGCAAGCACACTATGAGGCCGTTACAAAGAATCTCGTTGGTAAGGCGTAACCGCGAAGAGTTGGATCGGCGATGATGGGGCCCACCTCACAGGGGTACAAGGACAGGTGCGCAAACCAAGCACAGACCAAGCCGGAGGAGCAGGGATCATTGAAGCTTACCACCCTTTGCCCCGCAGGTAAGTTACTCCAAACCAAAAAGACCTAATTAGTAAGCCAAGACCGTCCCATTCCAGTCTTGTGGTAGCGCTGTTGTCCCAGGTTGTCGCTCTATGAACCGATCCTTATGGAGAGTGGCCAACCAAGCACTAAGCACTGTGCTGGCCCCCTAAACCATGTTTCTAGCAAAACATATTTTAACGAGACGTGAGCCACTCAAGCACGGAGCACAGAGGGCCACTCCCAGAATTAAGTTGCATAAACCATTAATCAAATTAATTAAAAAGGACCAAGTGTGTTATAGCGCGGCACCTAGCACAACTAACCAAAATGCAACCCAAAGGATATATTTAAAGGATATAAAGTGGCTAGGAAATCCTTATAGGCATACAATATTAAAATGAAGTATGAAAATGTATTTAAAGTGATAGGTGGTGTTCATGTTATACTTACCTTCCTCAAACTATTACTGCTGCTCAAACTGCTCAGAAGATAGCTCCTGGTACTGGTACCGGGGCTCCTCCGGTAGCTCAACGTCTACTCACGAACACATGGACAAAAATAATGCACAACATAAACATACATACAAACAAAGGCTAACACTAAGAAACAATACAACAATACAAGAAAACAACAAACAAAACTATGCTAGAACTATTCTACACATTACAACGATCATGTGGATATAAAGAACACCTAAAACGGAGATAAAACGCAAAATCTAGGCTAAAAACAAGATCTAGGGACCTATTTGTAAGAAAACTGGAGTTCCAGGGGGGTTTTTGGGCAAAACCGAGGACTAAAACATAATTAAACATTAGTTCTAGGGTCTAACATGCAAAAACGGCAGGTCTGAACTGCGGGTACTATTTTTGGAAAGGAAGGGGGCTAAAATGCTAAAAACATGACCTAACCGTAATTTCTTTTGTACAAGCTAGGACCGCGGGTTGATTCTGATAAAACTCAGGGGGTCTTTAACAAAAGCGCCAGGCCGAAGGGGTACATTTTAACCAGAGCTCTTGGATCTGGATCGGACGGCTCGGAAAGGATTGGATCTAGATCTAATCGCGAGCGCTAAATTTTGGATCGGACGGATCAGGGCCAAAGGGTGCGCGGGGCGGCGGCGCGGCTCGCCGGAGCTCTGCTCCGCGGCTGCGCTCGACCGGAGTTGGGCAAATCGGCGTTCCCGTGGCCGATTTGGACCGCGGCTTGGCTCTGGAGCATGCCCGTGGCACGCGTAAGCCATTGGGGCACTCAACGGGGCGCTGCGGGGCTGAGAGGGGGATTCTCGCCGACGTGGGCGGCTCGACGTGGCGGCGCGTCGCCGGCGTAGTGGTTTAGGGTTGTTTTGTGCCGAGTCAGGGTGCAAAAAGGGTGCGCAAGACTCCTGCAAGGCAAGCGCAAGTGAACGCGAGGATCGGGCTGGGTGGTAGCGTGCTGCAGAGCAGAGGACCCGCCACGGCGTGGCGGCTCGGCGGCGTCCCGGCGAGCCATCTCGCGGGGAACAGCGGCCTAACTCGTCCAACACTAACGCACAAGCAAGAGAGGAACAAGGCGAAGCTCACCAGGGGCTCGGGGTGGACGGGGCCGTGGCGCAGAGGCGGAAATCCGGTGGTGTAGGCGCGGCTCGACGGGGCTTGCCACAGGAATTCACGTGTGCAGCGGGCCGGGGTCGGGGAAGGAGAGCTCGGCGAGGATCCTGGTCCCACGGCGGAGCTCCTGCATCAACTCCGGGGGTACGGCGGCGCGGCTAGGGTTTACGGTGGCTGTAGGGGTGAGGATGGGGAGCAGAGGGATCGCAGCTGTACTTATAGGGCGGCGGGGGGGGGGGGGGGGGGTCATCTTGGCGTGCGCACCCGGGATAGAAAGCCGGCGAGATTGCGGCCGGAGATCTCAGCCGTGCTGGCGGGTCTGTTGCACCACGGAGGGGAAAGTGCTGCCATGCAGGCCCGGCTGGTCAGCGGGAGCGATGTGGCGCTGGGCTGAACGGTTGAGCGGTGTGCAGCTGACGCGACGGGCCCGCTTGTCAACGAGAGGGAGCGCGCGCGCGGGCGAGTGGAAGCACAGGAGCGCGGGCGCTGGGCTGCGGGAGCGCGCGTCGCGGGCCGTGAGTTCGGAGGGGGGCGAGCTGGGCCATGGTGGTGTTGGCGCTGGGCCGGGAGGGAAGGAAGGGGTGACGTGGGCTGAGGGAAGGAAGGAGCGGGCCGGCTGGCTGGAGAAGTGGGCCGGTGCGGGAGAGAGGAAGAGGAGGAATGGGCCGGGGTTTTGGACTGGGCTGAGGTTTTGGGTTTCCTTTCTCCTTTTTCTTTCTCTTTTCTATTTCTACTTCTATTCTATTTCTAACTCAACTCAAGTCTAATGAATTCAAATAAATTTTGAATTCAAAAACTAACCATGCAAACAAAAGAAAAAGATGCTCCAGCATGAATGCAACAATGAAATTAAACCTAGCAAAATTTTAATTACTTGTGAAACAAGATTAGATTAAATGCAAGACTAATCATAATAAACGTTAGAAAAATAAACAAAGCCAATTAAATTTATTATTAAATGCTGGAATTTAAATTAGGTTGTTACACTGTGGAATCCCCCTGGATGGCGCCACCGCTCCACCCTTCCACCTGCCGCCACCCCTCATGCGCGCTTCGGTGGCATGGCGAGCGAGGGAGTGGGGAGCTGAGGAGGAGAAGCCGAGTCGATGAAGTAGGCATGCGTGGGCTTTGTTCCCCAATACTGTCATGTTTTCCTCCACCTCCCAGGATCCTAGGGCTGCAGCGCCTGTCCACACACAGAGCAGCAGGGCCCTCGTCGGCGTCGGCGTCCGGGGTGGCCGTGCTCCTGCGCTAGCTGGCGTGATGGGGCAGCGAGGAAGAAGGAAGAACGGACGTCGTGACGGAAGTTAGCAAAAAAAGGTGACAGAATGGTATTTTAGGGTAACGTTCATTCTTTCGATGCTAATTTGTGGAACATAGATGTTTTAATGGTATTTTACGAAAACGGCCATCTTTCGATGCTATGGGACCAATTTTCCCAACTAATAATGTGGGTTCGTGTGAGACATGAGATAGAACTAACCCAACACTAGATGATGACTTCTTATTACACAATATGTACGCTGTGTCCTAAGACCTAAGATCGATTCAGGGGCTAACTCGCAAAAACATCAAGTGTGGACTGCGGGTTCTATTCTGGTAAAACTCAGGGGCTAAAATGTTAAAACATGGGCCTAACTGTAAATACTTTTGAATGGCATAGGACTGTGGGTTGTTTTGGCTAAAACCCGAGGGCTCTTTAGCAAAACGGCCAAGGCGAAGCGGTATCTACGCTTACAGGCCGTTGGATCTAGATCTAGTGGCTCTGATCTAAACGGTTCGCGATCTAATCTCGCGCGTCGGTTTTAGATCGGAGGGTCAGGACGCGTTTGCAAGGGGGCGGCGGCGCTGGTCGCCGGAGACAGGGCTTCCGCGGCGGAGGGGTCGCCGGAGTAAGCAAATCCAGCGCTCCCGGAGCCCGCTCGGGGTTCGGGTTGGCCGTGGAGCACCGCCGTGGCGTGCGTAACGCACTGGAGGCCACAGGGAGGCGGCTCGGGGCTGGGAACGGGCCCATCGACGGCGAGGGCGGCTCGGCGGCCACGGAGCTCGCCGGAGCGCAGTGCCTAGGCGCCTAGAGCGCGCCAGGGTCTACGGGATCTAGCGCACGGGATCAGGGGGGACTTGGGGCGCTTACCCAGGATTCGAATCTGGCCGGAGATGGCGTGCAGGGCGTTCGCGCCGCAGCCCAGCCAGCGCGGCCCGCGCAAGCCCCCGCGTCACCTCCCTCAGGTCGCGCGCGCCCCACGTCCCTTTTCCCCGGACCCACCTGCCAGCTGCTCTCTCCGCGCGTCACCCCTCTCCCCTCGCTGCAGCCCGGGCCCGCCTGTCGGTCCTTCCCCTTTCCTTCCGCCACCGTGATTTCTCCCCGCCGTGGATGCTCCGGCCGCCCTGAACCCCGCATCTCCTTCGTAGCTTCACCGAGCGCCGGTCAGTGGAGCCCAGGAGCCCGGACCACCCCTCTGCAGCGACGTCCCCGAACGCCGCCCGCGACTCGCCGCCGGTCCGCGACGCCAACGCCCTGCACGCCATCTCCGGCCCGATTCGAATCCTGGGTAAGCGCCCCAAGTCCCCCCTGATCCCGTGCGCTAGATCCCGTAGACCCTGGCGTGCTCTAGGCACCTAGGCACCGCGCTCCGGCGAGCTCCGTGGCCGCCGAGCCGCCCTCGCCGTCGATGGGCCCGTTCCCAGCCCCGAGCCGCCTCCCTGTGGCCTCCTGTGCGTTACGCACGCCACGGCGGTGCTCCACGACCAACCCGATCCCCGAGCGGGCTCCGGGAGCGCTGGATTTGCTTACTCCGGCGACCCCTCCGCCGCGGAAGCCCTGTCTCCGGCGACCAGCGCCGCCGCCCCCTTGCAAACGCGTCCTGACCCTCCGATCTAAAACCGACGCGCGAGATTAGATCGCGAACCGTTTAGATCAGAGCCACTAGATCTAGATCCAACGGCCTGTAAGCGTAGATACCGCTTCGCCTTGGCCGTTTTGCTAAAGAGCCCTCGGGTTTTAGCCAAATCAACCCGCAGTCCTATGCCATTCAAAAGTATTTACAGTTAGGCCCATGTTTTAACGTTTTAGCCCCTGAGTTTTACCAGAATAGAACCCGCAGTCCACACTTGATGTTTTTGCGAGTTAGCCCCTGAATCTAAGGTTTAATTACGTTTAGACCCTCGATTTTTGCAGAAAACCCCCTGGAACTTAGTTTTTCTCGCAGATAAGCCCCTGAACCTTGTTTTAGGCCTAGTTTATGCGTTTTAGCTCTGTTTTAAGCGTTCTTTATGTCCACGCGATCGTTGTAACGCGTAGAATAGTTTTAGACTAGTTTAGTGTGCTGTTTTTATGTATTGATGTACTATTTCTTAGTTTTTGTGAGTGTTTGCTTGTATGCTTATTGTTGTGCATTGTTTTGGCCATGTGTTCGTGAGTAGACGTTGATCCATCTGAGGAGCCCCAGTACCAGTACCCGGAGCAGCCGTCTTCCGAGCACTTTGAGCAGCAGCAGGAGCAGTATGAGGAAGGCAAGTGTAACATGAACAACATATCACTCTTAAATACATTTTCATACTGCATTTAATAATGTATGCCTATAAGGACTTTCCTAGCCACTTTATATCCTTTATATATACCTTTGGGTTGCATTTTGGTTAGTTGTGCTAGGTTGCTGCGCTATAACACACTCTGGTCCTTTTTAATTAATTTGATTAATGGTTTACTTGAACTTAATTCTGAGAGTGGCCCTCTGTGTGGATGAGTGGCTCACGTCTCGTTAAAAGATGGTTTTTGTAGAAACATGGTTTAGGGGGCCAGCACGGTGCTTAGTGCTTGGTTGGCCACTCTCCATAAGGACCGGTTCATAGAGCGACAACCTGGGACAACAGCGCTACCACAAGGCTAGAATGGGATAGACTTGGCTTACTAATTAGGTCTTTTTGGTTTGGAGTAACTTACCTGCGGGGCAAGAGTAGTAAGCTTCAATGGTCCCTGCTCCTCCGGCTGGTCTGTGCTTGGTTTGTGTACCTGTGCTTGTACCCCCGTGAGGTGGGCCCCATCGTCGCTGACCTAACTCTCGCGGTTACGCCTTACCAACGAGATTCTTTGTAACGGCCTCGTAGTGAGTCTCTAGTCATCTCACCTAAGGAAGTGTGATGAACCTCTGGCGTAGCTCACGACTTGTGGGTAAAGATGTGCAACCTCTGCAGAGTGTAAAACTGGTATACTAGCCGTGCTCACGGTTATGAGCGGCCCAGATCCTCCTTTTGATTAGTGGGGTTGTCTCCTTCCGACGAGGGAGGTGCCTCTCGGGGTTACCTTGGTGGCTTGGTTTTGGTTTGGTTCTCAGTAGTATCATAATTAATTCTGATTAATTACTATGTAACTGGATAAATGGTAATTCATCAACTCGTAGTAAATAGCTTTAATAAAATTTTGCCAAGACTTAAAAGCTAATGCAGTCGAGTCAGCCAACCTTAGAGCCTCATAGTTTGTGTTATACTTGTTGAGTACAAGTTGTGTACTCACTCTTGCCTCTTCTCTACTTTTTCCACTTGGCTACACTACTGCTGCTCAGTTCCTGCCGACACGAGGGAGTTCGTTTAGCGCTACCAGGACTACGAGGACTTCTAGGTGTTCGTCTCCCAGTCGACGTCCCTGTGGCGCCCTGCTCAGCTTCGGAGAGCTTTTACCGTATTTGTACTTCGCTTCCGCTGTATCAGACATTTATGTCATTAATGTAATAAATAACATTCGTATTTCGATTTATTATGTCTTATTCGTGATATGTGCTATGATATACTGTTCATTCTGTTGTATATACGTGTGACTTGATCCTGGCACGTATATGATTGCTCGGTTTATGTCCTTTTATAAACCGGGTGTTACAGTACTCAAGATGTGAACTGACTTACTTAGGAGCCATCAAACGCTACACCGTAATAGGGTAGTCATAAAGGTGGCTTTCGGGTCTGTCAAGAAGCATGCTATGAGACATAGTCGGTCAAGATGGGATTTGACCCTCTCTACAAGAGAGAGATATCTCTGGGCCCCTCGAGTGTTTTGGATCAGGAAAAGCATGGCCATGCTGGAGTTAAGAGTTAACCTAGGATTCCGAATCACAGGATCGAGAAAGTGTAGTCGGCTTAGAGCTAGACCAAATATCGTGAGGCAAAGGGAACAACATGTATAAGATTGTAACGGCTCGACAGATATGATTCGCGTGAGCATAGGAGTTGACAGTCTTGCTAGAGACCGCTATCAACTATTGGCGAGTAGGAGTACTCGGACCATGTCTATTCGCACGTGAGCCCATAGGGTCACACACTTAAGGGCCAGAAACCTAATGAGGATGAGATCCAAATTAGACTGGGCTTAGATACACTAATGGGCTTCAGTTGGCCCATTAGGGGATGCCCAAGGTGGGGCCCATGGGAGCCCACCTAGGGGTGCCTATGGGGCTATAAAAATACAGGGGTTGGGGGCGGGTACGGTTCACGTGATCTAGCAATCGGCCTTGTTCCTCCGCCTCGTGCATCGGCCCTAGTTGTTCTCACGGATCTACAATCCGGAGTGCGACGCTTCTTCCCGTACGTGTAGACTTCGTGGAGGTGCTATGCTTGCTGCACAAGGTCGAGCCGTTCGTGAGGTGGTTCACGCAACTGCACTACCGGCTTCCATCTTCACTACACCGACGCGCTACAGAAGTTCTGCAATCGCGCGTCTAGTGGTAATCCCGTGATCAATAACTGTAGTAATCCTGGTTTATGTGGTAGAAAAATTTTGTTTTCGCTACCTCATATTTCTACAGTGGTATCAAAGCCAGTGCTATCTCGTTATAGATTCGGATATGTGCATATGGAGATATGCGTAGTTTCAGATCGATCTATGATCTAGTTTCATAAACTTGCTGCGAAGGTTGTGCAACGACATACTCCTACCGGTCGGTTTTCCGCCATTGGAGTTAAGTGATGCACATAAACCCGGTCGCTGCGGTTGGAGATCAATGTGATTGGTCGAGTCGAAATTTAGGGCATAAGCCAGATGCATGAGATGCAAGGGCAGTAGATTGGATCTACTGTGATTTCTGTTTTGTTGCAAAAGTGTGTTTTACAGTAAAACAGTCATAACTTTTGCATACGAACTCGGATTGAGGCGAGTTTTATTTCGATTTGTATCTACAGAAAAAGTTAGACTTGGTCCATAACAGTATTGCTGTTTTCGCGAAATTTAGATTTACGAAATTCGGCACAGAAGATAGAGTTTTCGGCGTTTTAAGTTCGGACATCGGAATCGCATAACTCTGTTCTGCAGGCTTTGTGATCGGTATGGCCCCTATGTGTATATGATGTATGTGTGTAATTGTTTCATGACCTGCGTGTCGTGATTATAACAATTTGGCCGGAGCCATATGAATTGTTGCATTTGATGTAATGACCTGCGTGCAAACCTGTGATGATCCAAGTCGTGAATGTAATTTTATTTACTAGCTATTAGATGTAATCGCAAGTTCTAGTTCTTGGAGTTTTCATCACATGAAGGATGGTGCACATGTACGTGGAGATGGAGATCAACATGGTGAATAAGTTCCGTGAAGATAAAAATCTACATGGCGAACAAGTTCTATGGAGATGGAGATCACCATGAGAACAAGGGCAATACTGATTCACAATTATGTGCTTGCCGTTCTTAACGTTTTACAACTACGTGCATCATAGTAGAAGTAGAACGATCCCTCATTAATTTCGAGCAATCATGCCCTACCAACTAATCCTTGCACTATCTCATGTCTTGTACGATTGGTGGTGGGTCTATGAAATTAGGGCGCTACTGGTTTTCCTTGACTAGACAGGCTGTATCGGATACATGCACGCATAAAGGGTTGGTGAGCTTGACAAGGTCATCTTAACGGTTAAGGACCTTGGGGCTTAAAGGTTGGGAGCAAGACATAGAGATGGCACCCAACAACAAGAGTCATATGAGATATGATCAGGGTTTTAAATCCCGGCCGGAACCGGTCCGGAAACCGCGGTTACCGGTCAAACCGGTCCGGACCGGTTCTGGTTCCGGCCGGTTTCAAACCGGCCCAAATTTGAAATTCAAATTTGAATTTAAAAAATGAAAAATTCTTAAAAAAATCCTAAAAATACTTTAAGTTGCGACGAATCTAATGGTGTCAAATTTTTTTTCAAATGTTCGTTCATTTAGTATACTTTGCGAGCATTTGAAGTTAAATAAAAAAAAGCATGCATACAAAAGTATACAAATACAATGTAAAACATGTTATACATTGTATTAATATAAAAGTAGTACGAAAGAGAGTTGGATGGTTCATTTAGGCTAAAACATGTTATACAAACATTCATTTAGTATACTTTGCGGGCATTTGAATTTAAACCAAAAAAGAAAAAAATTTGAATTTGGCCGGTTACCACTCAAACCGGACTGGTTTACCGGTCTAACCGGTCGGCTAACCGATGGAAACCGGTTGAACTGCCTTTTTTTGTTTGAAATTTGAATTTGGCCGGTATTTTCCAGTAACCGGTCAAACCGGTCCGGTTTACCGGAATTTGCGGGCGGTGGTTCGGTCCGAATGGTCGGTAAAAAAAACCCTGGATATGATTAGCAAGAGTTGCTTACCGATCTACCTCGTCTTCTATCAGTGATGCAAAAGCTCACTAGTGGACGTGTTAGTTGTGGGTCTTGAATCACTAATAATCAACAGAGGGATATTGATTTTAGTGGGAGTAAATTCTATTAAATTGTTTATTGTTGTTTACTCCATCATGAATACTTTTGTCTTAGTATTTTGCATTTATTTGTTGTAGATCAATGGCTCAAAACCAACCTTTTGCTTTACATTCTGTACTTGAGAGCAACAAATTGAATGAGAGAAACTACGCGGATTGAATCCGCAACCTGAGAATTGTTCTTAGGACAGCTAACAAGGAAGATGTTCTAGATAACCCACTGCCAGAGGAGCCTGCTGCAGATGCCCCTGCTGCTGAGAGGAATGCTTATAGGAGAGCGGTTGATAAAGACCGTGAAGTAAGTTGTCTCATGCTAACTTGCATGGAACCTGAGCTGCAGATGCAGTTTGAGAATAACCATGCGGCGCACGATATGATCGTGGCGCTACGGGACATGTTCCAGACTCAGGCCAGGACTGAAAGGTTCAATGTGTCCAAGGCCTTTGCTGAAACTAAGCTAGCAGAAGGAGCACCAGTAGGGCCGCATGTAATCAAGATGGTTGGTTACACACAGAGGTTGGAGAAGCTGGGCTTCCCACTTGGCCAAGAGTTGGCCACTCACTTCATTCTTGCCTCTTTGCCTCCGAGCTATGGAAACTTCGTCTCAAACTATCACATGCACAGGGCTGAGAAGGGCTTGAATGAGCTGTGCAGCATGCTCAAAACGGCAGAGAGTAACATCAAGAAAAGCACAGGTGGCGGCCATGTGATGGCTATCTAGAATAAGCGTACTTTCAAGAAGAAGAAGAAGAAGAAGAAGAAGAAGAAGAAGAAGAAGAAGAAGAAGAAGAAGAAGAAGAAGAAGAAGAAGAGCAAAGCTAAGGTTACGAACCCCAAGCCAAACCCTACACCCAAGGCGAAACCTGGACCAGCCGCAGACAAGGAGTGCTTTCATTGTCACCAGCCAGGACACTGGAAGAGGAACTGCAAGCTGTACCTAGCCACACAGAAGAATCGTTCTTCCACCTCGGGTACACTTGTCGTTCATATTACAGAAATATTTCTCACTGACTCTTATATTAATTCTTGGGTATTTGAAACCGGATCGGTTGCTCATATATGCAATTCGATGCAGGAAATGACAGAGAGTAGAAGCGTTGAAAGAGGAGAAGTTGACTTCCGCGTCGACAATAATGCAAGAGTTGCTGCTTTGGCCGTCGGGACGATGCAACTACACCTACCATCAGGATTTGTCTTGGAGCTTAATAATTGTTATTTTGTTCCTAATTTGAGTCGAAACATTGTGTCTCCTTCATGTTTGATGAAGGATGGTTATTCTTTTACGAGTGAAAACAATGGTTGTGTGATCTCTAAGAATAATATGTTTGTGGCTTTGGCGTCCATTAAGAATGGGCTATTCATTTTAAATCTTGATGATTCTCCTATCTGTAATATAAGTGCTAAAAGGCCTCGGCTAAATGATTTGAATCCTACCTACATGTGGCATTGTCGTCTCAGTCATATAAGCGAGAAACGCATGAAGAAGCTCCATGAGAATGGACTTCTAAGTTCGTTTGATTTTGAATCATATGAGACATGCGAAGTTTGTTTGCTGGGCAAGATGACCAAGACACCGTTCACAGGTTTTCCAGAAAGAGCATCGAATTTGCTGGAACTCATACGTACTAATGTGTGTGGACCAATGAGCTCGACTGCTAGAGGAGGATTCCAATACTTCATTACTTTAATGATGACTTAAGTAGACATGGCTATGTCTACTTGATGAGGCATAAGTCTGAAACCTTTGAAAAGTTCAAGGAATTTCAAAATAAAGTTGAAAATCAGTGTTGCAAGAAGATTAAAGTCTTGCGATTTGATCATGGGGGCGAATATCTGAGTCACGAATTTAGCGATCATTTGAAGAGTTGAGTAATTGTTCCACAACTTACGCCGCCTAGAACACCTCAAAGGAACAGGGTTTCCGAGCGACGTAATCGAACTCTGTTGGACATGGTTCGATCAATGATGAGCCAATCGGACTTACCATTGTCATTTTGGGGTTACGCTCTAGAAACAGCAGCTTTCACATCAAAATCCGTAGACAAGACACCACATGAGATGTGGACTGGCAAGACTCCCAGTTTGTCTTTTCTAAAAATTTGGGGTTGTGAAGCATTTGTCAAACGACTCCAGTCTGTCAAGCTTGCACCCAAATCGGATAAGTGCATATTCGTGGGATACCCAAAGGAGACCTTAGGGTATTACTTCTACAATCGATCTGAGGGCAAAGTGTTTGTCGCTCGGAACGGAGTTTTCCTAGAGAAAGAGTTTCTCAAAGGAGAGAAAAGTGGAAGAATGGTGCAACTCAAAGAAGTTCGAGATGAGCCAATAGGACAAGACTCTACAAGTGACGCTAATGTAGCTGAATAAGTTGAGATGCCTATGGCAACAGAAGCACCTCCGCAACCACAAAGGTCAGCAAGGCTCCGCGCCGCGCGGGAATTATTGTTGTTAGACAATGATGAGCCTGTGACATATGCAGAGGTGATGGCAGACCCTGACTCCGAGAGATGGCAAGATGCCCTGAAATCCGAAATAGAATCCATGAAGGAAAATCAAGATTGGAACTTGATAGACCCGCCTGATGGTGTGAGAACCATCGAGTGCAAATGGATCTATAAGAAGAAGAAAGATATGGATGGAAATGTTCACATCTATAAAGCTCGACTTGTCGCAAAAGGTTTTCGACAAGTTCAAGGAGTTGACTACGACGAGACTTTCTCGCCCGTAGCGATGCTTAAATCTGTTCAGATTATTCTAGCTATTGCTGCATATTTCGATTATGAAATATTGCAGATGGATGTCAAAACAGATTTTCTTAATGGAAATCTGACCGAGGACGTGTATATGATGCGGCCCGAGGGTTTTGTCGATCCGACCAATGCTGGAAAGATATGCAAGCTTCAAAAATCCATTTATGGATTAAAGCAAGCATCTCGGAGTTGGAATATTCATTCTGATGAAGTAGTCAAAGGGTTTAGCTTCATTAAAAATGAAGAAGAAGCTTGTGTTTACAAGATGGAAAGTGGGAGCTCTGTTGCATTTCTAATTTTGTATGTAGATGACATACTGCTGATTGGAAATAATATTCCTATGCTTGAGTCCGTAAAGAATTCACTGAAAAATAGTTTTTTGATGAAGGATTTAGAAGAAGCAGCATGCATACTGGGCATCAAGATCTTTAGAGATAAATCAAAGAGGCTTATAGGATTAAGCCAAGATACTTACATTGACAAAGTGTTGAAGCGGTTCAACATGGAAGAGGCAAAGAAAGGGTTCTTGCCTATGTCACATGATATACATCTTAGCAAGACTCAGTGTCCTACGACGACTGATGAGCGAGAGCGCATGTGCAATGTTCCATATGCCTCAACAATTGGATCTATCATGTATGCAATGATAAGTACATGCCTAAATATTTCTTATGCTCTAAGTGTTACGAGCAGGTACCAGTCAGATCAAGGTGAGAGTCACTGGACAGCTGTGAAAAACATCTTCAAGTACTTGAGAAGAACTAAGGATGTGTTTCTAGTCTATGGAGGTGAGGAGGAGCTCGTTGTAAATGGTTACATTGATGCTAGCTTCCAAACAAACAAAGATGATTCAAAGTCTCAGTCCGGTTTCGTGATCAAAGTAAATGGTGGTGCGGTTAGCTGGAAGAGTTCCAAGCAGTAGACGGTGGCCGATTCTACAACAGAAGCCGAGTAATCGCAGCTTCGGAAGCCGCGAAGAAAGATGTTTGGATAAGGAAGTTTCTTATTGAGCTTGGTGTGACCCTAATGCCTCTAGCCCGCCGGATCTCTACTGTGACAACAGTGGAGCTATTGCGCAAGCCAAGGAGCCAAGAAATCACCAGAAGAGCAAACACGTTATGCGGCGATTTCATCTCATTCGAGAGTTCATTGATCGTGGTGAGATCATGTGACACCCTAGGTGTCTGCACAATAGAATTGTATTTATTTTATGCATCATGTGCTTAATTTGCTTGAAAAAGGATCTTATTGTAAAAATAAAAGGGTAGTTGTGTAAATATGATTTATTGCAGGGTCCTTTCTATAGTTTAATTTGAATAGGGAGAGCTAATATTGCTTTTGTGGAGGGTTTATGTGTAAAATTTAGTGTAATCATTACATGGCAGAAAACTTTGCTTTTTAGTTTCAAATTAAACTGAATTTGCAATGGAAAAGACAAAAGTCCATTAAATTCAAAATCCTTCTTATGTTTTTAAAATAACTCTTTAACTTTTGGTCAAATCAATTTTTGCACAACATCAAAGTTGTAGATCTTGAAAAGTTGAACAACTTTCATGTTGGGCACTTTTTCAATTGAGCCCTAGTTAAAAAGTTATTGTTGATTTACAGTAGGATCCCCGGAATTTTCTGAATTCACAAAGAAGTCCACCCTTCTTCAACCTCCTGCCTCCCTCTCTGCTTCACCGCCGCCGGCACAGTCCAGCGCTGCCCGCCGCCGAGGAGGGCCGCATGCCACCTCCTGCTTCGCCCACCGCCCCACGCGGCGCCCTCGCGACCTCCTGGACCCACTTCCCCTCGCGCTGGAGCTCTCCTCCCCGTGCCACGCGCCCCCACGGCTCCGCCGGCCGCCACCTCGCCACCACCGTGGACAGCACGGGATAGAGCTCTGCCGCTCTCTCTTTCGCGCACATCGACACCATAAGAAACCCCGCCTGCTAATCCTCTCATTCTTTTGCCAGTTCCCCGCCCCCAGACCCCCAGAACGCCGTCGCCGTCCATCTGCACGCCGGTGAGCTCGAAGCTCACCGTCGCCCCGCACCTCCGCAGCCGTTCCGCCCACGCAGACCCCACCATTAGCTTCGCCTCGTCCTCGCACAGCTCGCAGACCTCTCCTTCTCGCCCAGAACCCACCAGAGCACCCTCGCCGTCGATCCCGTGCTCCGACCGCCGCTGCTCACCAGCGACGACTCATCTCCGGTCGCCTCCTCCTCGACCCAAACCCTCTAGAAGGTAGCGCGTGACGCCCTGAACCTCCCCTGCCTCTCCACCCTCGCCGCCGGCGACCAGAGCCACCGGATTCGGCCGGTCAATCCCCCTCCCCTGCTCTGACTCCGGCCAGGGACTTCCCTACAAATACTTTTAGAATTCTAGGGTCCTGGATGCAAGTTTTCAATCCTTTCTCATTTGTTTCTAGGATGAACTTTGAAAATATCTAGAAATTCATAGAAAAATCAGAAAAATACAAACCCAAATGTTTTGAATTCCTTGTTACCAGAACTACAAGTTTCGTTACATGCACATCTTTATTTTTGGTTTGAATTTTAATCCAAGAAAAAGGAAAAATAAATAGGCTTTATTTGTTCTAGGAGTTCTACTTAGTAACTGTCTGTGATTTAGGCTTAATTGTGTCTTACAGTGTTACTAGTTCTTGGTAAAAATTTGAAACCTTTTTGATATCATTAACTATGTCAAAGTTTGAAGATTCATAAATCTACTAGTTTTGCTAATTTATTTGTGGTAGTAGAAATATTTAAGTTTTGAGTATTAAACTTTTTCCATGCTTACATATCACTACATCCTCGCTATTATCCAATTTTGGGAAATATTTGAGCTGTCTAGCTATATCTTTGATTTAGTGCTTATTTAGTAGGCTTTAATTATAGTAAATAGTTTCCTTGCTTAGAAAAATATTATAAAATATATGGAACTCTATTTTGATTATATATTGTTGTCTGTAAAATTTTAGAACCATAAACATTATATAACTCTCTGTACTAATTAGTTTTCCCATATGTGGTTTAATTTTGTCAAAATTATTACTTCAGTTTTGTATCTATATAAATTCTGAAACAATTATGGAACATTCATAAGCATATAAATCATGTTCTGAAATTTTTTGAACTTCATAAGTGTTGTTGTTTGTTCTGTAGAATTCAATCTTGTTCTAGGTGTTGTCTGAGTAAATGAATTGTTCTGAATAATTGGCTACATGAATTGATATGAAAGTTTCAGAATTAATTACTCTATATACCTTCTGTTTATATTATTTTTTTATGAATTTCTTGCTGTTTGAGTATTGAGTTGTTGATTTATTAGAAAACCATGTTTTATTTGCTATAGGAAACAACTACCACTTGCTTTATGAAGATAGTGTAGTTCTTTTGTGAAGTTGATCATGTTGTTTTGTGGAGTAAGAGATGTTAATTAACTACTCCATAAATGACTGCCCATGTGTTAAGTTTGTTTGCTAATTGTTAGACTGCAGTTTCTTCGCCTTGTGTGTGTGTTTATAATATTGTTCTTGCATCACATATAGATACGACTGTTTTAGCGACGGGACGTACGAGTTGATCCCGGAGTCCGAAGGAGGTGATCCCGAAGTCCAGGTGAACACTGCTGTACTGACTGAAGACCCGGACCAAAGTCCGGAAGAGCCCAAGGCTAATCTAGCTAGTGACTACCGCGAAGTCAAGCCCCAGACATAACCCAGTATTTCAAATTATTACAATTTATTGTTATTACTTACTTTTGCATTTACAGTTCTTAGGATTTGAATTGAAACCCTAGATGCATGATCCTAGGAACCTATGTACTGAACACTAGACCTGAGTTCGAATAATTGTTAAGCTTATAGGACCGGTAAAAGTCGAGTGATTGCCTGTCACTTGCGAGCTCTATAGGAATTGCTTGCTTACTTTCTGCTATCAATATAAGGACGACGGACGGGGTCATGTTCGATATCATGACCTTGGGTGAGACCCCGTCTGTGTTGATAAAATCTGATAAGGTCGCGGTGTGTGGTAGCGGTGGTTAAGTTTTTGAACGTACTAGCCACGTGCCGTAAATATGGTACGCGGTAAGCCTAGTAGCCGATCGGACCGGGGAGCGGACATACCTTTCACTCTCTCTTAGAGATAGGTTTTATTTATGTTTATGTTGCATAACACTACGGGTGCAGGGAGGAAGTTGGTGCCCTATAGTTGGGGAGAGTGACCCTATCCACAAGCCGGAAAGAAAGGTCAACGGTTGTTTGGGAATGACCCGATGGTGTTCCAAACGTGTGTGTTAGGTCTGTCTGGCCAGGTCAACAAATTTCGATTCGAATCGTCCACTTCTCACGGTTTGGGACTACTTGATCCCTTTGCCACACAGAGTAATAAGTGTAACATTATTATTATGATCAATCTTGATGTTTGCTTAAAGTTCTACCATGGTTGAATAGGAGTAGTTGCTTACATAGAATGGTTAATCAACTAGAATCTTGGAAGCTAAAATTTAAAAGTAAGGACCTACTCTTTATTGCTTTTCAGCAAAAGAAAAATCAGAGCCTACAAAACCCTGCATAGTCTAGCTAGGTGGACTAAGTATATCCGTTGACGGTTAAGTCTTGCTGAGTATTAGAATACTCAGCCTTGCTGTTGAAACCTTTTTCACGTATGAGTTTTGAGGACCAGATCGCTAGTCTGCCTTGGCCCTGCTCTTTGCCTCCTGGCTGGTCCGTAGAGTGGGATCCGTCTTCGACCAGCAATGACCCCGATGAGTGATACCTTGCTTGGGCTAGCTTGGTATACTTTTGCGACGTGTTGTAGCCGTCGAGTTTTCTTTCCGCTGCTTAAACTATGAACATGAAACTTATGTCTTGTATAATGATTTACTAAGTTTGGATCTGTAATAATGTTTTAAACTTCTTGTAATAACTGCTATGCCTGTGTTGTAAAATACGTATGGTTGTAATATCTCTGGACTCGCCTTCGTGCGGGGTATGCTTGTTCGATCCGAGAACCGGTGGTTGTATCGGGACGTTACCCGACAGACCAAGAATTGTTCCTTTTGAAGTGCGTTTGAGCCGGTGTTGCCTTTAGGGTGATGGCCAGCACACTTGAGCCGGGATAATTCAGGTGGTTCTGCCACAGATCAAGATATGCAAAATACACACGGACCTGAACATTTCAGATCCGTTGACAAAATCCCTTCCACAGCCCAAGCATGAGAGGCATACAAGAGCAATGGGTATTAGATACATTCTAGATTGACTCTAGTGCAAGTGGGAGACTGTTGGAAATATACCCTAGAGACAATCATATTTCCTTGTATTCATGATTAATAAAGTGTTCCTTGAATATCCATGGATGACAACTTGTATTGATTAATGCTTATGTGAAGTATTTGTGAAACTCTTTACTTGTATGGATATTCTAAAATGTTCCTAGTCGGAGTTCATGTGAGGACACACATGAATATTAGACTAGCACATATATTAGTTGATTGACTATGTTTCACAAGCCATGGACATAGGGATGTCAAACTAATAATGTCGGTTCATGTGAGACTTGAGATAGAACTGACCCAACATGAGATGATGACTTTTTATTGCACAATATGTACGCTGTGTCCTAAGACCTGAGATCGTCGTATGTACTCAAAATGTGAACCGACTTACTTAAGAGCCATCAAAAGCTACACTGTAATAGGGTATTCATAAAGGTGGCTTTTGGGTCTGTCAAGAAGCATGCTGTGAGCCATAGTCGGTCATGATGGGATTTGCCCCTCTCTATAAGAGAGAGATATCTCTGGGCCCCTCGAGTGTTTTGGATCAGGAAATACATGGCCATGCTGGGGTTAAGAGTTAACCAAGGATTCCGAATCACAGGATCGAGAAAGAGTAGTCGGCTTGGAGCTAGACCAAATATCGTGAGGCAAAGGGAACAACATGTATAAGATTGTAACGGCTCGACAGATATGATTCGCGTGCGCATAGGAGTTGACAGTCTTGCTAGAGACCGCTACCAACTATTGGCGAGTAGGAGTACTCGGGCCATGTCTATTCACACGTGAGCCCTTAGGGTCACACTCTTAAGGGCCAGAAGCCTAATGAGGATGAGATCCAAATTAGACTGGGCTTAGATACACTAATGGGCTTCAGTTGTCCCATTAGGGGATGCCCAAGGTGGGGCCCATGGGAGCCCACCTAGGGGGTGCCTAAGGGGCTATAAAAATACAGGGGTTGGGGGCGGGTACGGTTCACGTGAACAGTACTACCGCCACTACAGTAACTGCCCCCTCCCTGTTCCTCCTCCTCATGCATCGGCCCTAGTTGTTCTCGCAGATCTAGCAATCCGGAGTGCGACGCTTCTTCCCGTACGTGTGGACTTCGTGGAGGTGCTGCGCTTACTGGACAAGGACGAGCCATTCGTGAGGTGGTTCACGCAACTGCACTGCCTTCTTCCATCTGCACTACACCGACGCGCTACAGAAGTTCCGCAACCTCGCGTCTAGTGGTAATCCTGTGATCTATAACTGCAGTAATCCTGGTTTATGCGGTAGAAAAATTTTGTTTTTGCTACCTCATATTCCTACAAGATGGACGTCGACAACCTCCTGAAGCATGGCGTGAATCTGGACCTGGACGGCCTGTAGTGGCCCGGCGGGACGGAGGCGGAGCACGGGGCCGGCCGGCGGCCATCTTTTTATTTTTTTTAAATATGAAATGTTTGTAAAGCTGTTCATGCTGCTTGGGTGAACATCTGGGGTGTTCGTCGCGTGTGCGGCACCCTTCTTATGTTTAGTGTTTTGTTTGATCCTTATGCTCTTGCCCTGTTTTCTGTCATGCACGAGTTTGTTTTTTTTTGAAAAAAGTTCTACTGTTTGTTTTCCAGCTTGTTCATAGATGTTTTTGCGTGTTGTGTGACAAGAGGAAATATTGTGCGTGCGGCGCACAGTCCGTCCCTGTGAGGCCTCCGAGCGCCTTGGCCTGAGAGTGCTCAGGTCATGGGGCAATAGTGGCAAAAAAAGCAACAGAAAGTGGGATGGTCGAAGACCATGGTCTGGCCCCCGAGCACGCCGAGCCAAATGCCGTTGGGTCGGGGTGCTGGAAAATAGAGAGCTTGTGTGCTGCGAAAAGATAAAATGCAGGTATCAGGCCCCCGAGTGTTTCCGAGCCGGGAGTGGCCGGGTCGGGACGCCGGGAGAGTCTACTGTGCTGTACGGGGAGAAGAAAAAATCGACAGGTGTCGGGCCCCTGAGTGCTCCGGGCCGGAAGTGGCCGGGTCGTGGCACTGGATTGAGCCGCTGGTGCTCTTATGGGAAAAAATGCAATAACTATTCTTTGTTCCAAGAGTTAGTCAGTGTGTTACCATCAGAGTCTTTTAGCTTATAAGTGCCTGGCCGTATCACCTCTGCGATGCTGTAGGGTCCTTCCCATGGCGGCGAGAGTTTTTGCTTGTCCTTCGTCGACATGACTCGTCGCAAGACCAGATCTCCGACCTGCAGCGTTCTCTCCCGTATGCGCCTCTCGTGGTACCTGCGCAAAGTTTGTTGGTAACGGGCCGATCGGTGTAACCTTGCTAACCTTGCTTCCTCTAAGATTTCCATGGCGTCGCTCTGGGCTTCAGCTGCCGTTTCTGGGTCAAACGCTTTGACTCTCGGGGTACCGTTGTCCAGGTCAGATAGGAGCACAGCCTCAGAACCTTATGTTAGGAAGAAAGGCGTTAACCCCGTTGACCGGTTAGGTGTGGTTCGCAAGCTCTAGAGCACCGCCAGCAGCTCTTCCACCCAACGACCCGCGAATTTTTTTGAGCATGTCAAAAATTCGCGATTTGAGCCCTTGGAGAATTAAGCCGTTAGCTCTCTCGACTTGCCCGTTTGTGCGTGGGTGTTCGACCGATGCCCAGTCGATCTGGATCCCATACCCTTCCGCAAATTCTTGGAAGTAGTGGCCCATGAAGTTAGTTCCGTTGTCGGTGATGATGGAATTGGGCATGCCAAACCTATAGACAATGTCCAGAAAGAACTTGATGGCCTCCTTGGAATCGATTGTGGTGATCAGCTTTGCCTCTATCCACTTGGTGAACTTGTCGATTGCGACAAGTAGGTAGGTGAACCCCCCTGGTGCCTTCCGCAATGGCCCGACCATATCCAAACCCCACACGACAAATGGCCATGTTATGGGAATGGTCTGAAGGGCTTGGGCTGGCAAGTGGGTTTGTTTTGCGTGAAACTGGCAGCCTTTGCATGTGCGGACGATTTCCTCCACGTTGCGCAGTGCCGTTGGCCAGTAGAATCCTTGTCGAAAAGCTTTTCCGACCAGGGAGCATGGTGCAGCATGGTGTCCACAGATCCCGGCGTGTATCTCAAGAAGAAGTTCCTTGCCCTGGGCAATAGGGATGCACTTCATGAAAATGCCAATTTCAAAGGGGCTGCGTTTGTAGAGCTCGCCGTCAATCACGGTGAGTATTTTGGCTCGTCGGGCGATCCGGCGAGCTGCGTTGCGTTTCTTAGTTAGGTCTTCGTGGAGAAGAAAAGCCAGTAGGTCAGCTCTCCAATCTGTCTTGTCTGCCTGGCTTGGGTCGGATTGGCCCGTAGCCAAGCAAAGTGGGCCCTCGGGTGTCTGGTCGGGGGCTGGGTCGGAGGAAGCGTGCTCTGTTTTCTCTGTATGCTCTGTTTCCTCTGCCCATGTCTTGTCTGCGGTCGGCGGCTTTACTCGCGCTGATGGCACGTTCAAGTCGTTGACGAAAACACCACTGGGCGTCAGCTTGCGCCTGGTGGCCATTTTTGGGAGAGCATCTGCGTCAGGATTTTGCTTCCGCGGGATGTGGTGGAGCTCCAAACCTCGGAATTTCCCTTCTAGCTTGTGGACTTCCTGGCAGTATGCATCCATGATTGGGCTCTCGCAGTTGGAGTTCTTCATGACTTGGTCGACTACCAGCTTGGAGTCGCCGTAGACGTATAGGCGAGTTGCCCCAATGTCGATGGCTATGCGGAGGCCACTGATGAGCGCCTCATATTTGGCGACGTTGTTGGATGCAGGAAAATGGAGGCGGACTGCGTACTAAAATTTGCCTCCCTCAGGGGAGATCAAGACGACCCCGGCCCCCGCGCCGGGTCCCATGACCGACCCATCGAAGTAGAGGGTCCAGTACTCGTGAGAGATTTCTAGGGTCGTAGCTTGGACTTCCATCCACTCGGCGATGAAGTCGGCCAGGGCCTGAGACTTTATCACCGTGCGTGGTACGAACTTATTGTCGTAGCCCATTAGCTCGACCGCCCATTTGGAAATCCGTCCCACGGCGTCGCGGTTGCGGACCACCTCACCGAGTGGGAATGAGGTGACGACCAACACCTCATGCTTGGTGAAGTAATGTTGCAGCTTCTTGGCCGCCATGATGACGGCATAGAGAAGTTTCTGTGTCTGCGGGTACCACGACTTGGTGTCGGTCAGTACTTCACTGAAAAAGTATACGGGACATTGGACTTTGAGGGAGTGTCCCGTTTCCTCCCTTTCAACTACCAGAGCGGCGCTGACCACATGGTTGGTGGCTGCCAGGTAAAGAAGAAGGGGTTTGCAGGGATCTGGTGCGACGAGGACCGGGGCAGAGGACAAGAGGGTCTTGAGGCGGTCGAGGGCCACCTGCGCTTCCTCTCTCTAGACAAAGGTGTCGGACTTCTTGAGGAGTTTGTACAGCGGCAGGCCCCGCTCTCTCAGTCGGGCAATGAACCGACTGAGCGCTGCTAGACACCCAATTAACCTCTGGACGCCCTTAATGCCACGGATAGGGCCCATGTTGATGATGGCCATGATTTTATTGCGGTTGGCTTCGATGCCACGCTCGGACACCATATACCCGAGGAGTTTGCCCATAGGTACGCCAAACGTGCAATTCTTGGGGTTCAATTTGATGTTGAACCTCTTGAGGTTTGCAAATGTGGCGCTCAGGGTGGCGACTAGGTCGTCCGCGCGCGGCATCTTAACGACGATGTCGTCAACGTAGACCGCGACCGTCGCCCGAGGCGGATCCGCCCGGTCGGGGTCGGTTGGTGGATTAATCTGGTCGGAAAAGCAGGCCTGCATGCATCGCTGGTATGTTGCACCTGCGTTCTTGAGTCTGAACGGCATAGAAACATAGCAGTACGAACCGAACGGTGTGATGAAGGATGTCACGAGCTGGTCGGATTCCTTCATCGCTATCTGGTGATAGCCCGAGTAAGCGTCTAAAAAGATAATATCTCGTATTCGGAGGTGGAGTCGATTATCTGATCTCTTCTAGGCAGAGGAAAAGGGACTTTGGGGCACGCCTTGTTTAGGCTGGTGTAGTCAACACACATCCTCTATTGACCAGTTTTCTTCTTCACAAGGACTGTGTTAGAGGGCCGGTCGGAGTGGTAGACCTCTTTTATGAAGCCAGCAGCTAACAGTTTAGCTATTTCCTCCCCTATGGCCGTACGACTCTCGTCGTCGAAGCGGCGTAGGTGTTGCTGGACGGTCTTGGATCCAGGCAAAATGCGGAGCTCGTGCTCGGCGACTTCCCTTGGGATGCCCGACATGCCGGACGGCTTCCAGGCAAAAGTGTTTGTTGGCGCGGAGGAAGTCGACGAGCGTGAGTTCCTATTTGGCCGACAGCTGGGAGCCGACCCGCACCGTCTTGGTTGGGTCGGTGTCGTCGACCATGACCGATTTGGTCTCCTCGGTCGAGACGAAAGTCGGTGCCTGGCTGGGCTTGCCAGGGTCAGGGCGACACTCGGTGGTGGCGGCGCGAAGCTGGCCGAGCTCCACCGAGTTCGCAGCGGTGGTGGCGAGGTCGAAATGCTCGTGGCTGCTGGCATAGGCCTGCTCGAAGGAGCCACTCACAGTGATGACTCCGTTTGGGCCTGGCAGCTTGAGCTTGAGGTAGGTGTAGTTGGGCACCGCCATGAACTTGGCGTAGGCCGGGCGCCCGAGAATGGCGTGGTACGCCCCCCCTCCAATCTACCACGTCGAATGTAAGAGTCTCGGTGCGGTAGTTGGCTCTGCTGTAGAACGTGACCGGCAAGATGCCATAGAAGTGGAAGAGGGAGGCCCGCAAACAGGATTGCGGGGTCCCCATGGCTTCTAGGGTGTGGATGTATTGGATGTTGAGGCTGCTGCCCCCGTCCATTAGCACCTTGGACAGGAGCATGTTGCTGACGATGGGGTCGATGACGAGAGGGTAGCTCCCAGGTTGAGGGATGCTAGTCGGATGGTCGTCCTGATCGAAGATGATGGGCGTGGACGCCCATTTCAGCTTCCTGGGGATAGCACTCGCGGCGGCATATACCTCACGAAGCCGCACCTTTTGCTGTCGCCTGGAGCAATCGTCCTCCAGGCCGCCAATGAAGACCAGGCACCGATCCACCTCCGGGAACGACCCTCCCGTCGGCTTCTCCTTGTCCTGGTTGGCGTCGAGCTGCTTATCGCGACCGTTGTCACCAGACCTGGCTGTCTTGCGAAGGAGGCACTTCATCATGTCACAATCTTTGAACTTGTGGCTCACCGGGTAGCTGTGGTTGGTGCACGGCTTCTCCAGGAGCTGGTCGAAGTGGTTGTTCTTGGGAGGGCGCTTATCTTGGCGATTAGTCGCCGCGACCTCGCCGGCAGCAGGAGGGCGGCAGTTCTTCTTGTTCTTCCTGTCATCGCGGCTTGAAGAAGGCCTGTCGGGGGTGAGCCGTTTCGCCTTCGCCGCGGGCTGATCCCGTTCGAAGACAGCTCCGACCGCCTCCTTGCCGGAAGCGTGGTTGGTGGCGATGTCCAGGAGCTCATGCGTGGTGCGCGGCTTCTGGCACCCTAGTTTGTGGACCAGGGTTTTGCAGTTCGTCCCACTGAGGAATGCGCTGATGACGTCAGCGTCAACGACGCCGGGGAGCGAGTTGCTCTGCTTGGAGAAGCGCCGGATGTAGTCACGCAGGGACTCGCCGAGCTCCTGCTGGCAGTTCATGAGGTCCCAAGAATTGCCAGGGCCCTGAAAGTTTCCGATGAAAACCTTGCGGAGGTCCGCCCAGTTGCCGATGGAGTCAGCGGGCAAGAATTCTAGCCAGGCGCGGACGTTCTCTCCCAGGCAGATTGGGAGATACTGGATGATGAAGCGGTCGTCGTTCACTCCTCCGGCCCGGCAATCTTCCAGCCACACTCCGGGGTTCATGTCTGACAGAGGTAGATCTATGTACCTCCCTGCCGAGTGGGGTCCCCGAACTCGGGAGACTACCCTGCTCGGTGACTCGGCTACAACTACTCGGCGTGCGGGACATGGCCGTGCGCGGAAAGGATTCTCAGAGGATCAGGACGAGAGGCTCTAACTAGAGACCCGGATATCTAGGGATCTTAACCGACCTCCTTCCTTGTAAAACAACCTGAGTATATCATTCCTTGTACCCCTACGCCTCCTGGTCTATATAAAGGAGATGTAGGCCGACCCATAGACTCTCTCCACTTTTCACAGCATCCTGCAAACCCTAATACAACCCCGAACACAGGACGTAGGGTATTACGCTCATCGCGGCCCGAACTTGTCTAAATCCATGCATCTTCGTGTTACCATCGAGCTCTTGGTCCTGAGATCCCCATCCTGATACTCTACCGCCGGGTACACCCCTGGTGGACTAGCCAAAATAACAATCCGACAGTGTCCCCGGTATATTTCACGATGTTCGCCGGTGGCCGGAAGCGCTGGGGAAAAGGCGCCCCACGGATCGCCTTGGAGAAGGCGCTCAGTCCGAAGGGGTCCGGGCTCGGGCTCCGGTCGTGATTGATGTTAGGGTCGTAGGGGCGCCCCCCGTGCCGGAGTGGTGAACACTCCAGATTGGGTGCGTATGCCCGCGAGTCTTCTACTCGAGCGGCCGCGCGGTCGACGTCGGCGTGATGCCTCGCCTGCTGCCGGCCCTTGATTACGCTGCGCGCATCATAGTTGGGACCGACGTGCCCGTGGATCGGCGGCCTTGGCGGGAGAGGAGCGGACGCTGGCGCCGGGATTGGCGCGCCGCCCGTGCCGGCTTGCTGCGCCGGTGCGGGGCTGCACCTCGGACGGTTCCCGCCCAGGGCGACTCGCGGCACCAGTGGGGCAGGAGGCAGCGGCCTGTCGGCGGTGCAGTTAGCTTTTCGCCTGCTGGACGGCGGCGAGGTCCACTAGGTTTCTTATCAGGCGGTGAAGATCCCTTTGGGCCAGATGCTCCGGCTCTGGCAGATTTTGTAGGAGGATCGCCGCCGTGGCGATGTTTTGGCCCGCGCGAAACTCTTGTGGGAGTTGCATGCGGGCGTCATTGATGATGTCGCGGTTAACTCCGCATGCGCGTTGCCGTGCGGATCCAGCGAGATTTCCCCCTTCGACCCGGAGAAGGCCCGCGGAGGCTGATCCAAGGGTGGGGGTGTGTGCTGCAGCCGAAGACGAAGATCCTCGGCGTGGGCCTGCGCGTTGGCAAGTGCTTGCGCGCGGTGGTCCGAAGGGGTGCGCGTCTACTGAGACGGCACCACTTCCGGCAGTGGGTCGTTGGGAGCGTCGGCCATGGCGCACACGCGAGGTGGCATGGATGCCCATTCTAGGCCGTTGTCACCCGTGCTAGAGGAATTGCTCAGGGGATCTTCGTAGCACAAGAGGTCATGGACAGAGTTAGGGTGGCTTCCCGCCATGCCCACGAACCGGGACGTGGGCTGGCGCCCCTGAGTGGCCTTGTGCATCTCTTGAGCATAGATGCTTGCGGAGTTGCGCAGGCTGAATGGGAGCCGCTCGGAGAACGAGTGGGGTATTCGTAGTGGAGGCCCGCCCGCGAGCTGCCGGGAGACGTTGGCCAAAGAGAAGAAGACCAAGTTGACATCCCCGATGGCGGGGATGGTGGCCATCATGAGCGAAATGCGGCGGAGCACCGCACGGGTTGGCTGTGATGGCCTGCGCTTCCTGATGCGCTAGCGAATCGATCGCTGGCGCTTCAGTTTGTGAAGCTTGGAAGGAGGAGCGGGCTCCTCGATGGCCGCCGAGGCGGCTTCCTCCTCGCGGAGGCGCAGTGTACTGAGCTGGTCGGTGACGAACTCCAGGCTTCCGAACTGGAAGGTCTGGGAAGGCAAAAATGGTGGAGGTGCCCACGATCCGTTGTGGGGGATCACGGGAAACTCCAGGGAGCCGAAGCAGATCGTCTCGCTCCGGATCACCGCCCGGCGAATGGAGTGATCGAAACCATTCGATCGCCGAAGCAGTGAACGCACAAAGTGCTCCCCACGGACGGCGCCAAACTGTTGTTGCGAGAAATGGGCGACTACCAAACTACTCGATTGCTCGTTTGTTGTGCGCTTGATCGGATATGGTCTAGCATGCAAAGACTCATGGATTTAGACTGGTTCGGGCCGAAAGTGCCCTATGTCCAGTATGGGGAGTAGTGTTCTTGCTCTATTGCTCTGGAGCCCAGGTGCTCAAAGTAATGAGGGGAGCTTACAAACAGTATCCAGCAGTGTCGAACTTCTAGGAGTCCAACCTCTTCCTACGCGGGGGGGGGGGCTCTCCCTTTTATAGTTCAAGGTGGGCCCCCCATTTACATATATCTAGTGCTGTGTCTCGGCTCCGTCTGGGAGTCCTTCATCCTTGTCAGTCGTCGGGTCCCACTCGGTCAGTCGAGAGTGGGACAACTTGAGTCTGGTTGCTTTTCTTGGGCAACGGGTTGTTCAAGTGCTGTCCCATCCTGGGCCAGTCGGGATAGCCTGGTCGCTCGGGGATCATCTCCGGTCTTATCTGCCTGTGCCTACGCTACTTATCCGTAGGGATACCTCACGTCCTCCTCGCGTAGCCCCTGCCTGTAGGAC
This sequence comes from Panicum virgatum, assembly GCF_016808335.1. Classification (NCBI taxonomy): domain Eukaryota; kingdom Viridiplantae; phylum Streptophyta; class Magnoliopsida; order Poales; family Poaceae; genus Panicum; species Panicum virgatum. The sequence continues at coordinate 47,066,003 of NC_053149.1, forward strand.
AGCATGCCCGATGAGGGGTGCCTTACCAAGGCCAGGCAGGGCGTCCGGTCACGCTTGCTGGCGTAATGGAGTGGTGTGCAGGGATGACCATCATTACAGCACGGGAGACGACGCCCGTTAACGCCCTCTCCCGTTGCATCACGGAGCCCGCTAGGGAGGTGCTATCCCTCTGTCAGGGGGCCCTGTAGCCCACATTCACACCGCGCGATAAGGGGAGTGGGCGTCGTGGCGCCTGTACGGGGACCTGGCTTATCCGACACGTCCGTCCTGCAGAGCGGCAATCTTGGAGCGCACGGCCTGGGTCGCCTGGTATGGCTCTGAGCCGGGGCGCTAGGTCGAGGGGCCTCCACGTGTTTCGGGTGGTCGGGCTCCCGTCCGTGCTGGCTTATGAAGGAAGGCGGCTGCCCACGCCGGTTGGTGGGCCACACTGCGTCCAGCCCAGGAGATCTGTTGGGCTATACTTATGCAAGTCAGGCCCGTTAGGGGTCTCGGGTTTACTTCCCTGTCAGCTGTTCTTGAAGAAGAATGAGGCACGGCTCCAACTCCTAGAAAAAGAGCTAGCAGGTATTTCACAAGGCACACTAAGCATTAATCAATACTTTGCTAAGGTGAAGAATATCTGCCGAGATATATCCCAGCTTGATCCAGAAGAGAAGGTCAGCGAAGCTCGGATGAGAAGGCTCATCATTAATGGCCGAAGACCCGACTACAGTGGGTTTATGGCTGCAGTGAGCGGATGGCCAACACAACCATTTTGGGTGAAGTTGGACAATCTATTGGCTAATCAGGAGGCATTAGACAAGCGGATGGGCAGTATCACCTTGGAGGAGAAGGATGAGGAAGATGCGCTCTTCATCAAAAAGAAGGGTCCACTAAGAAGCCGAGGAGAGGCGAAGGAGGCGAAAGAGTGGACAAGAGGTGATAGGCATTTCCCAAAGAAGGGCAGCTATTCAGGGGGAGCTCAACAAGAGAGTGATGATGAAGATGACCAGGGGTTGGTCAAGAATGAGAGGAGAAGAAAAGGTGAGTGCTTCAACTGTGGCCAGAAGGGGCATCTTGCTAGGGACTGTCCAAGTCTAAGAAGGCACACAGAAGGAAATGTGGCCACTATGAATGAAGTCATCCATAGTGGGTGGCTTAGTGAAGAAGAGTGGGATGCAGAGGCATGCATCGCAGCTGAAGATGATGGAGCCTATTTCGTGGAAGATTTGATAGAAAGTGAAGCTCTATCAAGCAACATTGCTACCAAAGAAGAAGAAGAACGGGACGCAGAAGCTGGTTTTGCGATGGAGGTAGGAGATTCAGATACTTCTACTGGATTTATAGTATTTGAATGTGATGATGATGAAGATTGGGAGACTCTAAGTGACAAGGAGGAAGATACTAGAGATATAAAGATAGAGCCTAGTCTTCATGAAGATGAGCCACAAGAGTATGGGGCAGAGGGAGCATTGGTGATCCATGATGATTTGAAAACACGAGATGAGGTGAAGAAGCTTCAGGAAGGATATAGTTGCAAAGATCTCAGATATGCCAATACGTCACAAACTCAGGTTATTTTCCCTTCATACAAGAAAGCATTCAGAAGGCAAACAACTAGAAGAGTAAAGAAGAAAAAGAAGATGCATATTTGCACAAAGTCCATAGGGAAGCTCCAACTAAAGGTTGAGAAGTACGAGTCGAAGGAAGATTAGATCATGTTACCAAGACAAGAGGAGAAGAAGTTTCGGAATAGCAGAGCACAGAAGATCCAAGGAGACAAGTATGCATTGAGGGGGAGTGTTGAATTATGACAATGCATACTTGTGGAACATTCTAGAATATTTTGGAAAGTATAAAAGAAAAGATATTTGCCATGGAAGAATCTGGAAGTGTTTCTTAATGACAAAGTAAAGAAGAGTCTAGAACCTAGATATTTATGTATGGTAAGAAATATCTAGATATTAGGATAAGTATGAGAATGTTCTAGAGTTGGATAGTTTGGTTAGAATAGTGTGGAATGTTGCCACGTGCCAACATCCTAGAGGTCGTGTACTAGTATAAATAGGGGGTGCCACCCTTCCCCAAGTGCTATGACTTGGAGTGCCATTTGAGTCCTAGGTAGCATGGCAAGGTTGCCATAGTGTGAGCGTGTAGGTGTGTCATGGTGAGTCATAGGATTAGTTAGGCTTAAAAGATTTATTTTGTCATAATCATTTAAACTGTGTAATTAGTTATTTTTTTCAACTACATTTAATGCTCCATGCATATGTTCGAAGATTCGATATGATGGGTACTGTATCCACAGGGCTACCTCACGCCCTCCTCGCATGGCCCCTGCCTGTAGGACAGCACGCCCGATGAGGGGTGCCTTACCGAGGCCAGGTAGCGCCGTCCGGTCACGCTCACTGGCGTAATGGAGTGGTGTGCAGGGACGAATATCACCACGGGTCTATCATGCTGAAAAAACTTTCACCACAGGTCCCAGGTTGGTCCGCAATAATACCATCATTATCATTTTCAGTGTTGTCCTGCTTGATTTTTCTCAACCCAGCCTTCAAAGGACTCTTTGACCTTAGCAGCATAACACAAACCCAAATATACTAAAGTCTCCCTTAACAGCTCTAGTTTGGATGTTCTTGTGACCTCCTTCTTTATGCTTTTCACATCTGTAAGTATCTCCTCAATTTGGTCAGCTACCTAACAAAAATAATAGAAGATGTGAATGGCAATCAATAGAAAAGTAGCTGCCTTCAGAAGAATCAATGTATAGCATGTCTTTTTTGAAACAAACAGACGTATAGCATGTCTTCGGAAGAATCCATAGCGTGCATGCCTATATTGTACTCCCTCCATCCTAAAATATTTGCACATCTAGAGTTTAAAATTTATCCCACAAAAGAGTGCTACTTTGACCCAACTACTACAAAAGACAAGAGTTTCCGGAGACTTCTTACAAAAGAGACAAGACATTATCTAGATTCTTCTCATAAAAGACAAGGGGTATTTTGGTAATTTCACACCATGCATTGGTTTGCGTGTCTAGTCTTAGAATTGCATTTTCTTTGGGACGGAGGGAGTACAACAAATGCAAACCATAGCATGCATCCCTTCAGAAGAATCAATGTTCTTCAGAATGAGAATAATTTCATTAGGTAAAAACATTACATAACATAAAGATTTTAAAAAATGGACTGAGTTGAGAACTGAATGACGATAGTAGTTAAAAGACAATAGTCTGACACTTCGAATAAAGCACGGAAAGAGGACTTCCAAACTGATAATAGTTGTAACAAATTTATCAAGCCTCAATTATTTATTTAGTAGGCAACTGAAAGCATCCACATAAGCAACAGATAATTGGATCATATGTATAAAACTACCATCATCTAGAAAAAAACCATCAGCCGCCCAAATCCTTCCCATCTGTGAAACATTTCTTCGCAACTACAGCACACCAGTTGTGAATCTCTAGTCTAAGATGCTGCATTGGATTTCTTTAGTGCCTTATGTTTCAGATCAAGTGGGCCAGTTAAATTTTCAGTCTAACATTGCAATCCTCGACACTCGAAGTGCAAAGTTCCCTATGCACACAGTGGCACCTGGCAGGCCCTTCAATGCAAATGAAAGAGAAAGACCCAGCATTATCAAAATGCCAAAATGTGTGGCTTTGAAGATGCAGCGGGAATAGCGCTAGAGTTTGTACTGGACATAAAAAAATACCCATACAACAGTTCATAACCAACGAAATTGTTCAAGGCTAAGGCTAAGGCTACCAGGTACAAGACTGCATGAACATCAGAACATGCATCTTAGTTTTCAATCTCTAGAGGGGAAAAAACAATCCACAGAATCAATGTTACATTAAGTTGATTAGTCTAATACCAAAAGAACATGCTACAACATGAGGCTTGACAACCACAAAACACATAGTTCCCATTGTTTCGAACAAAAGATAATGTAATGCAAGCAAAGTTATGAATCACACTACATCATCACAGATCATGCATCACGAATTGATTGCACATATGAAATTGTGATAAGTTGTAGCATTGATATATCGAAGATATTTGGTATGAAAAGTGCAAAAATTCTCATAAGCACCGTCCACCAGGCAGGAGGGGCCACATGAGTTTAAAAACTACCAAGTTTAACACAAATAACTGAAATAAGCACTTTCCCACCAGGCAGGAGCCACACAATTTCAAAAACTGCAAGCCTTCTTAAACAGAACAGACCAAAATGACAAAATCCATGCCACGATTCGTGAGGTTTGTCTAAGCAATACCTACATTCTACATTAAATTCTTTCCTGGAAACGAACCGATCCCAGACCCAGTCGAGGTTACATTTAGCCCTCCCAAGCATCAGATAGTCGAACCATCTATATAAAACTACATCATCTAGAAAAATGCATATCGAAGCTTCCCATCTCTGTAACATTTCTTCGCAACTACACGACACCAGTTACGAATCTAGCCTAAGATGCTAAGTTCGATTTCTTTAGCGCTTTATCTTTCAGATATAAGTGCGGCTGTTAAGTTATCGATTTAACCATGTAAAGATCCATGCACGAATCAAGATTAAATTCTTTCACAACCAGGACCGCTCAAGAATCAAGATTGCCCATGCAAGACCCCACTCCCAACCCACCAAATCACAGCGAAAAACGGCAGGAATGAGGGAAGCTCCATAGGACCCTGGCGCGCTCCATGAAGCACGAGATGGCGCCCATGGAACCTTCCGTGGAGGTCCCGGAGGGGTGGTCCGGCGGCGGTGCGGCCTCAGGAAGCGGCAACCCGGAACGACGTGCACCCTGCAGAGATGGGGCAGGGGTGGATGCTTTCGTGAACCTCATCGCACGACTCAGAAGGCGCGACCAGGCTCCAATGGACCTCGCAAGGGCGGGGCCCTCGCCGCCCTCCAAGCGATGGTCCATCCTCGGTGGGGTACCTGGAGGCGGAGGGGATGGTCCGTAGGAAGATGCCTCCCCACAGGAGCCCGCCTCTGGGGAAGGACACATATATAGGAACTACGCCCGCGGCATGGGTGGGGTACCTGGAGGCGGAGGGGATGGTCCGTAGGAAGATGCCTCCCCACAGGAGCCCGCCTCTGGGGAAGGACACATATATAGGAACTACGCCCGCGGCCCCATGCCGCTCGCCGTGGTCGGGAAGAGCATATATAGGAGCGGAGCGGCGTAGAGAGGAAGAAGACTGAGATTCCGTTTCCCGGTTCAATCGTATCGTATACATGTTTTGGGTTTATATCGTACCCGTATACAAGGCCTTAGGCCCAGATTACACAACGCATGGGCTCCAAACTCTTACAACTAGATAATGGGCTTACAGCCCAACGCACACGCTAGCCACTCCTTTGGGTCATAACATTCACGCTAGCCACTCCTTTGGGTCACAACATAGAGCAGCAGGGAATCGGCATTGAAGATCTGTAGTACCTTCCCATGTAGTACATTCCCAAGTGATTAGTGAGTCCGGCAATCCATGCCACTTAACCAGAACTTGATCATGAGTAGAGGAGACGTACCGTACTGATCGATGATCCATGAAAGCCACCGGCATCAACACCAACTCAGGGTCTGAAGGAATAACTGACAGATCAGTACTGACCTGAACATGAGGTGGAATATTTTTTTTGAGTTGAGAGGTACGGACAACTGCATGTACTTTGCTGGAGTAGATCCAAACGATGGGTCACATTGCCCACTCGCTGCAACACCTTGGAGACCAAAAAAATGAAACGATAATTTCTGGCATACTCTTGTTGGCCACATGGCCCAAATTACTAAGGTACTCAGCAAAACTTAACCGACTGAAATAATAATATATAAATAAATAGGATCAAGGAGTGTGCAAGGTTGTGTTTGGTGGACTGGCTCATTTTCAAACATTTGGACTCTAAAATAGTGACTCCCAAACTAAGGTCTTACACAAAGACACTAATTCAAGAATAACTCTAATATACCGGCAAGCAACAACTTTTATACTAGTTGCATCGTAATTAGTTACGATTTTTAAGCGAGATCAAACGACATTCATATCCGAGAATTGCGGCGATTTGAATCGATTTACATCCTGCAGGAGATAACTAGGCACACGTCATGTACAACTTCCGTTAAACTGCACATGGCAACCTTTCACAAGATACTAAACCTAAACCCTGAACCAAGCTTACCCTGATCCGGGTTCGCACCCAGATAATCTTTTAGCTGCTTTTGGTGCTTTCAGTTTCAGGTGGTTGCAGGTGCCGATTTGCTTCTACGTTGATGATAATGATAATCCAACGCAAGAACAAACTGGCATCTGCACCAGCTGATAGTCCAACTTAGCAAAAAATTGTATTCCTAAGTTCATGTTTAGTGGCACTTAGACTGAAAATGGCTTATTTTGAATCAAGTCAGAGTTCAAACTGTGGTTGTGTTGATGGGTATAGTAATGGCTCCTGTCCCCTATTTTTGCATCTAAAAAAGGAAATTTTGCCAGTGATCTGAATGTTGAAAGGATCTCAGAAGCATTCTTCAAAAAAATGCAAAAACTTTCTTCACTGGGAATATCTGGTTTACTGACCAAATTACTCTTAATGCTGATGATCGGAGTTCGCTTGCTGCATCACTGGACCATACATAACTCTACTTGCTGCGAGGCGGGAGGGAACGGGAGGGAGGAGGAGCGAGGTGAGCCGGTGGGGGTGGGGCGAGTGGGTGTTCTTGGGCTGCGGCTGTGCGCTCACTGGGCCGTGTGGGCCGTCCAAATCGAGCAGTCCGATCCACATCCTCCTCGGTGTCCGAAAAGGAGATTGATTCCTACGCGTACGCGGATTCAATTCCGAGTTGCAGATCGTTACCTACATGTACATATACGCCCACCCCTATATAAATCCTGGATGCACCGATGTCCGGTACGACCCGTCCAAGAAGAGAGCACCTCCTGTCACGCCCGAACCAGCAAGCAGATTGCAGAGCCCCATTGACCACAACAAGAAACAACCGATCCAGCCGGTTCTTAGCAGCCGAGAGAGGCCGGCCAGCCATGCAGCCAGTGCCTGGCGCGGGCAGTTGCGCGGAGCGCGCGCACGGCGGCGGAGGGCTACGGGACGGAGGTTCGTCGCCACTGGCAGCAGCGCCGCCCGGAGCTACATCAACAAACAGGTGCGGCTCGCCACCGCTCGCTCCCTACGAGACCGAAGGTGTTCCGAGCGTGAAAGGAATCGGGTGCTCATAGTCTAAGAAGGAGAGGGGGTGAATTAGGCAAACTAAAAACTTTAACCTCAAACTCCAACTATTTGCACATAAAATAAACTAAGTCATACTATCTAGATGTGTAACTAGTGTTCTTCCAGTATGAAAACTCTCATCCCAAAAGAGTTATGCAACATATAGCCAATCCTATCAAGATACTACTCTATGAAAATAAAAGCACACAAGGATTGCAATGACTAACTACGGAAGATTAAAGGGGGGATGAGAGAAAGCAAACTCTTTGACACGGGGATTTATCACATGGATCGGTTAGCTACAAAGTCACACCTACATCCACGTTATTGAAGCACTCACAAAGAGTATTGCTTCTTGGCCACCAAGTCTCTTCCGCGAACACAATCACGGTCACCTTAGCCCTGGGTTCCACTAAGGAGCTTCACCAAGAAGGGTGGGGGGTCTCCACGTCCCCGTACAAAGATGTCGTAGCCGCTCCACACCAAGTCGGAGAGTCGAAGACGTTGCCGGCGAACCACCAAGACTCCAAGGGGACGGCACACCGAGTACGAGAGGTGGTTCTCTCCTAGAACCAAGGAATAAGGCACACAACCTTGATCACTCACTCACTCAAGAGCTAATCTAGCACTAACACTCACAAAGCATGTGCTAAATCTAAAGATGTGATCAATTTGCTCTTTGGTTGGCTTGGAGATGTTCTTGGATGTCCGTCGGATCATCCGGTCCTGTTGACAGAATTTGAATTCCAACAAACGGCTCTGATCATTGCTACTACTGATTAGTCCGACGGTCCAAGTGTAGAACGTCGGATCATCCGATCCAGAAGCAGAAAATCCAACTCGAGAAAATATCCTCTCTGGAGAATAATCTGACCATTAGTCCGACGGTTCACGTGCATGCATCAGATCATCCAACCCTAAAGGAAATTTGAACCCTGGGAAACCAAGCTCTCTGAAGAGTAATCCGAGGCATAGTCCGACCTTGCTTTCTGCGCGTCGGATGATCCGGCTGCATTGGTCGGATAGTCCGACCATCGGGGTGTCGGATTATCCGATCTCACTCTGTTTTTCCTGTTTTCTTATTGCACTTGTCCAACTTGTCACAGCGGTCATTATGGTGGTTTACTTGTCTGTTTTTTCACTGCGACTTGAATGTCTCCATGGTGGTTTGGACATCTCGTCGGTAAATTGGACGTCTCGACGCTGCATTGGACATCTTTACTATGAATTGGACGCCTTGACGGTGAATTGGACGTCTCGAATATGGTTTGGACGTCATCCAAGGGACTTAAGAAATCCTACAAATATGATCTCGCAAACTCGTTAGTCCCATTGATTGCGTTGTCACACGATCACCAAAATCACTCGAAATGGTCTAAATGGGGCTATGTTCGTTACAGAGCACCTGTATCAGCCGAGGGTGATGTCCGAGCTGCGAGCGGTGGGGGCGGAGGTGGGCAAGCTTAACTCGTTCGGAGCCGAGACGGGGAAATGGTTGTGTGCGATCATAGCTGGCGTCCTACTTACTCAAATCTTTGAGCGAAGCATTGGTAGTACTAAGAAGGAGGATTGTCATCCGTGCTCTTCTTCGTAATTAATAGCAGACTTGAGTGTCTCTACGGTGAATTGGATATCTCGTCAGTAAATTGGACGTCTCGACGGTGCATTGGACATCTTGACTATGAATTGGATGCCTTGACGGTGAATTGGACGTCTCGGATATGGTTTGGATGTCATCCAAGGGACCTAAGAAATCCTATAAATATTATCTCGCAAACTCGTTAGTCCCATTGATTGCGTTGTCACACGATCACTAAAATCATTTGAAATGGCCTAAATGGGGTCATGTTCATTATAGAGCGCCTGTATCAACAGAGGGTGATGTCCGAGCTGCGAGCGGTGGGGGCGGAGGTGGGCAAGCTTAACTCGTTAGGAGCCGAGACGGGAAACGGTTGTGTGCGATCATAGCTGGCGTTCTACTTGCTCAAATCTTTGAGCGAAGCGTTGGTAGTACTAAGAAGGAGGGTTGTCATCCGTGCTCTTCTTCGTAATTAATAGCAGACTTGAGTGTCTCTACGGTGGTTTGAACATCTCGTCGGTGAATTGGATATCTCGTCAGTAAATTTGATGTCTCGACGGTGCATTGGACATCTTGACTATGAATTGGACGCCTTGACGGTGAATTGGACGTCTCGGATATGGTTTGGACATCATCCAAGGGATCTAAGAAATCCTACAAATATTATCTCACAAATTTGTTAGTCCCATTGATTGCGTTGTCACACGATCACCAAAATCATTTGAAATAGCCTAAATGGGGCCATGTTTGTTACAGAGCGCCTGTATTAACAGAGGGTGATGTCCGAGCTGCGAGCGGTGGGGGCGGAGGTGGGCAAGCTTAACTCGTTCGGAGCCGAGACGGGGAAACGGTTGTGTGCGATCATAGCTGGCGTCCTACTTACTCAAATCTTTGAGCGAAGCGTTTGTAGTACTAAGAAGGAGGGTTGTCATCCGTGCTCTTCTTCGTAATTAATAGCAGCATTAAGATTCAAGATCATACAAGTAGGATTGTTCCAACAATTAATTTAAAAATTGCTTATCCAATTCAGAATATTTCTTCTTATGGACAACAAAATTTCAACTGTCGGGATTTTTTAGCGGAACTTTTTTTATGCTGAGCACAACGTTGTTCACAAACTGGAATGGCAACATGTAGCAGTACGTACGTATGCACTTGTTTTTCAGTAGCTGGCCATTCCGAAGCATGGACTGGGAGGTCCGAACCGCCCACGGCCCAGCGTGTTTCTCTACCGGCCCACGCGCGGTTCGTCCAAACTCTCGCTTCCCCGCCAGCCGCATCATGCCGCGGTTTTTTTATTTTATATTTTATATTTTTGTTTTTTACAAAAATATATTCCTGGCCGCTCGCCAGCGGAGCGACAGGGGCTGTTGTGCAAAAAATTTTGCTTAAATAATTACGCGGAGATCCCTGGGGCCGGTTGCCCGGCAGCAGGGCGGCCGCCCCCCGGCCCCCCAGGCCGCCCGGCACACGGGGCGGCCGGCCTTGGCCGCCCGGCTGCTGGGCGACCGGCTCTCCCACCCTTAAATAAGGATTGGCTGGTCCCCCACCCCTCATTTGCATCACAAAAATTCCAGAAACTAAGAAAAAAGAGGGAGAGAGGCGAAGCCCTGCTGAATTTTCGAGCCGGCGACTGTAGGTAACTAAAATTCTTCTACGCTATACAAATAGATTATGTTGTAATTATTTTTGTTGAAACAGTAGATTAGCAATCAATTTAATTATTGTTAGGAGTGATTAGTGTTACATTTAGGTGCAGTTAATTGTAATGATTAGCATAGATACAACACATTTAGTATTAGATTAAGTATTAGAAAGTACTAGAAAATTGTTAGAGAAGTATTAGAAAGTCTTAAAATTGTAGAAAGTATTAGAAAGTACTAGAAAATGTTAGAAAATTGTATAAAGTATTATGTTGATACAGTAGTTTAGCAATCAGTTTAATTATTATTAGGAGTGATTAGTGCTACATTTAGGTATAGTTACTGATAATGATTAGCGTTGATATAGTATATTAGCAATCTGATTGCTCACTTGTGATTGCCAGGGCTCAACACCATGGCATCCTCAGGATCCACCTACATTCCATGGAGTAAGGTGACGGAAACATTCCCCCAAGGAGTCCAGGTGCCTATGTGTTTTTGCGGATCCTTGTGCAAACTAATGAAATCAAGCGTTTTGGGTGACGACTTTGGCAAGAGGTTCTTCATGTGCGAGAATTACGAGTACGACCCGCCCAAGCATTACGGCAATGACCGAGCAAAGGTACTACAAAACACTATCAGAGTTTGTCACTTTCAGATCTAGTAATGACTTCTAACATGATTTGGGGAAAGACTCCACCGTCTCTATGTGATTTCGTGCAGTGGTTAGACACCGAGCAACCTCAGCAGGATAAGGACCACGTGGAGTGTCAAGCAAGGTGGGCTGCACAAAGGTGGCAACGAATGCTACATGAAGAACAGATGGGGGAGAAGCGCAAGAAAAACCAGGAAGAGATTCAGAAGAGGATTGCAGAAGTGGAACGTAGGCAGAGGAACGTGAAGCTGATAGGGAGAGGAAGCGAGAGAGGGCCCGCCGTGCTAAGGAAACAGGGTCTGAAGCTATTAGGAAGGGAAAATATCCCCGGTGCACTTAGTAAAGCACCACCATGTAATCCCGGCATTTTACATTTCCTAAGGCATGTTAGGTTTACTCACAACACGAGGTAATCGTGTTGCACATGCCATACTTTTTATTGTTCAAGTACCTAGTAGTACGAACGCCTTAGGCCTCTACTTTGTAATTGTAGCGTTGTTTACAAAACTGTATTATAAACCGAAAATTTATGATTTGTAACTACCCTTCTATTTTCAGTACACTACATTCAGTGAGCAATCTAATTGAACTAACCTACACATTTAGAACTGCAACCAAGAAATCTTACTACACAAATACATTTATAATATTACATGCTACAATCTGGTGCAAATACATATCCATACGTAACAAAATGTAATTATCACATACATGTCGGAATACATATCCATACATCTGGTTCAAATACATATGCACACATAACGAAATCTAGACGCGCCGGGCTCCAAAATCTGGAGGCAATCCATCGGTGGGATTTGTAGAAAGTCCAACCTCAACACCAGTATTATCTTATTGCATTTTAGGGCACTCCTTGTAAGTGTGACCATCTGCTCCACACAGGTTGCATCGTTTTTTCTTCTTTCCTGCCTCAGACTCATCCATTCCGTTACGGATACGAAGTGTCTGCCGTCGACCTACCCCCCTCCTAGCATCTAGATTGGGAATGTACATTGGAGAGATATTTGGTGTAGTGAATGATCCCAGACTGCCTATGCCATATATCTCATGGCCCCAAGTGTGCACAGCGGTTTCTTTTCTGTAATATAGTGAAACAAAAACCCCGTGATCCAACCCAGATTCGGAACATGCCGCAATGACATGGGAGCATGGTAAGTGAAGAAGCTGTGGCTTCTTGCATCTGCAAAATACTTTGTCTTCCGGCGTTATCAAGCAATCCTGAACGACTCTTTGTCTGCGGACACCCTGCCCTATCATGTCCTTGCATGAAACCTCAAACCTTTGATTCTTTGTGCCCATGGAGACCACTCTGTGATATTGAGCCTTTTCAATCTTTTCTTTCATGTAGTTAGTGACCCCATTACAAAAAATCACTCCTGAATCATTAAGTAAAACAGCAGCTGCCTGGTACCGCTCTCTGAAGTATCTTGTGTATCAGTACATGATGAACTCAACTATGCCAACAAGAGGAAATCCACGAACATGACGCATTACCATATTGTAACACTCTGCGTAGTTGGTTGTCTCGATCACATATCGACGACCACCAGTGCCATATAGAATTGACCACTTCTCCTTAGGTGCATCCTTAATCCACTGTGTGAAAGGTACGCCGCCGGAACGTCTCCGGCTGGAGGTTGAGGCCTGTTCCTTTAGCAGCTCGGCGCACATGTTATCTAGTACCTGCCACAATGCATCAAACTTCCGCTGCTGATTCTGAGTGCACAATCTCTTGAACAAATTCAAAAGTTTCTTATTCTTGAAGCGCTCATAAAAGTTTGCAACCATATGCCTTATGCACCACCTACTCACAACATCTGTCCATAGAGGAGGCTGTCCTCGACTTTCTTCATGTAGTTGCCTTATTGCTGCTAGAAGACCAGCATGTCTGTCACTGATGAGGCAAACATCAGGTTTTCCAGCAACAACGTGAATCTTCACACGTTCAAGGAACCAGTACCAGCTCTCTGTGTTCTCATTCTCAACAAAAGCAAAGGCGATGGGAACCACCTGCTTATTGCAATCAACTCCAATCGCTGTCAGTATTGTCCCCTTATATCTTCCTGTCAAGAATGTGCCGTCAATACATAGAACGGGAAGACAATATATAAATGCCCTCACACATGCACCAAGGCAGAAGAAAGCACGAAGCAGAAACCCAGGTCCCCCATCTAAACTCGGTACAATGTAGGTATCAGCCGCGCTTCTAGGATTTCTCTGCATAATTGCTGACAGCATGTGAGGCAGGTTATCATATGATGCCTCATATGTGCCGAATCTCATCTCAAACACCTTTTGTTTTGCCCGCCAAGCCTTTGCATAGCTGATTTTGTATTTAAAACGGTCGTCGATGTCCCTAATTATCAATTTTGGCTCATAATCAATTTTGTCTAGAATCACCCCATACATCTTCTTGGCCACGAAAGTTGATGTAATGTTACGGTGAGTTTGCGCAATAGCAGTTAATCTACATATATGTGGTATAACAATTGAACACTCCCATTGTGTCTTGTACTTGTCCTTGTAGGCATGTACTCGCCATGTACAATCGCCATTGACACACTTCACCTCATATTCTTTCTGCTAGACTTCACAACTCTGAATTCCTTCCTCAACGATATAGCCCAAAGCTTCACAGCATCTTTCACAGTTTCAATGCTAGGATACTTTGCCCCTTTCACAACCTCATTCTCTCTGTATTCGTACTCATTACTCCTAATATCCTGTATAACTGAATTTCCAAAACCCTTGCCTCGCCATTCACCAAGCAACGGGTAGTCCTCATCGTCTGATGAGTCCCCATATTCTTCCATCATTCGAGCCTCTTGGTCTTCATTCTGTACAGCTTCCACTATTCCAGGTATCCGCTCTCCCTCATCAGCTAAACCTTGCGGCTCAGGTTGAATGACATGCACGTTCTGATCTTCTTTTTCTCCTACCTGATTAGCTATACCTTGCGGCTCAGGTTCTGTGACATGCATGTTCTGATCTTCATTTTCTTATTCCACTATTTGGTTCATATGAGATGATGTACTTGTTGACCCTTCACCGAAATGGGCTGCCTTCTGGTGAACCTGAATTAGCATTGCAAGAGGCCACCCGCGGTCAAGAGCTACTTGCATGTAAGTCTGCCATTCTTCGGTGTTTGCTATAAGCATCAACTCCTAGAAATTCCCTTCAGTTCCCTAATTTGTCACAGTCTGAACGGTTAGGAAATGAGTCTTTGGATTCACATTGAATATCTCGTGAAGCCATTTGCGTATGGAACCAAAACTCCTCTCTAAGGGTTTATCTATTCCGCACTCTCTTCGTTCAAAAACTGATAGATCTACTCCATACGCATCATGAGAAATATATCCGTCACCATAATGAACTTAAAAACGAAGCTTGCTCGACATATCTGGACACACAATCATGATATTAAATTGATTGTTAATCTACTGTTTCAATAAAAATAATTACAACAAAAATAATTGCTCGACATATCTGGACACACAATCATGATATTTGTAAAACGTAGAAGAATTTTGTTTACCTGCAGTCGCCGGCTCGAAAATCCGGCAGGGTTTCGCCTCTCTCCCTCCCTCTCTCTCTCTTTTTCTTGATTTCTGGAATTTTAGTGATGCAAATAAAGGGTGGGGGGACTAGCCAACCCTTATATAAAGATGGGAGAGCCGGTCGCCCAGCAGCCGGGTGGCCAGGGCCGGCCGCCCAGCTGCTGGGCGGCCTGGGGGGCCGGCCACCCCGCTGCCGGGCGACCGGCCCCCAGGGACCTCAGCGCAATTATTTGAGCAAAAGTTTTTGCACAAAGCCCCTGCGGCAGCGGCCAGGTCCTGGCCGCCCGGCAGCGGGGCGGCCGGGGTATATTCCTGTAAATTTCCAAATCGAAAATATATTTTTGTAAAAAACGAAAATAAAAAATAAAAAAACTGCCGTCATGCATCACTGCCGTGCCGCCGCTGCCGGCTCCCGGAGACCCAGCCTGCTCTCCCTGCGACCATGCGCCCACCCGTTCCGGCTCGAGTGACAGGCGTAGGCCGCCTGCCCATCTAACACCTGGCACGGACGGCCGCGGATTCCTTGACGTCACGGTGCCTAGGGATGAAAACGGTCGGGAACAGTCGGGAAAACCCCTCAACCGTTCCCGCAACTGTATTTTTTGGCCGGGAACGGAAACTGGAACGGAAAAATCGGACGGGAAAACGAAATCGGTATTACGGGATATCGGGAACAGAATCAATCGGTCGGGAGCATGCGATCGGGAATCGATAACTCAAAACGGGAAAATACATACAACCACTTCAAACATTTAACTCGATAAAATAATTACAACTATGCATAAATAACATGGAAACAAGACTCGTATAACTAAGAAACACAGGTAAAGTGAATCACGAATTCACAATTCACGTTGGAACACATGCAAACAACAATTCACGTTTCCAACACAGGTAACACAGCCGGCTACGACAAATACGGGAATTCCCGCGGGAATTTTTCCGGCTGAAAACGGGAACCGTGAAAACGGTCGGGAAAACACCCCAACCGTTCCCGTTCCCGTTCCCGTCCGTTTTCCCGTTTTGTTTTCCCATTTTCCCATTTTTTTCGCGGAAACGGTTTACGGTCGGTTTAAACGGTAAACGGAGCCGGTCGGGACGGTATTTTCCCGTCCCATTTTCAACCCTAACGGTGCCGAACCACGACACCGACGACGGGCGGTCGACGCTGTCACGCACGGATCGCACGCGAGCTCTCTGGAGTCTGGATCGAAAAGTCAGAGCGAGCGAGCGAGCTTTCTCAGCCTCTCCAGGTTAGTAGTCGGTCGTTTCGAGCAACAACGAATGCCGGTGGGCGGGGCGCTGGAGGAGGGGGCGTGCCGTCCGGCTGGCCGGGGTCATGTGGCTGGCCAGCGATTCCTCGCCACGCCGAGCTAGAGAGGCGGCGGCGGACGACTCCAACGGCGCGCGAGGCGATGTCTCTGTCTCCGGAAAGTTGCCAAGCTACCGGGAGTGCGCGCGCGCCTGCCCCTCTTTTCCCTGGATGACGAGGCGCGTGCGTGATCCTTCTTGAACGTGATCAGTAATTGCGAAAGAGATGCAGGAACGCGAACGTCTGGTCTCGTTCTTGCCTTGCAGCTACAGTTTGGTACGCACTGCGTCGCCACAGTTCACTCTCGTCAGTACGACAGTTTCATCAAAGCATGCTGCCTCGATAGATATCAAGGTACACGATGCTGGCGGTAACATACGTCCCTACCAAAATTGGAAGGAGCCCATAAAGAGATGCTCGTACAGTCGTGCGGCCAATGCAGAAGGAGACGTACGGCCCGCCCCCCAAAGAACAGGTTACTCACGTCTGTCCGAAATTAGTGGCAGCTGCTGTTTCTTTCTGTGCAATGTGGCCACACAGCACCATATGCCCACGTAGGTGTGTCAAGGTTCTGTCAGGGAATAGTAAACGCACCTAACGTTGAAAAACCGATCTTAAACAACTGCAAGTTGAGGAAACGATAACAAATCGCACTGATGCTAGCTAGACAGTGGTCCAAATTTTGAAACTAAGCCCTTATATTTACACGTCCAACAACATGTAAAAGCTTCTCATCAAAATGTACCGGGAGCAATTAGCATGCAAATAGTTGCATTGACCTAGGTGGTGCGTGGCGGAGTACTATTATTTGCTAGTTCATCCTTTTAGCATAAGCGTACACCTATTGCAAAAACTATAGTAAATTAATAAATTCCCGTCAGACGCGTTGCAATCAACGAAACTATCCCAGTGGGGACAGTGGGATATTTGGGGCCTACAAATTGGAAGAAAACGTCAAATAGGATGATCGTGCAGGTAAAATATTGCTCGCTTCGCCTCACATATTTCTATCTACTGATCTATTGAAAGTTTTTCCTCCAGCGCACGAGACACTAGAAATTTAAGAGATTGGGCCTTTTTTCTTTTTAGCCATATATTGTAGATATTTTTTCTTTAATAATTATACTATATACTAAATTCTAATGCATTGTACTACAAATACTGAGCAGTTTGAGTCCTGTGCCTCTCCTTGTCTAGGCAAATTGTGTGTTCAATAATTATTGCGAAATGGAATCAACTGAGCTCCTGCAGCTTTGCCTTTGAACTTCTTAACCACAAAACGTCACATAATTTGATCTGGCTCCGATCCTTCCTAATGGAGAATAGTGTCGTAAAAAAAACACTAATTCAAAATATCCTGGCTAGTTCAATATCTTCAGTACGTTTTTACTAGACTGTGAACTTAACAATGGATAGCCCACGAGTTGTATGTCGGATACACTCATGTATGCCTTTTTTTAAAAAAAAAAAAAGTCTAAACTCTAACGCATGCCAATGCCATCGGGCTAGTGGTGAGTTTTAAGACGCTATCAAATTCACCACTTCCTTGGAAACGAAGTTTGAGTAGTTGGGGACTTTGACTCCTTTGTCGATTAATACTAATTTCTTGGCAAGTTGGGCTTCGTCGATCGTCTCTTAATTTGGAAAACCAGTGCCATACACTGGCCATGAGCACCAGTAGATTTTGCTAATCGGGGAAACCAAGTAGCTAGTAGGGCCGTAGGCAGTGGCGGAAGCAGATTTTCAACATAGGGGGGCTTGGTTCTTCCTCCTCCCTATCTCCACTCATTTCTTCACCTTTTTTTTCTTTTTTTCTCTCATATTTCTCCTTTGATTTCAATGGAAGTTTGGGCAGTAGGGGGGGCTAGAGCCCCCCTAGCCCCCCCTTAAATCCGCCCCTGGCCGTAGGAGGATCTGACAAGCTAGGGCAACAACGATTAGAAACCTAATAATTGTAACCAGGAGTTGATAGAAGACGGTTGGCAAAATACCGTGGCGGCATGCCCGATTGGGAAGCCTGCGTTCGACCGTGCAGCAACCAGCTGAGCTGATTGTTGGGGACCAAGGAGGGCGTGCCGCGTGCATGAGCATGATCTTATCGGGCTACCGGCTCTATCCCATTCCCATCCCATCCATGATCCATCTCGAAGGGGCTTGGCTCCTAGGGGACAAGATATTTTCGAAGCGAGCGCACCTACAACCCTAGCGTGCATTTCTTTACTCAACCGGCCGGGCATGCAGGCCCCAGGAAAAGCAAAGGGGGCCCTCAGCCCCCACACGGGCCCATCGCCCATTACCTTTCTTCGTTCGTGCGAGTGATTATTCAGTAGTCCACGTCTTTTTCTTACTAGGTGAAAAGAAAAAAAAAGAATAAAATAACCCAGGGCATACTCCATCTGGTGCTGGGCCCTGGCCTGACCCGGGCGATTTGATCCACCCGACCCGACCACCCACCCGGCCGGTTAGCTCATCCAATCCACCCGGGCGGCGCGCTGCACAGCACAGTGGCACGGCCGGCTGCTGCTGCGCTAGCTCCGGCAGACGGCGGCAGTACGCCGTCGGATCCGCGCCCATGTAAGCGCGCGTCTTGTCTCGACCGACCCCGGCGCCTTTCCGGTGGCGGCCCGCGCAGGCCGGCCATCCACCTCCCAACGGGCCCGACAGATCTGATCCCGCCGCCCCGCCGCCGATTCGACTCGATCGATCGATCCCATATTCGTAGGCACTCTGTAGCAGCCTAGCTAGCTCTACCAGATCACATGACTACTAGCACGTCGTACTAGGCACGCGGTGTGCCGTAGCGATCAAGCGGGACGTGCAGGTGTCCACTCCAGCCCGCGAGACTAGTCGCCGGTCGCCGCCGCCAGACGAGCTAGCCCCCGCGGCACACAACGCTGCACACTGACTACTAGTAGTAAGTAGTAGTATACGCTTCATGCCTGCTTTCCTGCCTGCGGCGATGATCCTGAATTCCTGATCGATGAGCCCTCGGCGCCTGCTAGATTAGGCAGTCGGATCTCTGCTAGCTGCATTTTAAATGCGAAGATCACCCGGTGGCCGTATCTTTCCGCTTTGGTCCGAACCAAAAGGCGCGCACGGTGGTTTTAATTTAATTTGTTTCGCGTCGCTTGAAACCCCCCGCGATGGCGCCGGCACACGATCGAGGCGCGCGCGAGGGGAAGGATCACGAGCTCTCGCCACTTGTCGCCCGCCGGACGCCGGCCAGGGGGCGCGCGCCTCCCCCGCCTGTATCTTCTCTTCAACCGGCGGCGGGCGAGGCCAGTAGGCCACCCACCGAGCCGAGCCCTCGCGCCTCGCCATAGGATATGCGATCGGTTGGGCTGGACCCCCTCGGCCCTCGCCGCTGCTTCTACTAGTTTATTCATGTCCTTCCTGTCACGCACGACGACGACGACGGCCATAATTAGTAACCCCCTCCGCCCTCCGGCCCCTCCGCCAGGCCAGCAGCAGCACCCGCCTGCCTTTTGGGGGATTTGACACCCATCCATCCAGCTCGGAGAGAGCCGGCGCCTGCTTCTTGCTCTTGCTCTTGCTGCTGCAGCAGCTGAGCGATCGGCGCTGCGAGCGTCTCCTTCGTTTCCGATCGATCGATCGGTCGTGTCGATCCGCGGCCGCGGGTGGTAATATATCATAGATGGACGGCCTCCACACGGAGCTCGCGCTGGGGCTGCTCGGGTGCGGCGGCGGCGGCCAGCTGCAGACGGCGCCGTTCGTGGCCAAGACGTACCAGATGGTGTGCGACCCGCGGACGGACGCGCTCGTGCGCTGGGGGAGGGACAACAACAGCTTCGTCGTCGCCGACCCCGCTGGCTTCTCGCGGCTGCTCCTCCCCTGCTTCTTCAAGCACAGCAACTTCTCCAGCTTCGTGCGCCAGCTCAACACATACGTAAGCTGCTTCCGCTTCGTTCGCTTCGATCCCTCCTGTCATCTATCCAAGCCGGAACTGGAAGAAGCCTCGCTCGATCGATCGTTTACTAGTTGACATGCTGTAGCTACTAGCTAGCAGTGCTGGACGTCTCTAGCTAGTAGTCTCCCTCATGTGTCCTGTGCGCTTACCTGGAGCCATGGATTCCCTGCAGGGGTTCCGGAAGGTGCACCCGGACCGGTGGGAGTTCGCGCACGAGTCCTTCCTGCGTGGGCAGACGCACCTGCTGCCGCGCATCGTGCGCCGCAAGAAGCGCGGCGAGGGCGCCGCGTCGTCCTGCTCCGCCGCCGCCGGCGACGCGGGCTGTGCCGCCATCGGCGGCGAGGATCGCCACCTGGAGCAGGAGGGCCAGCTGGACCAGGAGGAGCGGGAGGCGCTGCTCGAGGAGGTGCAGAGGCTTCGGCGGGAGCAGATGGCCATCGGGGAGGAGCTGGCCCAGATGAGCCGCCGCCTGCAGGCCACGGAGCGGCGGCCCGACCAGCTCATGTCCTTCCTCGCCAGGCTCGCCGAGGACCCCGACGGCGTCACGCGCCACCTCGTCGAGCAGGCCGCCGAGAAGAAGCGCCGCCGCCTTCAGCTCTCCTCCCACCCCATTTCCCCGATCCCGCTGGCGCCGCCGCCAGTCCACCCGCTGCTGGGGCTCGGCGGCACGGACTGCGACGGCTGGCAGTGGGCGGAGCAGAAGCCGCCGGCGATAATCCTCCCCTCCTTCGTCGAGCCCTCCCCGAGCTCCTGCGGGGTGCAGCAGGTGCCGGATTTCGGGGGCGGCAACGGCGGCGGCATCATCGGCATGGGCCTGACCACTGACGACACGGCAGTGGAGACGCCCTTCCCGTTCTGCCTCCTCGGCCGGTAAATCATGCGCATGCACGTTCTACTCCTACCTCGGCCTCTGCTCACTGATTTCTAGTTACTCCTGCTCCTTGTACTCTGCAAACCATTCATCTGCACATTGACACATCCCCATCCGATCATTATCGCAAACGAGCACAGCTCATTACAGGCTGCTGTATCTGTTGTATGTAATCGAAGAAGAACAGATCGGGATCGATGAGACGATGATCGTGGTCACTAGTTGTCATTCTAGTAGTAGTTAGGCCTTGCATTTGTTGGTTGGACATGGTAGTGTAGTGGAGCTCGATCTTCTTGTCCTCCAAGCTTGTAGGGTTTTCAGGGGATTAAACTAAGCTATGCCCGCATTACTTTTGCTGCAAACTTCTGTCGACCTGCAATTGCTCGATGAACACCCTGTGTTAGAAGCGACGGCGAGAAAATGACGAAGAACAGAAAAGATCAAACCATATAAGTCACGAGGATTTAACGTGAAAAATCCCTCCAATTTGAAGGGTAAAAACTACGGGCGCCAGCCAGCAAGAATTTCACTATATCGGGTGTGTGTATACAATGCCTAGCGGCGGCTAAAGGATGAATCAATGAAATGTGGAGCAAACTCTAATCAAGGGTATATGTACCGGCCCAAGCCTTCTGGCGACAGGCCTCCGCTCCGCTCCGTCGGAAGTTGACATTTTTTTTACAGAATTTGTATCACAATATAACACCATGATCACCTCACTTTGGTTCATTATTAATTTACGCTAAGCCGGGCGTACGTGTCACCCCGGGGCTAGTGCAGGTGCTTTAGTTTTCCGCCTTGGATGCTCTCCGCGGGGCCCACGGCTCAGCCAATAGGAAAGTGATGGGGTTCCTGGATTGCGATTGGTCCAGGTATCAGTCTCTGTTATTATTTAAGTTGGTAATATGCTTCCACCTTCCTGTAGTGGCGTGGTGATGTTAATTTTTTTCATTTTTATTTTGAGAGCGAGAGTGTGCAGTGAGGGTGTTAATTAAAGCGTGATTTGGACGTTGATGGGGGAAGGGAAAGCGAAATTGGAGGCCCTTGGACTCAATGAGAGGGTGCCATCGAATCCAAATGAGCGAATTTTCTCTCATGCTCGCTGCAGTCTGCAGATGG
This sequence comes from Panicum virgatum, assembly GCF_016808335.1. Lineage (NCBI taxonomy): Eukaryota > Viridiplantae > Streptophyta > Magnoliopsida > Poales > Poaceae > Panicum > Panicum virgatum. Next base: position 47,087,897 of record NC_053149.1, read on the forward strand.
TGGGCGCGACAGCTGCTTGCTGATTATATATTGCCTTTCGTTTCTTATTCAAGATTCATAGTTTTAAGTGTACTTTGCATTGTGAGATTACCAACCCAGTGGTCCAAAGGCCAAGTGGCCAAGCCTTAGCAAAACAATAATATGGAAAATGTATACAAATAAGTGAGACGACCTTCCGGCTACCAAACATGTCATATCTATGAGTTGCACATTTTTTTTAAAAAAAATGGCACGAATCTGCTTAAGCGTGGTTACTAGATTGCACCTGTTGTGCAAAGGCGGATTCAGGAACTTAAACTAGGTGGATTTATTTTTCCACCTTCTTCGTCCTCCTTTCTCTCTTTTTCTTCTTCCTCCTCTCCTATTCCTCTGCCTCTTTTATGGAAACTAGTTTTCATAGCCAGGTACTATGTCCTACATATTATTAGGAATCTATCTAAGAGCATCTACAAGAGCTTTTCCAAAATCTACTCTCTAAATTATCATTTGGAGAGTCATTTGAGTGAAAATCATTTTCCATATCTTTGTCTTTTCCAACAACTCTTCTATATTTTATTTGTAGTCTGGAGAGCCATCCTTACCCTTCATCTTTGGCTAACATGAAATCCGGAATAGAGGATATCTATCTTTGGATATTCATTTGAAGAGCCTGTTGGAGACTAATTTTTCATTAAAATCTCTATTCCTATAAATTAGAGAAGATATAAAGAGTCTCTTGGAGATGCTCTAATTCACGGTTACCAGTGAGAAAGAAAAGCCGAGGCCGCTCAAATTATTGCACCGGACCTATATATCACTTAAACATGTACTACGGGCTACTGCTACCTAGCGTGAAAATCAGTGTACTGCCATGAGAGAGGAGATCGATCGTGGCTCAACGGTGGCTAAGCATATCAAGTGTTTGTTTACTTGGCTCGCAGCTCTTAACTCATATTTGGTGGTGCTCGTATATCTAAGGTGATTGCATTCTTATTAAAAAATGATTGCATGATTATTAATTGATACGGTGCTGCTAGCGTCCAGACGCGTCCGGACGTCCTACGAATGCTCTATCGCAACATTAAGAATGCACTCTTGCACACAATAAATCAATATTTGCAACATCAAAAACATGTATTGAAACGCATCAAACACATCCAGATGCGAAGAGTAAAATTCCCGTTGGAACATTATATCAAACACGTACAAGGATTAGATATTTTCTTGCATTTGACTGGTCGTCAGCACCCTCCCGATGGGTTGGAGGTGAGAATATTCCTAGTATTTCCGTTATTGATACCAGGGGCGAAACTACGTTATCTTTATCTGGTGCACGTGCACCATGGTAAAAAAAATTTCTACTAGCTAGCTCAATTCTACCATATAAATTACATTAACTTCCTTCTATCCAATAGAGAGTGCACCAGGGTTAATTCTAATCTAGCGTCGCCTCTTATTGATACTAGTATTCTAAACATATGCATGGTTGCTTTTCCAGGATTCCAGCTGGTACAAAAGACGGGGTGAAAAACATGGAGCGATCCACAAGATTTTGCTGTCCGGCCGGCCGATCGTCGATGTGTAGAGCTATATAGCTAGTGGTTGTAGATTATTACAGGCTATACGTAGAATAATGTGGCTGCTGCCAGAGGGAAAGGAATAGTGCTACTAGCTAGCTTGTACTAGCTGCTATTAATGGTCCCCCGGGCCGTCGTTTAATCGCGTCCATCCACGTGGCGCGGATCTCGTATGGCTCGCTCTCGATCGGGAGTCAAGTCGAAGTCCCCCTCGACGACAGAGCTTCGTGCATGATGGCCGATGATTGTGATCACGGGGGTCGCTGTTGCCAAGTGAAACGCCGCTGTTCAGTTATTAATGCGGTCAGATATTAAGGGAGTATTTGGTTGCCTCTATACTTTCTGGGACTGGCAAGTGTTGAGTTGAAACCATTTGTGTCTAGGGGTGGTAAAGGGCCCAACATTTTGAACTAAAAAATCTAAGGATCGGGCCCTAAAAAGGCCGGGCTCTAAACATATGTATTTTTGAACTAAAAATTTTAAGGGCTTTATTGGGCTGTGAAGAGGCCATTAGGGCCATAGCCCATTACCACCCCTATTTGTGTCACGGTTCTATTTCGACATTTTGTTTTTGACACAATTTGTTTCTCGGATGGGGAAAGGAAAGTTGAGGCTACTAGGATCTTTCGTTGCTCGAGGTCGCAAGTAAATGTATGATAGACGCATTAAATTAAACAAGACATCTAATACGAGCCTTCCTTTAGTAGTGCTTTTTGATAATCGTTCGTCGGCGCACTCGCTGCGGCCCCGGCGCCCTTTCTTTTCCTGGTATTTGTCTGAGCAGATCACTCACTATAGTGTCTGCAAGGTGAAAGAGTATTAGAATGACAATGCACGATTTCGTGTTGACATTCAATGGTCGTACATATACACCGCAAAGGAACGAGCAGAACGCGGTGTTGACGGACTCGCCGCCGTTGTCGGTCTGAAACGCCAGGATGGGGCGGCCAAACTGTGTCTGCACGAACGCATGGAAGGAAACCAGCGTTGGGAGAATGTCAGACTTGTGGCGGAGCGGAAACGTCCAAACATAGTGGGAGTAGTCATCAAGCACGACGAGGTAGTACTGACAGCCAGAATGGCTCGGTACTGACATCACAGTGTAGGAGGCAGAAAGGAGCAGGAGAAACATATGTAGAATTCTTGAAAGGTTGACGAACATGTTTGCCTAAACGACATGAAGTACAGGAATGTGGAGGGGAGGGAGTACACCTGAAATCAAAAGACTGTAAAATGCGAGAGAGGGCGGGCTGCCCCGGGTGGCCGAGATGAGCGTGCCAAGTGTCGACGGAGACATGCAGAGCGCGGTGGATCAGCAACGGCAAGGACAGGGGGTAGAGATCGCCGGAGCTCTCACTGCGAAGTAGAACCTCCTTGTTGCGAAGATCCTTGATGGAAAAACCAAGTGGGTCAAATTCAACCGAAACATGGTTATCACGGGTGAGTTTGCGGACAGACACATGGTTTTTAATCAAAGAAGGAGAAACGTGAACATCATGCAAATGGAGGGGGGAGGAGACGGTGGGAAGAATGGTGGAACTAGTGCACTGGACTGGCATGGATGCTCCATTGCCGACGATGATGCATGAGGAGGAGGGAGAGACAGAGGAGAGCATACCCGCGTCACTGGCCATGTGTGTGGACGCGCCGGTGTCGAGGACCCAGTTGCCAGCGCTCGGAGGGGAAGGCTGCAGGGTGAGCCCAGTGAGCGCCTGGTACAGGACATGAGGGATTGTGCCGGACGGAGCATGATGTGCCATCATGGACTGGGGAGGGGCGATGCCAGGGCGGGCACCGAGAACGCCAGCAGCAGGTGGTGCACCGGGGAGTTGTGGCAAGGGCTATGCCTGGACGATGCCGGTCCATGGGTTGACCCAGGATGCCAGTTGGCCACCACGAGGGCCAGCAGAGGTTGGAGCAGTCGGAGGCGTTCCTGGACGTCCGACCTGCTTCTTGCGCTTGCGGGGACGAGCAGAGCCGGCGTTGTTGTTGTTGTTGGAGACAGGAGCGGAGGAAGACGTCGCAGATCCAGAGGCGGGTGCATTGGTGGAGTTGCCGCCGGACTGGGACGCGGAGAGGAGGGCGGTGAAGACGGCTCTCTGGGTGCGGCCGGTGATCCAGACCTCTTCCTGTTGCAGGAAGGAGCGTGCCTCACTAAAGCATGCATGGGTGGGCTCGCCACCGTGATGGTTGGGGCGCAGTGTGCAAGCTTGTCGCTGAGGCCGCCCAGGAGGGTGATCACCATCTCCTGATCAGAGAGGGGGGAGCCGACATCGCGCAGGACGTCTGCCAGCCGCTTGATCTGGCCACAGAAGTCGGCGATGGACATGTCTCCCTGGTGGAGGGCGTGAAGGCGCTGGCGAGCCTGTGCAGTGCGCTGGACAATGTTGTCCAGGAACTGCGAGCCGATGGCGGTCCACGCGGCGTAGGTGTAGCGAAAATGACCTCTCATGCCATATTTCAATATAATGTTTTGGTGATTGATGACACACACAACACTTGGACTAATATGATTGTTAAGATGAACATTCCCAGGCTTTTAGGTTCAAGTAATGACAAAGAGAGGATAGGCGTAGTAAGGCCCGAAGGGCCGCCCCTACGGGGGTTCGCCCCTCGCGGGTCTCAGGGCAGCGCACTGAAACCTCTTCGGTCCAAGGGACAAGAATTGAAGAGACCGTGAAGAAATCCAAGTCAAATAAATCAAGACAGAGGAAATTCTATACACCGGTTAATCTGACGCTAAAGAAATTATATACGTCGGTGCATTGGCAGATGAAGACCGAGGAAAATACATACACCGGTTGAACCGATGATGCACCGGTCAATCTCATCGGTTCAGTTGTCCAGAGAGGTGATTTTTCATGGAACATGAAGAAGTTACACTCACCGGTTAAACCGACGATACATCGGTTAAACCGACGATACACTGGTTGATTGCCAACGGCTAGTTTTCAAGTGGGCAGTTTACATACACCGGTTGAACCGGTGATGGCTACTGGAGGAGCGTCGGTTTAACCGGCGTTACGAGTTTTTTCTGTCAGCTTTCCTCCAACGGCTAGTTTGAGGGGTTGGGCTATATATATGCCACCCCACGCCTCATTTGATTGTGCTGGAGACCATACAAGCATACAAGAGTAAAAGATCATCTCCAACCATCCTAGAGCTTCATTGTACATCATATAGGCTTAAGCACACTTGTGAGAGTGCTTAATGCTTGTAATAGGGATTAGTTCTTGCGAGAGCTCCCTTGAGAGAAGCCTTGCTGCGGCAAGCAACTTGTGATCCGTCGTGTGACCCTCTGTCTTGGTGTGGAGTGGCAACGACACTTTGTGCGGGGGAAGAGGAGGCCCCCTCCTTGGTGGAGAAGCTCCGTAGTGGATTACGGCCGGGTGACCGAGAGAGACGGTGGTGGTGCATGAGACTCGGTGTCTTAGGGGCACTTGCCTTTGCTTGCCGGCATCGCCTTGGTGGCGTAGTGCAAGACGGTGATCGGAAGAGCCTCGGTGTCCCGTGGACGTAGGCGTTTATGCCGAACCACGTTACATGACCGTGTCTACTCGGGAGTTTGCATCCCTCTTGCACTTACCTCTTTACTTACCGCATTACGTTTCCGCATTTACTCTACCTTGCATACCTTTACTTTCCGCATTTACTCTACCTTGCATACCTTTACTTTCCTAGTTAGTTTGATTAGGATTAGCTAGGTTGCAAGTCTTTTAGAGGTAAGTAGAGAGTAGCATAGATAAACCTTAGTCTTAACTAGCATGTGTAGGACGTGTTAGGTTTATCTTATGCAAGTAGTTTGAGCCCTAGGTTAAAAAGCAATTAGCGACTATTCACCCCCTCCCCCTCTAGGGTCGGACACCTCGGTGATCCTTATAGTAGGCGTCGTCATCGGGCTGCATCACGGCGGAGAGGAGGTCGTCGAAGAGGGTGGTGTAGAGCCACGACACGATGCAGGTGTCGATTTGGAGCCACTCGGCGTCGTCGAACATGAGGCTGGAGTCCATGGAGCCGTCGATGTAGTTCATGAGACCAAACTTGCGGAAGGTGATCTTGAAGAAGGTGCGCCAGGTGCCGAAGTTGGAGTCACCGATGTCGAGGGTCACGAGAACATGCGCCTTGATGTTGATGAGCTAAGCCGTCGTGGCGGAGATAGCCACCAGACCGGCATCGACGAAGGGGTTGGTCTCGCCGGAGGCCGAGCTGGAAGACATGGCGGCTGCGGCGGAGGGTTTGAGGGAGGAGGCGGAAGCGGTTGTTTAGGATTAGATAACTGATACCATGAAAGAGTATTAGAATGACAATCCACGATTTCGTGATGACATCCAATGGTCATACATATACACCGCCAGAGCGGTTGCACCAGACGTGAAGACCGGGAATGCCAAGAACGTGGCGTGGTGCGCGCCGTGGCGAGAAAGTAGCTAAGCGCCTAACTAACCCAAAACTACGCTAGCCACTTTGACACAATGCTAGCTAGCTCGTGGAGCATGGAATCCCGGCCGGAATGCCCGTTATGGAAAGAAAGAGGTTAAGCATATCGGTCTAGTTCCACTGTGCTCGACCACCAGTACTGCGCGTACTACCAAAAAGTGAAGAAACTTGGGTCTTGTTTAGTTGCGTCCGTAAAGTTTTTGAAATAGAATCTTTACACATTTGAAGTATTAAATATAGCCTAATTACAAAACTAATTAAAGAACTCGTCTGTAAACTATTAGACGAATCTAATGAGTCTAATTAATCCATCATTAGAGAGTGTACTGTAGCAATTACTGTAGCAATTTAGTGTCTGATTATATCCTTATTAGACTCATTAGATTCGTCTCGCAATTTACAAGCAAACTATGTAATTCATTTTTTATTTCATCTAGATTTAAAACTCCATGTATGTAAGATTCTCTTTTGATGTGATAGATTTGGAATTTTGAATTTTACATCTAAACAAGGGCTTGGGTTGGGTCTGTAGCCAAAACGCAAATAAGGTGCCCACGTCCGAAAGCAGGATGATGCATGGACCCGGCGTATCGAGCGGTTAGCGGATGTATTAATTGGTGGCCCGCCACCACGCATTTCCCGTCAGGGCACTGCAATAGCAGCCGATACTGTACTCTATCACAGTAGGCAGCTAGGGATCACGTACCTGGATACGGATGCGTGTACTCCTGATCAGGGTTTTTTATCCCGACCGGTTAACCCAAACCGCCGGCCACCGGTTCCGGTTTACCGGACCGATTGGACCGGTAACCGGTGAAAACCGGTTGAATTCAAATCCAAATTCAAATAAATTCAAAAACTCCCGTGCAACCGGTTCCGACCGGTTTACCGGCCGGTTTGACCGGTTTACCGGACGGTTTTACCGGTTTACCGGTCGGTTTGACCGGTTTGAATTCGAATCCAAATTCAAAAACTCCCGTGCAACCGGTTTACCGGCCGGTTTGACCGGTTTACCGACCGGTTTTACCGGTTTACCGGCCGGTTTGACCGGTTTGCCTGGTGGGCCTTAATGGGCCGGCCCATTTTTTTATTTTTCTTTTTTGATTTAACTTCAACTCCCCGCAAACTATACTAAATGAACGAATTTTTGAGAAAATTTGATACCATTAGATTCGTTGCACCTTGAAGTATTTTTAGGAATTTTTTAAGATTTTTCCATTTTTTGGAATTCAAATTTAAAATTTGAATTTGGGCCGGTTTGAAACCGGCCGGAACCGGAACCGGGCCGGTTAGACCGGTAACCGCGGTAACCGGACCGGTTCCGGCCGGTTTTTTTAACCCTGCTCCTGATACGCTTACTGTACTTGCAGTCACGGACACGCAGGCCCGCGGCCCTCGATGTGACGACGATCCCATTCCCCATCCATCCGTATCGAGAGGTGCTGTATGCATGCATGCATGGCGACCGCCCCCACTGTAGGATTGCCTCAGGTCTCATGCAGCCGCTGCCGGATCCAACTCGCACAGTTTGTGACTAGGGGTGGTAATGGGCCATGACCCTAATGGTCTCTTCACAGCCCAATAAAGCCCTTAAAATTTTTAGTTCAAAAATACATATGTTTAGAGCCCGGCCTTTTTAAGGCCCGATCCTTAGATTTTCTAGTTCAAAATGTTAGGCCCTTTACCACCCCTATGTGACTGCTCCGGCGGTCCGGCCGCGCGCATTCAATGACGTGCTGCCCGAGCCGGGGCCCACATGTCACGTTCCGCTCCGCTCGACCGCTCCCGGTCCCGGCCTCCCCCGCGCGGCGCTGCCTTTCGCTCTCTGCCTCCAGCCCTCCATCCGTAGGGGTAGCGATGCCGCTAGGCGCTAGCACGTACTCCTACTAGCTGCGCCCTCTCCCCAGTCCCCTGCATGGTACGTGCCCGTTTGTGGCCGTGCGGTGCCGGTACGTGCGTGCGAGCGCCGTCGACAAGCAGCAGTGGGGATATCATGGGCACCAGCTATACATACGGGCGCGCTTACAGGCCGCCGGCCGCCGCGGCGTGGCATGCTTACTTCGCGGGCGGCCCACCGAACTGAAGCGCCATGCCCTCACACGTGTGCGCGGGTGGTGCGTGTTCCCCCGCGATCTCGCAGGGCGCTCGATGCGCGGAATATTGGGCGCACGCGTGCATGGACCACCTGAGTCGATCCATCACCTATGCATATGCAATTCGGATCGATGATCCCCCACCACACCACGTGACCGGATCAATAGGAGACCTGGGTTGAATCGCTGTCATGCATATCACTGCACTGCTCTTGGTGTTCCTCGCTTGTTATCATACGATGAATGATACGGGGCTTATGGTTTCGGGAAAAGAAAAATGATACGGGGCTCGCCTTTTCAATCAAAGCAGTAGAGCCGGAAGAGCACGCACGCGAGCCACAAGATCCTTTCGAGTGGTGAGGGACTCAATAGGCTGCAATTTTTTTTTGAGAGAGAGGAATATGCTGCATTAATTAAGCTAGTTAGGTTGGCGCGCTATGCGCGCCTATTTAAAAGAAATTGACCTAAACTAATAATGGAAAAATATTATCCCCTATTATATTCAAGACAATATGGTATCGACATAGTGAATCAAATATAAAAATTATAGTAAATTAGCATGGTAGTTTAGAGTCTGAGAGGTTGCCAGTTCCAAACATTTTAGTGAAGAGGTACATATAGCTTTTTTTAGGAGTTCACTATTTTTTTTATGCTAATAGGTATAGTTGATGGATTGGTTTACATTGATTATTAGTTTTTGTAGAGGAAAACAAATAAGATTAGCGATGAATGAATAATTCAATTATATTTTTCGAGTTTATAAAGTGAAAGCAAAGTCCAAAAAGTAGTAAGGCTACCGCATGCGAACGTAGTATACATAGTCTAGCAATTATATTTGTATATAGAGAGTAATAAATATATTTTGTATTTTCAAATAATGGAAGAAATATATTTATTTTTTAAAAAAAGGACCCACGGTGGGTCCCACGAAATAATATGCGTGGGTCCCAGCTGAATAATACGTGGGTCCCACTTGAATGGTACGTGGGCCCCACCTGAACAGTGCGTGGGTCCCACCTAAATAGTATGTGGGTCCCACCTAAAAATAGAATGTGGGTTCCAAAGGGTCCGCATGATCAGTACGTGGGCCCCAAGTGGGTCCCACCTAAATAGTACGTGTGTCCCACGTGGGTCCCGCCTGAATAGTATGTGGATCCCGCATAAATAGTATGTGGGACCAACATGAACGGTACACGAGCCAACGTGGGGCCAGAACGCACGGCGTTGCTCCAAATCTTGGAGCCTTAGTATAGTATATTAATTAATTAGTGGCCCAAGCCAAAGTCGCTGAGCAGGAGACGATGGGCCTAGTTTTTCGTTTCCTCTTCCCTTTCAGGTACAACGGCCCATCTGACTTTTTCAAGATATTCCAATATAGAACGACCCATCCGAGAACGCGGCCCATCCGTCCGAGCATGTCATGTCATGGGCTCATAGCTTTCGTGGTTCTCTCGCTCCCCGCACGCGCGCTCAGCGGCTTACTCGTGCTCGGTGCTGCTGCGGCGTCCGGGCAAGTCATAGGAACTGGGAACGTCCGTTCCCTTGTCCGTTACTACCAACGGAGAGCAACCAAACCACGGTACTAGCTGATTACTGTAGTAATAAAGTAACCTCGATCACCACATGGCATGGCACATCGCCTCCGGAAGCTGAAAACAATCGCAAGAGGGCAGCCGCCGACGTCAGCGAGCCGCCGGCACTACGAGGCGGCGGAAACCAAACTCCCACGCGCCGGCCGGGGAGGGGGGGGGGGGGGGGGGGCTCCCACCCATCGCCTCGCCGGGGGGAGAATCTGAAAAGCGCGCCGGCGCCTTGCGCACGTCGCGGCGCGCGCGCGGGCGAGCAGCGGCTAGCTAGCGGATCTCGGGCGCAGCGGCGGATGCACAGGCGGGGCTTTGGGGCTCCAGCCCCCTAAAGCAACTAATCACGCTTAAAACACTGTATAGCAAAAACATTAAATCACCATTAAATCTTCATACAAATTAACAACTCCATTGATTCAGCCCCCTTGTCCCCCATCCTACCTCCGCCACTGCTCGGGCGCCCTCATCCGTGACGCTGGCGCCCGGGTCCCACCGTGCCATTTGTTGCCTCGTAGGCCCACCTGTCGGCGGCCGCTGACCGGACGAGGAATCATTCATCCGATCGGTTGGATTGCATGGATTCTTTTCTTTGGGATCTATTATATTATTAAAGGAGTGTTAAAAGGAGCCACCATGTTCGCCGAGAAGATCTAGAAATTCTCACATTAATCTAAAAAAGAGAAGAATTTGCACCATATGATTTTATGAAAATCTAACGGTCTAAACTAACTCGACAGTCCGTATCAGATACGATTGATAAATAGCTAATTTCAGAATTAAGAAGAAAAAATTAGGATATGACTAAAGAGTCCATGCCGAACACAATTTGTAAATAAATAGATAATTTCGGAATTAAAAAATAGTGAAAATTAGAATATGACCAAATAGTCGATAACGAATACGAAGCAATTGATTGGATAAGCACATGCACATGACACATGCCGGAGCAGCATGTTCACGGTGCGTTAATGCATGCAGCTTGATCAAATCCATCGCATTCACGAAAACCCGGCATGTGCCCTATTTGAATATCGAGGATCAGTCATGGTCACCAGCTTGCTGCACAGGTGGAAGGGGCGTGTGCTCTACGGATCATCCACATGGTTTGCACTTGCAGACGATGTGATGCTGCCTCCTCCAGATAGGTTTTAGTTTAGGCTTTCTCCAATCATTCCCCTATCCAACTCCCCCCAAACATACTATTTACTATATTTTACTACCTCACTTCAAAAGATTCCTCCCCCTATAACTCATTCTCTCCAACCATTCCCCCCATATCTATTCCCTCTATATACTATCACTCATTAACTAACTATTTATTTATCGTTTTTGAATTTAGAAAAAATCATACAGTATTTGTACTGTCATAATACACATTATCATCATGTTACGGGACTCAAACGAGATTAATATCATAAAAAAAATGATATGATTAGAGTATAGGGGGAGATGTGATCTCCCTCCATACATGGGGGGAGATTCATCTCTCCCCCTACGTAGGGGGAGCTGTGGGGGGAGCTGTTGGAGCGCTCACTCCCCCCAAAGCCCCCTACGTAGGGTGGGGGGCGTTTTAGGGTTCTCCGTTGGAGCTCGCCTTAGCTCCTCTTCTCCCGTCTGCCTGAAAGGACATGGCAGCATGGGTTCGTGTTTTTTCTTTCAGTTTTGTTGTTCAGGTATGCGAGCACACTGTACAGTGAAATTATCTTTGAGACATTATATTCAGACCTGCTCAATGGTGCATCATTAATTCTTCATGGAGTTAGCGCTGATGATGGTTTCTGAAAATGCTATACGCTGTGATCTGCATCTTCAAGAAATTTTTGTGTGCTTGCATATGCTGTCATACGTGAAAAGGTATAGAATTTGAATATTTGCAGCATAGGTGCCGATGATGCAACTACTTGAGCTTTAATTTTGGTGGAGCTGGTTTGCATTTTTATTTGCGGTTGACGTGCATTGTTATGATGAAAGTTTTGTGCATCACACATTTAATCTGTGAGCTTACAAAGTGACAGTGTTGTATACTCGTCTTTAAGCTTGCTGAACATGCATAAATGTGGCTGGAGAAACTATCTTACTGGAGACTCTTTTTGAAACATCCACATGAAGACATTTAAGATCCTAGGTGAACATAAAAAAATAGAGGGAATGACAAAACATAGTTATAAATGATTGATGTCTATCAATAAATCTGCTTAAGCTCCAAACCATAGAGTACTATATTAGTAAGGGTGTGTTAAAAGAAACTACCACATTCACCAAAACATTAAGAAACTCCCATGAGTATTACATTAGTAAGGGTGTGTTAAAGCGAACTACCACATTTACCAAAACATCTAGTAAAAAAGAGAAGGATTTACGACATTGGATTTTATAGGGATATAATGATCTAAACAAACTCAAGAGTCCATATTATTAAATATAATTAATAAGTAGTTTTAGAATTGATAAATTAAGAAAAAATTAAGACATGACCAAAGAATTCATGCCGAATATGATTAAGCAAATAGATAAATTAGAAATTAGAAAAAAATATGAAAATTAGGAATTAATCAAATAGTCCATGTCAATAACAATTAGTAAATAGCTAAATTATTCATTATAAAATAATGAAATTAGCACTAAAAAGTTACTATTAGTAAATAGTTAAATACGAAATTCAAAACATAAAGAAATTAGCAGTTGACCAAAGATTCCATATCTAATAAAAGTAATAAATTGATAAACTTAAACATTATAAAACATAAAAATAGTAACTGATCTGTATAGAACTAAGAAGCAAATTAGGAAGACAAATAGTAATAAATAGTATAGATCAAATATAAATGACAAATAGCCAAATTTAAGTTCAAACTTTTCATATCAAATATGGTTAATAAATTGGTAAATATATAATCAAAATTATGAAAAGTGATAGTTAATCGCATATGAATTTTGAATAAAAAGTAGCTAAGTAAATATATATGTCAGATATAATTAATAATGTAATATTTTGAGAAAATATTAAAAATATATATTTTTATTTCTATTGAGTTGGGAAACAAATTACATATGTGAATAGCCCATTTAAATTTGTTTAAGCTACATTTAAAAGTGTAGTTGAAGTCGCAATGCTAATAGAAAAATATACATCACATTGGTGTTTATTATAATATAATATTTTAGGTTAAGCTAAAGACTTCATTGAATATGATTAGTATATACTTTAATATGAAATTAAAACAATAAACTTTTTACTATTCTACATGAATTTGGAAGAAAATAAATATAAGTACATGTATATAACAAATAAATAAATAAATTATAAAACAATAATTTAGGAAGCGTGTTGACAACCTAAAAGAATATTGGAATAACCATGGAGAAGCACAATCTAATAGCATTAGCTTAAAGGGAACAACTATGCGTAAAGGGGAGAAAAAAGTCAAAATGCGTCAGATTCCAAGAGAGTGATGGCGGCAACAGATAATGGTGAGTATAGAGGAGAAGACTGTATCTTGCTAGCTATAATGGAAAATTGTAAATTCTGTATGTGATACGTGATGGGAAAATAAATGCAGTAGCTGTAAGATAATATGGGTTCATATATATTCAAGAAATTTAATAAAACTAGAGATGAGAGAATGAAGAAAAAAAACACCTTGCTAGTTTTCTGGACTCGAAAGATGTTCCGTACGTGCGTCCTGACGCCATCGCGTAATCCCAAACGTTTTCTTTCTGTCTGAAAAGTATAATCCGTCCAGTGCTCCTTTTTGCAGGAGTAGTAAGCTGTTGGCATGTTGCTCCTGTTGCTACCGTGCGACGTGCTGATGAAGCGGGTGCAGCGCACCAAATTTGGCGAGGAGAGGGGACTCTGTTTTCGTTGGAACCGGCCGGCGTATGCTTTTCTCTGTCGCGCAGAGATATGCGCGCGGTTCAACTTTGATGCCATGCTACCGGCTCTAGCTCGCCTGGAAGGCTTGCTGTTCTTGGCACTAGAACTCCAAGCAACGGTTTTCTTTCCAAGAAAACCTCGGAGAGTATAGTGGCGGTACACTTTTATTCCGGTACGTGGCTAATGATGTTACATTGTTCTTTCTTTAAACACTCAATTTCTATGCATCTTGCGTTTTGTATTTCTCGAGTATATGCCTTAAGATCTCATTATATAGGCCTTTGTCCTTGATTCACCCTCCTCGGCTGCAAGTTCGCCACAGCTTCACGTGGTTCGCGCACATCGGCATGAATAATGACTTATTAATATGTTCGAAATGAGGATCACCAAGGCATCAACAAATTCCGGGAAAATGGAAGTGAAAAAAAAACAAGCCGCTCGATTATCATCATTTAGCTAATTCGTTACATGAGCACCGCAGCATTCCGATGGCATGATCATGCCAATTTATGCATTGGCACGTAGTACATAGTACATACAACACCACGACCAAGCTGCGCATCAACACGTCGATCGATCATCTCCCAGCATCTGCACACCTCTGTTCTGCACTTCTGCTCAACCACGGAACAACGATCATCCCGGTGTAGATCGGCCATCCGAATGGTCACTCCTCGCCGAAGACGGCCTCCCAGACGTCCTCGAAGGCGGCGAGGATGGCCGGGTGGTGGCGCGGGGAGTTGAGCGAGAGGTACGACCCCAGGAGCTCCTCCATCCACCCCACGCTGCCGATGCGCCGCTCCACCACCATCTCCACCATCGAGCTACGGAAGTCCAGGTACGGGTTCCTCGAGCGCTTCACCACCGCCATGCCCGCGCCGGCTGTCTTCGTCTCCTCTGCCGCGGCGCCCATCGGCTTCTTGACGCTCATCACCCCATCTTCTCCCTTCTTCTTCCTCTCGTCGAGTCCTCTGTGCTTCCTCGTCTCCACCGACACCAGCGGCCGGAAGGCGTCGCCTGGGGCTACCTCGCCGGTACTTCTTGGCAGCGCGCGGCGAGCCGTCGTGCTCCTGCGGCCCTTCCTCGTGCTGCTGCGGTAGAACTCGGAGGAGTCGGACGAGAGGCTCAGGGAGGAGAAGAGCGTCCTCGTCTCGGCCTCCTCGCCGCCCGCCTCCCCGTCGCTGCTGCTGGACGGCGCGACCTCGTCGTCCGTCGCGGAGGAGGAGGAGGAGGAGGAGGAGGGAGACCAGCCGTACGGCGCGGGCGTGCTCCGGGGCCGCCGCGCGCGGCCCCACGAGGCGGAGGAGGACGACAGGTGCCGCCTCGACGCCGACGGGGACCGCGCCGCGGGCTTGCCCCTGCCGCCGCCCTTGCTCCGATTCCTCACGTCCCTCGCCGGCACCGACAGGTGCTGCAGCAGCGGCGCGTCGGAGTGGACCGAGCGCCGGCCCGAGGAGGCGCCCGCGGCCCCGCCGGTGCAGTCCACGGATATGTGGACGAGCGACGCGCTCCGGGTGCGGCGGCGATGGCAGCGGTGCGCGAGGCCTTCGGGAGTGGGCCGCTTGTAGGTGCAGGGGGTGCAGAAGTACGGGGAGGGCGGCGCTTCCGGCTGGCGCGGGGAGAAGGCGGCGCCGCCCCGGGCGAGGCTGACGAAGGCCGTGCCCGCGCTGGCGGCGCCGGCGGACGTGGTGTTGGTGGTGCAGGAGGAGCGCGTGAGGATCTGCGCGAGCCGCTGCTTCAGGCGGCCGCCGGCGCTGTCCCGGTGGCGGGGGCTCTTGTCCATGAATGGCGTGTGCATCGCGGTGTGTGTGTGTGCGCGCGCGCGCGCTACGGCCTCAGCGGTTGACGTGAACGGCGGAGACGTGTGTCCTGTCTCTGCCTCTCTGGTGTCCCTCGCTGGCCGCCGGCTCACACTCGCCTCGCAGCTTCTTGCTTTGCTTTGGCTTAATAAGGGAGGGCGAAGCGAGTAGTCGAGTAGAAGAAGAATCCGCCGAGATTTCTTAGCCACGTGTTGCCCGTAGGATTGTGTACTGCTAGGGTACGTAGGGGAGGCTTCAAAAATACCGGAAGGTAGAAAAAACCGTGACCCCGAAGCAAGTTGCAAATAGAACAGGCTGTGTGCATGCATCAGTACTGTGCAGCGACGCATATGCTTCCTGCCGTCCATGGCTGTCACAGCCCACGGGCTGATGCGCCGCGCGAGTTAACGTAGCAATGCTACTGTAGCGCCGCGGCACATAACTTTTAGTCCCAAACTGACTGGAAACGGTGAGGGAGTTGAACCAGCTTAAATAGCCGGTCTCTGGGAAGCTAGTAACTCCGGTTCGAACCATTTGCGCGAAACGAGGACGAAAGCGCAAGAGAGTTATTTAGCAGATGTGATTTACTCAACATCTAGAATAGATCTTAGCCGTTATCTCGGGTCGGGTCGTTACAGGGGTATCAGAGGTGAGGGAGTTGAACCAGCTTATAAATAGCCGGTCTCTGAGAGAGTTATTTAACAGGTGTGATTTACTCAAAATGTAAAATAGATCTTAGCTATTATCTCGGGTCGGGCCGTTATAACGGCGGACAGTACGATCATGGTAGGTGAGCAGTGAGCACGCACGGCCTCTGGCCGCCTCCCCGCAGGGGAACCGCGCGGCCGGGGGGTGTGCATGAACATAACACTGATCTGAGCAGCGATCAGTCAGGCACAGCGCCGCCACGTCGGTGGGTGCAGAGAACAAGCGCAAGCCAACGAGGAGGGGGCAGTACGGCGCTGCCGGCCGGGCTGCCCGATCGACGACGACGCCGTGCGTGCCTGCAGGACCCAGGCGGTGGCCTGCTGGTACGTTCGTCGAGCGGTCCTCCCGCCGGCCGCCGCGGCGTGCCGTGTCGGCCGGGGTGGCCCCGTTGACCGGCTGCGCGCGCGCGCCGCACGGGTCGTGATGGGTGAGGTGGATGCCACGCCGCGCCGTGGCCGCCGTCAGTTTTAGGCATCTTTCCTTGCTCCTTTCATTATTAGAGTCGTACTGTAAGTAGTTGTACTGGACTTGCGTCATCGTCAGAGGTGGACGGATTAGTCGATGCGTCCTCGCAATTCATGAGGTGGCACGCACAATCTCCCCGATTGATGCGCCGGCAGCAAGAGGCCGGACGCTCGCCTTCCTGACCTCAACGCGCCTTTGTTATCGGGGACAGTGCGGGAGCACCAAACGCAAGCAGACATTCCCCGATCTACTAGGACGGGCACGGAGTTCTAGAACAGTTCCAACCCTCCAACTCAATTGATTTCCATAACATTAAATATGGTACCACATAAATAAAAAATTGAGTTGTCAGATGAGTTAACGAGGAGAAAAAAAAATGAAGAAATCAAGTCTCATATAAGAAACCATGTCTACACGAAAATCAAGACAAAAGAAGAGGTGATTAGAGGGAGAAAAGAGAGAAGAAATATGACTGGATATCAATTTATTTTAAAGAAATCATCCATTAGAAATATAGTTTCTATGAGTAGTATCTATATGACATGACAAATATAGAAACTACTAGTAGTGTTTTGGGTTGGGATTGCCCTTAGCGAGGATACCTACTATCCGTTCCTCCATGCTCCATCCACCCGTCCCTCGCTCTGGTTTCAAACGATGCAAGGCGCGGGCACGGAGTTTCAGCGAGGGCGAAACAAACCCAACGGCCTAATCTCGCTCCTCTCCAGGCGAGATCCTTTAATTTTTTCCTCCACGGCACGGAGTTTGTAGCCACACGATTAGGAGGTAGCGGAATGTAAGACGGTGTGTGCTGCGGCTCCCGATGCCGCAGCTCGATCGGTTTGTTACGGAATCGTATGCGCCCGTGTCCTGCTCAATGGCTCCTCGCGGTAACGTGCCAAAAGGTTAGGCGGGCGGGCGTAGGCGCCCGTGTAATGTGAACCCATGCGGGTACAGCGCTAAGTCCGCGGAGGGGAAGCTTACACCAGGAAAGAAACAGGTTGGAGCCTGCGGCGCCCAGGAGACCCGGCGCCTGCGAGAGAGAAAAAAGGAAGTCATGGCGGAATTCAAAACCATGTGGGGATCGGATCGGACTTGAGGATGCGGCGTCAATGGCCAAGAACAAAGGCCGGGCATGCAACGACGACTATGCAAGC
Organism: Panicum virgatum; assembly: GCF_016808335.1. NCBI lineage: Eukaryota > Viridiplantae > Streptophyta > Magnoliopsida > Poales > Poaceae > Panicum > Panicum virgatum. Next base: position 47,105,569 of record NC_053149.1, read on the forward strand.
GTCATGCCTCGCAGTAAGCTGCTTTCCAGGAGAAAGTGAAAGCACGGCATGGGTGTGGTGACGAGAGGAAGACGAAGACGACCTCCTGGATTAGCAATGATTATATTATGGAGGAGAAATGGAGAAGGGGGGGAGAGAGATCTTTGTTGGTTTCTTGGTTGTCTCGGCGTGTCACAGGCCGAGCTTAGTTGCGGTGGCGCTAGCTGGTGGGAGAGAGATGCCCTGCTTGCTGGGATCGGAGCATCTATATTCGCACTGTGGCCAACCATATCCGTGACCTAATTTCAACACGTACGCCATCAGAGCTGTGTTCAACTCCCCCTGACACTGGCATGTGAACACCAAAGGCGGAAGGCCTGACACATCGTTAAGAAGAAAAAAAAGAGAGAGAAACCACCCGCTCCTGAAATGGCTCAATTTTAAGATATGGGGCAGCAGGTACAACTTCTGCTCTCGTTTATAGCAATCTTAGGGGGTGTTTAGAAACATGGACTTTAAAAAAGTCCTAGGGATTTTTTAGTATTTCGAAGTATTAAATAAATATTAATTATAAAACTAACTGCAAAACCCTGGGGCTAAACTGCGAGACGAATCTAATGAGGTATCTTAATCTATGATTAGCGAATGGTTACTGTAGCATCACTGTAGCAAATTATGAATTAATTAGGCTCATTAGATTCGTCTCGCGAAAAAGCACTCAGCTATCAAAAAACATTTATAAACAGATTTTATTTAATACTATAAAATAGTAAGATTCCTTTTGATGTGATAGGGACTTCTGAAAAAAGTCCTGGAGCCAAACAAGACCTTAGTTTGGACATGCAGTAAAAGCTGATACTAGATGGAATTTGGGCTAGACCCATGAACAATTTCAGAAATTTCAAATAAATCTCAAAGGCCCATGGTGCATGAAGGAAGTGAGCTAGGGTGCAAACCTTTAATCCCACAATGCTAGGGGAAGTTGAGGAGGTCCTATGAATCTCCTATATATCTAACCCATAGGCTACCATCAGAGTACAGATCAACTCAAGCTAAAGTTACAAAACTGAGCTAGGGTTACAAACTTAGAGTTTTGCCTCTTTCTCGCTGCTGCGCCGCCATCATAGTCTAATCCATCCTGAACGACGGCGTGCACCGGCGAACGGGAGAGCAGGTCTCCGGAACCGCTCGCTCTTGTGATCCTGCACCGGGAGAGGGCGAATAAGGTTTTTGGGAAGCGCTAAGCGCGACTGCTCATCTTCTTCGCCACGGCTCGTCCTCCGTCCAAGTCAGGAGCTGCTGCGTACCGTTGTTTGCAACGCCAGTTGCTGCGCTCCGTTTGAAGGACCGTCTTCGTCTCGTCTGCGCCTTTCATCTTCCCGGCGGCTCCCGCACTGTACGTATTTTGTGATCAGATCTGTTTCATACATGTTTTCTGAGATCATGTTTATGATATATGTATTGTCTAGTATGTTAGAGTCATGCATGCTAGATTTAATTCTCGTCATGATAAATCTAGTTCGGAATTTAAACTTACAATTGTCTATTTCTCCAACAATCCAAAAATCTTAATATAGATAATCTGTTGATTTAACAATGGCTGGTTTCGCTGAGTCACTGAGGCCAGAAAAGTTTACTGGCGTGAACTTTAAGATCTGGAAGTCCAAGGTTCGCCTCTGGTTTACTGCTATGCACATCTGGGACATGAGACTTGGCAAGCATGAGGGCGTACTTACTGCTGAAGAGCAGAAGAAGTACGATGAGGCCAATAATCTCTTTGTCGGATGTATCATTAGCAATCTGTCAGACGGATTAGTCCGTGTGTACATTGATGAGACAGAGGCGAAGACGTTGTGGGATGCTCTGGTTGCAAAGTATGATGCAACAGATGCGGACAATGAACTGTACCTCATGGAGAGTTTCCATGACTACAGGATGGTGAATAACCGTTCTGTGGTGGAACAGGCGCAAGAGGTGCAGTGCATTGTCAAGGATTTTGATCTCCTTAAGTGTCCTATTCCCGACAAGTTTGTGGCTGGATGCATTATTGCAAAGTTACCTTCCCAGTGGAGGAACTTCGCCACAACTCTGAAACACAAGAGACAGGAGATATCAGTTGAAAATCTGATAGCGACTCTTGATGTTGAGGAGAAGGCTCGGAAGAAGGACGTGCCTGAGAAAGGAGATCAAGGTCAGTCCAGCGCCAACCTGGTCCAAAAGTTCCCACATGGCAAGAATAAAGGGAACAACAAGCCTAACAAGACCACTACCTTCAAGAAGAAGAAGGCTTTGGAAAAGTGCTATGCATGTGGTAAGCTTGGACACTTCTCCAAGGAGTGCCCAGATCGGGCAAACCGCAGGGCCAAGAAAGCAAATGAGTCCAAGGATGTCAACATGGTGACCATGAGCAACACTGGAGATGGGTACGGTAATTTACCTACAGTTCTTTTAGTTTTTCAATCCACGAGTTGGTGGCTTGATACGGGTGCTAATGTTCATGTGTGTGCTGACATCTCTATGTTTTTTTCTTACCAGACCGTCCGGGACTTCTCCGTGCTGATGGGGAACGGCTCACATGCTTCTGTTCATGGTGTTGGCACGGTAGATCTGAAGTTTACTTCGGGGAAGATCGTGCAGCTGAGGAACGTGCATCATGTGCCTACTATCAACAAGAATCTGGTCAGCGGGTCAGTCCTATGCAAGGACGGGTTTAAGGTAGTGTCAGAGTCCAATAAGTTTGTCATGTCGAAACATGAACAATTCGTTGGTAAAGGCTATGATTGCGGAGGCTTGTTCCGCTTTTCTCTTGCTGATTTTTGTAATAAGTCGGTGAACCATATTTGTGGCAATGTTAGCGATGATGCGAGTGTTTGGCATTCACGTTTGTGTCATGTTAATTTTGGTTTGATGTCTCGGCTTTTCAGCATGTGTTTAATTCCGAAATTCTCCATTGCCAAAAGTTCTAAGTGCCATAGTTATGTGCAATCAAAGCAACCTCGAAAGCCTCACAAGGCTGCTGAGGAGAGACACTTGGCACCTCTAGAACTCATACATTCTGATCTATGTGAGATGAATGGTGTGTTGACAAAAGGTGGAAAAGATATTTCATGACGTTAATTGACGATGCGACTAGATTTTGTTATGTTTATTTGTTGCGAACTAAGGACGAAGCGTTAGACTACTTTAAAATCTATAAAGCTGAAGTTGAGAATCAACTAGAGAGAAAGATCAAGCGTCTAAGGTCAGATCATGGTGGCGAGTATTTTCCCAAAATATTTGATGAATTCTGTGAGGAGCATGAAATTATTCATGAGAGGACGCCTCCCTATTCTCCCGAATCAAACGGGATTGTCAAGAGGAAAAACCGCATGGTGACTGACTTGGTTAACTCCATATTAGACATAGCTGGTCTTTCTAAGGCATGGTGGGGGGAGGTTGTATTGACTTTGTGTCATGTCTTGAATAAAGTTTCAAACAAGAATCAAGATCAAACTCCATATGAGATGTGGAATGGGAGAAAATCATCACTTTCTTATCTGCGCACGTGGGGGTGCTTAGCGAAAGTTAATGTGACTATTCCAAAAGAAGCGCAAGTTGGGACCTAAGACAGTGGATTGTGTCTTTCTAGGATATGCTCAGAGGAGCATTGCTTATAGATTCTTAGTGGTTAAATCTGAGATACCAGATGTGCATGTTGATACTATTATGGAATCTCGTGATGCAATATTTTTTGATAATATTTTTCCTATAAAAGATATGCATAGCAATTCTAGATTTTCGACAGAAATAACTTCTCAACCTGCAGCACCTATCGAGTCTTCTGAACAATCCGATGAACATGAGCATGTCCTAGAGAAGGATGACAATGAAGCTCCTAGAAGGAGCAAGAGACAAAGGATTGACGATTTCACTGTGTACCTTGTGGACAATACTCCTACGTCCATTGCAGAGACATATGCATCTTCAGATGCAGATGATTGGAAAGAAGCAGTCGAAAGTGAGATGGACTCAATTCTTTCTAATGGGACATGGGAGCTCACTAAACGACCCTATGGTTGCAAGCCAGTAGGACGTAAGTGGATATTCAAGAAAAAGTTTAAGCCTGATGGTACTATTGACAAGTACAAGGCTCGGCTTGTTGCTAAAGGGTACACACAAAAGGAAGGCGAAGTCTTCTTTGACACTTATTCACCTGTTGCTAGATTGACCACTATTCAAGCATTAATTTCCTTGGCTGCCTCATATGGTCTTATCATTCATCAGATGGATGTTAAGACAGCTTTCCTAAATTGAGAGTTGGATGAAGAGATCTACATGGATCAGGCTGATGGAATTGTAGTGAAAGGTCAAGAAAACAAGGTGTGTAAGCTCTTGAAATCTTTGTATGGGTTGAAACAAGCACCTAAGCAATGGCATGAGAAGTTCGACAGAATTTAACTTCTGCAGGCTTTGTCATTAATGAGGCTGATAGATGTGTGTACTATCGCTATGGTGGGGGTGGAGGAGTGATATTATGCTTGTATGTGGATGACATACTGATCTTTGGCACAAACATTGATGTGATCAATGAGGTCAAGTCTTTTCTATCAAAGAGCTTTGATATGAAGGATCTGGGAGAAGCTGATGTTATCCTTAACATCAAGCTTATTAAGGTTGAGAATGAGATTACTCTTTCACAATCCCATTATGTGGAAAATATCTTGAGCCGTTTTGACTATATCGACAGCAAGCCTTCTCCAACACCTTATGACCCCAGTGTGATGTTGAGAAAAAACAGGAAAATTGCCAAAGATCAACTGAGATATTCGCAGATTATTAGTTCACTCATGTACTTAGCTAGCGCAACGAGACCTGACATATCTTTTGCTGTGAGCAAATTGAGCAGGTTCATGTCAAACCCGGGTACTGATCATTGGCATGCACTTGAAAGGGTTATGCGCTATCTAGCAGGTACTATGAGTAATGGGATTCACTATTCTGGGCACCGTGCTGTGTTTGAGGGATATAGTTATTCGAATTGAATATCTGATGCTAATGAGTTATATGCCACGAGTGGGTATGTGTTTACCCTTGGAGGTGGTGCGATATCATGGAGGTCTTGCAAACAGACCATTTTGATGCGATCAACCATGGAAGCAGAACTTACTGCTTTGTACACAGCCACTGTTGAGGCAGAGTGGCTGCGTGAGCTCTTGATGGACTTGCCTGTGGTTGAGAAACCAGTGCCGGCCATCCTTATGAACTGTGACAATCAAACAGTGATAGTCAAAGTGAACAGTGCTAAGGATAATGCAAAGTCATCAAGACATGTTAAAAGGCGGCTGAAGTCTGTCAGAAAGTTGAGAAACTCCAGAGTGATAAGTGTGACTTATATTCAAACAGACAAAGACCTAGCAGATCCCTTTACAAAAGGATTATCACAGAATGTGATAGATAGTGCATCAAGGGAGATGGGTATGAGACCCGTATAAGTTGCTACAGTGGTAACCCAAACTATGTGATCGGAGATTCCGTGAATTAGGACTTGGGGAGAACAGGCTGATGGTGAACTGAGGAGAGTAATGGTTAAACCTTCTCTAAGAAAAGATTCAATACTCTCAGTTGCTGTAAGGCAGGTTGGCTATTTGCCTTAATGTGTTTCTGTTGGCTCTAATGAGCAAAGGTGCTGTCCTATAGAGCATTCTTGAAAGAACACACCTATATGAGTTTGACTGTCTAACGTCGCAGTCTGTGAGATTTGGGTGATCTCTAGTAAACTCATGAAGAGACCAGGGAGTACGACGTATATGCTCCAATCGCGGAGCAGGCTACTGGCTGCCGTGTAACATCGCAGTCTGTGAGATTTGGGTGATCTCTAGTAAACTCATGAAGAGACCAGGGAGTACGACGTATATGCTCCAATCGCGGAGCAGGCTACTGGCTGCCGTGTACTGGTTCGGGCTTTGAGTGAATCTTGTTCGCACAAAACTTGCAATTCAAGGCTTAGTCCATTGTTCAAGTTGTGAATGAGTGTAGCTTGATGCTCTAAGCGAGAGTTCAACTTAATAGTCCTTGCTGAAAGACTGGTATATAAACAGTAGTGAGAGACAGGCAAAATCTCTGATGGGTATTTGAGATCTGGTGGGGGATTGATGGAATTTGGGCTAGGCCCATGAACAATTTAAGAAATTCCAAATAAATCTCAAAGGCCCATGGTTCATGAAGGAAGTGAGCTAGGGTGCAAACTTTTAATCCTACAAAGCTAGGGGAAGTTGAGGAGGTCCTATGGATCTCCTATATATCTAACCCATAGGCTATCATTAGAGTACACATCAACTCAAGCTAAAGTTACAAAACTGAGCTAGGATTACAAACCTAGAGTTTTGCCTCTTTCTCGCTGCTGCGCCGCCATCATAGTCTAATCCATTCCGAACGACGGCGTGCACCGGCGAAGGGGAGAGCAGGTCTCCGGAACCGCTCGCTCTTGTGATCCTGCACCGGGAGAGGGCGAATAAGGTTTTTGGGAAGTGCTAAGCGCGACTGCTCATCTTCTTTGCCACGGCTCGTCCTCCGTCCAAGTCAGGAGCTGCGGCGTACCGTCGTCTGCAACGCCGGTTGCTGCGCTCCGTTCGAAGGACCGTCTTCGTCTCGTCTGAGCCTTTCGTCTTCCCGGCGGCTCCCGCACAGTACGTATTTTGTGATCAGATCTGTTTCATAATCATATTTTCTGAGATCATGTTTATGATATACGTATTGTCTAGTATATTAGAGTCATGCATACTAGGTTTAATTCTCGTCATGATAAATCTAATTCGGAATTTAAACTTACAGTTGTCTATTTCTCCAACGCTACTTGCACTGGTTCCTGTTCTTCCAAATGCAGCCATGCAGGTGACACCCTAAACTGCCACTTTCATTATTCCCATGGCATCGAACACATATGCCACTTGACATCCATATCTTATCGCAAGTTTCATGTGACGCGATCCTCACCATCTTCCTCAGCTGGCCGGGTATGTAAACTGTGCACGTGGAAAACAATAGCACCGCGCTGGAAAACAACGGCCAGTGGTGAGTGTTGCTCATTAGTGGTCACACAGGGGACACACAGCGAACTAGTAGCGTGGTCCATACGGGTGTCACTGGCCCCTGCCGGTCCAGCCCGGCAGAGGCTAGCAACCTGCACACCAAACGAGTCCGATCCCCAAACCAAGCCGATCGATCAGAAAATGAAAAAATATGCCGGCGGCGGCGTGTACGCCTGCGCCGGAGAGGAAAGGCTTCGACAAACCATCGTCGGCCCCGTGGACGCGGTACCTGCTGCCTGCTGGGGCCTCCTTGGATGCCTTGTACACCCTCCTCTGTAGTGTATAGATGGCCAAACGGGCGGCCCGGCTCGTCCCGGCACGAGCCCGTTTAGGCACCGCCCGTTTAGGCACTGCCCGCTTAGGCACGAATTAATTAATGGGTCGTGCCGTGTCTGCCCATGGGCTGAACTGCCGGCCCAGGCACGGCCCGAAAAAAATTTAATCATGCCGGGCTGGCCCGTTTGGCCCGGCAGCCCAAAAGTGCGTTAATAGAGTTTGATAATGGGATGAGCTAATATTTTAACGGGCCTATCGTGCTACCCATCGGGGCGATGGGGCCGCCTATTTTCGGGTTGTGCCTAGGCCTCACTGCCGGCAGTGAGGCCTAGGCACGACCCGAGTATCGGGCCCGTGCCGCCCGGACCCAATAATAATCGGGCCGGGGCCGTGTTCGGGTCGGGCTAAATTGGGCTGGGCCTCGGGCCAAACGGCCAACTATACTGTAGTGTAGCCTGTACCAAACACCAGCTTGACCGCTCTCTGCCTCTCTTCATCATCCATCGCTGAAACGGATGCGTCGTTGCAGCCTTGCAGGTCTGTAAACATGCAGCGCAAATGCCATCACCATCACCGCCGTCACCCGGCGAGCGATTTATCTTTAACAGGTGCTGGTACGAGTACGATCAATGATACATTTGGATGCATTCGAGAGAGGGCATGCATGCACGAAAACTCTGTTTTGTGCCCGGCTACTCGGGAATCTGTTATCCAGGGCGCTCATTATGTATCGAGATGTGTGATCGTTTGTCCCATATGGAAGTATTCATGGACTACGAATTTCTTTGAATGTGTATTCCGGCCCGGGGTATACACATTTGGCAGGTTAAAGCTGGCAGCAGCTAGGGGTCTAAATCGCGGCATAGGTGTACTGTTTTCCCTTGGTTGCGGTCTCAGCTGTTGTTTATATTTTTTTTGCCGGAGGCCATTGTTGTGGTAACTTGTGGCCCTGGTGTCTCGATGAAATGTGTGGCTGCTGTTCGTTAGCTGTTTGGCCTGTACGAATTTTTTTTGATATTTCACGGAAGGTGGGCAGTCACGGGGTACATGAATGTACACGGATCGTGGCATAGGGGACAGGCGAGTACAGGCTTAGGGTTTTATAGTAATTTTATTACTTACACTGTCTTATCTACTTAAGTTAAAGTGAGATTGCATTTTTTTAGTATAGTTATTCTAGTGTTATAATTGCTACACATTTAGACTTACTGTATACACGCATTTGGGTTCTTCTACTTTTTTCTGAGCCGCTCATGTCTTAGCGGCACCCTCTACTGAGCTTTTCACAGCGATTCGCCGTTGGTCAGGAATGGTGGTCGAGCGAGATGAGAAGTGGGTATTTGAGTTCCCGTCCATCTCGAGGCGTCCCTCATCGTCCGCTCCTCCTGGGAGGTCTGTCGGTGGTGGATCCGTGACGCCGTCCTCCCCCAATTCAAGTGATGATGAATCTTCTTCCTCTGTGAGCATCACCAATCGGTGTTCGCCCAAGTCAGTTTTCTCTCTTGTCTCTAAGATGAGCGAGTTTAAGAAGGAAATCGTTAGGCAAACGGGTTTTGGCGGTATTCTGGACATCCCATGTATTAGCAAGCTGAATCTCAAGCTTTCAGTTTGGTTGCTGAGTAAATTGGATATTGATGAGAGCTGTCTCGTTTTTGATGAGTCAAGGCGCATCTACGTTCATGAGGACGATGTAGGTATTGTTCTTGGTATTTCTAGTGGGGACATTGATGTTTCGTCAACATCTGTTTCTGAAGATATAAGTGCTAAAGAAAATAGAAGCTTATGCTATGTACCTGCTAGCGGGCTTCGAGGTCGAACTCAAGTCGTTGATCCTACCGACATCGCTGCAAGCAAAACTGAAAAACAGTTGACTAGCTTAGCTACGGAATGTAATGTAAAAGACCAAATAAGTCGGGCAAAAAGGTGCTAGGACACTGGAACGACCCAACACCCGTATTCAGTTCACAGTTTTACATATAATCAATAATTTAGCTCAACCTATATTCAAAAATGGGCCCTGAGCTTTTCTAAAATCACTAACCAATAATATTTTCCCTGAATTCAGGTCAGGTTACACTGCTTTCCAGATTGCATAGCAACCGTCATAACTAGCAACAATATTTTACATGTCTACACTAGAGCGTACTAGCATTTGCAATTATATACAAAAGCTCCTTAACATATATGCACAACAAGTTTCCTACATTGCAGATTCAGAAGAAACTCCTATATTCGTGTCCATTGTACAACTATCTGATCTACGCTGCCCTCTGATACATTCTTCACGCCTATCAAGAGAATACATCAACATACTCTCAGACCACCTCTGAAATCTAGCAAACACTACAAATCAATAGAGCGAAATGTAAATTTGGAGTGCGACCTTACAGCAACACCGGAGTCTTACCTATCAACAGATATGTTCAAATCAAGGACCTCACACAGCTCGGAAATACAGCCATCTCCAGCATCTTTGTGGCCTGCAGATTCTTCTAACATCTCATCCACCCAAGAAAACATTGGATGCAACAAACAACTACGCTAACCAAGAAACGCATTTTATCAAACACACAGCGATCAGCGCTCTCTGCTAGCTGGGATGCACTAAGACGAACCGATAGCAGAGGAAGAATCAAAACAATTAAAATGTATGCACGAAAGAAACTCACTCTGCACCATTCGCGCTCATGCTTTCCGTCCGATCATTACGGCGAATTTTAGGGGCATTTCGCCCCGGCGACCAATCCCCACCAAGCATATTTGGGGAGTTGGACGCCTTCGTGCCTTGGGTGCTCTTGCTCCATCTGTCCCCCTTGAATAGACTCGGACCCTTGCACTCCATTCCCTGGTGTTTCTGCCAGCACCTTGGACCAGCGGATACCGACATCACTGTTTATTGTTTTGGGGGTGCGGGGGTGGGGGAGTTTTGGTTAGTGTTCTTCTGTTGATTTGCGGCACCCACTTTCGAATTTTGAATCATCTAACCGCGGATGTACCTATTGCATCAATGGCATTCAGACGTCCGTGGGTACAGGAACGGAGTACCGGTCAGGTCGTACATCCTCCTCGTTTACATACGTCCGTCCATACCATAGGCTTGTATAACTGACACACCCCTACCCCTGCACTAATCTCGAAGACCATATCAACAGTAGAGATAACTGCTACCCGGGTACTCTGCTCCTATAAATCTTCATTCATATGCGCATGCATGATGCATGCATGAATGCTTGAGGCTACGGGGTTTCTTTTGTCAGGTACGCACGTACTACGTACAGACGCATGTGATCTCGCGAGGCGATGCTTGCCGCAATCAATGAGCGCCAGCAAAAACCCTGGTCCTGAAAATCAACGCCGCGCCGCTAACACCACTCCCTGTTTGTAGGGTTCCAGCTGTAGAGATAGTCCCGCGCGGTCCTGCTGCGTGTCTTTTTTTTTTTTGATAACAATCCTGCTGCGTGTCTTGATCCAGACACCTGTTATCATTGCAGACACCCTTATAAGTCATATCAGCCAAACTTAAAGATCAGGGAAAAAGGAAGATTGGGATATATAGCCAAGCTAGCCAAAACCATGATGAAAATTCAGTCATGGAACAAAGGGTTAGGGTTCAGGTGTCAGAAGAGGCACTCGCAATGATGAGCCGTTCTTTATTCATTTGGCTGTGTTTAGTTCATTTGGCCAAAAATTTGTAATGGAAGATGGCTGTGTTTAGTTCATTTGGCCAAAAAATTTTGAAATGAAATCTTGCTATTTCGGACTACTAAATAAAGTATATTTATAAAACTTTTTTCACAGATGGGTTGTAAATTGCGAGACGAATCTAATGAGTCTACTTAATCCATGATTAATCCATAATTAGCGATTTGTTACTGTAGCATCACTATTGCAAATCATGGATTAAGTAAGTTCATTAGATTTGTCTCGCGATTTACAACCCATCAGTGTAAAAAAGTTTGTAAATAGACTTCATTTAGTACTTCATACATATGTCCAAACGCATGATGTGATGTTTTTTTTTGCCAAAATTTCAATTAATCTACAGAAAAATGCAAACTTGCATATCCTGAAAAATGCAGCACATGTTTGGTACGTCCGGTCCCATGCAAACCTCCAAATTTCAATTAATCTTCAGAATAGTCAGAAGGCATAAAGTGCAGTGATCCCTACGTAACCGTTATTAGCCATTGCATCAAGGAATGGATGAAAAGCCACTAATGTTCACACTATGTTTGGACACAGCATCCAGCATCTTTCATCTGTAAATAATGTTGGCGTGAATACAAGAGAGGTGGATGGACCTAATGATGGCTTACAAGTTATAACTGGACAGTGGACACACAAATGCCTTTTTTTTTTGCCTAAATTTTGCACAAGTGTCACTAGAAATGTAAAAACTCAAGATAAGAAGGCACACTGTCTCATAAAGCCAACAGTCAGAAGCAAATTAGCAAACACCAAAATCCACCAGTCATCTTCCTTCCATGTTTGAAACCATAAAGGAGAGCTGTACTGTAGAAAAAGGATGTAAGCATAGAGTGACAAGAGAGATGCTACTTCAGACTTACAGTGTCCATGATTGCAACACATGTTTCCCAGGAAGGGATGAGGGTGACCCGATTCAATGCCATCATGATAGAAGAAAACAAAAGGGGGCAATAATTGCACAACATAATGTCAAGCACAAATATTACCTAAAATCGATTCAGTAACTTATTTTGCACAACAATCTCTCTGTCATGTGCCTTGCCATCCGAGCAAATCTATCACCTAGGACATACCCTTTGGTGGACTGACAGTATAAACACTTATACACAAATTCAAATGCTCGTGGTCTGGCCGTGAACACCGTTGCCTGACCCTGATACGCGACAACTGTTTTCTAATTTTCTATTTTATTTCTTTCAATATATTAAGTATATGATTACTATAAAGACATTAATAGTTATGTTTATCTTTTTCTTGCTCTATTCTCTCTTTAATCTTTTATTTCATTTGGTTTCCCCCTTACTCTGTAACAGTACCATTTCCCAATTTTTTTATCATGTATACCAGATACCTAGATCTCATGCATAAATATTCCAAATAAACTTGTAAATAACAGAAAAGAACTTGGGATTTCAAGATCTTTTCTGTGGAAGGTTTTTTTTAGGGGGTTCTGTGGAAGTTTGTGTAGTGTGTTTATAGCAAATTTGGCCCATGTGGTCCTCACGGTCCATAGTTCACTAGGATGGCCCATGTGTGGCCCATCTGCAAACTTGAAGCAAATAAGCATGTGAATTCCTCACTTCGTTTAAACTCCGGACGTTTATGCTAAAACGAATAATTGCCTGAAACTTAGGATGTTCGTGTTCCTAGAACAAGAATTGTAATTACTTGAAGATTAAGGTGTTCTTGTTCCTAGAACAAAGAATTGCCAGAACTCATGATGCTTCAGCTTATGGAGATCATTGAGTTGGCGGAATAATATATGACATCTGTTCAGATTTAATAGAAAATAAGAGAAGCTTAAAAGGTGCCACAAAGCATGTACTCTAATCTGTACATAGGCATGAAGATTGAGGAGTACAGATTAGTGGTGCAGTTTGATGTCCTACAGGATGCAACTATTAGGAGGTTCGATCGGCAAATTAGGTAGTACATTTTCATCTGACATTCTTAAGGTTCTCTTGCCATATGCCCATATTTTCTGTTAACCAGAACCAGAAATAAATCAATCTACATGTAATGTTGTAAACGAACAGTGTACTGCTCAAGCAAGGACGGGGTTGCTGACAAGCACTGCTTCGAGCTGGATATGAAAAGGAAAGGAATAGTGTAGTGCTCCTTTTCTATTGACTGAAATACGTTTACCCCTCACGAAGGCGTATTATATTATGGCCCACCTGTCATTGTCTGGTACTCCGTCAGTCCCCACTCCCCAGCTCAGATCCAAACGAAACACCACGGCTCGTCGCAGTCGTCTTCTTCCCCAAGCGAGGCCAGATCCAACCTCCCGCCGCGGCCGAGCTCCGCCATGGCTCCCACAGTCCCTTCGGCGGCGAAGTCCGCATCTCCTTCCCAACCCTCCGGGTGCGCCGCTCTCTCCCGCTCTGGCTCCCGAAACTCACCCCCCCCCTCTCGAACCCTAAACTGACCTGCCAACTGGCGACTCTGTTGAGTGCAGGAAGAGCGAGGTGGCCGATCTGAAGCAGCAGCTGCGGCAGCTCGCGGGAAGCCGCGCGCCCGATGCGGACGACCAGCGCCGCGACGTCTTCAAGCGGGTGATCTCCTGCATGACGGCCGGCATCGACGTGTCGGCCGCGTTCGGGGAGATGGTGCTCTGCTCCGCCACCTCCGACGTCGTCACCAAGAAGATGTGCTACCTCTACGTCGGCGTCCACGCGCGCGCGCACCCGGACCTCGCGCTGCTCACAATCAACTTCCTCCAGCGGGACTGCCGCGATCAGGACCCCACCATCCGCGGCCTCGCGCTCCGCAGCCTCTGCTCTCTCCGCGTCCGCAACCTTGTCGAGTATCTCGTCACGCCACTCACGACCGGGCTCAAGGACCCCAGCGCCTACGTCCGGATGATCGCCGCTGTTGGTGCTGCCAAGCTGTATCACATATCTGCCACCGCCTGCATTGATGCTGATCTGCCTGCTTCGCTCAAGGCGCTAATGCTCTCCGACCCAGACGCACAGGTAAACTACCCTGCCACAAACTGCTTGACGGAAACAGGATGCAGTAACCATATTACTACTAATTAGTTACAGTGACCACTGCCACGAACTGACTGTGCAACTGATTAATTGTCTAATGAGCAATTTCCATTTTGTGGACTCTGGAACTAAGTTCACTGCACGAGATCTCAATCCCAACACTGATTGAATTTAGGCACGTGACGTGAGCTTCTACCTAGATTCCTAGAATCTGGTCAACATGCAGCTTGTACCTGCTTTGCAGCTTGTTTGATTGCATAGATGAATAATGCGGCTATAGAAAATGAGGGTAAGGGTATGGTCTATGGTATCAACCCCCACCTGAACAAATTTGAGAACCAGGGTTTGAACCCCGGTTGCCTAACTCCTCCCGCAGAGATTGGCCAGCTGCACTGAGGTAGCTCTAACATGAAAGTGGTTAATGGTGCTGCATATTCATAATTATTCCCTTAGTAATAAAGACTTGTTTGATGCCTGATTGTACTGGTTGTTAGCACATTCCAGCCACCACTTTTTTGTTAACTGGTTATAAATATCAGATTATGCTCACTCCTGTTTGGTTAGATTGTCTGATAAGATCAGTCATCAGTCACACATGAAGTCAACTGTTCTTATATTTAACTTGTGATGTTAGTTTTGCATGACAATCTTTCACCAATTGGTTGGTTTATAGCCCAAGTGATTTTGCATTGTATGCATTATGAGTAATGACCTGCATAGAAAATTACATGAGCTTTTAGTGGATCCACATTCTAGCAAATTTAAAGTCCCTGTCTTACTATCTTCTCAATCCTGGTATGCCTTATTATACTTGCATCAATATCTGTCCATCATGAATTCTTCTCTTTGAATAAGGTAGCACAAAGTATATTCAGCTCCACCTCCAGTCACTACTCACTACTACTTGACATTTTGAACCATGTCAGTCTTCGAAAATTTTGCTTTGAACACTATTTACAAAATCTAATAAATTTTTTGATATCATGAAAGAGCATTTTGAGAGAAGCATACTCATACAAGTTTCATGTTTCTAATCTATATCTTACGGATATATTGATATTCAAATCTTCAAAAGTTTGAATGGAAAGCTTGTCCAAAACGCCATATATTTATGATTGGAGAAGTACCATCTAAACTTACTTAAAACACATCGGATATTACAGTTGGTTGAAGCTGGCACTCGATTACTCGCACTGGATCAAATGAAAGCCTAGATTTCTACTCACCTGATAACTTATGAATAGCAATTGGCATGTTTCCACTTCCCGCTTGTTCTCTCTTGTTGGGGTTTGGTTCAACTGATTAATAAGTGGATGTTACATTGTGTGAGACTATTTTTTTCTGAGGTAAGCTGATTACATTGGTGCACTTGCAGGTAGTTGCCAATTGCCTGCATTCGCTGCAGGAAATCTGGACCCTAGAAGCTGCCAATTCAGAGGCAGCAGCAAGGGAGATTGAAACATTGTATAGCAAGCCAGTGGTATTTTACCTGCTAAACAAGTGAGTTTCGACCTTTCTTGGTGCTTTTCTGGCAATAATCCAAATGTGAATTTACTTGATTTTTTATATGTTTTTACACACAGGATCAAAGAGTTCAGTGAGTGGGCACAGTGCCTTGTCCTTGAGTTGGCATCAAAGTTTCTACCATCTGATAATAATGAAATTTTTGACATAATGAACCTGCTGGAGGATAGACTTCAGCATGCAAATGGAGCTGTTGTTTTGTCAACAATTAAAGTATTTCTCCATTTGACAATGTCTATGACTGACGTTCATCAACAGGTGCACATGTTGCTACTCCCATTATATTACCAGAGATGTAATTTTGCTCATGCAGCACTGTTATGCTGCTTAGGCTCCATTTAACATCGCCATGGCTTTTCAAAACAATTATTTCTTCCGAGATCATTATGTGTCGGACCACCTTTTTAGGATCCATAACAGCATAATCTGATTAGGACTAGTAAAAGTTCCTGGAATAGACTACAGCACAGTACAGCACAACCACCACAAACTGACCCGTTGATGGGTGGTAGCCTTTCATACATTTCTGTCATGTTATACAATCAAATACAATGAAGGTGAAAGTCCAACTTACTCCCTTCAAGTATAGCCAAAGTCTGATTAACGCCCTAAACTATAACCTGGTTCAATTTACCCCCTAAACTATGCCATTTAGTTCATTTCACCCCATAATACAATTTGTCTTTTTTGTTTCTCCACACACAAGTTGAATTTCAATTTCAAATTTGCAGGGTAGTAGTGGACATCACAATGCATATTAAAAAATATTATAATTTTTTCATCATCGTTTTTCATATAACTTTGTACTCCAATGATTAATTTATTATTAAATATCCTAACCTATCAAAATAATGATAAAAAATTATGATGTATTTTTTCTAACATGTGTTATGATGTGTACTATCATCTTGTAAATTTTCAACTTAAAACTCCACATATGCATAGAGAAATGAAAAGTATTAGAGTATATTTGGTAGTAATAGATATACGTATCGTAGACTGCCATATGTATCCCGGGGAGCATTGCCCCCCAAGTCTTGTACTCTAATATATACTGGCCGAGGCCTCAATGCAATACATCCACATCATTATACGCATCTTTATTCCTCCTACAAAAGGTCAAATTGTACTAGGGGTAATTTCAACCAAAGAGCATAGTTTGGGGGGTAAAATGAACCAAACGATAATTTAGGGGGTTATCCAGACTTTGGCTATAGTTGAGGGGAATAATTTAGACTTTTTCCTACATTGAACATACCATTCACATAACTGTTAGCTCGACATAATGCTGTTATGTGCAAGTTCATGTAGTATGGATGTATTTCAGTTCCAAGAACACTTATATTTGGATTTCATATGTGTATTATTTTTTTATCACATTAGGCTTTGATTGAAGGTCATCTAATCGCAGTTTGAATTCTCCTAGGTTTACGAGCGTATAAAAGCACCCTTGCTTACTTTGGTGGGTGCTGGTAGTCCTGAACAGTCATATGCTGTGCTATGTCATCTACATCTCCTGGTGATGCGTGCTCCAATGTTATTTTCCTCTGACTATAAAAGTTTCTACTGCCAATTTAGTGATCCGTCATATGTGAAGAAGCTGAAACTGGAGATGTTGACTGCCATAGCAAATGAAAGCAACACCTATGAAATCGGTATACCAGATATCCAACTTCCAACTCTTTTGTTATGTTTTTACTCATAGGTTACCATTATTGTTCTGAAATATCTATACTGGATGTTTTTCCCACCAGTAACCGAGCTGTGTGAATATGCTGGAAATGTCGATGTACCAATTGCAAGAGAGTCTATACGGGCAGTTGGAAAAATAGCACTCCAGCAATATGATGTTAATGCCATTGTAGATAGGCTTCTACAATTTCTTGAAATGGATAAGGATTTTGTGACTGCTGAAACTCTAGTAAGTTTTCGCAATGCAGGACAACATTCAACTTGCATCTCCAACGTTTCTGATTAAAAACTAAAATGCAGGTCTTGGTGAAAGATCTTCTTAGAAAATACCCTCAATGGAGCCATGATTGTATAGCTGTTGTTGGAAATATCAGTAGCAAAAATATTCAGGAGCCAAAAGGTAAAGCTGCTCTCATATGGATGTTGGGAGAATATTCTCAAGACATGCACGATGCTCCGTATGTCCTTGAAAGTCTTGTTGAAAACTGGGATGAAGAGCACTCTCCTGAGGTACCAACATGTTCTTCCTTATCTTGTTCTATTAATATTTTCCAGTAGTTACATTTTTGTTTTAAGGTGAGCTCAGTATGCATTTTTCTTAAATTCTGTACTAGATTAGCCAAATTACAAAAATTATCTTCCACTGCGAGAAAAAAGTGACTTCTATTTTTCTTATATATGCATGGAAATTTGTTTTTTTTTGACAGTAATGGTATATATACTTATGTAGCTCAGAGTTTTTGTCCCAAAGTTGGTATCAGAAACATACATATCTACTACAAGGACTGAAGCATTTAATAACAGCTGACATTTCTAATCCGTGAAATGAAATGTTTGGCTTCATGTGTGAAATTCATTCCCACTACAATTGAAAGTGGGATGGTTTCGTTACCCCTTTTCTCAACCATCATCTAGAATCTTGTAGGACTGTCCTGATATTAATGTAAAATTCATCCAATTCCATTTCTTTAGATCGTTTTTGATGTCATGGACCTAATCGTTCTTGATCTCCACTTAACTTTTCCATTGTTGTACTTTGCAGGTTCGCTTGCATCTCCTGACTGCAGTGATGAAATGTTTCTTCAAGAGGCCACCGGAGACGCAAAAGGCATTGGGAGCTACATTAGCAGCTGGTTTATCTGACACTCACCAGGTCAGTTGTTTGTGTTTCTGCAACAGTTGGATTATTCGCTACCATTCTATGAATGGTGAAAATATTGTAACTCCAGCTAAACCGCACTTTGTCGCAGGATGTTCATGACAGAGCGCTTTTCTACTACAGGCTTTTGCAATATGATCCTGCTGTGGCAGAACGTGTAGTAAACCCTCCCAAACAAGCTGTCTCTGTATTCGCAGATACGCAGAGCAGTGAAATGAAAGATAGGATATTTGATGAGTTCAACAGTCTATCAGTTGTATATCAGAAGGTATGCGATATTGAAAATTTTAAGTACGGACACTGTTTATTGGTTAGTTTAGCAGATTTTCAATATCATATAATTACTAATTAGGGCTTTGTTGGTATTCCTGCCATTATCAAATTTTGTGTCCACCCTTGTACTCCCTCTGTCCCAAAATAAGTGTAGTTTTAGGAGTTGGGCACGGGAATTAAGGAGGGGTAAAAAAGTAGAGTGCACATAAAACGAGGAGGGGTAGAGGAGGAGAGAGATAGAGATAGAGTTGTATTGGAAAGCAAGAACTACACTTATTTTGGGACAAATTTTGAATCCTAAAACTACACTTATTTTGGGACGGAGGGAGTATGTGACAACCTTATCTTTAGTATTCTTTCTCTTTAGTTGTCTCTTTTCAGTGATTAAGCTGCTTTAGCTGATGTTTTGGCATAGCAGAGCATGGATGACAATACTACATTACTGTGATAGATTATTTATTTAATTTTGACAGATTCCAACTGCTGTTAGGGGCTAGATTTTAATGTAGTGGTTTGCTGAATACTATTGATCGTAACCAATCTCAACTTGTCTTATGACAAAATGTTGAATTCTTTAGATAACTTTCATGAGAATCAACTTAATTTTCCTCAAAAAAAGATAACGACTCTGAATGAAAAAAACTGTGTGCATGTTCTTTTTAAAATTAGCTATGAGCCTGTGAGTATGTGGAAGTTGGGTAACATTGTACATTTATAACAACTTATCATACACCAGATTTTGAAAATTAAGGACCGTCTTCAACCGCAAACCTGTTTATAGGCTGCGATATTCGCTTCTAGTAAATTGAGTTAATGTCTTTGTTATGTATTGATTTGGTGTTGGACTTCGTTGAGAAATGAACTGTCTTCAACTGCAACATTGGTCATAGACCATTATGGATGTTTTTTAGACCCTTGCTTGAGGCAAATTGAGTTAGTGTGACTCAACTCATGTCTTTGTTAGGTTTTCTTATTGACAAGCATTGTTGAGAGATGAGTCTATTCACACTCTGTCATGCAAAATGCAACTGTTTTACTGTTATGGTGAAATAAAATCCACATTTCTGTGGCATGGACTTATTACAATTTACAAATACCGGAGCTCGCTGGAGCATGTGTTTGTAGAAAGGCATATACTCTTCCGATCTTTCCAATATTATCCTATTGTCTATATATTATTCACAATTTGTCTGACAGGTACTAACTTCTATGTACTTGGCAGCCATCGTACATGTTTACAGATAAGGAGCATCGTGGACCATTTGAGTATTCTGAGGATCTTACAAACTTGACTGTTGGGACAGAGGCTCAGGAAAATGTAATATCTGCCCAAAGATATCAAGAAAATGATAATGATCTTTTGCTTAGTACTTCAGATAAAGAGGACAATGGTACAAGAGCCAGCAATGGTTCAGCCACCTCTACATACAATGCTCCTTCGGACTTGATTGGCTCTTCATTGATAAGTTCTCAAACACCAGCTGAAACTTCACTAATAAATACTGGTGGGCCGACATATTCCTCGCAATCAAACTTCAGTCTTGATGACCTTCTTGGGCTTGGTGTTACTGAAACTCCCACGCCACCACCACCACCAGCTCTGACCCTTAACTCAAAACCTGTGTTAGATCCTGGTACGTTCCAGAGGAAATGGGGCCAGTTAGCATTGGCACTGACTCAGGTATGCTACTATCTAGTTTTTGCCCATGCATTTTCTGATTACCAGCGGTGCAACATATGCCACATAGGATTTTCATTTCCTGTTTTTTTTTCGTACGATAGATAAGGCATGAGATTCTTCTTTGGTGCCAATCTAGTATGTTTGTTTCTGGCCAAGAGTCCGAAACTGAAGTTTCTGTTCCAACTTCCGACCTCTAGACAGTGTTTTTGTTTGGTTCAAGAGTCCTATGATTTAGCGAGGTGGTCTAATTAATGTTGATGCCATGGCCGTTAAGATATGCGTCTTGCCATGAAATTCATCCCCCCAAAATGTCTTGCATCATGTTCCGAACTTTTTTTTTCCCATTCTGATCTTGAGTCTTGTGCCTGAACCGTGACCTTTGTGTCTTTTGGGTTTCATCTCTAGCCTACCCAACTCGCTTGGGACAAAAGGCTATGTTGTTGTTGTTGTTGTTGTTGTTGTCGTCGTCGTCTGATCTTGAGTCTTGTTCTCTTATCTTATGTCTTACTTTGATAGGAGTGCTCTTTGAGTCCACAAGGAGCAGCATCATTAATGAACCCCCAATCGCTCATCCGCCATATGCAAAGCAATTACATCCAATGTATTGCTTCAGGTGGTCAGCCTCCAAACTACAAGTTCTTTTTCTATGCACAGAAAGATGGGGCTACTGCCTTCTTCCTTGTAGAGTGTATCGTCAACACAGCATCAGCAAAGGCACAGCTCAAAATCAAGGCCGATGATGGGACTGCTGCTGAGGCATTCTCGACTTTGTTTCAGTCGGCCTTGTCCAAATTTGGGCTTTCTTGATCCTGAGCATTTTCTGCCTCAGTGATTCACTGGTCCACGGGTTTTCTGCCTTGCCCTCTGTCTCCGGCCCAGTTCGAGTAAACTTGTCCAGTATACATTTTATCACCAAAATTTTGGAGAATGAGATGAAAAATTGCCGTTTGAGGGCGTAGAAAAATTATTAGATCAGCAAGGAGAGAACACTGGAGTTTTGTAGGGGGTAATCTGATTTGTTCCCTCTGGGTGAAGAACTGGGCATTTGTATGTCATCCAGAGAAACAGCTGGTGAGATGCTCAGGTAAACGTTGGTTTGATGTTGCCTATGGTGGAGCTGAATATCCTTTTTCCCAAGGGATGTAAAAAGAATAGGGACACCTTTCATGTATGTTATTTACTTATTTTTACTTGCACAGATCAATAAAGATGTTTACCATTTGTCAGATTCATTTTCACTTGGCCGACAGCACTGCCACATGTTACCCACGGTATGAGTTTGTCACTCTGCCATATATTGAAATAGCATCACATCATGAGATACAAATACATGTTTTTACAAGTGATTGTTAACGCAAGTCAGCCGAATAAACGAGAAACAAATAAACAAAGCGTCCATCCACATTTCGTCCGATCATCTGCATTCTGCAGTCTCAGCAGCCTCATGTATAATTGTCTGAAACTTGATGAACCGGCTAGACCGCATCGGGAATCCTCAAATCGCCATCACAGGCTTTCAGCTCTGCAAATGATGGCAACCACAACGCCTAATCACGCATGAACACAAAAATTACCAACTAGTTAATCACATACAAACGCCGATATTTTCACATCGAAAACTCTGATCCCTCCAGTTGTATGATAAAACTAGCTAGATTCCACAACACCACAGCTAGCTCGCCTCTTGCTGTTCAATCAAAACATCAGGCACATGATGGACGCACATAAAAACAGATCACAGATGAACATGGATCTAGTTCATACCATCACATTAATAGCATAGCAGATTCATATAACCAACTTAACGGATTTGGTCCGTTCTATAGAAGACACATCCGCCAACAAGAAATTATTACGCTCAACCTGCTCCCAGAAGCATCACGGACTCGCCAACCCTCACCAACTCGATCCAGCACATGTGAAAACAACCAACCAGCTATGAACTACTACGAGAGCAGGCGAGACCGACCGCATCCGGGGGGCCCTGCCGGGGGAGGCCCGATCAGACGGGGGAGAGGAGCTGGGAGATGGAGGGCTTGGGCTCCGAGTTCATGCCGATGACGATGACGAGCGGGATGAAGCCGTAGTGCGCCGCCACCTTGGCCGTCTTCATCGTCCACGTGGTCCACTCCTTGACGAGCCGCACCGCGGTCGCCGCCCTGGTGGCCTCCCCGTCGGCCGCGGCCGCGGCGGAGTCCTTCCTCCCGCCCTTGCCCTTGGGCTTCGCCTTCAGCGACGGACGCGACGCCATGGCGCGGATCCCCCGACCCCGGGCTCGACCTGATCCGGCTCGCGGAGCGAAAACCCTAGGGGAGGCGGTGGCGTTTGGGGGGGATTCTTTGGATTGATGGGTGGTGATGCGGCGCCCTCCTGTTAGGTTAATATGGGTCGGTTGCTGGGCTATTGGGCCATCCGCGGGTCACCTGGCAGGCCTGACGGTCAGTCTGCGAGGGTTCGGTTCGACCCTCGATCCGCTCCTGATTTTAGCCCACGGGCCGAACCGGTGCAGCCCTAAACAAAAGAGGGGCGTTAGGGTATCGATGCCATCGACCCTAATCGACCCTCGGGTAGGGTTTGCGAAACCGTTGGGAACCGGTCCGGCCCGGTTTGTGAACCGGCCGGTATTAAACCGGCCATAATTCAAAATTTTAATTTGAATTCAAAAAAATAAAAAAATCCCAGAAAATTTCTAAAAATACTACACGGTGCGAAGAATATAATAATGTAAAACTTTCTCAAAAATTCATTCATTTAGCCTAGTTTGAGGAATTTTGAAGTAAATTCAAAAAAGAAAAAGAAAAAACACGAAGACCCATTAAGGCCCATGGTGGTCTGCATGCTTAGATAGGGTTCGGTGTCAGGGGGTAGCGCCCCACACTCGCTCCCTATCCGCCCGCAGCCGCTCTCTGTCCGCCACCCCGCCGTCCCCCAGGAGGCAACCGGCGCCCGTGGCCGGTTAGCCGTGCTCCGCGCCCGGTTTGGCCGGCTTACCGGCGCCCCCCCCGGATCCGGCGCATACCGGTGCGCGTGGCCGGCTTACCGTCCGGGCGGAGTGGTTTACCGGTCGGTGTCGCCGGTTACCGACCCGACCGGGAGAGAAGGTAAGAGCTCAAAATTTTTGAGTAGAATGCTTGGTTAGGGCATATTTAGGTGTATGATTTAGAATATTAGATGATTTGTTTTAGGATTTAGGTTACATTTAGGTGTATGGCTGAAAAGTTATAGGTTTTAGGTAAGATTTAGGTGTACTAATTTAGGATTTAGGTAAGATTTAGGTGTAGGATTTAGGATTCTATTTATTCGATTGAGATGTTTTTGTTGTCCATTTATGCAGGTAGAAAATGTCTAGGAGAGATAGAGATGTTGTATGGGAACATGGTGAAAATATTTATCCCGGATGGCGATGCAACTATTGTCGTACGCAGAAAAGAGGAGGTGGTGCAACAAGATTGAAGCAACATTTAGCTCACCGCGGGGCGGAGGTGGTCCATTGTAGGAATGTGCCACCTGATGTGCGGGACTTCTTTCAGCGTGAGTTGGATAGGGCAAAGAAGGCAACTACTGACCGGGCCCGAGAGAGGTTGAGACGGGAGAAGGCTGCAGCGGAGGGAAACTATCCCGGTGATGAAGAAGATGAGGAGGCTCAGGTGCAGCGTGCCATGGATCTATCGAGAGCGGAAGCAAAGTTCCGACGGGGGGTTGAACAGAGAGGAGGTGCATATGAGCGTGGAGGGGTAGTGGTTCGACGAGGGGGAATATTATGCAGAGGATGTTTCGAAGGCCCACTTCGCAGAGGGAGAGTCCTGTGGTGGAGGACTATAACTTGGCAGCTGGTGGGAGAAGAGGAATGACGTAACCAAGGATTGATACAGGCTCCTGGACGCAGAAGGGTAAGAACGCAAAGGAAGCTATTGATAAAGCTTGGTCAAAGTTTTTCCATATTGCAGGAGTACCTGGAAGACAGGCTAACAGTCCATACTTTATCAGCGCGGTCAGGGAGACACAGAAGTGGTGTAAGTTTTCTTTCATTGCAATGATACCTATGAGCTTACATTCTTGTATCTCATGATTTTCATATGGTTGCAGGTGAAGGTATCGCATCACCCACTGGACAGGATATTGATGGCAAGTACCTTAATCAGAATGAGCAAGACTTGAAGACGAGGTACGTAAAGTTTCAGAAAGACTGGCCCTTATTTGGCATCACGTTGATGTGTGATTCATGGACTGGTCCGACGAGGATGAGTGTCATCAACTTTTTGATATATTGCAATGAGGTCATCAACTGGAGTACTTTTGCCTTGCTGCATACAAAGGTTCGCAATCGGTTGTCGTACAAGAAACTTAATAAGCTTGTCTATGTCAACTACATCCTTCGTCTCCGACTTGAGGAGGTCTCCGGCCCACTGATGCGTGAAGAAGGTGATTTCATTGACCAGCTAGCCCATCTTTCTTTCTATGATGAGAATAATCCGGTGCGGGAATGGATGGAATATGGTAGATCTAACCGGGCTCCAGTTCTGGATGAGGATGATGATGACGGTGACATCCCTCTCCCGTCCCATATTGTCAGAGATCAAATAAACGTGTCAGATCTACGTGAGGCTACGGGGAATGATTCCATCAGCGATTGGGCACGTCAAAATATAGGTGACACTCACCTAGGGAAGAGAAAGTTGCAGAAGGGGCCTAAGAAGGGTGACCCGAAGCGTCGAAAAAGCAAAGAAACAGCAAAACCAGTGAGCAGCGATACCGAGACTGATGATGGCGAAGGTGAGCGTAGTCCTCCGTATCAGGAGTCTGAGGATAGCAGCTCGGCCGATGATGGTGACGGTGCTGATCCTGATGCTGGAGGTGGTGGTAGTGGTGCTCATGTTGCTGCTGCTGGTAGTAGTGGTGCTCGTTGTGTTCGTTTCACAGGTATACATTACACATATAAATAGACACATATTTCTGACTATGAGTATTGACTACTAATTATGAAATTTGGTTGATTGCAGGGGAGACTCAGTTCACACATGCTATTCAGGACACCGACCATGGAGTACCGCACTCGCAGAGGAGAACAGGTGGACCGACGGACTATGACAGTCCACAGCACTCTTCTTCCTCCTACAGCGATTCCAGACAATTTTTTCACTACCCCATTCCTGACATCAGCATGCAGCCACCGACGAGGTGGGTGTACGATTGGGAAGACCCACATTTTTATACTATGTTAGTTCAGGAATGGCAGACAACATCGGCGTGGACGGGCCAAACTTGGCAACATTACAAGGCTGAGCTGCTTAGAGTGCGAGGTATCGCTTTGATGTCCACCGCCGAATACCAAACCGCGTCCCAAATGGGGGTCTTCCCATTCCTACGTTGAACTTTCATTTCATGTGTATATGTGTATGACTCTTTGTATGCACGCTTATTACTATTGTATTTGTATGCATGATTATAAATTATTGCTTTGGTAAGGTCATTTACATTAAAACGTGCATAGCTAATGCCGAAATTTCCTTTTATTTCACACCGGGGATCCATTTTTAAGCGTCGGAAAACTGTTCGAAACCACCGGTATACCGGCCAAACCGGCCGGTAAACCGGAATAATCGGCTGGTATGCCGCTAGGAACCGGAAGTCACAGGTATACTGGTCAAACCGGCCGGTAAACCGGTCTAACCGGCCGGTATATCTGTTAGAACCGCTTCAATGGGGAAATTTGAATTCAAATTTCCGTTTGGCCGGTTCCGATCGGTAACCGGCCTAACCGGACCGGTTAGCCGGAACCGGACCCCGGCGGTTAGGCCGGACCGGTCGGAAAATTGTAACACCCAAGTGTTAAACTTGGGTTTAACTAGCTAACTAGTGACCAAATTCTCTCGGTTACAAGTCGAGTCACAAATCGACTCAAAACTCGATTTCAAATCCTGGAGCAAGCCGAACCCGGATACTCCGGGTACGAATCCGGAAATTCCGGATTTACCCGGATACTCCGGATATTCTTCCGGATACTCCGGACCTGGAACTTTATATCTCAAGTTTTGGTCTTTTTGCTGTTCCCAAATGTTATAAAACATTACTCACTCTCTCCCGTGCTCTCTCTCACTCTCTCCCGTGTCTCTCCCTCTCTCTCTCGTGCTCTCTTTCCCCCAAACCCTAGAGACCCAAAACCCTCCCTCTACCCTTGATCCAAGGCCCACGGGAGCTTCACTTGGGTGGTGGATCATCTATCCCGCGTGCTCCATCCCTGGACGGCTTGGGTTCAAACCCTTGGAGCAAGGAAGAGCTCACCCCAAGGTAAATAAGCTAGGGTTCGGCAAGTCCCGTGTTCTAGGGGGTTCGAATCGATTTCCTCCGGTTAGTCATCTTCTTATGAATCACTCTACTAGGGTCTAGGCGGGTTTCGATTTTTGTGGATTGGTTTTTCTAGAAATCACGATTTCAGTTTTTGGGGCGAAAAGTGCTGTCGGACCCGGAAACTCCGGGTATAAGCCCGGAAA
Organism: Panicum virgatum; assembly: GCF_016808335.1. NCBI lineage: Eukaryota > Viridiplantae > Streptophyta > Magnoliopsida > Poales > Poaceae > Panicum > Panicum virgatum. The sequence continues at coordinate 47,132,412 of NC_053149.1, forward strand.
CTCCGGGTTTTGAAAACTCCGGGCGAAACTCCGGGTATAGGCCCGGAAACTCCGGATTTCTGAATCCGGATACTCCGGGTATGAATCCGGATATTCCGGGTTTTAATAGAACTGTTGGGTGTAGAATTGGGTATATTTGGGGTAAATTTGTAGTGTTTCTACTTGGGCATTTCAAGGATTGTTGTTGCATATCGTTTTTGCATGCATTCTCATATCATTGCATACGTGTAGATGCTGCCGCCGAGGGAGCCGTATACGCAGTGGTTGCGGAGCCACAGGAGCCGCAGGGGTCAGCCCCGCAGGAGGAGGTTCGCGGGGAGTCGGCCCAAGGCCCCACTCACCCCAGTGTTGAGCAGCAGACGCAAGGCAAGCCCCGGTGCACATCCTTCTATTTTAAATTATGACACCTATGTATATGTTCTATTACTTGTGCATTAGGTGTTGGAATTAATTGGAACCTTAGTTGCATGATTCCCTAGGATTCCCTGAGTTATACTAGTATGTATAGGACAATAGAAGTGCTATGCTTAATAGTCGCGATAGAAGTCGAGTGACTCTTGTCACTCGCGAGATATAGGAAAGCTTTAGAAGCCGAGTAATTGCCGGTTACTCGCGAGATACATTGTTATCTTTGTACTTCAGTATTTGACTTGGTTTGGAATGGATATGGAAATGTGAGACCGGGCGGGGATGATGATGTTAGGTGGCAGCAGGACAGGGTTCCTGGGTGTCTTAGCCCCGTCCGTGTCGATTAAGGACCGGTCGTTGTGGCAGTGCTGATCGGGGATTGAATTGTACTAACCGCATGCCGGGAGTAGGAGGTAGTCGAAACCGGTAAGCCTAGTACTGCCTCGCTTCGAAAGTACAGAACTGCATCACCACCCCGTAGGGCGAGTCGAGTAGTCGCGGAGAAACGGGATGCATATGTTTACTTTTGGTGGTCTCACGTTGAGCTCGGCCGACTATATGAAGGTGGGGTGGTTCTGTAGTTCGAGGCGGGGAGGGGAATTGTTGGCGTGTATAGTCCGACGGGGCAAATACGTGCCGTGTTGGTTAGGTCCACCTTGCAAGGTTAAATTGGATCGATTCGCCGTGTCTCACGGTTATGAGGGCCTTGATCTCTTTGTCACACCGTAGCAAATGAGATAGAATATTAGAAACATAAAAATGGATACTATTCTGAATCTTAATTTGTATGCCCCAACTTGGGTGTTTAGATAGGCAAACATTAGTAAGAGTCTATCTACCTAAAATATGGGGCTAAAACATGGAAAGTAAGGATACACCTTTAGTTGCTTTTTCTGCAAAACAAACCACCAGCCAAAGGCCGTGCATGTCTAGATATGTGGGCTAAGTTATACCCACTGGTCGGGTAAGCCTTGCTGAGTATTAGAATACTCAGGGTTTGTTGCCACCATTATTATTTCAGGACCCCAGGACGTCGACTTCTACCCCCTGTTGCGTCAAGTTCATCCGCCGGGATGCAGAGGGGTGGCAGGTCGTGGAGCGAGACCCTTAGGTTAGGGGTTTGTCGGGTTGCACACTCGAGGGCGGAGTGTTCAGCCCATCTGTTTTGTTGGGACCTGTCTGACCGGTCTGGTGGACCGGTCTGACCGGTATCCCTTGGGCAGGTGCATGCACGCCGGTCTGACCGGTTCTCCTAACCGGTCTGACCGGTGTTGTTAGGCTGAGAGTTGGCAGCAGTGTAGGGTAGTTTGTTTTAGTGTAATTTCTTTCAAGTTTCAACTTTAGTCCTCCAGTTGTAAATTTGTGAGGGTTCCAACTTATGTAAATTAACTTTGTAATTGAAACTCGGTTTGTAAACTTAAAGTCCTATCACACATCATTGTATAATTTCAAGTATTTGTGTCGTGCTTGTACCGTCTGTGCCCACCTTCGCGTGGGACTACCGGTGTTGTTTCGATCGGGCCGTGGGTTGAGAAGGGATCGCCAAATTAAGCCGTTAAGCTAATACGCCCGATGTTTTCAAATGACGGCCATTATGCTTAATTAGAATTTTAATTTGGCGGTTCCGTCACAAAAATGAAACCCTCCTGGGGTCGACCCGACCGCGCCGCCCCTTGTTCCCTCGCGGGAGCGTCGCCCCGCCGGCCGCCGGCCGCCGGCCGCCGCCCTCCTTTCTCGCAGCAGCGGCGCCCCACCGGCCGCCGGCCTCCTTCCTCGCGGCAGCGTCGTTCCTCCTTCCTCTCGGCAGGTGCGCTTCTCCAAGCGTCGCGCGGGGCTCTTCAAGAAGGCCTTCGAGCTCTCGCTGCTCTGCGACGCCGATGTCGCGCTCCTCGTCTTCTCCCCCGCCGGCAAGCTCTACGAGTACGCCTCCGCAAGGTCAGTTCGGCCTCCGCCCCCCTGAATTAGTTACTTGCTTGCTCGTCCAGTCCAATCCAATCCAACCAGTTTTAGTGAGCTAAGCACGACCCCCCGCCCAGTTCGGTCCAGGCGTCCGTGGGTCTTGATCCCGTCCGGCGGCGGCGTGCGCTAGCTAGACGGACACGACGGCGAGCCACCGTCCGTTACTTGCTTTGTGCTGATCATGCTTGTTTTACTGCAATTTCTTGATGATTGATTGACCTATTACTACGACCCACTGCATCTTGTCATGACTGAATATGAGATTCTATTCAATTCTGATCTTGTCAATACATAGCTAGAGTTTGTGGTATGTTCTCAGCTGGATACCTGCTAGCCTACCCTTGCAAACCTGCATTAAGTCATTAAGCTTTTGAGGGCTCTATTGGAAGAGGATTTGGTACTATACTACTGTTCTTGGTAATAAAATTTAAGCAACCTCATGAGTTCGTGTTATTCAACATAAGGAATATATCAGTACAGTTACCACATCATTTGATATGAGCTATTGCAAGTCTGCAACATCAGTTGTTGCAGTGTAGTATGTTCTTCAGTTCAACATATAATTTAATTCAGTTCAACATAAGGAATATACCTTTTTCTGCTCCAAGCATATCGGGACAGACTTGCTAACGAAGCATCCATATGTGCAGGCATAGATGGAGTGGGAAATATGAAGCTCATTTGTGGGACATTTCTTGCAGAGTAGAAGGACATAGAAGAAAAGGGAAATAAGGTTTCATATATGGCATGCTGTTTCCCGCATTTGTTTCAGTCTATTCTCATTTATCTATCAGTGTGCGATTATCATGAGTAGTGTGTTCTTTTGCAGTGGTAGAACATGACTAGGATTGTTTCCAGTTAATAGAAGAGCACAATTTTGTATAGCACTCTCCAGGCCACATTTCACTTAGCACAAACTACACTCAGTCATAGAATACTTAAAAATGTTATGTTTCTTTCATTGTCGGGTCAACACTGAAGTTGTTTTTTGGGTATCATATAACTCTATCATCTGTCCAAGATCCCCACCTGCACATTAAGATTGTTCTGTGCCTTATTCTGATCCTTTCACTTACTATTGTTGGCATTGCACACTTGGATGACCATTAATATACAGCAAAAGTAGCTCGGTAGTCGGTATACATTTAGTTGTGGTGATAGTTTGCTGTGCGCCTAGTTAAATCTCACATTTCACTGCCTTTCAAATATCTCTGGATCTCTGTTTTCTAAGTTCTAGCTACATAACTTCAAAAGTAGCTGCATCCTTTATCACAATGTGGTTCTGATACAGCTAGGAATATTTGTGGACAAATGATAATTTTGTTGTATTTGGTGATCGGAAGATTAACTGGATGAAGCATGAGCATTTTCAATTATAAATATATCTGGCAGAATTTCAATGGAGCAGGTTAGAAACACTCTGAATAATTGCAGTTCAGTGCATTTATACTCTGCATTTTTTTTACCTCAAGCATTTTTTTTACATGAAACAGATTCATTTTGTAGGATTCATCCAGGATACAAAATAATTGATGCTGACGGTAATAGTGACAGGCTGAGATCAATGATGTTTATCAAACAAATATTCAGATCCATGTGGTGCCTAACATCCATTTTGATCATTTACTGAAACAATATGTGTTGTGTTGAAAGCTTGAACTCGGTAATGTAATGATGTATTTGACTACTGAGACTTTGGGCTTCGTTTGTATTTTGTAATCCATGTCTGAATGCTATAGCTTTGGAGGTATTTTGATTTGCAAGAAGGATTTTTCTTGAGGCTTGCATATGCTTTGGAGGTATTTGTGGCTGGTCCGTGCATAGCCATTTCAGGGTACAAACTGCTTGTTTAATCATTGTGAAGCGAGATGCATGCATGCTGGAGTGGTTCGACCCTGTGCGCTGCATGCGGAGTGGCTCGACCCTGGTGCCCCGCGGGCCAGTGAGGTTTTTAAAATGTGAGGTGCGGGTTGACCCGTGGTCCACTTTCCACTCTGACGGGCCAGAGGGGCAGCAACAGGGTCGCTCCGATCCGCCCCCCTTGCAGGTTGACCTGACGGACTCTGAATGGCTAGAACTCCTCCTGAGCCAGGATTTCGATGTGGGTATGGATGGGCTTCAAACTGCGGTTGGGCTGAACGGACATTCACGCTGCGTTTGTAATTAGGGGTGGTAGAGCCTCTTAAATAGATAATCTTAACAGCCTAGCGCGGAGCATCTCCAGGAGACTGCCTATAATACTAACTAAAATTAGAGAGTTTGAGGCTAGATAAAAAATATAAAACTTCTAAAATAGAGGGCTAAACCAACATATACTCTCTAAATTAGACTCTCCATCCAGTTGGCCCTACATGTCACACTCCATCTTCTTCCTCCCCCACCTCTCCATCCCGGCGCCCCACCTTGGCCCACCGCTAGCTGCCCCCGCGCCAGCCTCCGACAGGCTCACCACGGCCTCCGCTTGCCGCACCACATCGCCCTCCGCCGCGCTGGCCTCCGCTCGTCGCCCTCGCGTCGAACTCCAACGGGCTCACCGCGGCCTTCGCTTGCCGCCTCGGCTACCCCACGCCGACCTTTGTGCCAGCCTTCGCAGAGGGAGGAGGCGCCGGCGGGGGAGGCTCGGCGGAGGAGGATGGGGGTGGCACGAGATCCCAGGGAGCACGGGAGGGTGGGATCGGGAGCTCAGGAGCGGGATGATGAGTAGGAGGGGTTCGGCTTCTTTGTCGAGCGAGTGGGATGGGATACCGAGTAGGATAGCTATCCGAGAAAAATACAGAGTTTGTTGGATCCAGTTTTTGGTGGAGTTTCACTTTTCTTAGCTAATTCATCAAGGATAGAGAGTTTCATGGAGATGCTCTTATCTTATATAATTTTAAACTAAAATATATAAGAGGCAAATTGGATTGTGAAGAGAGTACTGTGCTCATGGTCCATTACCACTCTAATTTTTAATGGACCAATCTAATGTGCGGGAGGTTCTAGCAACCGTGCGTCTTGATATGATGTATTTTATTGGAAAAACAAAAGAAATCACCAATATAAATCTACAGAGCACGACAACAATGTTGCAATCAATCGTTATCGTTGGACTAACACGGGTGCGAAGAGAAAGGTTAGGTCTACATTTCCACATACCCCCCTCTGCTACGGCCTACACGAGGATAGATGGAAGAGCTACGGGGGCCTGGGCGCCTGGCCATGTTTGTCTCACGAGTCATCACTACTTACCATCCATATCGGTCAAGCTAAAGTTGTTACAAAACTATAGGTCAACCTAAAAGTGCAGGTTCTATAGCGCTCGTACTACCCGGCCTGATATATTAGTATATGACTGGCATGTTATTTGGCCTGTCTGGGTCCCGATTTTTCAACTGGGAGGAAAAAAAATAAAGGCTGCTAAAAGGAAATCCAGCACAGAGGCACTCGTGCGTGCAACCGACGGGCCACCTGCATGGATTGAGATCCTCTGCAGTACTTTGAAAGTACTGCAGAGAGAGGTGAAAAGGGTGAGAGCCGTCCGATCTGGAATGGTGGACGGGATCGCATGCTACAGTGATAAACAGTAGATAAACAATAAACCATAAACCCTGTAGCACAAGACTCATTTTACTGTTCCGATTTGAGTACTGCAGAGGATCCGGTTCCTGCATGCATGCACCTGAACGAGGAGAGGGCACTGAACCACACCGGGATTTAGCTGCTCGGCTCAGTGGGCACATATTCACTCGCCGCGATCGCGATCACCCCCTCCCTTTCCCGGGACGAATTGAAATATTGAACCGGCGACGGCGACGTGACACGGCGATTCCGAAGGTTGCAAGCCGTCCGAGCCCACGCTGCCGTTGGCAGAGCCGACAGGGCGTCGACACACCGGGGACACGCATCGAATCGCAGAGAATTAGTCACGCGCCCGCACGGGGACGGGGACGGGACGGGACCGCGCGCCGCCGGGGGCTCCCGATCCGCACCTGCTGGCACGCCGAGCGCCACGCAGCAGCAGCAGCGCATCGGCGTCGCCCAGGCCCGCCTGCCGACGCCGCCCCGCGCGCATGCGCGAATAGCCAGCCGTCCGCGTCCCACATCGCCAAATCTCCGCCGCCCGCATCCACCCGTACGCCCCGCACCGATCCCACCACGCATTCCCTCTCCTATCACGGCGCCCGCCATTCACACCTCGCGCCGGCGGCCGGCGCGCACCGGATCCCGTGAGCCCAGCCGGCCGGCCGGCCGGCCGGCGTGGCGTTTGCGTGAGCTGATCGGCAATCGCGCGCGTGGGAGAGCTAGCCCGGCCAGAGCCGCGCCGCCGTAAAGCTTGACCGGCGGGCGCGCGGGGCCAGCGCGACGCTGTCGGCGCCCGGCCGTCCTTGCTCCTGCAGCGCGCGTACGCGACGGGGACAGCCCGTGCGGCCACGCCAGGCCCGCGCGCGGACCTCCTAATGGTTTGGGTTAAAACCGATTTGCGGTGGATTGGATTTTGTATTGGGTCTACTTTAATTTGGTGGGAAATGTTTTCTCTAGCAATCAATTTGGTTTGGTTTTGTTTCACAAGAGAAACGGTTTGCTTTGGTTTTAGTCATTAATACTACTGACTAACTGCTCACTTAACATAGGGTCCACTAGTAGGTCTAGCTACACTATTTTGCACAGGATAGCTACCAGTCATACTGAGTCGTGTAGTTTCGATAAAGTTTTATAGTGTGAACGCGAGGTTTTATTTCCGGGGTCCGTCTCTTAATGTGGGGTCCACGTGTAGTTTTAGCCACACTGTTTTGCAGAGAGTAGCGGCCAGTCATACTGAATCATCTCCAAAAATTCCAATCAATTTCGATAAAATTTTATAGTGTGAACGCGAGTTTTTATTTTCAGGGTCCGGCTCTTGATATGGGACCTATATGTATGTCTAAATTTCTAGCAGACTCAAATGGTGTGATTTGGTTTGGTTTTTACTTAGTATATGGGTTGGTTTGGAGTAGTTTATGTAAATATATTTAATAAAAATAGTTTGGTGCGGTTTTGGTTTGGATCCTAAACCATTAGCACCCTGACGCGCGCCCGTCCCCCTGTATTGTATTGTACTGTACCGTGCGCGTACCGGGCGGGCCGGCGCCACCGCCACCGCCACCGCCACCCACCTCTCTGACGGACGTGGACGGTCGCGGCGTGACGCGACACCAGCTAATCCGTCGCCTCACCTCCGCACGCCCCGGGCGCGCAAGGCGGGGAAATCTATTTGTCGCGCGAGTGGCTGGGAGGCGACGCGTCGCAGAGGCGCTGTTCATCTTCAACCTCGCGACACGGGGCGACAGGGGGAGGCGGAGCAGCGGCGGCGAGCTAGGGGAGGGAGAGGGGTGGCCGGGAGGGGTGGTGGGTGGGCGGAGCGGCCGGCAGCGAGGTCGCCGCCGGCCGGGGTGGCGGTGGAGGCGGCGGATCTTTAGGGTTCGGGGTTGCCGGGGTCCGGGGGAGCTCCATGATCACCGGACCTAGAGGAGGGGGCCAGGGGTGGTGGCGGAGGCGGTTCGGCCGGCGGAGGGCGCGGTGGCGCTCGCGCCGCCGGTCGGCCGGGGCCGGACCTCCGGTGGGCGGTGCCGGTGGCGGGGGCGAAGAGAAGACGACGCGGCGGTGGCTAGACGGCGTGGTGGCGAGCTCGATTAGCGTGGCGGCGGTGGAGGGCGGCGGGTGCGGCGGGGGCGGCGCTCGCTTCTGTGATTGGACGCCTTCCAATCACAGAAGACGATGAATAGACGCCCCCTCGCGGCCGGCCGGCCGGGTGGGTCATCGTGACCAGCTGTGACGACCCGTGGCCGTTCCTCCACTCCGTACGTGGCCCGCGCCGCGCCGCGCCGCTCCACTACTCCGCGCCGGCCGGGGTGGGCGTTGCCGCGGATCTTAAAAGCGGCCGGGTTGCTTCTTGTTGTTGCCGTCGGCGAGATCTTTTCCGTTTCATTTCGAACCAAAAGGGTGCTTGCACTTTGCATCGTCGACAGTTTCATTTAGGTGCGTTCTACATCACCAGAAAGAATATAAATCCATGTGAATTCGACGATTTGAATGTTACACCAACTATAGTAGTATATACGTGTGCACATCAGATCAGGGCACACACGTGTCTATGTATCCAGCTGGTCTGAAGCAAAAAGAAGAAGAAGAATTTCGCCTAGCTAGTTTGGCAGCCGTTCTCGTATATATGGCTCACGTGACGATAGTACTAATGCTGTGTGCCATCGCGGCACCTACGTGCTCCAACCAATGATCAAGTGTACACAGTTACGTGCGTATGTGAGCATCGGATTTATTGAGCGGTACTGGTATCGCACGTGTGTAGAGGAAAAGAAAGACATCTAGCTGTACTGTGCAAATCCATTCAAAACTGTTTACAAAAATTCTTTGCTGCTGGAGCCTAGACCTCAGAGGCATATGCATGTTCACAAAGTTGCGCGCGTAGGAGTGGTAATGGGTCATAGTTCTCATACTTTCTTCACAATCCAATTTGGCCCTTAGTTTTTTAGCTCAAAATTAAATAAAATTAGAACTCCGCTCTTAGATTATTTAGGTTAAAAATTACGGCCCTTTACCACTGGTAGGAAAACCAGCGGGAGATAGGTATGGGTAGGATCGGACGATCCCACGACCAAGAGTGGAGTGGATATAAGTGAATTTTCTACCGCTAGCGTTGAAACTGACCGGTGTCTGGTTAGGGGACATGATTTGCTTGGTCGCTCTATTCCACAGTTAGTATGAAATTTCAATCCCTGCAGATTCCTCAGTGATCTGATAGTTAGGGGCCGGGGGAACTACCTTGTCGCTGTGGTCAGGAGGTTGGACTGGACTGGTGGTCGACGATGAAGGGGCGTCGGTCCGGCCGCCAGGTTTTGGCGAGGCAACATCACTGGTTTGCGCATCCAATAGTCAAAGTCAACATTTTACATATGCCACGAGTCGAGTGGGAATCTGTAGCATCTGCTTCTTCCATACCGCCACACATGCATGTAGCTAGCTGCTAGTGTTAGAAGTTCTAGGATCTTAAGCTCAAAAGGAACCACATAGATAACGTACCTTGATCTTTAGAGCCACTCATCTTCTTGTTCTTGCCTCTGTGTGTGTGTGTGTGTTTAGTGTGTGTGTGCGTCGGTTTTGTTCCCCGGTGTTGGCGACGGGAGGTGATCAGTACCTTGAACGGGGTTCTCACCCTGTTATTTATACCCGTTGCACACCGGGGGGGGGGACCGCCATCGTAGAGTCGGTTGCCGTCCCTGATCAGGACGGCACGAGAACGTTCGTCCCGTTCATTGATTTTCTTTCATTAATTCATCTTATCACTTTACTGTAGATCATTCAATGAGCTTACTGTTTAAGCTCACAGATCATCACGTTATCCCAACAGCTAGGTGCCCTGATCGACCAACATGCGACGACGACGTTCATTTTCTACAAGAAGCGCAGAAATTCTAGCTTACTGCGGCGTGATAGGGAACCTACGAGGAATAATAATGAAAACTGTGCGCGCAGTCAAGCTTGTGGCTTCACTACAAATTAGTAAAGACTAGACAGCTTAGATGTTCACATGTTTGACTAATTTTCTTTTTCCTAGCTATAACAAGTGTATATCGTCTGTGGCAGGTAATGAAAGCTGTTTTCTTAATCACACACAATGGCATCTCGTACCATCTATATCCTCAAAGTGGGTGGCTTTAAGATCCGTGTTGCGTCGTTGGTGATGACTGGTGCGGCAGAGATACGAGCTGAGAGAGTATATTTCCTTCAGTTCAGTCCATACCAGAGGACACTGCAGGTAGCAGGACATCAGTTACCTAGTCAAAGAGTAATGACGTCAAAAGATTAAAACTTTGACCAAACATGCATTCCAGGACAATGCATATACAAAAATTGGACCAAAGGTACATAAGCATGTTGCGTAAGACGAAATTAACATCATGACTCAGCAGCATGTACATGCACACGCTACTCCTATTAATTCGTTTGAACGAAAATGACCCCCAATGCAATGGCCCTGCTGGTAACCAGTAACTGTCGTTCAACGCCTAACTCGATCCCAGGATGGATGAGCCTCAGCTCAAGATCGGATCATATAGACTAGAGTACTGCCAGCAGTTAGTTTACGCTGAGACCGGTCTTAACTATACCGATATCACAGATGAGATGGTCACATGCAAGAAAAAAATCTTAAGCACGCTTGATTTATATCTATTTATTCCTTAAGTTAAGCGATCGATATTACGTCATTCGCATTATGAATTGACGGGCTGCATTATATATTGGTGGTGATCACCAGACCCCCACACCCAGAAATTTTATAAAGTCCTCCGCTCCAAGAAAGTCGTATCCTTGCGGGCGCACGCTTTTTGCAACCGAGGAAAAAAACAAATCAAAAGGTAGCTGGGGGGAGAGCCTGCTGAAAAGCTCAAACCCTCCTCACTTCCACGCCTCTCCTCCCTTTCCACACTCCGGCAGCCACTCCCCATGTCTTCTAGAGGAGTAGGAGTAGGAGGAGGAGGAGGGGTAGGCGGCGGCGGAGGAGATCACCATGGCGTCTACCACCAGCACGGCCACGGCCATCTCGCCCGCGCAGATGGGGCCGAGTTCGTGTTCAGCAACAACGACATGGAGAGCTTCTTCTTCAGCCAGCCGGGGTCGGGCGTGGTCGGTGGCGGGGGTAGCAGCAGGACCGGCGCCGACGAGCTCATGCCGCCCAACTCCAGCATCACGGACTACCTGCAGGGGTTCCTGGACCCCTCCGGGCTAGCGCGGCACCTGGACACGCCGTGCCCGCCAGCGGAGGATGCCCCGGTCAAGCACGAGCTGTCCCTCGATGCGATGAGCCACGACAGCCAGGGCACCAGCGGCGGCGCGGCCGGAGAAGGGGCCGCGCTGCTCACGCCCAACTCCTCGGTGTCTCTGTCGTCCAGCGACCGGGAGGGGGACGGCCAGCCCCGTCGGTGCAAGAAAAAGGCCGACGATGAGGTGGCCGCGGAGGGGGATGAGAAAGATCAGGAAAACTCCACGAAAGCGTACGCGTTCTCTCATTAATTTGATGCTACTAATCTCTGTGTTCATCTCCAATTCTTGCTCGATTTGCACCATCTCTCAGTTTCTGATCCTTCTTCTTGGTGCATGTTAGATCTAGTCCTACTGTTGCTTAATGAACAAACAAACTTTTCCTACTATATGGTGCGAACATTAGGGTTTGTTTGCAATTGCTTCTTTAGGGTTCTTGGATCATCATCAAGGATTTTGAGATCCGGCGGCCAGCTCCAGATTTCGCAGTACTGGCTGGCTATGCTTTCCCTCTTCTTTATCTTTTCTTTCCGTTCCTTTTTGGTCCCGTTTCCAGTATGACTTTCTAGATCATTTGGTACTGTCCAATTCAATAGGCGGCGACGTACTCTCCAGAAGAGATCTTCCTTTGAATTAAACAATTGCTGCGTGCCGCAGCCCGCAGCTTCAATATTTGACCAACTAGCTTCATATCTGAAGATGAAACCCAAGATTTCTTTTCCCCCCTATTATAAAAGGTTTTATAGATTATAATATATATCCCGGAAGCACCGAAAGCATGCAGCCATAGATCTAGAGTATCTTCTGCAAAAAAAAACTAATAAATCTGGATATGGCATGCTTGATCGATCTCAATCGCCAACAGCTCGCTAGCTAATCTAATCTACTTAAGCTAACTCTCGCTTCTCGTGGTCACTATAGATCTACAGCACATGTTCGACTGATTGGCGCAAAAATATAGCCCTTGGCATGCAATATCTACTTCATCTATAGCTCTAGCTAGCTAGCTAGCACAAATTCATATCAAATCACTGGATTCGCGTCGCTTGATCGGAAAATGTGAAACCACATGTAAATGTGACCACAAGATCTATCTCAACCGTTGATTTCTCTTGGTCCAACCGTTGATTCACCTCACCTAATGTACTCCCATTCAGTCATGATCAGTCTCACCATTGATTCAAAATAATGAAGGGCCACGAAAACATGTGTGGTCACATTGTACATGTGAAAAATCCATGTTCATCGTCGATCGGTCTGATGCGTTGGTTAAAAACTTACCATGTAAATATATGTAACTACAGGACCAAACCCAACAAGAAGAAAGCCGAGAAGAGGCAGAGGCAGCCCCGCGTGGCCTTCCTGACCAAGAGCGAGGTGGATCACCTTGAGGATGGCTACAGGTGGCGCAAATACGGTCAGAAGGCGGTCAAGAACAGCCCTTACCCAAGGTTTGTATATATACTTTGGCAGTTTCATTTGTTCATACCAATCTATATATAGCCGCGCCATTATAATTGCATATGCTATCGATTGCGTACACACTTACGCTAGCAAGTACTCCCTCCATTTCAAATTATAAGTCATTCCAAGAATCTTAGAGAGTCAAATTTTTTCAAATTTGATCAAATTTATATAATAAGATAATAACATTTATGATAACAATCAAGTATCATTAAATTCTTTGTTAGCTATATTTTCATAGTATACCTATTTAATATCATAAATCTTTGTGTTTCTCTATATAATTTTGGTCAAACTTTGAGATGGTTTGACTCTCCAAGATTCTTGGAATGACTTATAATTTGAAACGGAGGGAGTAGCAACCAAGGTACCCAATAATGCCCTTATAAAAAAATGCCAAATAATATGCATTGCTTTACCCGCAAAAAAATGCATTGCACTTGTGTAGTACACCTTATATATAGCCTTCTGATCATGTGTAAAAATTCTCCGGCGAAACGCATGCAGGAGCTACTACCGGTGCACGACGCCCAAGTGCGGCGTGAAGAAGCGCGTGGAGCGGTCGTACCAGGACCCGTCGACGGTGATCACGACGTACGAGGGGCAGCACACGCACCACAGCCCCGCCAGCCTCCGCGTTGGCGGCGCGCACCTCTTCATGGCCGGGGCGCACGCGCTGCCGCCGCACCTCATGCCGCCCGGCGGCGGCTTCCGGCCGGACCTGATGGGCATGATGCGTCACCACCCCACCATCCCCTCGGGCGCAAGCCCTAGCATGTTCCTGCCGAGCATGCCGCCTCCGCAGATGCCAGCGCCGTCGCCTCCTCCCCCTCCTCTTCAGCAGCACCACTTCACTGACTACGCCCTCTTGCAGGACCTTTTCCCGTCGTCCACAATGCCCAACAACCCATAACTAACTGCATGCCACACAATTAGCTGCTAGCCTAGATCGACACATGAGATGCTTCTTCTGAAATACTCGAGTTTGCGTGCGCGCGCCAAATGTGATCGCCTGATGACCCTATATTATTGGGCTTGGTCTTTGCACGGTGAGGGTGTTGTTGTTATTGATTAATCTGATGCAAGCTTTCATCTTAAACTTTTGCTTGCATTTCTTCCTCTTCCATTTGTCAACTTCTCTCCTACCTCGCGCGGATCGGAGTACTAGATGGAAGTTACTTTATTTGTAACTATCGCTAGAACGGCAACATATATAATTTGTCATGTACTCCGATCCGCCACAGCCCGAGCGCCGCCGCCACAGCCGCCGGCGCGCCCCCGCCCGGCCCCCGGCGCGCCGCCCCCTTGCGCCCCCGCCCGAGTGCCCCCGCCCCGGCCCCCGGCGCGCCGCCCCCCTGCGCCCCCGCCCAAGCACGCCGTCACCATGCACCGCCCCCTTGCACCCCCGCCCCCCGCCCCGGCCTGCGGCGCCCGCCCCCGCCTGAGCGCCGCCGCCTCGGCCGACTGCCCCTCCCCCGGCCATACCTCATTATTTTGGCGTCCTCCGCCACTGAAGAGGGCTACTATTTCATTTCTTTCCCTAGCTGCTAGTTCCCATGTGAAACTCAAGAAGATGCCATCTCCACTTCTTGTTTTCCCTAGCATGGTGTCTGGATGGATGCCGTGTGCAGGCGTGCCGCTTCTCTGGTCCATATGTGTAGAGAACTGGAAATGTTGGTGCATTATGTAAACAAGAGTTTGTTTGCTTTGGTGTTGATTCATCTCACTGAAACGGTTTCTTTTGTGAGTAGCTAGCCATGCAGAAAATGCTTTCATACGGATCTTTATTTGTTTCGGTGGTAGCACTACCGAGAAAATAATTTGAGGCTGTGATATTCATCGATGCTAGCTGTGACCTTGCTATACATGAGGCTGTGATTTTAATTGATTTTGTTTGGTACACATGTAGACTATTGAAATCAAGAACGAGTACTGATGCATGTCCTGTCTCAACTTCACAACCGGTGTTGTGGCATCTCTGTGAAATTTCATTTTTTTCCGTGAACGTGATTGAGCACCTATTTCATTAAAATGATCGTGAATTTATTATATCGGGCTAGCTTCTAATTATCCTTTTTAACTGTATGAAATATCTTGTTTGTGTTTCCCCCAGTTTATATATTATACTAATTTATTATGCCCTAAATTGCATTGCGTGCATATTCAAGCACAGGAGGCAAGTTTGTAAAGCTTCGAAAGTACTGGTCAGTTGGTACATGCTACAATTTTCCTCTAGTCAAATTAGCATAGTTGATACATCTCTAGTGGAACAAAAGTAGATCTAAACATGCATATGCATGCATTTTTATTTTAAAAAGGTTTTATACAGATAAATTGAAATCTTTTTCAGCAATACTCTACATATATTTCGTAAATCGTATATTCTCTTTACCACTCTCTAGTAGACGTATAACAAAATTAATTTTACAGTCCTGAACATTTTACAAATGTTGACGGCTACAGCTTAAGGATCCTATACACGTGCGTGGGCGCACTTTCTAGCCGGATTTTGTTGAAGCGGGTTTGAATTTTAATAGATTATCCAACCCCGAGTACATTAGCATGCATGGAATGTTAATTTTTACAGGCACAGTTTTTTTCTTTAAATCGGTATTTACCTAGCCCCCCCCCCCAAATGTTAAAGTTGCACCTTGCTTTGTTTCAGTTTCCCTCTTTGGTATAGCTGAATTCCCTAGTTTTTGGTATGTAGTCAGGACTCAGTACTAGTGCCATGTCCTTGATTCCCTCTGCCGTCATTTTTGACCAAACCATTCCCACCTCTTATACTTTAAGACACACCTGAAAGCTAGGCCGCCATAAATTAGCTACTCCTTGCCTATGCATCCTATTGACAGGAGCTGAATGAGTGGAATTGCAGGTTAGGTACGTAGCCTTGGGAAATTGACAAAGGAAAAAAAAAGAAGTCAATCCAACTCTTCGACCTTATTTTAAAATATTGCAAGAGAGTTTAGGAAACAATAGGTACGGTCATCTTGATGATATACACACAACAAATAAATCATGGATACAGGTTCCCGAATGAAGAAATGGGAAGCAGTTAAGCGAGAAAGCTACTCATGCACTAGTCTTTACTCCTTACACGTAATTATCGTTGAACACCACAATTATTTGGCAAATTAATTACTATCTAGGAGCGGAATCATGTGTAAAGCGCGTGTACTAAATTATCAACTCCTACAGGTTTAATTTGTTTTGATTAAGCACACACGCATTTAACTTAGCTTCCTAATAAATTAAAGGTGACGATTATTTATACTCTCTTATTTTAACTGTTGTGGGCCCGTTGAGGCATGATACACTTGCTCGTCCGTATATATATAGTATTTGCCTCCATACGCTTAATATAAATAATGCCCATGCTGATTGCACGTACGGCCGGTCAGGTATTATATCGATCCCCACGCAAGAAGTAGTATCAACGACTCATCAATTATATTTGTACGGTCTAATACTGATGATGAACGACTGTATGTGTCCTTTATTTCAGTGTGCAAATTTATACTTATTAGTACATCCGTTCTAAAATATATATATAATGTTTAGAACATGATATTTAGCTAAAAAATGAACTAATTAGCTTGTTGGAAACATTATATACAGGGCCGTCTCCAGGAATTTGGGGCCAGTGCAAAATGCAAATTGAGGCCCTAATTTTTTTTAAAAATATTTAGCCTAATATTACTAGTTAAGATTGAGCGGGTGCTTGTATTGTTTATCTCTTCTTATACATTTTAGAACAACTTTCACTGCTGCAAAAACAATTTGTAGGAACGTCCTATTTTTCTAGGGGCAGTCAAAATGTAACCCGCTGTTATAAATGGAGCGGAGCTACTGTAGCACCTGACCCTCTCCTAGAAAAGTATTTTTAGGACGGGTGACCTCATTACCCGCTCCTGAAAATATGGCTCATTTTTCGGAGCGGGTGATGGTGTCACCCGCCCCTATAAATTGATTTCTAGGGACGGGCGACGCCTCCACCCGCCCCTAAAAGCTTTCAAATTAGTCTAACCACTAATTAAACCACTAGGGGGCCGTATAATTATCAGATTATAGGACAAATAAAATATTTAGGCCACTGTTGATTAATCTAACCACTTATTAAACCTACATTTGAGATGTTTTCATTTCTAATCTTTGAAAAGGAAAAGGAGAAACGAAGTGAATACTTACACCTTGCTTCGAGAATTTTATTATTTACTTATTATCAACCGATATTTACCAAAGCACCAATCAGTTGGACGGCTGATCAACAAAATACCTAAGTACCTGACGAACGGACATGCTACAGACCTATGCCTATACTGGGTTTGGGGGCCCACCTATTTGTGGGCCCTGTGCGAGCGCCCATCTCGCACACCCTCTTGGACGGGCCTGATTATATACTATTTAAGAACGGAGGGAATATAGTAGTTTTTTTAGCAAAATATTGACACCAACATGCAGGCACCCACTTGAGTTTTTATTAGTTCATTGGCCATCCATTCATCTATATATACAATGGATGGCTAGATGAGCAATTTTTTTGTATTTTTTAAATTAGATGCCGCCCCGTGTTTAACTTAAATGTCACCCAACAAAAAGCGATGCGTTTCATTGAGATCCTAGGGCACCACAATTTTACTCACCCAAGATAATGATAGATGTTTTATTGTAGAACATATAAATAAACTGTCCGTACTTTAAGCTAACCTAATAGGATGATTGGATAGTTTCTATAGCATTACTTAGAACGTTATGTAAGAAAATGATGATGTGGTAATCGAGTTAGAGAAGAGAAGAGAAAACCTTTTCATGCAAAAAACTAGCTCTACATGATCGAGAACAATGGAGAAGTAGGATATGAAGGGGAAGAGAGAGAACATTGGATGGTAATTTATTTTGAAGAAACTATTTGGAAAGCTAATTTCTACGTGTGGTTTCTATATAACATGTTAAGTATGGAAAATACTTGATAGTGTCTGGTGCGACTGTCCTAAACAACTAAAGGTAGACAGCTAGAATAATATTTTAGAGCATCTCCAAGAGTCTTTCTAAATTTCACTCTCTAAATTATCATTTGGAGAGCCTTCTCTATAAAAATCGCTTTTTATATGCTTTTACTCTCCAACAGCTTTTCTATATCCTGTGTACACTCTAGAAAGCTATGTTCGTTATCTATCTTTGGCTAGCAAGAAATGTGGAATGGAGAATGGCTATGTTTGAATAACCATTTAGAGAAGCAGTTGGAGGGTATTTTTCAATCAAAATCTCTATTTCTAACAATGGGGAAGATATAGAGAGTCTCTTGGAGTTGCTCTTACATATGACTATTGCAGATTTGCAGCCATGCATGTTCCTTTGGCTTTAGATGTGATAAAGAATTCCGAACAAAATCATTTCATATGTATATAACGATCGGAAGGACTTCAGTAGAATAAAACAAATGGATTATGATGCAAGTTAGGTTCCTTGGGAATTGGATGTGATGTGATCTGATGGATCATAGAGACCTAGACTCGGTAGTAGCCCACGCAAGTTGGATGATTTCCTCAAATTCAGCGGGGACTTTATATTATCCGTTGAAAAGTTTGGCTCGTTAATCATACTATATTTTAGGCTGTGCGTATGTGACCGGTCCCGCCTTAATTACTTGTCCACCAGTTCACCATTTTCTGACGCCTACAACCAACAAAAATTAACATCTTGCAGTCGTTCCGGTGCAGTTTGCCACCCACATGGCCACATTGTCACTGCCACACACTGCCTATATAACACAGAGAGAAGTATATGTACAATACAAATACTACAAGGTGGTATCTATAGTTTGGTGAGCCAAGGCTGCTGCAGAGATAACAGTTATGAAAACATCCACATCATCAATATGCCTTACCTTTTAGCAGCTGGAAAGGCTATGATGATCCTGATGCTTGATGGCTAATTTTGGTGCTAGAGCACAACGAGCCCGCACACGAAAATGAACTTTGTGTGTGACATCCAAGGATAATAATCCTGTAAAGAATGAAAGTGAGAGATCACGAACTACTACTACTCAAGCGAGCTAGCCGGCTACGGGTCAGAATTTGACCCCAGGCATATCAGAATCCGCTTGAGGACAAAGTGGTGGCTGGCGGGGCCGGCTCTATATTTTTAAGTTTAAAAACCCTTAGACAAGCAAGAAGATAAGAACCTGTTGAACTAATTTTTAGTATCAAAATTACAATATATAGTACGAATAATAAAAATTACTTTGCAATATATGTACAGCTCATAAAACATAACAAAAGTGTAAAAAAGTTAAAAACAATAACCATTATGATTATCTTAAATAAAAATATAATGCTGCAGTGCCTTGTAAAAAATTATATGCACTAACTACCTATATGTGATGGCTTTCAAAGGCTTATTATGATGGGCTTTCAAAGATTTATATGTAAAAAAAATGTATGTAACATATTATGCGTAAAAAAATAATCATTGTCATGGACTTTCAAAAACTTATTATGCCAAATAGAAAATAATATATACTGCTTGCCTATATGGTCTTGGGCCTCCATCTCCATGGGCTCCCGGCGGTAGCACTGCCTGCCCCCGAGCCGGCCCTGTTGGCTTAACGCAGTGCTCCCTTCGTTCCAAAAAATAAGTCACTTTAGGATTAAAATTTGTCCCAAAAATAAGTCATCTTACCCAATATAGAAGAGAATTTTTACAATGATTAAAAAATAAGAGCCATTCATCTTACAGAATCGTACGATGGTCAAGGTACGAAGTATCTGTAAGTACCTAGACTAAAGTACCTGACGTTATAAAAATATGGGACCGAATACTAATTTAATTTAATTTTTATAAATACCTTCCATTTATCAATGGCTAGAAAAAATATCAAAGCAAAAGTACCTGAAAGTACCTATTGGTACTTTACAATAATTGTAACAAAGCTCTATTTAGAAGGTGCATGGGTATGGAAAAAATCAATTAGTATCAAATATGAATAATAATAAGTGCAAGCATAGTCATTTTACTTTATTAATTTGTTCTAGAATTCCTAGAATGATTTGTTTTTTGGGACGGACGGAGGGAGTATACCCCCCAACGTTTAACGTGCCATTTGAATTGATCTCACAATCGGCACCCAGCTACTACCATAGAATTTTTTTGCCGACTTTTTTTTCGACGTAAGAAACGTGACAGGGAATCCTATATCGTGGAAAGGAAGCGATCAGCAGTAGGCGTCGATCCGTCGGTCATTCTGTCCATCGTTGGGTCACCGACAAGGACGGTTCCTCGAACCACATAACAAAGACGCGCGCCCTGTTTTTTTTTTCCCTGTCAAGACTTGCAGTCGTAGATAGGCTCGCAAGTTGCAGGTCAGACGGCGCGTGCGAACGCACTGCTCGGGGATTCCCGGCCGGCCGGGCGAAATCTTGGGACGGAAAGGGCGAAAGTAATGGTCTAGCGTAGTGGCCGGTGGTGCTTGGCACGAACATGAGATGGGTGCAGAGACGCAAGATGATAATTTTTAGGTTATTGGATCAACCTAAAAAATTAATAAAATGAACTAGAATGTTATTCTATGTAAATAATTTAGAAGAAGAAATAAACTAGAGTAACATAGTAATGTAATTAATTAACTGACCTACGAACACCATTGGATATCCACTTGCATCCTTAGGTGGATGCAATAGCGAGTGATTTGTTTTTTTTGGAAAATAAAGTTCTATTTTGATTCTCAAACTACTTTAATAGTCTAATTTTCAACTTTTAACTACAGAACAGAACAGGTAACGGGAATCCATTTATACTGAGCCGATGAAAGCATCAGTAATGTCTTTGTCGGAGGCACTGGACAAGAGTCAGAGTCATTTTATTATGCGGACATATTCTACCTAAACAAGTGATAGTATAATTCAAACTCCAACTCTTTTATAGGATACATAATGATGCCAAACACCAGTTCTAGGATGACTTCATTCAAAAAGTTCTAGGATGACCGTGGCAATGAAAGGGAAAATATGTTGTCAGCTACATGTTTATTACATATGAAAGAATGAAGGAAGGCCTGGGTATCGTTTCCTTCTTGGAGGAAATGTTTTTCAAGAGCCTCTTTTGCAGTTTAGGTGTTGCTATGGTGGTGCACCGAACTGAAGACTAAAGCGTGTAGCATGATATATGATGTCACGTCATTTTCTCCTTCATATGTATAGGCTGTGTGTAACATAGATATACAGAGGCTATGATTATTCTTAATATAGTTGTGCTATAATAACATAATTATCTAGGTTAATAAAGCCTAAATTATAAAAGACATATATAAGTAGTTCTTTTAGAACTTATTATGAGCACTCCACTAGTCATAAATAAGTACTCCCTCTATTCTAGTTTATGCGCTTTTGACTTTCCAAGATTCATTTTTACTATATGCATCTAAATATACCAAACACAACCAATAATTTAAAACGAAGGGAGTAAGTCTTGTACATCGGGATAGCCTCTAAAACACAACTTTAATTAGTAACCTTTATAAAAAATATTTATAAAATATGGTAAAAATATACTTTTGAAACTACACGTCTATACATATCGTAATATAACATTTTTAAATACCCAAATTCAACACATAAAAGGGGATATCCGATAGTTCAAGAGAGCCACCATAATTATGCGATTGGGTATAAATCAAACAATTAACGGACATAGTTTTGTTTGAAAGTCAATCTAGGATAAGAAAATAATGATTCAGGTTCGCAAGATGAACACTGGTTTCTTTGTGTTGTGGCTTTGCAAGTATAGAAGTGGAATCATTATGTCCGTTAATTGTTTTTAGGAAGACCGGTACTATATAAGCGAAGGAGGGGCACATCCAAGAAATCTCGCACAAAACTTTCCAGGATAATGTGGTCGGGCGCGATGTTTCCTGGAAGATGCTTCAACGTCCAAGCACATGTTGAAATTTGATAACCGTGGAGCAACTACCAATGATCAAACACCAATTTGCTGGGCTGTGCCGTTAGACAGCGACTCTTCGAGTGTTACTGCTTTGTACGTTTCCCCTTTTTGAGAGGAAAATGTTTGAACATTTCTAGCTTGGTGAAGCCTCTCTTTCAAGTTTCAGCTGTTGAATGATTCATTCAACAAGTCGGTTTGTATGCTTCTTGGATCATAGATGACCACACCTGCACACCATCAAAGAACAAAGTTTCCCTGATAGTAGGATATACCTGTACAGTTGCAGGCATATAGAGCCGCCAATATCTACAAATAGAAACTGATCGAGTTTATTTCCCCATGCTATATATGACGGACCGACGAAAATGCATACCACCTTAGCCTGAGAATGATCAATCAAGCACGTGAGACTCTTTTTTTTTGGAATTTAATATTTGTTAATATCCCTAGTTGGTGGAGAGGTAGGAAGTTATATTTCCGTTTGCAAAAAAAAAAAGAATCACTTGTATAAATAGAGCATACTGTCAACTAACAGTTTGTTGATCACAAATAGCTAAAAAATTGTCCTGTATACTACTGTAAAAATAAAAAAATGTAAGACTTGCTTTCTGGATGGACTGCAGAGACCAAAGTGCACCCCTACATCGTATACCTTTGAAATTTCAATACATTGCAGGACATTGATATTTAAATTTGACATATAGGAGTATAAAGCATTATATCAGCTTGCATTGCGTCGAAAGCTCCTTGTTTTTTTTTCTGTAAAACCAAATGAAGTGCTATTACATCTTTATTTGTATTATTGCAACTTTTTTTTTTGCTGAGATCCTTTACGTGCAATTTTTTGAGAGGATTTTCAAGTGAACTTGGTGTCGGTGTGAGAGCTGTTACAGTGAAGCAGAGACCTGTTTTGTTGGGCTTTTCCATATGTTTTCCACCCTGTTCAAAACCGAATTTCATATGGGCCAATATGTGGGCTAGCTAACCCAGAGAACTTTTGTCGCCAGACAAAAAAAAAAAACTAACTCACAGAGAGACGCTGGAGCATCCATCGTCAAGAAGAGATATTAGTTGCTGTTGGGCCGCTACTGAATGGGATGTTGGCCATATGCGTGGAGTCCGTACCACGGTCTGGTTCTATTGGGAAAAAAGGTAAAATAGCCAAAATTGTCTCTGAACTAGAATTTTTGTTGTTTCAAGTGGCACACACATAACGAGTCGAGTGCTATCCCAACTACAAAAAATTAAACAAGGAACATAACAAATGCTCTTAACAAAAATAGGTTAGGTGACAAAGATTAGTTAATTAATTAGGGCCGGGATGGACGACGGTGATATTCACACGATAAAAAATAAATTAGTTAGGTGAAACCCTTGTAGATTCACACACGACATGTATTGATTTGGAACCGTGGGCGTGGGCATATGTTTACTTTTGGTGGTCTCACGTTGAGCTCGGCCGACTATATGAAGGTGGGGTGGTTCTGTAGTTCGAGGCGGGGAGGGGAATGGTTGGCGTGTATAGTCCGACGGGGCAAATACGTGCCGTGTTGGTTAGGTCCACCTTGCAAGGTTAAATCGGATCGATTCGCCGTGTCTCGCGGTTATGAGGGCCTTGATCTCTTTGTCACACCGTAGCAAATGAGATAGAATATTAGAAACATAAAAATGGATAATATTCTGAATCTTAATTTGTATGCCCCAACTTGGGTGTTTAGATAGGCAAACATTAGTAAGAGTCTATCTACCTAAAATATGGGGCTAAAACATGGAAAGTAAGGATACACCTCTAGTTGCTTTTTCTGCAAAACAAACCACCAGCCAAAGGCCGTGCATATCTAGATATGTGGGCTAAGTTATACCCACTGGTCGGGTAAGCCTTGCTGAGTATTAGAATACTCAGGGTTTGTTGCCACCATTATTATTTCAGGACCCCAGGACGTCGACTTCTGCCCCCTGTTGCGTCAAGTTCATCCACCGGGATGTAGAGGAGTGGCAGGTCGTGGAGCGAGACCCTTAGGTTAGGGGTTTGTCGGGTTGTACACTCGAGGGCGGAGTATTCAGCCCATCTGTTTTGTTGGGACCGGTCTGACCGGTATCCCTTGGGCAGGTGCATGCACGCCGGTCTGACCGGTTCTCCTATCCGGTCTGACCGGTGTTGTTAGGCTGAGAGTTGGCAGCAGTGTAGGGTAGTTTGTTTTAGTGTAATTTCTTTCAAGTTTCAACTTTAGTCCTCCAGTTGTAAATTTGTGAGGGTTCCAACTTATGTAAATTAACTTTGTAATTGAAACTCGGTTTGTAAACTTAAAGTCCTATCGCACATCATTGTATAATTTCAAGTATTTGTGTCGTGCTTGTACCATCTGTGCCCACCTTCGCGTTGGACTACCGGTATTGTTTCGATCGGGCCGTGGGTTGAGAAGGGATCGCCAAATTAAGTTGTTAAGCTAATGCGCCCGATGTATTCAAATAATGGCCATTATGCTTAATTAGAGTTTTAATTTGGCGGTTCGGTCAAAAAATGAAACCCTCCTGGGTCGACCCGACCGCGCCGCCCCCCTCGCGGGAGCGTCGCCCCGCCGGCCGCCGGCCGCCGCCCTCCTTTCTCGCAGCAGCGGCGCCCCACCGGCCGCCGGCCTCCTTCCTCGCGGCAGCGTCGTTCCTCCTTCCTCTCGGCAGGTGCGCTTCTCCACGCGTCGCGCGGGGCTCTTCAAGAAGGCCTTCGAGCTCTCGCTGCTCTGCGACGCCGATGTCGCGCTCCTCGTCTTCTCCCCCGCCGGCAAGCTCTACGAGTACGCCTCCGCAAGGTCAGTTCGGCCTCCGCCCCCCTGAATTAGTTACTTGCTTGCTCGTCCAGTCCAATCCAATCCAACCAGTTTTAGTGAGCTAAGCACGACCCCCCGCCCAGTTCGGTCCCGGCGTCCGTGGGTCTTGATCCCGTCCGGCGGCGGCGTGCGCTAGCTAGACGGACACGACGGCGAGCCACCGTCCGTTACTTGCTTTGTGCTGATCATGCTTGTTTTACTGCAATTTCTTGATGATTGATTGACCTATTACTACGACCCACTGCATCTTGTCATGACTGAATATGAGATTCTATTCAATTCTGATCTTGTCAATACATAGCTAGAGTTTGTGGTATGTTCTCAGCTGGATACCTGCTAGCCTACCCTTGCAAACCTGCATTAAGTCATTAAGCTTTTGAGGGCTCTATTGGAAGAGGATTTGGTACTATACTACTGTTCTTTGTAATAAAATTTAAGCAACCTCATGAGTTCGTGTTATTCAACATAAGGAATATATCAGTACAGTTACCACATCATTTGATATGAGCTATTGCAAGTCTGCAACATCAGTTGTTGCAGTGTAGTATGTTCTTCAGTTCAACATATAATTTAATTCAGTTCAACATAAGGAATATACCTTTTTCTGCTCCAAGCATATCGGGACAGACTTGCTAACGAAGCATCCATATGTGCAGGCATAGATGGAGTGGGAAATATGAAGCTCATTTGTGGGACATTTCTTGCAGAGTAGAAGGACATAGAAGAAAAGGGAAATAAGGTTTCATATATGGCATGCTGTTTCCCGCATTTGTTTCAGTCTATTCTCATTTATCTATCAGTGTGCGATTATCATGAGTAGTGTGTTCTTTTGCAGTGGTAGAACATGACTAGGATTGTTTCCAGTTAATAGAAGAGCACAATTTTGTATAGCACTCTCCAGGCCACATTTCACTTAGCACAAACTACACTCAGTCATAGAATACTTAAAAATGTTATGTTTCTTTCATTGTCGGGTCAACACTGAAGTTGTTTTTTGGGTATCATATAACTCTATCATCTGTCCAAGATCCCCACCTGCACATTAAGATTGTTCTGTGCCTTATTCTGATCCTTTCACTTACTATTGTTGGCATTGCACACTTGGATGACCATTAATATACAGCAAAAGTAGCTCGGTAGTCGGTATACATTTAGTACATTTAGTTGTGGTGATAGTTTGCTGTGCGCCTAGTTAAATCTCACATTTCACTGCCTTTCAAATATCTCTGGATCTCTGTTTTCTAAGTTCTAGCTACATAACTTCAAAAGTAGCTGCATCCTTTATCACAATGTGGTTCTGATACAGCTAGGAATATTTGTGGACAAATGATAATTTTGTTGTATTTGGTGATCGGAAGATTAACTGGATGAAGCATGAGCATTTTCAATTATAAATATATCTGGCAGAATTTCAATGGAGCAGGTTAGAAACACTCTGAATAATTGCAGTTCAGTGCATTTATACTCTGCATTTTTTTTACCTCAAGCATTTTTTTTACATGAAACAGATTCATTTTGTAGGATTCATCCAAGATACAAAATAATTGATGCTGACGGTAATAGTGACAGGCTGAGATCAATGATGTTTATCAAACAAATATTCAGATCCATATGGTGCCTAACATCCATTTTGATCATTTACTGAAACAATATGTGTTGTGTTGAAAGCTTGAACTCGGTAATGTAATGATGTATTTGACTACTGAGACTTTGGGCTTCGTTTGTATTTTGTAATCCATGTCTGAATGCTATGGCTTTGGAGGTATTTTGATTTGCAGGAAGGATTTTTCTTGAGGCTTGCATATGCTTTGGAGGTATTTGTGGGCTTGTGGCTGGTCCGTGCATAGCCATTTCAGGGTACAAACTGCTTGTTTAATCATTGTGAAGCGAGATGCATGCATGCTGGAGTGGTTCGACCCTGTGCGCTGCATGCGGAGTGGCTCGACCCTGTGCGCTGCATGCGGAGTGGCTCGACCCTGGTGCCCCGCGGGCCAGTGAGGTTTTTAAAATGTGAGGTGCGGGTTGACCCGTGGTCCACTTTCCACTCTGACGGGCCAGAGGGGCAGCAACAGGGTTGCTCCGATCCGCCCCCCTTGCAGGTTGACCTGACGGACTCTGAATGGCTAGAACTCCTCCTGAGCCAGGATTTCGATGTGGGTATGGATGGGCTTCAAACTGCGGTTGGGCTGAACGGACATTCACGCTGCGTTTGTAATTAGGGGTGGTAGAGCCTCTTAAATAGATAATCTTAACAGCCTAGCGCGGAGCATCTCCAGGAGACTGCCTATAATACTAACTAAAATTAGAGAGTTTGAGGCTAGATAAAAAATATAAAACTTCTAAAATAGAGGGCTAAACCAACATATACTCTCTAAATTAGACTCTCCATCCAGTTGGCCCTACATGTCACACTCCATCTTCTTCCTCCCCCACCTCTCCATCCCGGCGCCCCACCTTGGCCCACCGCTAGCTGCCCCCGCGCCAGCCTCCGACAGGCTCACCACGGCCTCCGCTTGCCGCACCACATCGCCCTCCGCCGCGCTGGCCTCCGCTCGTCGCCCTCGCGTCGAACTCCAACGGGCTCACCGCGGCCTTCGCTTGCCGCCTCGGCTACCCCACGCCGACCTTTGTGCCAGCCTTCGCAGAGGGAGGAGGCGCCGGCGGGGGAGGCTCGGCGGAGGAGGATGGGGGTGGCACGAGATCCCAGGGAGCACGGGAGGGTGGGATCGGGAGCTCAGGAGCGGGATGATGAGTAGGAGGGGTTCGGCTTCTTTGTCGAGCGAGTGGGATGGGATACCGAGTAGGATAGCTATCCGAGAAAAATACAGAGTTTGTTGGATCCAGTTTTTGGTGGAGTTTCACTTTTCTTAGCTAATTCATCAAGGATAGAGAGTTTCATGGAGATGCTCTTATCTTATATAATTTTAAACTAAAATATATAAGAGGCAAATTGGATTGTGAAGAGAGTACTGTGCTCATGGTCCATTACCACTCTAATTTTTAATGGACCAATCTAATGTGCGGGAGGTTCTAGCAACCGTGCGTCTTGATATGATGTATTTTATTGGAAAAACAAAAGAAATCACCAATATAAATCTACAGAGCACGACAACAATGTTGCAATCAATCGTTATCGTTGGACTAACACGGGTGCGAAGAGAAAGGTTAGGTCTACATTTCCACATACCCCCCTCTGCTACGGCCTACACGAGGATAGATGGAAGAGCTACGGGGGCCTGGGCGCCTGGCCATGTTTGTCTCACGAGTCATCACTACTTACCATCCATATCGGTCAAGCTAAAGTTGTTACAAAACTATAGGTCAACCTAAAAGTGCAGGTTCTATAGCGCTCGTACTACCCGGCCTGATATATTAGTATATGACTGGCATGTTATTTGGCCTGTCTGGGTCCCGATTTTTCAACTGGGAGGAAAAAAAATAAAGGCTGCTAAAAGGAAATCCAGCACAGAGGCACTCGTGCGTGCAACCGACGGGCCACCTGCATGGATTGAGATCCTCTGCAGTACTTTGAAAGTACTGCAGAGAGAGGTGAAAAGGGTGAGAGCCGTCCGATCTGGAATGGTGGACGGGATCGCATGCTACAGTGATAAACAGTAGATAAACAATAAACCATAAACCCTGTAGCACAAGACTCATTTTACTGTTCCGATTTGAGTACTGCAGAGGATCCGGTTCCTGCATGCATGCACCTGAACGAGGAGAGGGCACTGAACCACACCGGGATTTAGCTGCTCGGCTCAGTGGGCACATATTCACTCGCCGCGATCGCGATCACCCCCTCCCTTTCCCGGGACGAATTGAAATATTGAACCGGCGACGGCGACGTGACACGGCGATTCCGAAGGTTGCAAGCCGTCCGAGCCCACGCTGCCGTTGGCAGAGCCGACAGGGCGTCGACACACCGGGGACACGCATCGAATCGCAGAGAATTAGTCACGCGCCCGCACGGGGACGGGGACGGGACGGGACCGCGCGCCGCCGGGGGCTCCCGATCCGCACCTGCTGGCACGCCGAGCGCCACGCAGCAGCAGCAGCGCATCGGCGTCGCCCAGGCCCGCCTGCCGACGCCGCCCCGCGCGCATGCGCGAATAGCCAGCCGTCCGCGTCCCACATCGCCAAATCTCCGCCGCCCGCATCCACCCGTACGCCCCGCACCGATCCCACCACGCATTCCCTCTCCTATCACGGCGCCCGCCATTCACACCTCGCGCCGGCGGCCGGCGCGCACCGGATCCCGTGAGCCCAGCCGGCCGGCCGGCCGGCCGGCGTGGCGTTTGCGTGAGCTGATCGGCAATCGCGCGCGTGGGAGAGCTAGCCCGGCCAGAGCCGCGCCGCCGTAAAGCTTGACCGGCGGGCGCGCGGGGCCAGCGCGACGCTGTCGGCGCCCGGCCGTCCTTGCTCCTGCAGCGCGCGTACGCGACGGGGACAGCCCGTGCGGCCACGCCAGGCCCGCGCGCGGACCTCCTAATGGTTTGGGTTAAAACCGATTTGCGGTGGATTGGATTTTGTATTGGGTCTACTTTAATTTGGTGGGAAATGTTTTCTCTAGCAATCAATTTGGTTTGGTTTTGTTTCACAAGAGAAACGGTTTGCTTTGGTTTTAGTCATTAATACTACTGACTAACTGCTCACTTAACATAGGGTCCACTAGTAGGTCTAGCTACACTATTTTGCACAGGATAGCTACCAGTCATACTGAGTCGTGTAGTTTCGATAAAGTTTTATAGTGTGAACGCGAGGTTTTATTTCCGGGGTCCGTCTCTTAATGTGGGGTCCACGTGTAGTTTTAGCCACACTGTTTTGCAGAGAGTAGCGGCCAGTCATACTGAATCATCTCCAAAAATTCCAATCAATTTCGATAAAATTTTATAGTGTGAACGCGAGTTTTTATTTTCAGGGTCCGGCTCTTGATATGGGACCTATATGTATGTCTAAATTTCTAGCAGACTCAAATGGTGTGATTTGGTTTGGTTTTTACTTAGTATATGGGTTGGTTTGGAGTAGTTTATGTAAATATATTTAATAAAAATAGTTTGGTGCGGTTTTGGTTTGGATCCTAAACCATTAGCACCCTGACGCGCGCCCGTCCCCCTGTATTGTATTGTACTGTACCGTGCGCGTACCGGGCGGGCCGGCGCCACCGCCACCGCCACCGCCACCCACCTCTCTGACGGACGTGGACGGTCGCGGCGTGACGCGACACCAGCTAATCCGTCGCCTCACCTCCGCACGCCCCGGGCGCGCAAGGCGGGGAAATCTATTTGTCGCGCGAGTGGCTGGGAGGCGACGCGTCGCAGAGGCGCTGTTCATCTTCAACCTCGCGACACGGGGCGACAGGGGGAGGCGGAGCAGCGGCGGCGAGCTAGGGGAGGGAGAGGGGTGGCCGGGAGGGGTGGTGGGTGGGCGGAGCGGCCGGCAGCGAGGTCGCCGCCGGCCGGGGTGGCGGTGGAGGCGGCGGATCTTTAGGGTTCGGGGTTGCCGGGGTCCGGGGGAGCTCCATGATCACCGGACCTAGAGGAGGGGGCCAGGGGTGGTGGCGGAGGCGGTTCGGCCGGCGGAGGGCGCGGTGGCGCTCGCGCCGCCGGTCGGCCGGGGCCGGACCTCCGGTGGGCGGTGCCGGTGGCGGGGGCGAAGAGAAGACGACGCGGCGGTGGCTAGACGGCGTGGTGGCGAGCTCGATTAGCGTGGCGGCGGTGGAGGGCGGCGGGTGCGGCGGGGGCGGCGCTCGCTTCTGTGATTGGACGCCTTCCAATCACAGAAGACGATGAATAGACGCCCCCTCGCGGCCGGCCGGCCGGGTGGGTCATCGTGACCAGCTGTGACGACCCGTGGCCGTTCCTCCACTCCGTACGTGGCCCGCGCCGCGCCGCGCCGCTCCACTACTCCGCGCCGGCCGGGGTGGGCGTTGCCGCGGATCTTAAAAGCGGCCGGGTTGCTTCTTGTTGTTGCCGTCGGCGAGATCTTTTCCGTTTCATTTCGAACCAAAAGGGTGCTTGCACTTTGCATCGTCGACAGTTTCATTTAGGTGCGTTCTACATCACCAGAAAGAATATAAATCCATGTGAATTCGACGATTTGAATGTTACACCAACTATAGTAGTATATACGTGTGCACATCAGATCAGGGCACACACGTGTCTATGTATCCAGCTGGTCTGAAGCAAAAAGAAGAAGAAGAATTTCGCCTAGCTAGTTTGGCAGCCGTTCTCGTATATATGGCTCACGTGACGATAGTACTAATGCTGTGTGCCATCGCGGCACCTACGTGCTCCAACCAATGATCAAGTGTACACAGTTACGTGCGTATGTGAGCATCGGATTTATTGAGCGGTACTGGTATCGCACGTGTGTAGAGGAAAAGAAAGACATCTAGCTGTACTGTGCAAATCCATTCAAAACTGTTTACAAAAATTCTTTGCTGCTGGAGCCTAGACCTCAGAGGCATATGCATGTTCACAAAGTTGCGCGCGTAGGAGTGGTAATGGGTCATAGTTCTCATACTTTCTTCACAATCCAATTTGGCCCTTAGTTTTTTAGCTCAAAATTAAATAAAATTAGAACTCCGCTCTTAGATTATTTAGGTTAAAAATTACGGCCCTTTACCACTGGTAGGAAAACCAGCGGGAGATAGGTATGGGTAGGATCGGACGATCCCACGACCAAGAGTGGAGTGGATATAAGTGAATTTTCTACCGCTAGCGTTGAAACTGACCGGTGTCTGGTTAGGGGACATGATTTGCTTGGTCGCTCTATTCCACAGTTAGTATGAAATTTCAATCCCTGCAGATTCCTCAGTGATCTGATAGTTAGGGGCCGGGGGAACTACCTTGTCGCTGTGGTCAGGAGGTTGGACTGGACTGGTGGTCGACGATGAAGGGGCGTCGGTCCGGCCGCCAGGTTTTGGCGAGGCAACATCACTGGTTTGCGCATCCAATAGTCAAAGTCAACATTTTACATATGCCACGAGTCGAGTGGGAATCTGTAGCATCTGCTTCTTCCATACCGCCACACATGCATGTAGCTAGCTGCTAGTGTTAGAAGTTCTAGGATCTTAAGCTCAAAAGGAACCACATAGATAACGTACCTTGATCTTTAGAGCCACTCATCTTCTTGTTCTTGCCTCTGTGTGTGTGTGTGTTTAGTGTGTGTGTGCGTCGGTTTTGTTCCCCGGTGTTGGCGACGGGAGGTGATCAGTACCTTGAACGGGGTTCTCACCCTGTTATTTATACCCGTTGCACACCGGGGGGGGGGGACCGCCATCGTAGAGTCGGTTGCCGTCCCTGATCAGGACGGCACGAGAACGTTCGTCCCGTTCATTGATTTTCTTTCATTAATTCATCTTATCACTTTACTGTAGATCATTCAATGAGCTTACTGTTTAAGCTCACAGATCATCACGTTATCCCAACAGCTAGGTGCCCTGATCGACCAACATGCGACGACGACGTTCATTTTCTACAAGAAGCGCAGAAATTCTAGCTTACTGCGGCGTGATAGGGAACCTACGAGGAATAATAATGAAAACTGTGCGCGCAGTCAAGCTTGTGGCTTCACTACAAATTAGTAAAGACTAGACAGCTTAGATGTTCACATGTTTGACTAATTTTCTTTTTCCTAGCTATAACAAGTGTATATCGTCTGTGGCAGGTAATGAAAGCTGTTTTCTTAATCACACACAATGGCATCTCGTACCATCTATATCCTCAAAGTGGGTGGCTTTAAGATCCGTGTTGCGTCGTTGGTGATGACTGGTGCGGCAGAGATACGAGCTGAGAGAGTATATTTCCTTCAGTTCAGTCCATACCAGAGGACACTGCAGGTAGCAGGACATCAGTTACCTAGTCAAAGAGTAATGACGTCAAAAGATTAAAACTTTGACCAAACATGCATTCCAGGACAATGCATATACAAAAATTGGACCAAAGGTACATAAGCATGTTGCGTAAGACGAAATTAACATCATGACTCAGCAGCATGTACATGCACACGCTACTCCTATTAATTCGTTTGAACGAAAATGACCCCCAATGCAATGGCCCTGCTGGTAACCAGTAACTGTCGTTCAACGCCTAACTCGATCCCAGGATGGATGAGCCTCAGCTCAAGATCGGATCATATAGACTAGAGTACTGCCAGCAGTTAGTTTACGCTGAGACCGGTCTTAACTATACCGATATCACAGATGAGATGGTCACATGCAAGAAAAAAATCTTAAGCACGCTTGATTTATATCTATTTATTCCTTAAGTTAAGCGATCGATATTACGTCATTCGCATTATGAATTGACGGGCTGCATTATATATTGGTGGTGATCACCAGACCCCCACACCCAGAAATTTTATAAAGTCCTCCGCTCCAAGAAAGTCGTATCCTTGCGGGCGCACGCTTTTTGCAACCGAGGAAAAAAACAAATCAAAAGGTAGCTGGGGGGAGAGCCTGCTGAAAAGCTCAAACCCTCCTCACTTCCACGCCTCTCCTCCCTTTCCACACTCCGGCAGCCACTCCCCATGTCTTCTAGAGGAGTAGGAGTAGGAGGAGGAGGAGGGGTAGGCGGCGGCGGAGGAGATCACCATGGCGTCTACCACCAGCACGGCCACGGCCATCTCGCCCGCGCAGATGGGGCCGAGTTCGTGTTCAGCAACAACGACATGGAGAGCTTCTTCTTCAGCCAGCCGGGGTCGGGCGTGGTCGGTGGCGGGGGTAGCAGCAGGACCGGCGCCGACGAGCTCATGCCGCCCAACTCCAGCATCACGGACTACCTGCAGGGGTTCCTGGACCCCTCCGGGCTAGCGCGGCACCTGGACACGCCGTGCCCGCCAGCGGAGGATGCCCCGGTCAAGCACGAGCTGTCCCTCGATGCGATGAGCCACGACAGCCAGGGCACCAGCGGCGGCGCGGCCGGAGAAGGGGCCGCGCTGCTCACGCCCAACTCCTCGGTGTCTCTGTCGTCCAGCGACCGGGAGGGGGACGGCCAGCCCCGTCGGTGCAAGAAAAAGGCCGACGATGAGGTGGCCGCGGAGGGGGATGAGAAAGATCAGGAAAACTCCACGAAAGCGTACGCGTTCTCTCATTAATTTGATGCTACTAATCTCTGTGTTCATCTCCAATTCTTGCTCGATTTGCACCATCTCTCAGTTTCTGATCCTTCTTCTTGGTGCATGTTAGATCTAGTCCTACTGTTGCTTAATGAACAAACAAACTTTTCCTACTATATGGTGCGAACATTAGGGTTTGTTTGCAATTGCTTCTTTAGGGTTCTTGGATCATCATCAAGGATTTTGAGATCCGGCGGCCAGCTCCAGATTTCGCAGTACTGGCTGGCTATGCTTTCCCTCTTCTTTATCTTTTCTTTCCGTTCCTTTTTGGTCCCGTTTCCAGTATGACTTTCTAGATCATTTGGTACTGTCCAATTCAATAGGCGGCGACGTACTCTCCAGAAGAGATCTTCCTTTGAATTAAACAATTGCTGCGTGCCGCAGCCCGCAGCTTCAATATTTGACCAACTAGCTTCATATCTGAAGATGAAACCCAAGATTTCTTTTCCCCCCTATTATAAAAGGTTTTATAGATTATAATATATATCCCGGAAGCACCGAAAGCATGCAGCCATAGATCTAGAGTATCTTCTGCAAAAAAAAACTAATAAATCTGGATATGGCATGCTTGATCGATCTCAATCGCCAACAGCTCGCTAGCTAATCTAATCTACTTAAGCTAACTCTCGCTTCTCGTGGTCACTATAGATCTACAGCACATGTTCGACTGATTGGCGCAAAAATATAGCCCTTGGCATGCAATATCTACTTCATCTATAGCTCTAGCTAGCTAGCTAGCACAAATTCATATCAAATCACTGGATTCGCGTCGCTTGATCGGAAAATGTGAAACCACATGTAAATGTGACCACAAGATCTATCTCAACCGTTGATTTCTCTTGGTCCAACCGTTGATTCACCTCACCTAATGTACTCCCATTCAGTCATGATCAGTCTCACCATTGATTCAAAATAATGAAGGGCCACGAAAACATGTGTGGTCACATTGTACATGTGAAAAATCCATGTTCATCGTCGATCGGTCTGATGCGTTGGTTAAAAACTTACCATGTAAATATATGTAACTACAGGACCAAACCCAACAAGAAGAAAGCCGAGAAGAGGCAGAGGCAGCCCCGCGTGGCCTTCCTGACCAAGAGCGAGGTGGATCACCTTGAGGATGGCTACAGGTGGCGCAAATACGGTCAGAAGGCGGTCAAGAACAGCCCTTACCCAAGGTTTGTATATATACTTTGGCAGTTTCATTTGTTCATACCAATCTATATATAGCCGCGCCATTATAATTGCATATGCTATCGATTGCGTACACACTTACGCTAGCAAGTACTCCCTCCATTTCAAATTATAAGTCATTCCAAGAATCTTAGAGAGTCAAATTTTTTCAAATTTGATCAAATTTATATAATAAGATAATAACATTTATGATAACAATCAAGTATCATTAAATTCTTTGTTAGCTATATTTTCATAGTATACCTATTTAATATCATAAATCTTTGTGTTTCTCTATATAATTTTGGTCAAACTTTGAGATGGTTTGACTCTCCAAGATTCTTGGAATGACTTATAATTTGAAACGGAGGGAGTAGCAACCAAGGTACCCAATAATGCCCTTATAAAAAAATGCCAAATAATATGCATTGCTTTACCCGCAAAAAAATGCATTGCACTTGTGTAGTACACCTTATATATAGCCTTCTGATCATGTGTAAAAATTCTCCGGCGAAACGCATGCAGGAGCTACTACCGGTGCACGACGCCCAAGTGCGGCGTGAAGAAGCGCGTGGAGCGGTCGTACCAGGACCCGTCGACGGTGATCACGACGTACGAGGGGCAGCACACGCACCACAGCCCCGCCAGCCTCCGCGTTGGCGGCGCGCACCTCTTCATGGCCGGGGCGCACGCGCTGCCGCCGCACCTCATGCCGCCCGGCGGCGGCTTCCGGCCGGACCTGATGGGCATGATGCGTCACCACCCCACCATCCCCTCGGGCGCAAGCCCTAGCATGTTCCTGCCGAGCATGCCGCCTCCGCAGATGCCAGCGCCGTCGCCTCCTCCCCCTCCTCTTCAGCAGCACCACTTCACTGACTACGCCCTCTTGCAGGACCTTTTCCCGTCGTCCACAATGCCCAACAACCCATAACTAACTGCATGCCACACAATTAGCTGCTAGCCTAGATCGACACATGAGATGCTTCTTCTGAAATACTCGAGTTTGCGTGCGCGCGCCAAATGTGATCGCCTGATGACCCTATATTATTGGGCTTGGTCTTTGCACGGTGAGGGTGTTGTTGTTATTGATTAATCTGATGCAAGCTTTCATCTTAAACTTTTGCTTGCATTTCTTCCTCTTCCATTTGTCAACTTCTCTCCTACCTCGCGCGGATCGGAGTACTAGATGGAAGTTACTTTATTTGTAACTATCGCTAGAACGGCAACATATATAATTTGTCATGTACTCCGATCCGCCACAGCCCGAGCGCCGCCGCCACAGCCGCCGGCGCGCCCCCGCCCGGCCCCCGGCGCGCCGCCCCCTTGCGCCCCCGCCCGAGTGCCCCCGCCCCGGCCCCCGGCGCGCCGCCCCCCTGCGCCCCCGCCCAAGCACGCCGTCACCACGCACCGCCCCCTTGCACCCCCGCCCCCCGCCCCGGCCTGCGGCGCCCGCCCCCGCCTGAGCGCCGCCGCCTCGGCCGACTGCCCCTCCCCCGGCCATACCTCATTATTTTGGCGTCCTCCGCCACTGAAGAGGGCTACTATTTCATTTCTTTCCCTAGCTGCTAGTTCCCATGTGAAACTCAAGAAGATGCCATCTCCACTTCTTGTTTTCCCTAGCATGGTGTCTGGATGGATGCCGTGTGCAGGCGTGCCGCTTCTCTGGTCCATATGTGTAGAGAACTGGAAATGTTGGTGCATTATGTAAACAAGAGTTTGTTTGCTTTGGTGTTGATTCATCTCACTGAAACGGTTTCTTTTGTGAGTAGCTAGCCATGCAGAAAATGCTTTCATACGGATCTTTATTTGTTTCGGTGGTAGCACTACCGAGAAAATAATTTGAGGCTGTGATATTCATCGATGCTAGCTGTGACCTTGCTATACATGAGGCTGTGATTTTAATTGATTTTGTTTGGTACACATGTAGACTATTGAAATCAAGAACGAGTACTGATGCATGTCCTGTCTCAACTTCACAACCGGTGTTGTGGCATCTCTGTGAAATTTCATTTTTTTCCGTGAACGTGATTGAGCACCTATTTCATTAAAATGATCGTGAATTTATTATATCGGGCTAGCTTCTAATTATCCTTTTTAACTGTATGAAATATCTTGTTTGTGTTTCCCCCAGTTTATATATTATACTAATTTATTATGCCCTAAATTGCATTGCGTGCATATTCAAGCACAGGAGGCAAGTTTGTAAAGCTTCGAAAGTACTGGTCAGTTGGTACATGCTACAATTTTCCTCTAGTCAAATTAGCATAGTTGATACATCTCTAGTGGAACAAAAGTAGATCTAAACATGCATATGCATGCATTTTTATTTTAAAAAGGTTTTATACAGATAAATTGAAATCTTTTTCAGCAATACTCTACATATATTTCGTAAATCGTATATTCTCTTTACCACTCTCTAGTAGACGTATAACAAAATTAATTTTACAGTCCTGAACATTTTACAAATGTTGACGGCTACAGCTTAAGGATCCTATACACGTGCGTGGGCGCACTTTCTAGCCGGATTTTGTTGAAGCGGGTTTGAATTTTAATAGATTATCCAACCCCGAGTACATTAGCATGCATGGAATGTTAATTTTTACAGGCACAGTTTTTTTCTTTAAATCGGTATTTACCTAGCCCCCCCCCCCCCCAAATGTTAAAGTTGCACCTTGCTTTGTTTCAGTTTCCCTCTTTGGTATAGCTGAATTCCCTAGTTTTTGGTATGTAGTCAGGACTCAGTACTAGTGCCATGTCCTTGATTCCCTCTGCCGTCATTTTTGACCAAACCATTCCCACCTCTTATACTTTAAGACACACCTGAAAGCTAGGCCGCCATAAATTAGCTACTCCTTGCCTATGCATCCTATTGACAGGAGCTGAATGAGTGGAATTGCAGGTTAGGTACGTAGCCTTGGGAAATTGACAAAGGAAAAAAAAAGAAGTCAATCCAACTCTTCGACCTTATTTTAAAATATTGCAAGAGAGTTTAGGAAACAATAGGTACGGTCATCTTGATGATATACACACAACAAATAAATCATGGATACAGGTTCCCGAATGAAGAAATGGGAAGCAGTTAAGCGAGAAAGCTACTCATGCACTAGTCTTTACTCCTTACACGTAATTATCGTTGAACACCACAATTATTTGGCAAATTAATTACTATCTAGGAGCGGAATCATGTGTAAAGCGCGTGTACTAAATTATCAACTCCTACAGGTTTAATTTGTTTTGATTAAGCACACACGCATT
The DNA here is from genome assembly GCF_016808335.1 of Panicum virgatum. NCBI lineage: Eukaryota > Viridiplantae > Streptophyta > Magnoliopsida > Poales > Poaceae > Panicum > Panicum virgatum. Next base: position 47,170,349 of record NC_053149.1, read on the forward strand.
TAACTTAGCTTCCTAATAAATTAAAGGTGACGATTATTTATACTCTCTTATTTTAACTGTTGTGGGCCCGTTGAGGCATGATACACTTGCTCGTCCGTATATATATAGTATTTGCCTCCATACGCTTAATATAAATAATGCCCATGCTGATTGCACGTACGGCCGGTCAGGTATTATATCGATCCCCACGCAAGAAGTAGTATCAACGACTCATCAATTATATTTGTACGGTCTAATACTGATGATGAACGACTGTATGTGTCCTTTATTTCAGTGTGCAAATTTATACTTATTAGTACATCCGTTCTAAAATATATATATAATGTTTAGAACATGATATTTAGCTAAAAAATGAACTAATTAGCTTGTTGGAAACATTATATACAGGGCCGTCTCCAGGAATTTGGGGCCAGTGCAAAATGCAAATTGAGGCCCTAATTTTTTTTAAAAATATTTAGCCTAATATTACTAGTTAAGATTGAGCGGGTGCTTGTATTGTTTATCTCTTCTTATACATTTTAGAACAACTTTCACTGCTGCAAAAACAATTTGTAGGAACGTCCTATTTTTCTAGGGGCAGTCAAAATGTAACCCGCTGTTATAAATGGAGCGGAGCTACTGTAGCACCTGACCCTCTCCTAGAAAAGTATTTTTAGGACGGGTGACCTCATTACCCGCTCCTGAAAATATGGCTCATTTTTCGGAGCGGGTGATGGTGTCACCCGCCCCTATAAATTGATTTCTAGGGACGGGCGACGCCTCCACCCGCCCCTAAAAGCTTTCAAATTAGTCTAACCACTAATTAAACCACTAGGGGGCCGTATAATTATCAGATTATAGGACAAATAAAATATTTAGGCCACTGTTGATTAATCTAACCACTTATTAAACCTACATTTGAGATGTTTTCATTTCTAATCTTTGAAAAGGAAAAGGAGAAACGAAGTGAATACTTACACCTTGCTTCGAGAATTTTATTATTTACTTATTATCAACCGATATTTACCAAAGCACCAATCAGTTGGACGGCTGATCAACAAAATACCTAAGTACCTGACGAACGGACATGCTACAGACCTATGCCTATACTGGGTTTGGGGGCCCACCTATTTGTGGGCCCTGTGCGAGCGCCCATCTCGCACACCCTCTTGGACGGGCCTGATTATATACTATTTAAGAACGGAGGGAATATAGTAGTTTTTTTAGCAAAATATTGACACCAACATGCAGGCACCCACTTGAGTTTTTATTAGTTCATTGGCCATCCATTCATCTATATACAATGGATGGCTAGATGAGCAATTTTTTTGTATTTTTTAAATTAGATGCCGCCCCGTGTTTAACTTAAATGTCACCCAACAAAAAGCGATGCGTTTCATTGAGATCCTAGGGCACCACAATTTTACTCACCCAAGATAATGATAGATGTTTTATTGTAGAACATATAAATAAACTGTCCGTACTTTAAGCTAACCTAATAGGATGATTGGATAGTTTCTATAGCATTACTTAGAACGTTATGTAAGAAAATGATGATGTGGTAATCGAGTTAGAGAAGAGAAGAGAAAACCTTTTCATGCAAAAAACTAGCTCTACATGATCGAGAACAATGGAGAAGTAGGATATGAAGGGGAAGAGAGAGAACATTGGATGGTAATTTATTTTGAAGAAACTATTTGGAAAGCTAATTTCTACGTGTGGTTTCTATATAACATGTTAAGTATGGAAAATACTTGATAGTGTCTGGTGCGACTGTCCTAAACAACTAAAGGTAGACAGCTAGAATAATATTTTAGAGCATCTCCAAGAGTCTTTCTAAATTTCACTCTCTAAATTATCATTTGGAGAGCCTTCTCTATAAAAATCGCTTTTTATATGCTTTTACTCTCCAACAGCTTTTCTATATCCTGTGTACACTCTAGAAAGCTATGTTCGTTATCTATCTTTGGCTAGCAAGAAATGTGGAATGGAGAATGGCTATGTTTGAATAACCATTTAGAGAAGCAGTTGGAGGGTATTTTTCAATCAAAATCTCTATTTCTAACAATGGGGAAGATATAGAGAGTCTCTTGGAGTTGCTCTTACATATGACTATTGCAGATTTGCAGCCATGCATGTTCCTTTGGCTTTAGATGTGATAAAGAATTCCGAACAAAATCATTTCATATGTATATAACGATCGGAAGGACTTCAGTAGAATAAAACAAATGGATTATGATGCAAGTTAGGTTCCTTGGGAATTGGATGTGATGTGATCTGATGGATCATAGAGACCTAGACTCGGTAGTAGCCCACGCAAGTTGGATGATTTCCTCAAATTCAGCGGGGACTTTATATTATCCGTTGAAAAGTTTGGCTCGTTAATCATACTATATTTTAGGCTGTGCGTATGTGACCGGTCCCGCCTTAATTACTTGTCCACCAGTTCACCATTTTCTGACGCCTACAACCAACAAAAATTAACATCTTGCAGTCGTTCCGGTGCAGTTTGCCACCCACATGGCCACATTGTCACTGCCACACACTGCCTATATAACACAGAGAGAAGTATATGTACAATACAAATACTACAAGGTGGTATCTATAGTTTGGTGAGCCAAGGCTGCTGCAGAGATAACAGTTATGAAAACATCCACATCATCAATATGCCTTACCTTTTAGCAGCTGGAAAGGCTATGATGATCCTGATGCTTGATGGCTAATTTTGGTGCTAGAGCACAACGAGCCCGCACACGAAAATGAACTTTGTGTGTGACATCCAAGGATAATAATCCTGTAAAGAATGAAAGTGAGAGATCACGAACTACTACTACTCAAGCGAGCTAGCCGGCTACGGGTCAGAATTTGACCCCAGGCATATCAGAATCCGCTTGAGGACAAAGTGGTGGCTGGCGGGGCCGGCTCTATATTTTTAAGTTTAAAAACCCTTAGACAAGCAAGAAGATAAGAACCTGTTGAACTAATTTTTAGTATCAAAATTACAATATATAGTACGAATAATAAAAATTACTTTGCAATATATGTACAGCTCATAAAACATAACAAAAGTGTAAAAAAGTTAAAAACAATAACCATTATGATTATCTTAAATAAAAATATAATGCTGCAGTGCCTTGTAAAAAATTATATGCACTAACTACCTATATGTGATGGCTTTCAAAGGCTTATTATGATGGGCTTTCAAAGATTTATATGTAAAAAAAATGTATGTAACATATTATGCGTAAAAAAATAATCATTGTCATGGACTTTCAAAAACTTATTATGCCAAATAGAAAATAATATATACTGCTTGCCTATATGGTCTTGGGCCTCCATCTCCATGGGCTCCCGGCGGTAGCACTGCCTGCCCCCGAGCCGGCCCTGGTGGCTTAACGCAGTGCTCCCTTCGTTCCAAAAAATAAGTCACTTTAGGATTAAAATTTGTCCCAAAAATAAGTCATCTTACCCAATATAGAAGAGAATTTTTACAATGATTAAAAAATAAGAGCCATTCATCTTACAGAATCGTACGATGGTCAAGGTACGAAGTATCTGTAAGTACCTAGACTAAAGTACCTGACGTTATAAAAATATGGGACCGAATACTAATTTAATTTAATTTTTATAAATACCTTCCATTTATCAATGGCTAGAAAAAATATCAAAGCAAAAGTACCTGAAAGTACCTATTGGTACTTTACAATAATTGTAACAAAGCTCTATTTAGAAGGTGCATGGGTATGGAAAAAATCAATTAGTATCAAATATGAATAATAATAAGTGCAAGCATAGTCATTTTACTTTATTAATTTGTTCTAGAATTCCTAGAATGATTTGTTTTTTGGGACGGACGGAGGGAGTATACCCCCCAACGTTTAACGTGCCATTTGAATTGATCTCACAATCGGCACCCAGCTACTACCATAGAATTTTTTTGCCGACTTTTTTTTCGACGTAAGAGACGTGACAGGGAATCCTATATCGTGGAAAGGAAGCGATCAGCAGTAGGCGTCGATCCGTCGGTCATTCTGTCCATCGTTGGGTCACCGACAAGGACGGTTCCTCGAACCACATAACAAAGACGCGCGCCCTGTTTTTTTTTTCCCTGTCAAGACTTGCAGTCGTAGATAGGCTCGCAAGTTGCAGGTCAGACGGCGCGTGCGAACGCACTGCTCGGGGATTCCCGGCCGGCCGGGCGAAATCTTGGGACGGAAAGGGCGAAAGTAATGGTCTAGCGTAGTGGCCGGTGGTGCTTGGCACGAACATGAGATGGGTGCAGAGACGCAAGATGATAATTTTTAGGTTATTGGATCAACCTAAAAAATTAATAAAATGAACTAGAATGTTATTCTATGTAAATAATTTAGAAGAAGAAATAAACTAGAGTAACATAGTAATGTAATTAATTAACTGACCTACGAACACCATTGGATATCCACTTGCATCCTTAGGTGGATGCAATAGCGAGTGATTTGTTTTTTTTGGAAAATAAAGTTCTATTTTGATTCTCAAACTACTTTAATAGTCTAATTTTCAACTTTTAACTACAGAACAGAACAGGTAACGGGAATCCATTTATACTGAGCCGATGAAAGCATCAGTAATGTCTTTGTCGGAGGCACTGGACAAGAGTCAGAGTCATTTTATTATGCGGACATATTCTACCTAAACAAGTGATAGTATAATTCAAACTCCAACTCTTTTATAGGATACATAATGATGCCAAACACCAGTTCTAGGATGACTTCATTCAAAAAGTTCTAGGATGACCGTGGCAATGAAAGGGAAAATATGTTGTCAGCTACATGTTTATTACATATGAAAGAATGAAGGAAGGCCTGGGTATCGTTTCCTTCTTGGAGGAAATGTTTTTCAAGAGCCTCTTTTGCAGTTTAGGTGTTGCTATGGTGGTGCACCGAACTGAAGACTAAAGCGTGTAGCATGATATATGATGTCACGTCATTTTCTCCTTCATATGTATAGGCTGTGTGTAACATAGATATACAGAGGCTATGATTATTCTTAATATAGTTGTGCTATAATAACATAATTATCTAGGTTAATAAAGCCTAAATTATAAAAGACATATATAAGTAGTTCTTTTAGAACTTATTATGAGCACTCCACTAGTCATAAATAAGTACTCCCTCTATTCTAGTTTATGCGCTTTTGACTTTCCAAGATTCATTTTTACTATATGCATCTAAATATACCAAACACAACCAATAATTTAAAACGAAGGGAGTAAGTCTTGTACATCGGGATAGCCTCTAAAACACAACTTTAATTAGTAACCTTTATAAAAAATATTTATAAAATATGGTAAAAATATACTTTTGAAACTACACGTCTATACATATCGTAATATAACATTTTTAAATACCCAAATTCAACACATAAAAGGGGATATCCGATAGTTCAAGAGAGCCACCATAATTATGCGATTGGGTATAAATCAAACAATTAACGGACATAGTTTTGTTTGAAAGTCAATCTAGGATAAGAAAATAATGATTCAGGTTCGCAAGATGAACACTGGTTTCTTTGTGTTGTGGCTTTGCAAGTATAGAAGTGGAATCATTATGTCCGTTAATTGTTTTTAGGAAGACCGGTACTATATAAGCGAAGGAGGGGCACATCCAAGAAATCTCGCACAAAACTTTCCAGGATAATGTGGTCGGGCGCGATGTTTCCTGGAAGATGCTTCAACGTCCAAGCACATGTTGAAATTTGATAACCGTGGAGCAACTACCAATGATCAAACACCAATTTGCTGGGCTGTGCCGTTAGACAGCGACTCTTCGAGTGTTACTGCTTTGTACGTTTCCCCTTTTTGAGAGGAAAATGTTTGAACATTTCTAGCTTGGTGAAGCCTCTCTTTCAAGTTTCAGCTGTTGAATGATTCATTCAACAAGTCGGTTTGTATGCTTCTTGGATCATAGATGACCACACCTGCACACCATCAAAGAACAAAGTTTCCCTGATAGTAGGATATACCTGTACAGTTGCAGGCATATAGAGCCGCCAATATCTACAAATAGAAACTGATCGAGTTTATTTCCCCATGCTATATATGACGGACCGACGAAAATGCATACCACCTTAGCCTGAGAATAATCAATCAAGCACGTGAGACTCTTTTTTTTTGGAATTTAATATTTGTTAATATCCCTAGTTGGTGGAGAGGTAGGAAGTTATATTTCCGTTTGAAAAAAAAAGAATCACTTGTATAAATAGAGCATACTGTCAACTAACAGTTTGTTCACAAATAGCTAAAAAACTGTCCTGTATACTACTGTAAAAATAAAAAATGTAAGACTTGCTTTCTGGATGGACTGCAGAGACCAAAGTGCACCCCTACATCGTATACCTTTGAAATTTCAATACATTGCAGGACATTGATATTTAAATTTGACATATAGGAGTATAAAGCATTATATCAGCTTGCATTGCGTCGAAAGCTCCTTGTTTTTTTTTCTGTAAAATCAAATGAGGTGCTATTACATCTTTATTTGTATTATTGCAACTTTTTTTGCTGAGATCCTTTACGTGCAATTTTTTTGAGAGGATTTTCAAGTGAACTTGGTGTCGGTGTGAGAGCTGTTACAGTGAAGCAGAGACCTGTTTTGTTGGGCTTTTCCATATGTTTTCCACCCTGTTCAAAACCGAATTTCATATGGGCCAATATGTGGGCTAGCTAACCCAGAGAACTTTTGTCGCCAGACAAAAAAAAAACGATAGATTAGGTGACAAAGATTAGTTAATTAATTAGGGCCGGGGATGGACGACGGTGATATTCACACGATAAAAAATAAATTAGTTAGGTGAAACCCTTGTAGATTCACACACGACATGTATTGATTTGGAACCGTGGGCGTGGGCCAACTTCAGATAGTAGCTCTGCATATATTGCCCTGAAAAGTGCTTCAATTTCACTTGGAAATGACGAGTCCCAAACTAGATCAGAACAGGTACCATTTTTGTGCCGTGAGCAGAGGTACTTTCAAAGCGATTTTACTACATGGCTGACTTGAAAAACCATGACTAAAGACGAACCAAAATGTTGGGTTTTGTACTCTTGTCTGACAGACCTAAGGAAGAACAAATCTGACGGTCACTCTGATCTGTACAAAGCACATTCAGATTCTTATTTATGCAAGAGACAAATGATAAGTATGTATAATTTGAAGATTTGGAGAATCAACATGTACCTATGTCAACAGACATCCTAAAAGGTTGCACTTCAAATTCAATTTTGTGTAATGGAGAACCAACAAGGATGTATATGTTTAGTTTCATCTTAGAAGAAACAACAAGTATTCATGTGAATGCACCATCCTTTCAGGATGCTGTCTAGACTATACAATGTCGGAACTCGGAATGGTCACAAAGAAGAATCCATAGAAGTGTGTAGGAATCCATACATCTCTGTGATCTTTATTGTGGTTGTATCTATTATAGTAAATTCAATTCATATGATGACCAAAGAAATACAATGGCCAATGAGGCCAGCTAAGTGGACAGTAAATTGATCAAAACATAGGAATGTAGAAGGAGAGGAAAAAGCTAGGATATTCATCTCTTAGCTCTAAAAGACTAAATCCACTAATAGACGGTTATATCTCGCTATAGTCGCTAAATTAATGGTTATTTAGCCAACTAAATTATATAATTAGTTTTTATTTATTGTTAGTTTAGTATTGAACTTCGTTATTTACAAATTTTAGTATTTCGTCAATGATGTAACGAGGGAATGAAGCCCAAGACATACTTTAGTACATGAAATTTTCTTGATTTGATATTTATATGCAAAATTACTCATAGATTTATGCATGACGTTGAATTAGAAATGCATAATCATGAGAAGCTTCTAGAAAATTAGAGAGTATGTATGAACCATGGTTACCATGCTTCATAGTGAAATATGGAATACTCTATAAATTAGATATTTGTATGGTTAGATAAGTATGAGAAAAATTCTAGAGTTAAATATTTTGTAAAGAAGTGTATAGAAGATGGACACATGGCAAAACCATGAGCCATGAAGTTCTATAAATAGGGGTACTCCCCTCCTTTCTTGCCCCATACAATGGCATACGAGGTCTCAAGTAGGAGATGGTAAGGTTGCCATGTAGTGTAGCAGTGTCATGGTAGGATAGCCATATAAAGAGTGTAATAGTCTTGTGTTGTACTAAGTTATGGTGCATAAGATGTCTCAAGTAGGAGATGCAAAGCTTGATTGATTGTTCTAATTCTGCACCCCATAGAGGAGCGATAAAAACTTAATTATGAGGCAGTTGAAAGACCACAAACAAATTTAAATAAGCACAAGAAAAACAACTTTTGTCTTGAAAAGACCACGACAAGGAAATATGAATCCTGTTGATGCATTCATGAGGAAAATGAAAACACAGAGAACACATCAGAAGATATGTGTACCTAAATTTGATCAATATTTGCTCAATTTTTTTTTACACCTGCACGAGGTTGGGGGTGCGGTTAGTATTGTTGGTGCAGGGCTCGGACTTGATGTCCTTGCCGTTGTTGGAGCTGTCGACGCGGGTGATCTCGGCGGCTGCGTTCTTGGTGCTGTCGGTGTGCAGAGGGAGAGGGCGGCTGGCGAGGTCGGTGTGCAAATAAAGCATCCAATCATGTCTTGACTTGGCCGAACGAACAAAAATCTCATGCACCGGATGGAGCAATAGGAGGAGGCAACCAGGCGTGTCATCGTTCTTGACCCAGAGATAGAGAGAGACCCTCCTTCCCCGGTAGGCTCCACGAGTTCTAGAGTCTTCTATGTTCCATCACCTTGCCCAAGGACTAGAGGAGGAGACAACTCCTTGCTCTTGGCCATCAGCTTTTCCGGTGACTCCTTAGCAACTGAGCTACCGCAGTTTGGATGATAACTAGTAATTTAGGTCGTTTATTTGCATCTTACATTTCTTGTTTAATTAGTAGCAAAGAAAGAATGCTGATGGATGTACCAGCTGTAGATTGACTGTAGTATGCTGGTCAAAACAAGGAGCTAGGAATTGATTAAGGCATGTGTTCAAAAAGTGTTATAATCTGTGTAACATCCGAGTGTTGATCTATCAACTCCACATCTCACTTAATAACTTGCTGCTGTGGTAGGAAGTCGTCAACAACTGCAACTAGATTCTTCAAACTCGAGTGAATGAATGTGAATCTAGCTGAAGCGGCATTAGCGTAAAGCACCGTGCAAAACAAAGAATGCAGATGCATGGTAGCTAAGTGATAAAGGTCGGAGACGCCGTGGCTTCATTTTTTTTGCTTGGTTTTTGGCTAGTTATTATAGGGATGGTTGTTCCTGTAACTGAAAGTATGTATTTAGGGATTTGACGTCGTTGATTCATGCACTAGTTCGATCGTCAGCCCCAATGATCCTGTTCAATTCCTTTCCTGCTACAGAAATGCTGAATAAGTACATACATACATGTACTAGCAGTTATAAACCGACCGTACAATATGTGGTTCGTGTACTAGTACCTAGTGGTACTGTTCTACCTTGCATACATACATGTACTAGCAGTTATAAACCGATAGTACAATATGTGGTTCGTGTACTAGTGGCTGGTGGTACTGTTCTACCTCACCGTTGGAAATCCTTGTTGGAGGAACTGGAATTGAGAGGAGCTATACGGTATTTTATCCACAGGAACAAGTAGATTATTATCACCCTTCTCCTCGCATCAACAGTACGGGAACTCTCCTCACGGCACAATGCAAGGCCGCAGCTAGTCGGGCGGTTCAGGCAGACGGCTGGTCGTCGGACTCCGATCCAATGCAATGCGTGCTAACTAGTTTTCTGTTCTTCATCATGTTACAATGCCATCCTGGTACATGGATATTATACATCCATCAATTCGAAGGTTGCTCTCTCTCTCTCTCTGCATTTGTGCGTTTATACGTTCCAGTCCCAATGCTGTGCTCCAACCGTTCTGAAAACAGAAGTAGTTTTAATTTTTACTCATCAATTCATGGTGGATCTGCACAGCACAGGCTAGCACTAGCAGCACAAGTACGAAATGAAAGGTGCATCACTTTTTTTTATTTTGCCTTGCTGTCTGCCTAGCTTACGTCACGCGCGTTGGGAGCAAGTAACATGCCATGAAACCTAGCCGCTCTATAAGCTGAATTGGGTGCAGGCAGCCAGGCAGCAAACTTCAGGGTCATCTTGGCAACTTGTGAAGTTGTGACTGACCTGACCTCCATTCTTTCTTCCTTGAATCAAGACAATATACACCATAGAAGTATGGTGTATCTTATCTGGACCGTTCATTCCCCTTTGGGGATGTGTGCTGTATTTGTTGTTTAGTAGGTTATGTACTCTAGGCATATGAACTTTTTAGTAGATATTCGTATACGTATCACGAGGCCCGATGCAAGGACAACAGGCATGCATAGTTTTATGGGCGACGTCCAGGTGGTTCGAATTTTGAAAATCAGATCTAGTGGAGGCCGATACACTTTACAGCCGGAGGCTCCGGCCGGCCGGGTCTCCGAGTGCTTAGGAGGTTCGCCGGAGTTCTCATAGCAGAGCTACCAGGAGGGAGGGCGAAGTTGTACCATGAGGTAACGGAGGTCTACAGCCTGTACTGGATAGGTGCTTGGGCAGAGCTAGGTGTGAGTGTGTGTGTGTGTGTGTGGGGGGGGGGGAGCGCGTGGTCGGAGGGAAGCCGCCTACGGTGTCTCCGGTGGCCGGGCTTGGTGGTGGAGCTTGTGTCGGGCATTCGGCGAGTGGAGATGCGAGGAGAACGAGGTGCGGTTGTCCGGTCTGCTGGCAGAAAAGATTGTGAGGTTAATGTTCCTGCGGAGGCTGTGGAGCCATGTTTGCCGGAGTTGATTCCGAGGCCTAGAGATCTTGGCGTGGAACTTCTTCGCCAATTTGGCTCTGGGGAGCCCGAAGGATTGGACCGTGGAGGAAGTAGAAGCAAGTACCATGCTAGAAGCGGTGGTGATGTGGCTGATGAAGAATAGTATGTAATCTAATTCCTCGTTGTAATCATACATATTGACACCACTTGCCCTTGCCATCCCACCCCACCCCAACCCCCCTACACCATAGATACTTTGGGTATTTTTTTGCCTTTCTATATGAAATCATTGCTTTTTAGTAGTAACAGGGTAGCTAGGAGCTTGGGGTGTACAAATGTTTCCTTGGATTTGAACTACTCCATCAGGTTGGTTTATTCGCATTAATCAATAGGTACGACACATTTGTATTGACCTGTTTACCTTAAATCAACCTTCTAAGTACTGTTGTAGTTCCTTGCTACGGAAAAGGATGCGAGTTGCAAAGCCTGTATAATTCCGTGGATTGCTAGAAAATGTTGTACCTAAGGATGTACATCAAACAAGCATGCCGAGGTACGTGTTTGGTACATGTGCTTTGTTTTTTCCCTGTTTTGGACCTTTATGTTGTGTAAATGGTTGATGACAAAGTTAGATAGTTCGGATAATAGATTGTGCAGCAAAATTTCTAACAGTCATGATAGCTTGAGAGCAAGCATGTAAACAACTAGGGTTGTGTAGTACATAAAAAGGCTGTTTGTAGTGTTTGGATACGACATGGTTAAAATTCTCGTGATTTTGCAACTATGAATTTTGGGCAGGCCCAATTCAGGTTGTGGTGACTAGGAGGCGGTTTCTCCGTTTGTAGAGGTTGTTGTGGACAATGACACATCAAATGGTGATGCTGAAAGGTTAGTCGTTTGATTCGCTGAATATCATTGATATCCGATAATTAAGTGATTTGCTGAATTGCCTCTGAAACTGTGCATGCTTGTTCAGGCAAGCAGGTAATAAAATGGCACGGTGGAACCTAAACGATGAAGCATGTATAAGTTTGAGTAATAATCATGGGTCTAATCGTGAATTGATGCAAAGTGTCAAGCAATGTAAGCATAGCGCATGGGTGGAAGACAAGGTATGTGTATCATTTCTAGATAATCCATACTTAACAAATGCTCTGTGTGTGTACATTTATGTAGATAAGTATACAAATATTTGTGAATGTGCACTGTAATGTAATGGATATATGGATGCTTGATACTGTTATTTTGTTCAGGAACTGTGTGAGTAGCGGGCCGGACCATAGGGAGAAGGAACTAAGCAGAACTAGCGCGCTACAGCAGAACTAGGCCACTTTCAAATGATTTAGCGTAAAAACATAATATAAAAAATTTGTGTAAAGTTATATTTAAAAAGTACTTTTACAATCTTATAAAATTATATATTGGATTTCATAAAATGTCCTAACAAAAAATAGTCCACAAAGAGTTAAAAAAAGATATGAGAGAACTTTCTAACATCATTAGATAACTGCACAAATAATCCTATCAACATTCATGCATAAAGCTCTCAGAACTTTCTTGCACAATTGTTAGTTCACTACGACAGCTTATCATCCACCATGTGGGCGCGCTCCATTGTCACATTTTTTTTTAAAAAAAAGGAACAACCAAATGGTGCAAACCCTCACACACATGAGACATTTGCCTAGTAGATCTTGAGATTAAGTCACCACATGCAACATCTTGTTATCGGCAAGAATACTGGCTTCCACCACAAAAAAGATATTCGAAAATAGGGGTACACATGATGAGTCTAAGACCCATACCTAGATTGAAGGTTGTACTGGAAAGAGCCTAACAAACTCAGCTTATGAATTAATAATGAACATAAACAATTAAAAAAGCAAGAGCTACCTTTGGAACTCATATCTAACTAGCCCTAGCTGACCTAGGCCCTGATGCCTGGATAAACTACATATCCACAAAAAAGGTAGAATAGCTGATTTCTTCCTCAAAACTTTCAACCAAAGTTCAATTTCATCCATAAACTAACAATTTTGAACCAAAGTTCAATTTCATCCATAAACTAACTTAAAAATCCATACTTTGGTTGTTGAGCACTTGAGCTTACTGAACTAATTAACACACACAATAGACAATATGCAAATAGATATTCATCTCTCAATGCAAGCTGCCTCTCCTCTCCACTCTACTCCTCCTCCTGCCACCTTCTCCAAAACACTATCTTCTCCCAAGCTGCAACAGCGCCACGACCGATCGTAGTAGTGCTATTGCCAACGATCCCAAAAATCGCAGCAGCACTGCTGCGGATCGCAACAGCTCCATTGCTAGCCATCCTGGAGATCGCTGAAGCCCCCTTTTTGACGACCCTGATGGTTTTGCCTACCAAACTAACCTCATCAATGTAGGCATAAACCATATCCACCAAATTTTTAACAATTTGCTTTGTCTTCTCACTCTTGGATAGATCCACCATTTTGTCGTGAGCTTCTCCATGATGAAAGATACACCGTAGAGGACACCCATCATTACAATGAGGGCTAGCTCACAAAAATGAATGAAGGCGATGGCAAGGAGATGTGTTGTCTGCCCGTTTCTGCTGCGCTCCCAGTGCTCTAGCTGCTCAGCCCTGCATCATGGATGCATGATCAAGTTACAAGATAGATATGACATTTAGCTGCTCGATCTTCAGTGCATCATGGATGATCATGTTACAAAGACCAACATGGACAAAGCAAGACAAAATCAAGCTACTTGCACATCTCCCTCTAGTTAGCAAAAGGCAACCGTAACATTTTCAGTAGCTAGCTAGCTAGGTTTATTTGGACCACATGCAGAAACAAGGATTATTGAAAACCAAGACAATGCAAGAATTAATTTGAAGAAACGTACGTACTCCGTTAAAATTAAATTCCATGATTGAGAAAGAACCTGCTGCTTTTGATTTATTTTAATTTGAGCCTGGCTGGCAATAACCTTCTTGTTTTGCGTATCCCACTCCAATGGTTTGTACAGTACTAGTAGATAGATATCAAGGAGCGAAACATAAAACCGATGGTCACTTTTTCAATATTGTTCCATAGTTTGTTTTCATGCACTGCTCAGAGGTTTGTTAACAAGCTGTGCAGATAGCCCTACGTTCCCTGCCTGCCAGGGGCCATGAGGAGGCCAGGAAAGGCGGCGGCTTTTCACTGGTCGGTCGCCGGGGCGGCGGGTGGGGCGTATCTCTGGATTAGAGGCTAGCTGCTGCCTCTTGATTTTTGCCCCCCCTCCATCCCCCTCTCTCTTAGGTATGTGGTTTTCTATCCTATATTTTTTTTTCAATCCTAGTGCTGTGTTTGTTCATAGATCAGAGGGGTAAGGATCTCCACGACCTAAATGAGGTGTCATGTAGTAAGGCTAAAGAGCCCACGATTAGCATCTAACACGAACTAAACCCTATCATGCTCTTCGCTTTCCTCATCCAAGATAAATAATCTTCTATCTAGAAAAATTATTCCAAAATTAATCTACTTGTAGCATAGCCCTCTTTAAGTACTAGTCCATTGTATTCACGCACCGCTCATCCCATTAACTTACTCGAATAGACCCTACATCCATCTAATGATCCTCTTCAACTCCAATATACTAATTTGTCTCAATCTAGCTACAAGTTATGTTGGAGAGACTACTTATATTTATTGAATATTGATAGCTTCTAAGAGAAATAGTGTGGCCCTCAAACAACCCCGGAAGATATTGAAATGTAATTAACTCACACTCCAATACAAACATCCGAGAATTTAATGTAGCAGCTAGTGCATCACACCAACACTCTAACCCCAAAATATCATGTTCGCGTAACTTCTAGCCCCTCACAAGTAAGATATTGCTTACCACAAAACTCCTTGCATGGTATAGGACAACACAGTTAGGAGATGATGTAAGGCTGTTTAACTTAACAACCATAATGAGATAGTGTACGATATAAGTGAAAATTAAGTGCGTCAAAAGTAGGGATCAACTACATAATTATTAGTTGGCATCTGAACATATATACAATACTACAAAATAGGTCCTTGCAAACGCTCTATCACTGCCGGTTTATACCAAACCGGCGGTGCTACCCAGTGGTAATAGCGGACTATCACCACTGGTTCATATTGCAAACCGACAGGGATACTCCATCAGGTATCGCTGTCGGTTCGTAATACGACCCAATGGTGATAGCCCGCCGGGTCATATTACAAACCGGCGGTGTTAAGCTCTTCATGTTTAATTTTTGAACCAGATTCTCACTTCTCCATCGCCTTATCCTTATCCTCCTCACCTCTCTCTCTCTCTGACCTCCTATTCGATTCCGATCCCTCATCCCTCCTCGAGTCCCCATGCATCTCTCTCGCGATGATGGCACCAGGAGGTCTGACGTCGGAACAGGCGAGAAGCTGCCGATTCCTACTACTTAATTCTGACTTTATATGTAATTGCAAGGTGATTAAACCGGCCGTGCACTGATCATATATACCTGCAAATTAAAGTAACCACCTGCAGGTTTGTCTGCGAATGTGTGCGAGAGCTGAGAGGGAGAGCTAACCACACATCAGTTTCATCGATCTGGTGTGCTAGTGCTATAGCTAGAATGGTTATCTATTTCAAGGTTTTCACTTTTCACTGAGAGGTAAAAAGTTGAAGTGCAAAAGATTCCATGCCGTTCGCCATAGAAGCCAGCTGAAGACATGCATGCTTTTTAAGTTCAAGAAGAGAGAGAGAGAGGTTCAAGAAGAGAGAGAGAGAGACATGCGTGCTTTTTAAGATTTTAATAAGTCAGAAGCAGGTTGTACATTCACACTTCATTTACGGAAATTATACGATCAAATCATTGTGATGTAGATATTATTATCATTTTATGTATTTACTCATTAAATACATTATTACTCTATCCGTTCTAAATTATAGGCCGTTTTAGACTTGCCCTAAGACACCACACATGAAAATCGATTTCCATAGGATCATTTAGCTGGGTGTGAAGATCCACCATCCTAGCAACCGGCTTTTATGTACATTTGGTTGTAAAATTAAGCACATTTACCTTATATGTATAATGGTTGATTTTATCTAGTACTCCCTACGTTTTAAATTATATTGGGAGTTTCAAGAAAGAGAGGTTCAAGAAGAGAGAGAGAGAAAGAGAGAGAGAGACTACTTCTCATCCAAGAAACAAGAAAAAAGAAGAGTGAGTAGGGAAAGGAAAGGAAATGAAAGAAAAGAGATGTGGTTAGATGGAAAATAGCTCATAGTTTCTAGGTTGGGATTTCTCGAAGGCCACTCATAGTGGGAGTTTCATTATTTACTCCATCCCAAAATACAAGTCACTCTACAAATTCTAGGACATATTAACAAAAAGATAAATGATCATATTTACCCTTATGTATTCATATTTAGTTGATTCTTACATACACATGCACTTTCTAAATAGGTAAAATAACTTATTTTCTAGGACTAGTTTTGAATTCTAGAATGGTTTTTCGGACGTAGGAGTATTAAATGGCAACGTATGCTATGCAAACCACCTTCGTATGCAAACTATGAAAACTCCAATCTGGACCATCGGATCAACATACAAGGGGCATGGGGGATGGAATCATTTTACAATCTAGACCTGCCCTTAGATTGGGTAATCATACTTTTGCAAATCCCCCCTCCCACGCCCCTGCGCCCCTCCCCTTGGATGTTGATCCGATGGCCCAGATTAGAGTTTTCATAGTTTGCATACGAAGTTGGTTTGCATAGCATACGTTGCCGTATTAAATAGTGTTGATGTGTCAACAAATTTATAATTTGGTGAGAAGTCAAGGAAGAGAGAGATGAAAGCGAATTCATTATATGAAACGATGTGTGCACGCACAGTTTATTTGCAACATAATTTGTCTTTTGCATGTACTTCCTAGAAAACACTAAAATGAAACAGTACTCCCTCCGTATTGGTAAATGAAGTCATTTTGGACAAGGTTTGGGTCAAATAATGGGAATATAAATCATCAATAACTTTTAAGTTGTTGAGTTTACAAATGTGAAAATTATATGAATAGATTTGTCTTGAAAAATATTTTCATAATAGTTTATGTATATCACTTTTCTATAAATATTTTTTAAAAAAATAAGAGGTCAAAGTTGTGTTTTGGAGACCGTGTCACTGTCTTAAACGACTTTCTTTACCAATATGGAGGGAGTACATATATATTGTGTGGACCAAAAATAAGGTCTGCAAGTAGACCAAATAGCATCAAATACACACAAAATGGAACATTTAAGAAAAACGAATTGTGATGGTATATCTCTAAATAGATGAATTGTAATGGCAGATCTGTGAACTTAGAAATTATAATGGCATAGATCCAATTAACCCAACTAATATTGCTGACGTGGTCATCATTAAATGAGGAAAGAGTGTGTGGCTGTCTACTATTTTGTCTATTGCTCTAGCCCGTGTTCCAGGCAAAACAACACCGACCACAAAAAGGTTAAATATAGTAAAATAGCCAAAATCGTCCTTGAACTATCGAGCTTGGCTCAATTTCATCCCTCAACTATCAAAAGGGTCAATTTAGTCCCTGAACTATACAGATGAGTCTGCTTTCATCCTTATGCTGAGTTGGCACGCCACAGTGGACTGCCTCGTCAGCAACGAGTCAGCTTAGGGTTGCATCTCTTAGTAAAATATCCATCTCTTAGTGAAATGTCCATTTTACCCTTGGACATCTCGTAGTGAATTATAACCATGTGTCCATAAATTAGTTGTTCATTCAAAGTGACAGACCATGCCAATGCTTAATGCAAATGATACATATGCCATGAACTGGGCACTTCAAACTACATGATACTCATTTGTCTAGGGTAAAATGGATATTTCACTACGAGATGCAACCCTAAGTTGACTCATCGCAGATGAGGAAGTCCACCATGGCGTGCCAACTCAACATAAGGATAAATATGAACCCATTTGTATAGTTTAGGCACTAAATTGAACTTTTTGATAGTTGAGGGGTGAAATTGAGCCGAGCTCAGTAGTTCAAGGATATTTTTGGCTATTTTGCCAAAAAAACCGGTGCTAGCGTCTGTTTGTCCGATAATTTTTTTTATCGGACTTTCCGTTGCAACATCAGAAATACACATTTGCAACATAAAAACTTAATGTTTGCAACATCAAAAACACGTACTGAAATGCATCACAACATCTGGATGGAAAGAGTAAAATTTCCGTTGCAACATCATAGCTCTGCTTCATGCAACATCCATTGAAATTCATGCAACATCGAAACAAGGCTACTGAAACACACAAGTACAATAATCTTTATAGAGGCGGTTAAAAACAATTTACAGAGGCGGGCACCCCTAACCGCCTCTAACCTATTGTCAGTGTAAATGAGCATTAACAGAGGTGGTTTGTTGCCCGCCTCTGTTAATGGTTTAGAAAAAACAAAAAAGCAAAAGCCTAGCGAGCCCATCGCGCCGCCGCCGGCCATCATGCCGCCGGCCGCCCGTGGCCGCGGCAGCGCTCCGCGTCGCCGCCCGTCGTGCTCCGCGCCACTCCTGACCCTCCGCGTCGCGCCCGCCCACGGCCACCGCCGCACGCGGCCGTCTCCACTGCGCCGCACCTGTCCGCGGTCACCGCCGCCACCTGTGGTCACCTCGCCCGCGGTGTTCGCCCCGCAGTCCGACGCGGAGGAGGGGGCGGACCTGGCCGGAGGTGCTCGGCCGCCGCGCCATGGGGAGAGGGAGGGGGAGGAGAGAGAGGGAGGACATATCTGGCCGGCTCTGAGCCCATCGCGCCACCGTCGGCCCTTGCGCTGCCGCCCGCCGCGCTCTGCGCCGCTCCTGGCCCTCCGCGCGCGGCCACCTTCGCCGCGCCGTGCCCGCCCGCGGTCACCGCCGCCGCCTGTCCTCACCTCACCTGCCGCGCTCGCTCCGCAGCCCATTGTGGAGGAGGGGGTGGATCTGGCCGGAGGTGCTCGGCCACCATGCCATGAGGAGATGGAGAGGGAGGAGAGGGAGGGAGGGGGAGAGAGGTCTGGAGGCCGCCGCGGAAGAGAGAGGGAGGGGGAGTTGGGTGAGAAGAAAACCCTAAGTGTGCGTATATATACATGGAGCTTTCTATTGGGCCGAGTTGGGCTTCTTACAAAGAACCACCTCTGAAAATAGAAGTATTAATAGAGGCGGTCATCATAACAGTGACCGCCTCTGTTAATCTATTTTCTGAGGCGGTTTTCGTAACCGCCTCTGTTAATAAGATATGACCACCTCTATTAATGCTGGGTATTAATAGAGGCGGTTATTTTTTGTGCCCGCCTCTAAGCTGGTTTTTAAGTGCCTCGCTTAATCCAGGATTGTAGAAGTGAAAAAAGCTACCACCACGAAATCAACAAGCAAGAAGGATACCCCAGGCAACATGAATCTTGACCTCAAAATTTGTAATCAACCATTGCAACATTCAAAAATTTCTTCTGCAACAAGATGGGGACATCGCCTCCCCTGATCTCCTGCTGCCGGCCTGCCACTCGCGGCTGTCCGCACGGGGCTCGTCACCAGTCTCGTGTGCTACAGACCACGCGGGGCTCGCTGCTAGCCCGGAGCTCGCGGCCATCTGTGCGGGCCCCGCCACTGGCTTCATGGGCCACCGCTGCCTGCGTGGGGCTCGCTGGAGGCCTTGTGCGCTGCTATCCCTGGAACTCCCGCGGCCACCCTAGCGTGTCACCGACCGCGGAGGCTCACGGCCGCCCTCATCGGTGAACGCGCAGCCGCCGCTGTTGTTGAGCCATCTAATTTCGCTGTCCTCCACAGTCTATAAAAGCTATCACCGTGCTCCAAGGGCCATGGGCAAGGAGCCTGTGACATCCCGAAAATCTATCAAAATTAAATCACGCGCTAAATTTTTTTTTCCAAAAACTTTTCATCGTTGAGCTCAAAATCCTCCCAAAACCCTAAACTCTAATTCCCAGAATCCTTCTCTGTTCCAAACGTCCGATCTCCAACCCCCGACCCCTTTCCCTGTGGCGTCATCCGCGTGCGCACGCGACCGCTGAGCATGGCTGTCCGGCCCCGCGGTCGTCGCCGGGATCAGCGCCGGCGCGAATCTCTCCCTCTCTCTCTTCTCTCTCTCTCTTCTCTCTCTCTTCCCCTATTTCTTTTTCATTTTCAAGTTTTCCATTTTATTTTCCATTTTCTTTTTCCTCTCCCTCTCACCTTCCTCCCACCCGCGCGCTGCTCAGCTTGCCGCCACGCTCGCACGCCGCTCCTGCATGCGCGCCCCACCCCGGCTGACCCCACGCCTGGCCCGCACAAACGCGCGTGAGCACCGCCGCTGCCGCCCTCTGCCCTCGCCGCGCAAGCCGCCGCTGCACGCACGCGCCACTCGACGGCCGCCCCGTTCCTGCTCGCCTCTGCTCCCGGCCCGACCCATGCACGCCAAGCACGCGCGCGTATGCCGAACGCCGCTGCTGCCACCTCCCTGTGCTCGCCACTGTTGCCGCTCACACCTGCCCGAGACGTTACGTCACCCCTGCGTCGGACACGCCGCCCGTGCGCCGCTCCATGATGGTTGCAAGCGGCCGGAGCACCATTAATGGCGCCCCGCGATGCTCGCTAGCCGGCCACCTGCCCCGCACAGCTCCACTGCCTTACTCGCCCTATAAAGAGACCCCCTGCGCCGCTCCTCCACCCCACAGCCACCTCCGCCACCTCCAGCCCCTCTCTCCTAGCTCTGTAGCGCCGCCGCCGCGCATTCCTCGGCCGCTGTCACCCGCCGCCGTGGAGGACCGTCCACAAGCCACCCCGGCCCAAGGTAGGGGGCGAACCGGGATCCCCTCCTCCTCCTCCTCTCCCTTCTCCCCCACTCCCTGGCCGCCGCCGCGCTCCACAACACCGCCACCACAGCGCCGCCGCCCACCACCCGCCGGCCTCCGTGGCGCCACCGCCTCGCTGCACCCCGGCCGAAATCGAGGTGGGGAGCAGGTTTCCCATGGCCTCCTCCCCCTTTTCCCCTCCTACCCGGTCGCCGTCGAGGCCCCAGGGCCGCCGGCTGGGCCGCCGCAGCCCCTCACGCCCCTCCCCTGTTTCCCGATTGGGAGGAAGAAGAAAAGGGCAAATATGCCCAAAACCCCCTCCTATCTCTTCTATTTGTTTAAGAGCCCTTCCACCTCGTAACCTTTTAGCAAATTAAACCCTTCCTTTATTATATTTCAAAATAAACCCTTACCTCATACAAACATATCTCTAAATAAACCCCTGACCTTTTACAAAATGACCCAGATAAATTCTAAAATACCAAACAAGCCCCGGTCTTCTCAAGAATAATTACAAACAGGTCCCTGAGCCCTTATTTAACCCATAAACCTTTATGTAACCTATCATTTCATGCGCTAAACAATCTCCGATCGACCCGAAACTTTACCATGACATTCCTAACATAGTTTTGGCCATGCCATTAGGAAATCGCCCAAAAATATTACTTCTATCACCATATATTAATTGTTTCCAAATCGAGCTCAGCGATAAAACTTTTATTTCTTTTTCTTGATTGTGTGTTTGTTTGTATGCGTCGTAGATCACGGTGTGAACGAGAGAGAGCCTGTCGACGAGCAGTACTACGAACAAGCGAACGAGGACCAGTTCTGCGACCCCGAGCCCGAAGGACAGCACTTCGATCAGGAACCCCCGGAAGGATTTGAAGACGACAAGTTCAATCCCGCCCTTTGATGCATGTTTTGTCCTAGTTTTTATAAACACAACCTATTGGCCTGTTTTAGAAAATTGCATATGTTTTGCCTGCTAAAAATATGGTTGGATAGCCACCCTTTGATTTGTTATAACCATTCCTTAACCACCTAAATTAATGTCTGAATGTGTTTTGTTTGGACGTTAATCATTGCTAGAACGCTTAGGACCTTATACACAATACAACTTGTTTTATAAAGAAAATGTGTGCGTGTGTGGGAAGGGAGAAAAGTGGAATTTCGAAAGATGAACTTAGACAGGATGGATGGCATTTCTGTGTGATTTGCTGATGGGTGTGCTCGTGCCTGTGTGGTAGAGCAAGGAAGGGAGATATCCATCTTGTCACAATTAACGACCGAGTTGGTGTGTCATCTCACCTAACTCTACTATCGTGCAAACCACTCGACCGTTGAATGGGCAACGGCTTAGCATAAACCCCACTAGTTAGTCTGATAGCCATCAGGAGTGCTGAGAGCAACGGGTGATCAAGGAGAAGGGATTAGCTCTGTGTGACCTATGCCCCGGTTAAAACCTCTGTGATAGGTCAACGATCCCTTGGTGGATCCCGCGATGGCCAGTCAGGTCTAGCTAAGGTGGGTAATGACTTTGTTGGGATCTACACCGACACTACGGTGTTCGAGCTGTGGTACCCCGCTTGTGGGTAAAGTTGCACACCTCTGCAGAGTTGAAATCTATTCGAATAGCCGTGCCCACGGTACTGGGCGAGTTACGGTGTGGTCACGCAACTAGTGTTTCTTTTGGGATGGGTAAGCGTGAGTTGTTTTGGGAAAAGTGTCCGGTAGTTGTGCCGTGTGCTACGGCGGATGAGGAGTTCGGTAGCAGCTTAAGACTTGGATCCTGTGTGGGTCAACACTACGTGTTACTCGGTGCAAGAAAAACTTGCTTTGAAAATCCTTTCTTTCAAATGAACCCCTGCATAAAATATTGCTTTCAGCAAATTAAACTCTAGCTTTACCCTTGATTTACCCTGTGCATTATATTCTGTTTATACCCCCTCCGTGGGTGTGGTTGGACTTGCTGAGTACATTTGTGCTCACCCCATTCTTAATTTTTTTCAGAGGAAGATCCAGACTACGTTCCCGAAGACGTCGAGTAGGGTACCGTCCTGCACCCAGCCTTGCCTGTGGTTAGGGTCACCCGCAGGAAGTTCTGTATGGCGCAAGACTCTGATGACCCCCTCTTCGTAGTTAATGTAGTTGTGTGGGTTTTAGTTGTAATCCTCGCGATAGTGGCGCTTCACTGTCCATTACCGCGTAGAGTTGTACGGTGATGTACCATCTGATGTAATAAATGTGTCACCAGCCTCCTGGGACTGATGTTTGTATCACATTTAAGTCTTCTCTTATGATGGGACAATTCAGGTGGTATCAGAGCCGTAGGTTGGCCGTAGGACGTGACCCTAGGAGCGAAACCCTTTTCAGGCCCTTTCACACTAGGATGTTTCCTTCCTTAATCCTTCTTTCACACAAACACTCACCACTGGTTCTTGCCCTGTTCCAGATGACTGACAATGGATGGATTGGCGGAATCTGTCACGCAGAGCCCCGCCTTCCTAAGTTATTGATACTCAGCCTGGAACGCATTGGAGTGGTGGACCCACCAGAGTACATCTACCGGGAGTACGACTCCAGGGGCACTCTTCGGTGCGACGTAATGATTTTCGTGGGAAAGAGCACCTGCTACCCTGATATGGATCCCTGGTTCATCTCGACCACTGGATTTCATTTCCCTGACACCTACCGAAAAGCCGCTCGAAAAGCCCTGCGATGTCTACGTGTGATCTACAAGCACCACCTTCAGCAGACCTTTATGGGATTCTTCCCGCCCACTGAAGGAAGAGGATGCTCATGGATTGCCCGGATGAGAGGACTCGGAAGAGAAGAAGAAAACCTGGAAGATACGGTCTCCCACCTATCCATCTACCTCACCGGCCTGGATGAACTTTACCGCGAGCAAGCGGCGCAATTGAAGCAACAAATCCACAGGGCAGAAAAAGCAACACAAGAACTGGAGGAACAACGGACAAGGGCCGCACGCGCCGAATATTCCCTAGCCGCTCTCCAAGCCTAAATGCAAGAATACGAGGCTCGCAGAGGAATAGGCGGGTGGATAGAGGAAGAACCCAAAGAAACCCATTGGGATAGAGGCACTCAGACTGAAGAGGAAGAACCCGAAGAAACCCATTGGGATAGGGGCACTCAGACTGAAGAAGAAGAACCCGAAGAAACCCATTGGGATAAGGGTACTCAGACTGAAGAGGATGTGATGGATCAGTGTCTTCCACTGAAGAAGCGCCCTATCAGGATCGAGGAAGAATCCCCATGATAGGAGTAGCACGCCAAGCTAGAACCCTATCCTAATAGCCATGTATCCATGGAAACTGTACCCCTCCATGTTAAAATAATAAGTACCATCTGTTCCCTTTTGTATCCAAATACATGTGCGAAGTTGTTCACCCTACCTTTGTTTACAGATGGCTGAGGAAGGATGGACCCAGGGCAATTGTCAAGCTGCTCCTGGCTTCCCAGCCTTTTGATCAATGCCCTGGAAAGCCTTAGTGTTATGGAACGCCCAAGGTACTACAGCAGAGAGTACGAGCACCATGGTACCCTCTGCTGTAGGGTGATCCTGGTCATCACTAGAAGTGACCGCTACCCCGACATTCAGCCATGGCGAGTGACCGCTACAGGGTTTAGGCACCAAGACACCTATCCCTTGGTCGCTAGGAAGGCACTCCATTACCTGTGCCAGATTTTTGAAAGACACCTCGCCCCCACACCAATGAGGTTCTTTCCGCCGGCCATCAGAACCCCAGTTTGGGAAGCACGCATGAGAAGTCTGGAACGGCGTCGCCATGAAGAAGACCCACTGTACTAAGTGGCTACTTACCTAGCCTCCTTGGATCAGCTCTTTGACGAGCAAGCCAACATTCTGAGGGAGCAGACCCATCGAGTGGAGCAAGCAGAGCTCACGGTGAGACTGCAACAGATACGAGCAGCTCAAGTCGAGGCAAGAGCCGCAGCCGCGGTCAGCAGCGAAGCGGTTGCTCAGGAGAGCCTCAGACAAGCCCGAGACCTGCGTATGAAAGAATGGACCAGAAGTGGAACCCCAATCCCGGCAATTGGGGAAGTCCATGTTCTACTCGGGACACCCGTCATAGGATGGGGACCACTCGTGATAACCCCACAAGCCCCACCCGAGAACCCTGAAAGATCTACTACCGCCGATGAAGGAGAGGCTGCTACGCAACCCTTGGCAAATGGAAACCTAGAGGACGGTGAGCAAGGTCTACTCGCACACTCCGCCCCGGAAGAAGGCTCGCCCCGGGAGTAGAATGCCCGACGCCATCCTAGTGTTGTACCCTCCCAGCTCCTTTGGCTTAAGTTGTACCCTTAAGTGTGAACCTATACCCAGACGTGTAGTATGCGTATTAGTCTTGTCCCCGTGTTGTACCCCTCCTTGCAGTAATAAAGTTGTTTGTGCTTGTTGTTCGCTATGTTTGTGTGCTTGTTAGTTGGTGTGCTTTTCGGCAGAAGGTAGATTCTGCCTTTTCAAAAATACGAATTAAACAACTTAAACATTACTTAATCCCAATCTCACAAAAACTCTACCCAATCTACAGATGGCTTCCCGAAGCATTACGAGGGCCTCCCGCATTTGGAACCCTGCAGTCGCTGGTACGGGAGTACAACCTAATGGACAGAATCCCCCTCAGGAAGAACAGGAAGTGAGCCAGCACGAAGGAGAAAATCGAGAAGTGTCACTGCCACCACCACCACCCCTCGGAGACCTGGCACAGATAATCCACAACCAGGCCCTCATCCTAGAAACACTAGCAAGTGCCCTCGTAAACAAGCGGCCTCGAGAGCAAACCATAAATGACAAGCTGACAGCTTTTCTGAGGACCAAACCGCCCACCTTTGCCGGATCTAGCAACCCCTTGGATGCAGATGACTGGCTACATGTAATTCAGAGGAAGCTCGAGCCGTTCGAGTGCCAGGACCGAGACAAAGTCCTTCTGGCAGCTCACCAACTCACCGGGACTGCCTTAGCCTGGTGGGAGAATTACTGCGCTGCTGCCGAAGATGCCTCCACCATCACATGGAAAGAGTTTGTGAAGGAGTTCCGCCGATATCATATTCCCTCGGCCACCATGAAGTACAAGGCGGATGAGTTCTGTGCACTATAGTAAGGAAGCATGTCGGTGGAAGAGTACACCCATCAGTTCATGGAGTTGGCCCGATATGCACTAGAAGAAGTGAACGATGATGAAAAGAAGCAGGACATGTTCAAGAAGGGACTGAACCCAGAACTCCGGACCTTGCTTACCCCTCAGATCTACCCTGACTTCAATACTCTGATGAACAAGGCGATTCTTACTGAAAGGGCCAAAATTGAAGAAAGGAAGGATAACAAGCGCAAGTTTCTGGAAAGCAAGTCCCGCCAGCAGGATCGCTTCTAGAAACCAAGAAGTTTTAGCTACACTGCACCAAGATCCCAGGCCCCAATACAGTATAGGACTCAATCTCAGGTGACGGGCCCACAGGCCCCTAACACACAGCTCAGGAGCCAGAACATCATGAGGGCCCCGCAGAGCAATGCAAGCCAGGTCACCACCAACAACAGCAATGCTAGGGTCTGTTTCAACTGCCGTGAGACAGGACATTTCATTGCCAACTGCCCATATGCCAAGAACAAGCCTGCTACATCGGCCTTCTCCAACATGGTGAATGGACCAAGGCCAGTTCTGTCAGGTGCCAACCGAGTGCCCATCCGCAACAACAACAACACCAACAACAACAGTCAGCAGATGAGGCAGCCCCAGCAGTCATTTGGACAAGCCCGCGTCAACCACATCAATGCGCAGGAGGCTCAAGGAGCTCAGGGTGTAGTGCTCGGTGAGTACCTAGTCAGCTCAACTCTTGCAACAGTACTATTTGATTCTGGAGCATCACACTCGTTCATATCCTCGAGTTTTGTGGAAAAACACAATATACCTATAGTACAACTAAAAACACCCGTATTAACCCGGACGCCTGGAGGTGACATCAAGTGTCAACTAGGTTGTCTACGGGTAAGGATCAATTTAAGTGGGGTAGAATTTTTAGCGGACTTAGTAGTACTTAAGTCTAAGGGAATAGACGTGATCCTGGGAATGGACTGGTTAAGCTGACACAATGGTCTCATAGGTTGTACTGACAAGGTGGTACATTTAACAAACCCGGAAGGAGTATGAGTGACCTGCTATACCCGGGTAAGTGGATCAGACCCAATGGTGTTTAGCATGGAAGCCAAGTCCTTGGAAGAGGTCCCAGTAGTAAATGAGTACCCAGATGTTTTTCCGGAAGAACTTCCTGGGATGCCACCAGATAGGGATATAGAGTTTGTTATCGACCTTGTCGCTGGAACTGCCCCTATTGCCAAGAGACCCTATAGGATGGCAGCCTTCGAATTGGCAGAATTAAAGAAGCAACTGGAAGAATTACAACGAATCGGTTTCATCAGACCAAGCTCGTCGCCTTGGGGAGCCCCAGTCCTATTTGTCAAGAAGAAGGATGGGAGTATAAGGTTGTGTGTAGATTACCGGGCGCTGAACGAAGTTACCATCAAGAATAAGTACCCCCTCCCCAGGATTGATGACCTTTTTTGATCAACTAAAAGGAGCCAAATACTTCTCCAAGATTGATCTGAGGTCAGGATATTTCCAGCTCAAGATAAGAGACAGCGACATCCCAAAGACAGCCTTTGTCACCCGATGCGGGCAGTTTGAGTTCACCGTGATGTCTTTTGGACTAATGCACCTGCATATTTCATGAACCTCATGAACAAGGTGTTTATGGATGAGTTAGATAAGTTTGTCGTAGTCTTCATCGACGACATACTTATTTACTCGAAGAGTGTCCAGGAGCACGAGCAACACCTGAGGGTAGTTCTGGAAAAGTTGAGAGCAAATAAACTCTATGCAAAATTCAGCAAGTGTGAATTTTGGCTAGAGAAAGTGGCTTTCCTTGGACATATTCTAACCGCCGAAGGAGTAGCAGTCGACCCCGAGAAGGTCGAAGCAGTTTCCAAATGGCAGCAACCGACCAATGTTAGTGAAATCAGGAGTTTTCTTGGATTAGCTAGATATTATCGGAGATTCATTGAAGGATTTTCCAAGATAGCCCGGCCCATGACAGAGCTGCTCAAGAAGGAGAAGAAATTCACCTGGACAGAGTCATGCGAGAGGAGTTTTCAAGAATTAAAGAATAGGTTGACGACCGCCCCAGTACTGACCCTACCGGACATTCATCGGGATTTTGTCATCTATTGTGATGCATCCCGACAAGGATTGGGTTGTGTACTGATGCAAGACGGGAAAGTTGTTGCATACGCTTCCCGCCAACTCAGGCCTCATGAGCAGAATTATCCAACCCATGATTTAGAATTTGCAGCCGTAGTGCATGCCCTTAAGATTTGGAGACATTATTTGATTGGAAATAAGTGTGAGATTTACACCGACCATAAGAATTTGAAGTATATCTTCACCCAGCCAGATTTGAATTTGAGGCAAAGAAGGTGGTTAGAACTGGTTAAGGATTATAATGTGGAAATTCATTACCACCCTAGAAAGGCTAACGTGGTAGCCGATGCCTTAAGCCGGAAATCCTATGGACCCAAGGATGATCATCTGCGAGAGGAAATGGCATGATTGAATGTGCACATTGTCCCTCGAGGCTCCAGCCACGTGCTGAACATCCAATCCACACTAGAGGACAGAATCAGAAAGGCCCAAGGTTCGGATAAGGATTTAATGAAGATCCACAAACATACTGGAGAAAACAAGGCACCAGATTTTAGAGTGGATGATAAAGGAACGTTATGGTATAAAAATAGGATTTGTGTGCCCCAGAAAGGAGGCTTCCGGCAAGTGATCATGGACGAGGCTCATAACTCAGGATATTCCATTCACCCAGGATCCACCAAAATCTATCTGGATTTAAGACAAAAGTATTGGTGGAATGGAATGAAGGCGGATATTGCACGATTCGTCACCCACTGTGATACGTGTCAGAGAGTCAAGGCTGAACATCAGAAGCCAGCAGGTTTGTTGCAACCCCTACCCATCCCGGTTTGGAAATGGGACGAGATAGGAATGGACTTTGTAGTGGGTTTGCCCAGAACACAGAAAAGGACATGACTCCATATGGGTAATAGTGGACCGACTCACTAAATCGGCCCTAGTTGGACCCGCACTCATAAAAGAAGCAGAGGAAAGAGTGGCCGAGATTAGAGAAAAGCTGAAGGCCGCCCAGTCTCGATAGAAGAGTTACGCGGACAAGAAAAGGCGGGAAATAAGTTTCAACCCAGGAGATTTTGTTTATCTCAAGGTTTCACCCATTCGGGGAACTCGAAGATTTCAAGTACAAGGAAAGTTGGCCCCTCGGTACATTGGACCGTACCAAGTTCTGAAGAAAGTCGGAGCAGTAGCGTATCGTCTGGATCTACTAGGAGAAATGTCGGATATACACCCGGTGTTTCATGTCTCGCAATTAAGAAGGTGTTTGAGAGTACCCGAGGCAGAACACGTGCCAATAGAAGCGATAGATCTGCAGCCAGACCTGCGATACCAGGAAATACCGGTCAAGATCCTGGACGCAATCACTAGGAGGACAAGAAACTCTGAGGTACGGATTTGCAGAGTCCAGTGGAGCAGACACAGAGTAGAAGAAGTTACGTGGGAATGCGAAGACGCTCTGAACAAGGAGTTTCCCCATCTGTTT
The DNA here is from genome assembly GCF_016808335.1 of Panicum virgatum. Taxonomy (NCBI): domain Eukaryota; kingdom Viridiplantae; phylum Streptophyta; class Magnoliopsida; order Poales; family Poaceae; genus Panicum; species Panicum virgatum. Next base: position 47,199,699 of record NC_053149.1, read on the forward strand.
AGAAGCCAGACGAATCTCGAGGACGAGATTCATTTTTAAGTGGGGTAGGTTTGTGACATCCCGAAAATCTATCAAAATTAAATCACGCGCTAAATTTTTTTTTCCAAAAACTTTTCATCGTTGAGCTCAAAATCCTACCAAAAGCCTGAACCCTAATTCCCGGAATCCTTCTCTGTTCCAAACGTCCGATCTCCAACCCCCGACCCCTTTCCCTGTGGCCTCGTCCGCGCGCGCACGCGACCGCTGAGCGTGGCCGACCGGCCCCGCGGTCGTCGCCGCGATCAGCGCCGGCGCGAATCTCTCCCTCTCCCTCTTCTCTCTATTCCCCTTTTTCTTTTTCATTTTCCATTTTCCATTTTATTTTCCATTTTCTTTTTCCTCTCCCTCTCTCCTTGCTCCCCCCCGCACGCTCCTCGGCTCGCCGCTATGCCCGCACGATGCTCCTGCACACGTGCCCCACGCCGGCCGACCCCACGCCCGGCCCACACACACGCGCGCGAGCACCGCCGCTGCCGCCCTTTGCCCTAGCGGCGCAAGCCGCCGCCGCGCGCACGCGCTCGCCGATCTGCTCGGCGCCGCCCGCGCACACACGCACCGCCTGGCCGCTCCTATCACCGGCCGCCCCAGTCCCGCTCGCCTCTGCTCCCGGCCCTGCACACGCACGCCAAGCACCGCACCCACATGTGTTCGCCGCGCCGCCCGTCGCCTAGCGACAGCGCCGCCATGCGCTCTGCCCGCATGCCAGTGCACGCACGCACACGCCGCACGCTGCCGCTGCCACTTCCCTATGCTCGCCACTGCTGCCCCTCACACCTGCCCGAGACGTTCCGTCACCCCTGCACCGGCCTCGCCGCCCGTGCGTCACTCCACGACGGCCGCAAGCGGCCGGAGCACCATTAATGGTGCCCCGCGATGCTCGCTAGCCGGCCACCTGCCCCGCACCGCTCCACCGCCTTACTCGCCCTATAAAGAGACCCCCACGCCGCTCCTCCGCCCCACAGCCACCTACGCCACCTCCAGCCCCCTCTCTCCTAGCTCCGTAGCACCGCCGCCATGCGTTCCTCGGCCGCTGTCACCCGCCGCCGTGGAGGACCGTCCACAAGCCACCCCGGCCCAAGGTAGGGGGCGCACCGGGATCCCCTCCTCCTCCTCTCCCTTCTCCCCCACTCCCTGGCCGCCACCGCGCTCCACAACGCCGCCGCCACAGCGCCGCTGCCCGCCACCTGCCAGCCTCCGTGGCGCCACCGCCTCGCTGCACCCCGGCCCAAATCGAGGCGGGGAGCAGGTTCCCCATGGCCTCCTCCCCCTTTTCCCCTCCTACCTGGTCGCCGTCGAGGCCCCAGGGCCGCCGGCCGGGGCCGCCGCCGCCCCTCACGCCCTCCCCTGTTTCCCGATCGGGAGGAAGAAGAAAAGAGAAAATATGCCCAAAACCCCCTCCCCTCTCTTCTATTTGTTTAAGAGCCCTTCCACCTCTTAACCTTTTAGCAAATTAAACCCTTCCTTTATTATATTTCAAAATAAACCCTTCCCTCATATAAACATATCTCTAAATAAACCCCTGACCTTTTTCAAAATGACCCAGATAAATTCTAAAATACCAAACAAGCCCCTGCCTTCTCAAGAATAATTACAAACATGTCCTTGACCCCTTATTTAACCCCTAAACATTTATGTAACCTATCATTTCATGCGCCAAACAATCTCCGATTGACCCGAAACTTTACCACGACATTCCTAACATAGTTGTGGCCATGCCATTAGGAAATCGTCCAAAAATATTACTTCTATCTCCATATCTTAATTGTTTCCGAAGCGAGCTCAGCGATAAAACTTTTATTTCTTTTTCTTGATTGTGTGTTTGTTTGTATGCATCGTAGATCACGGTGTGAACAAGATAGAGCCCGTCGACGAGCAGTACTGCGAGCAAGCGAACGAGGACCAGTTCTGCGACCCCGAGCCCGAAGGACAGCACTTCGATCAGGAACCCCCGGAAGGATTTGAAGACGGCAAGTTCAATCCCACCCTTTGATGCATGTTTTGTCATAGTTTTTATAAACACAACCTATTGGCCTGTTTTAGAAAATTGCATATGTTTTTCCTGCTAAAAACATGGTTGGATAGCCACCCCTTGATTTGTTATAACCATTCCTTGACCACCTAGATTAATGTCTGAATGTGTTTTGTTTGGACGTTAATCATTGCTAGAACGCTTAGGACCTTATACACAATACAACTTGTTTTATAAAGAAAATGTGTGCGTGTGTGGGAAGGGAGAAAAGTGGAATTTCGAAAGATGAACTTAGACAGGATGGATGGCATTTCTGTGTGATTTGTCGATGGGTGTTGTCGTGCCTGTGTGGTAGAGCAAGGAAGGGAGATATCCATCTTGTCACAATGAAGTACCGAGTTGGTGTGTCATCTCACCTAACTCAACTATCGTGCAAACCACTCGACCGTTGAATGGGCAACGACTTAGCATAAACCCCACTAGTTAGTCTGATAGCCATCAGGAGTGCTGAGAGCAACGAGTGATCAAGGAGAAGGGATTAGCTCTGTGTGACCTATGCCCCGGTTAAAACCTCTGTGATAGATCAACGATCCCTTGGTGGATCCCGTGATGGCCAGTCAGGTCTAGCTAAGGTGGGTAATGACTTTGTTGGGATCTACACCGACACTACGGTGTTCGAGCTGTGGTACCCCGCTTGTGGGTAAAGTTGCACACCTCTGCAGAGTTGAAATCTATTCGAATAGTCGTGCCCACGGTACTGGGCGAGTTACGGTGTGGTCACGCAACTAGTGTTTCTTTTGGGATGGGTAAGCGTGAGTTGTTTTGAGGAAAGTGTCCGGCAGTTGTGCCGTGTGCTACGGCGGATGAGGAGTTCGGTAGCAGCTTAAGACTTGGATCCTGTGTGGGTCAACACTACGTGTTACTCGGTGCAAGAAAAACTTGCTTTGAAAATCCTTTCTTTCAAATGAACCCCTGCATAAAATATTGCTTTCCGCAAATTAAACCCTAGCTTTACCCTTGATTTACCCTATGCATTATATTCTGTTTATACCCCCTCCGTGGGTGTGGTTGAACTTGCTGAGTACGTTTGTGCTCACCCCATTCTTAATTTTTTTCAGAGGAAGATCCAGACTACGTTCCCGAAGACGTCGAGTAGGGTACCGTCAGGCACCCAGCCTTGCCTATGGTTAGGGTCACCCGCAGGAAGTTCCGTATGGCGCAAGACTCTGATGACCCCCTCTTCGTAGTTAATGTAGTTGTGTGGGTTTTAGTTGTAATCCTCGCGATAGTGGCGCTTCACTGCCCATTACCGCATATAGTTGTACGGTGATGTACCATCTGATGTAATAAATGTGTCATCAGCCTCCTGGGACTGATGTTTGTATCACCTTTAAGTCTTCTCTTATGAGGGGACGCTTCAGAGCCGCATGAGGTGACTACCATGACTACGAAGAATGCTCACGCAGTGATTAACTCAATAACCAAAGGTTTATATATATAGGCTTGACCCATCCATATCTCTCCACCGGTTATAGAAATAGATCCTGGAGATTAGGAAGGTAGCCTAACAGAAGGAGCAATCCACCGCACGCAGGCCGGGCTGTATACAATACACTATCACAGAGCAGTTTGTGGTGTGGCGACGTCGAGGCAAGGGAGCGCGGGTCGGCGGAATGGCAGGTCCGGGTGGAGGAGGAGGCAGGGATGCGGGGCGGAGCAGGAGTGGTGTGGCAGGGGGGTAGGATTGGGCGGATCAGTTCATGGAGGGAGGGGCATGGGGTGGAGGAGTGGCGCGGCTAGGGATGGCACCCGCGGATGCGGATGCAGGTGCGGGTTTTGCAAAAACCCACCTGCAGGAAAACCCGCGGGTGCATTTCTGCACCCGCACCCGCGGGTTTCGGGCGGGTTTCGGGTGCCCGCAGGTGTGACAACATATACAATAAAAATGCATAAATCCATCAATTTAAATAGTCAAATAGAATATTTTTATAAGTAATAAGAGCAAACTAACAATAAATCGATAAGTTCAAAGTAATAAGGACAAACTAACAACAAATTCATAAGTTTCTATGCTCATTTTATAGTTAAGATAGTTGAATTGGGGCTATCTAAGCAGGTTGGGCTGAGGTTTCTTTGTTTTTGAATGGGTGCGGGTCCACCCGTGGGTGGAATTTCAAACCCGCACCTGCAATATGCGGGTGCGGGTGCGGATCCACCCACGGGTGGAACATTGAACCCGCATCCGCATCCATCGGGTCTAAAATCCGTGGATACCCATATCCGCGGGTGGAATTGCCATCCCTAGGCGCGGCAGTGGGGGAGGCAGGGGTTGCGGATCGATGGGGCAACTGTTAGGATCGGGCAGGAAGCAGGAGGTCACAGGGGCGGGCTGGGGGTGTGCAAGGCGAGTATAGTTGGCCAAACGGGCCTCATGACATGGCACAGGCATGGGCAGGTACAACACTTAGTGGCCATGCCGATGTCTTGACACTAGCATGACACTATGTGCCAGTGGTCATGCCACAGGGCACGGTAGTGCCCGTGCCGGCACTGGCACGAAGTGCCTCACACAAGTTAGTACTCAAACTAACCAGAATTCCATGCACAGCATAACTATTCATAGAACAGCTACACAAAAGATCACAAACGCAAAAGAGATTACAAATACCAATTCATTAGGAGCTTAGTGCAATGTTTGCTTTATTAAAAACCTGTCCAGGTAAAACTCACCCTTGTGGGAGACCCTAGATAGGAAAAGAGTACAACCAAACTTTATTAAAGAGTTCATTGTCTTACTCTTACATCAGCAGCACAAGTCCAGGTCCAGCACTAGCTGACCAGTGATCACAAAATATTACAGTCCCATTACATAAATGTTCATGAATCAAGATAAAGTCCTTAAAATGCTTCTTCAAGTTTCTTGTCCTCCACATTCTGTTGCAGCCTTACTTCTTTAGCCTCCCAGTCCTTGATGCAGGTCAGCATCTCCACCATTTTAGACTTTAGCTTCCTTCGTTTCTCCTCGATGATCCTACTAGTCATACTAAAAGTGGATGCTGAAGATATGGTAGACACAGGAACAATTAAAATATCTTTAGCCATGATTGAGAGTACTGAATATGTAAGTTTGTGGTGATGCCAATAGTTCGAGATGTTAAAGTTATCGGTTAGATGGTTGACAATATCACAGTCCAAGTAGGATACAAGTTTAGAAGCATTAGAAGCTGATGACCTTAACGCATGCAGTAGAGAAGTTGCAGATGTATTTCTAAATATGTTAAGACTACCAGGCAAGATACCACCACCCAACTAGCACTACCTTCATAATCATAAATTTCATCCCAAGCATATCTTGACTTACCAAACAGGACAAGAGGGTCAGTCCTCCTCAACCTAACAGCACCATATTTCTCATCACACTTATTGTGCACATCAATCAGTAAGTCTAGCTCTAGTGCCAACCAAATAAGCAACATAATATGTACTGGTGAGGCTACCTAATCTTCTAATCACCCTAGTAAAACCTTTTATTTTAACTCTAGGGTCCAAGATGAATGCAAAAGAATAAAGCAAAGGTATGTCCCTCCAATACTTATTATATTGGGAACATATCAGGTGCAAATCAACCTCTCCGTGCAAACTCCAATCTGGGCCACCAGATCAACATCCGAGAGGCATGGGGGGATTGGGTAATTTACAATTAACCGCCCACCCTTTGATTGGGTAATCACACTTTTGTAAATCCCCCCTCCCACTCCCTCTGCGCCCCCCTTGGATGTTAATCTGGTGGCCCAGATTAGAGTTTGCACGGTTTGCACGAAGATGTTGGTATTCACCTTATATGTTCCCTATTATATTTGTCTATCATAGGTTGAACCACAGATCTAATGTGTACATGATTAGCATAATTTTAGGTGTAGAGCAATATTAATAAGATAATGGATCATAAGTGGAGATGTTGGATAATACACACCAGATAATACAACGGTAGAATCATAAAATGGCTCAAGAAACGATAGCACTTTTTATGCCACAACCCAATGCTCATCAGTTAACAACAAGGGCTCACCTTCATCCCTAGGATATTGAGCATAGATGAAAGTAGTGAAAGGGGCCTTATGAGGAAACAGATGCTTAAGCATTAGAAAGGTAGAATTCCACCTAACATCCATGTCCAACTGAAACATTCTATGCCTAACACAAGTTGCAATGCAATAACTTTTATATACAATAATTCTCTGATTAGATGAATTTAAGAATTATATTGTAGTTCTAAAGGTTTCTATGAAAGGCTTAAAAGCAGTTAGGGCCTCGTTAACAATCAGATTGATAATATGACATGCACAACGCTGATGCAAGAACATAGAATTAACTGCATTAGATGATGCATACTCTGGTTCATTAATAACCTCAAGACCAAGGTATTTAGACAGGATAGGTCTCAGTTTTTGCATGGCTGCAGCATTAGACGATGCATTGTCTAAAGTATCAGCAAACACCTTTTCAGTCAAACCATAATCAATAAGAACAGATGCAACACAGTCAGCAATATTTTGCCCCTTGTGTGACACGTCAATAAGAACTAGACCAGGCACCCTCTTCTCTAGTTACCGGTCAGATTTATGTAGTGAGCAACAACACTAATGTAATCCTCTTTGGCATTACTAGACCAAATGTCAGAGGTTAGACACACACAATTAACAGAAGTACTAAAAGTCCCAACAATCTTAGCCTTGCAATTAGTGAAGTACTTCAGTATGTGTCTAATGGTGCTTTGCTTAGACACTCTAACATACTTAGGGTTATGAGAGGTTTTAATATACTCTTCAAAAGCTTCAGATTCACCCATAGAGATAGGAACATCAAGTCTAGCAATCAATCGAACTAGTTGAGTACGAGCAACTAGAGGACAATAGTCCTAACTATGCATACTACCATCAAGATTAAAAGAGATTTGAGACCAAGACATGCAAGTCTTTCACGCTTCTTAACGCAAACTGCAATATTCCGAGAAAGGTGACAAAAACCACCACTAAAGAGAGCATAGTACTCCTTAGAGCAATACATGCACTTAGCTCCATATCTGACTCTCTTACCATTGATGTTCTTGAATAGCTTCTCAAAGTCATGCCAGACAATAGAGGTAGAGGGGACGTGAGCACTCAACGTTGTTACGTCCAAGGGAGGTGCAGGTGGATCATCAGTGCCATCAACGTTGATGGGATCATCAGCTCTACGGCTGAACAGGGCCTCACGGTCCCCGCGCATGTCGTCCTCGTCGTCATCTCCGGCCAACACGCACAAACCCCGCTCTTCGATCATACCCACCTCAACCGTTTGGTCGTCACAGCCAGCCATCATCACTCGCCAGTGACCTGGTTCCTTAATAGCTGCAAAACAAACAAGATCTGGGTTAGGGAAACATCAGAGGGAAGAGACGATCCTAGATCTAGGGTTAGGGTTGTACTTGTACCTTTGCAGCTGGAGCTTCAGGATCGCCGACGATGTCGATGAAGCATGGATCCAGCCCTCTAGTTCGTCAACGGATCTAGTCTACATATGAAGAAAGAGTGACACACACAAACACACACAGAGAGAGAGAGAGGGAAGAGGTCTTATGCTAGATCCGGAGCACTAGAGTTGCCGAAGTCCGGCGGCGACGGAGATGACGAGGTGGATGACAATGAGAGGAGGAGGCTACATTGTTTGTGTGATCGAGATGAGGGGTCTGGATGGCTATGCCGTGTGGCAGTGCCGGCCCTGGCTGCTCAAGGCCACCACCCACCGGAGCCCGAGAAGATGAGTGGACAAAGGTGAGAGAGAGGCGAGTCACAGAGAGAGGAGATCGAGAGAGGAGAAGACGAGCGGAACCGGCTCGGAGAGGAGAGAAACGAATTTGGGTTACAGTTAGGGGAGGCTGTGGCCAGTGCGACGCCTTATATATACCCCCTTCCCAACACTCCGATCCAACGGTTGACAGGGGCGTGGGGGAGGCCATCAACGGGTACAGTGCAACCCCCGAGCCGGCCCATTAAGCAGGCCATGCCTGTCGTGTGCTGTGAATGCGGCCCAGGCACGACACTGGGCTTGCCACTAGCATGGCACTTGCCTAATTGGCCACGTGTCGGGCTGTACTAGGGCCATGCTTTCTAGTGTCGTGCTAGTGCCGGCCCGGCAGGTTTGGCCCGTTTGGACAACTATAGAGGCGAGGTAAGGCAGGTCGTGCAGAGGGGTGGAGGGTCCAGATCGCAGGGGGAGACGATCATATGGCTGAGATGCGTAGTTGGCAGAACCACGCGGACTAGGTCGAAAGTCGCACCAAATTCTGTCTAACATCATTCTTTTTAGTTGTAGAGAAGAGATATGAGTAGGCATAGAGAAACTATGCATTGGAAGTGTAGTCTCTATATGTAGTGTCTATGTGGCATGGAAATATAGAAACCACTTGTTGGTGTCTATATGTGGTGTCTATGTGATATGGAAACATAGAAACCACTCTCTTAGGCCATGATGGATGGCTAATTTGAGGTATCCAGAGGAAGATGGAGAATGAAAAGCGTCACCTGGGGACGTTTTAGCTGCCAACATCCAGCAAGGGGGCGCAACGAAGCTAAAATCTTTTTTTTTCCTTTTTTCTTGGCGTGTAACGAAGCTGAAATCTGTAGATTGAGACGTGGAATTTATATCCATACACCGATCCCGTTTTCTATCATGTAACAATCTATACGCCTCTCCTTGGGGAAAAAAATTATCTAGTGCCATAGCCACTAGACAAAGCAAACTCAAAATAACAGTTCAAGAAAAGCGCATGCAGTTACCCCCTTCAAGAAACAAGGAAGAAAGATCTCTCCCAACTCGATGGCCACCCAGCAACGCCTCATAGGCAAAAGCACCAGAAAACCCTCCGTTTGCCCAGCATCATTGACCTTTGCAAAAAGACTACAGGCCCATGCCAATGCTTCATTCCCTTTCATAGCTTTCAAGCTTTCGTGAAAAGCACAAGGAACAAATAAATCAAAGCATGAGCGCCGTGATAGCTCGTGGAAACCATCACCACAGTTATCTCCATAATTAACCGAAGGCGAGCACCATCATAATGAGCATCTCCAAAGCAAATGAAGTGAGACAGATTCTTTCTTCACACAATTCGCAAAGCCAAAGAGCATTCACTTCGTACAGTAGTTTACAAATTTCAATGCTTCGATCTTGTTCCGTACATATACATTTATAAATCAAACCAAAGTGTGTACATAATTTAACAAGTGCATCAACTCGAGTGCCTGGAAAGGCAGACTGCCGTAACCCTCTGAAGTACAGTGATTTTGGGGGTGTGCCCACAAAAGGAAGCTTGATCACTTCATAGGTGGAGTTCCAAGTCACAATTGGAAAAAGGGTAAGCCAGACAGCATGATGCACCATCCAAAGCTTTGCCGCATGACCGAACCACAGTACCAAACCTTGAGGGGGGCAAGGCAAGCAAAAACATACTGGAAATAAGCATCAGAATCCCACAAACACAGGGTCTTTTGAGGCCTGCTGAAAGTAGCAAAAGCAGGATGCCTTCCTTCTCTTCCACACTCAGAAAAAGCGGAATCCAGTAACAATGATGGCAATGACCTAGATTAATTCCATATAGATATAAGCGGCATGGATGTTGAAGATTTTATTTATATGGAGCTTTACTGCGACCACTATATCACTGGCAACTTCTAAGCATTGAAACCCACCACCCCAAGTTTCTCCGCCTCCACCTTGAGAAACTTCAGGTATCTAACAGCTTCCTCCAGGACATCAGGAGCATCCAGTTGGTCTCCACCAGGGATTATTCCCCTAAGAACTGTGACCATCTTCCTGATCTCCTCGTGAGTAATATTTTCCATGGATCCATCGAAATCTGATCCATTTCCAGAAAAATGCCTCATTTTCTTAAACCTGGGTGGTGAAGATGATTCACAGGGGCCAAGTTCCAAGGGGTCAGGAGAACGCCCGGTACTCATGATATCATCTTCATCACTGTCTTCATCTGATTCAGAGTTCAGCAGTGCATTGATCTCTTCTGTATCCTCCTTGAAAGATGAGGCATGCTGTTCAAGATTGCCATCGTCTTGGTCTGAACTTCTGCAAATCACCTCACCACGGCACGGGAATGCATTGATGTTTGTGGGATTCAGCTTGTTCACCAAGGCAGGATGATACACGATGCGCCCTTTGTCATCATTATGATCAAAGATGATGAAGTTTCTGGGGCATACCTTGGAAGGCTGGAACTCAAAGGCATCAAGTTGGCTTCGCATCTTAGGGCTTGTCATGCCTGAAGGGACTCCTAAGGCTGGTGAAACAGGAACCCTGTAGTTGCATTGACCACCCAAAGGTCCATTTACCGCACAACCATCAGCTTCATAGCCATAAGCAAAGGAGGGGTTTCCAACGAAGGCTGTTGGATCCCTCTGCATGGGTTGACGGTGTATGTAGGACACGAGTTCACTTGCGTACGTAAATCTACCTGATTTGGTGCAGTGACTACACTGCCCAAAACAATCTGAAGCCTAAAATATTATTGCGGTTTGCAACAACAGAAGATTAATATGCCCTACAACAAGATAGTCATCATCATGACTGCACTGCTCTGTTGTTGAAACTTTCTATCAAAATAGAAGCTAAAGTAGCAGTTTGAGAAACTAAACCCGAGTCCTGTGTTTAGACTACGTGATGGGCTTAAGCAGTTGACGGAAGTATTCAGCCTGCAATTTAAATAAGCTGTTAGAGTAGGAACGAAGCGCACAATGACAAAGTGCAGAAAGATGTGTTAAATAACCAACAATACGAATAATTTTGGTATAAAAGAATAGATTAATTTAATTTAATTCAGATACATATCACTGAAAATATTTGTAAGGGGAATATATATGTATATAATATTGATTTATCAAACTGTTACATAAAACACTGATTTTTCCTTGAATTACAGAAATCCAACTAAGAAAGTTCTGTGTCCCAGGATAAAATTCTGTTTGATCCTGATTCCTGAGTGTTCAATAAAATACATTTCAGAACTTGATACCTTTACTGTTATAGCAGCGCAAAACAAATTAGCATGGGCTTACTACTGAAAAACTATATTTATTTACTTTTGTCTTTGAGAACAGTTGTACTTTATTTGCACATAGGATCATTTGTAACAATAAACAGATAGCTCACCTGGCACACTTCGATCAACTGGTAACAAGCAAAGATCCTAACATTCATTACTATCCTTCCCACTTCCTTCACAACACGGAATCTCTTAAGCTCAACCTTCACATACATTCTCAATCTTTCCACACTGATGTTGTCAAGAACAGGGAACGACTAAAGGAAAATGAGTCTTCTGTAAGTGCAGCCTCCTTACCTGTAATTAGGCCAACACGATTCAGAGCAGAACAATTCAGACAACATTATAAATAGCGGGATATTCAGATTGATAAAATATGCAGTGCTCTTAGAAGGAAAAGTGGCATACACAATCACACGGAAGAAGACAATAAGGCAGACAGACTTTCGGCTACTGTGGTATGACGAGTGCAAGGGCGTCCAAGGCATACTGTTGACCAATGCTCAACTTGTGTTATCTTGCTTCTTATTGTGAACCTGTTATTAACAATGAGAGATAGCAACATTGAGAAAGATATGGAGTTGCATATGTTTATGATCATATAACAACAATCCTCAATTGAATACTCCACAAGTATTAAGTTGGGCTCCCAATTCATTCATGCAGGTAGTAGTAGTAATCTATAATTGAGAATATAATAGATCCACAGATTTTTCAAAAGCAGTTTTAATGAGAACAAAGGTAATACTCCCTCTCAGATTTCCAAAGATCACAACTCTAGAGAAGGCTATACATGTGGTCATGTGGATCATTATTTAACTGTAAGCAAAATCAAATGGATAGTCACATCGAATTCAGCATAGAGCAGTAGACAATCATATCCTCAATCGAGGTCCTGCAAGGTTAGCCACTAAGCGAACACCAATCGTGGATTGCCCAAACTTCACAGGTCTAACACGATGAAACAAAATCGATCTGAGCTGACAGAGCTGGAAGCCTGGAAGGAAAAATAAGAACAAAAGGCAAGTCCTAGGAGCCAAGTGTTAGAACCAGAGTATTACGAAGGAATCGAGGGCGGGCGAGGGCGGCGATCTGCTCGGCCGTTCTAGACGGGGGCGGGGCGATCAAAATCGGATCTTGGAGGCGATCCCGAGGTGGCGGCCTGAAGTTCGTGCGGCAGCACCAAGAAAGGGAAGAGACGATTTGGGGGGTGGACGACGACGAGGGGGGAGGAGAATATAGGCTCAAAAAGGAGGCTATAAAACACAGAGGCGCCCGGCACTACGAGCGACCAGCGAGGGGCGTGCGTGTTGACTGTGGAGTCACAGTGGAGGAGAGACTGACTCCAGCTGGAGTCTACTCAGGCTAGTGCTCTGCCTGCTTGGCTTCCAGCTGCTTCCATACAACATGGGCTAGGCATATGAGCGGTGGGTGATTACCTTTTCTTTTAACTCTTCTCCTTTTTGTCCAAGTGTAATTGCTTTTGTAACTTTGCCCTGGATTGCGTGTTTGCGGTTGTGATTTGGTATCTTCGCATGTGAACACTCCCGACGTGAGGTGTAAAGATCTATGCATCAGTACATGTCTTTGTTGTGTCTCACAAAATTATTATATAGTAAATACGTAATGTTCTTTTCTGTAAAAAAAGTCTACTTTATAACTTTTATTAGTTATGTGCCAAATCTATTTTTCAACTCTCAGCTACGAAACTGTTTATTCTTGAATCCTACTATTAAAATTGCCTACTTTTCAACCCTGGCACCATGTTAGAGGGATTTTTAGTGGCACAATATTGGCTTAGTAACATCACCTACCTCTTCGTCCCAAAAATAAGTCATCTTAGGAATTTTAGAACAACAAAAAAATAAAATAACCATGTTTGCCCATATTTATTACCCATACTTGGTGCTGATTGATTCTTACATATACGCATGCATTTTCTAAATATAGTAAGATGATATATTTTTTGGGACAAATTTTGAATTCTAAAATGACTTATTTTTTAAGATGGAAGGAGTAGGTTGAAATTGTTTCGATATCGGATTTTTTTTATGCTGTATACATACAATCCTTTCACAAGCGGAAGATTTTCCCAGGTTTCGTTCTTGATTTTCTCTCCAAATCATCTGACATCTATTTACCACAAAATGGACTGAACAAATGACTTAGCTTACGCACACACTGATAAAATAAAAATGAATTCTTTTCCCATTAACATAAGCACCTAATTAGCACATACTGATGAAATATTTAAATGGGTACTCCGGCCTATCCGTCTGACGCTCGTAGGCGTTTGACACGACTCGGCGCAAATCTTTTAAAAGTAGCCTATCTGCGCATGCAGCATCGCTCTCTCCGTCCTAGTGCGAGCACGACCTTTTGGTTGGGGGGGGGGGGGGGGGGGGGGGGTGTATATGGATGATCGGCGTGCGTGCTGCTTCCGGGGGGCAGCGTTTCCTTCCGGAGAGTGACATGGTACCTAACTTTATATTTCCTCTCGCGATCCGGTGTTGACTTGCTCGCGCGCGCGAGCGGCGAGCCTTCGTTCCCCTTGGCCGGCGTCGCCGGTTGCGCAGTGCGCCGGCACCATGCGCGTCCTTTTCGTCGATCGGCCGGGCACGGGGTAGAAGAACGGGCCGGCCGGGGGAGCTGCGGTGTGACACCATCCGGGTTGCTGTCAGCATCGCCGCAGAGGCTGCCGGCAGTCGGAGTAGAAAGCGCACGCCGGCAGGTCAGTCGGTGACACGCGTGAGAGCGTCCAGAGGCATCCGATCCGTAGGCCGCTCTGGATGAGGCATAATTACCTTGACCTGATCGCTTTTGATGTTCTGACGATGGCTTCGTATCCTTAACCTTGCTTGATGGTTCCTTCTGTTTCTGGGCAGCTCCCTTCTTCTCATATTTGGCCATGAGCTCTTTGAAGCTCGGCCTCTTTTTGTCTTTAGTTCTGGAGGAATTCCCAGATTTACTGGACGCACCGGTCAGACCGGTCGGACCGGTAGGACCGCTATTTGAACCGGTCAGACCGGTCCACTTGCTGTCGGCTCCTTTTTCCTTGTCCTGCCCCCTGAACGTTGAAGCCTTTGCTGCAACTCGAGAGATCTTGTTCTGCAGTACCCCTTTCTCATGCATTTCCTCACCAACGATTACATTTTTCCCTCTAGCCGATTCGGCTTGATGCGGCCGAATCAACACTTTTGGATTTGATAACTTAAGTGTGTGAACGGGAAAAGGATTTTGATCGATTTGTATTGCAGGAACAACCAATCATCCTTCATTTATGGCCGATTGTATTTGTCTACCAAGAACATTGCAATCATTAGTTGCATGAGAAAAAATATTGTGTAACATACAATATGCACATCGCTTCAATTCCTCCATTGATGGAATAGTGTGAGAGAACTTAATCTTTCCAAGCTTTGCCAACTCATCAAAAATCCTATCACACTTTTGTCACATCAAAGGTGTATTTAACCTCATTATGCCGATTTTTAGGAATTGGCTTTAAAGAAGCATAAATGTTGGGCTTATCATTAGACGACCATACAAATTCAGCAGCATATACTTCACTACTCTTATCGTCTGAAGATTCTCCTTGTAGCATATGCATACCAAGACGATCAGATTTAAACTTTGCATCCTTACTTCGACTTTCTTGAGCCAAAGCCTTTACAATACTTGATTAACGGTTAGAAACTCATATCCTTCTAATATTTCTTTAATATGAGTCATCAAACCATTAAGAGCTAATTCGGCAAGATCCTTTTCAGAAATAACCAAGCTATAACATCGGTTTTTTGTATCTCTAAATCTTCTAATATATTCAACAACAGACTCATCATGCTTTTGCTTAACCGATGTTAAATGAAATAGCCTCAATTCATTATAACCATTGTAAAAATGCTTATGAAATTTACGCTCTAATTGAGACAATATTTGGATAGAATTAGGAGATAATGTCGAAAACCATGAAAAAACAGTACCATATAATGACAAAGGGAACATTCTAGTTTTTAAATGATCAAGACTACCATAAATTCCCATTTGTGCATTAAACTGACTAACATACTCCCATGTAGTCCTACTATCCTCCCCAGTGAATTTAATAAATTCTGGCACCTTGAAATTCTGAGGATATAGTATGGAATCAAAACTCTCAGGATAAGGTTTTTGACACACAAGAGTTTTATCCTTAAACTCTATGCCGAAAGACTCTTTAAACATAACAGCCAAATCTTTCTTATGTTTCTTAAGTATTTGATTAAAATAAGAATCATTTGGCCTTTGAACATTGCTACTAGAACTATTCGGCATTTGCGGTACATGATTCGGCTGTGTATATGGTGTTTGCTGCGAATAACCATTGTTTGGCATTGCACCATATGAATAGCCCGAACTTTGAGGAGGCATAGTATATGGATTATAAGTCATAGTAGCGTATGGAGGAACACAATAACCAGTAAATCCATTTGTTCGGCTAAAATCAGCCTGAACAGGAGGTATACTAGCAATCAGTTCAGGAGACGATTGATACGCCACCAGAGCACCAGGACTGGTCTGACCGGTCGGGAAACTGGTCTGACCGGTTGGAACCGGTCCACCGAGACCGGTCTGACCGGTTTGTGAAACCGGTCTGACCGCTCCGTTCGCATTGTATTGCTTTGGAGATTTCTGACCATCATAAAAATTCATCGGCATGCCATACTGTGGTGCAGGTATTGCCGATGATTCAGGAGACATAGCATGATTTTGAAAAGTACCGGCAACACTAGACATAGGAGCACTACTATCATTGGTCAAGGGTTGCTTTCCTAACGACTTATCAATCATGTTTTGGACAATAGCAAGCACCTTCTCCTGACCATCAACTAGGAATTGACTAATTTTCTCCATAGTAATAGGTGATGCTGAAGTACTTACATTATTGTTTGCTTTGAATTGGTCTTCTTCGTCCGAAAGAATGACCACCTCCTTGTCCTTGAAGACTTCACTCTTTCGGTTCCTGGAGAAGTGAGATAAGAACCACTGACGCTTCTCTTTGATTTCTTTCTCTTTGCGCCGTGTGTTCTCCTCTTCGCACTCCTTGATGAAGGCTTCATAAGCTTGACGATCTTCAGCCGATAGTTGATCAACAGTCGCCCTAACAATGTTGCTGGCATCAACGTCACCACTTGACAGCTTCACCATGATAGTATATGGAGAAGATTAGATCGGTTTTTAACTAACCATCTTCCCCAGCGGAGTCGCCAAAATATGTTGGCGCCGAATCAGGGCCAACACACGATTGTGCTCGAACGCACGGCATGAGGAGCAGCTCGATGCAGCTCTCCTACGTAGGGCGGTCAGACCGGTCAAGGGGACCGGTCAGACCGGTCGCTGGTGAAGATCGGCGACAACGACCGACGAACGCTCGCCCGGGAGGGACCCCGTCAGGGCAAGTGCACGTAGGGTTGTTCTATAGTCAGCAGACCACCTAGAACTCCTTCAAACATCACGGAGACGAAGGAAGAATAGCAAATATGGGGTTGGAATAGCTAGGGTTTGAGGAGGACGAAAAACAATGCAAAGTAATAAAAAGTAATAGATTGACATGTTTTGATGGATTGGATATGCTCAATCGGCCGAGGCCCTTTATATTTATAGGGAGGGGAGGTCTTACCCCATCAGGAGTCTAATTCCATACAAACCCCGTATTAAAATACAACTTCAAACTCGGACTGTGCAGTTTGGACCGGTCTGACCGTGGACCGGTCTGACCGGTCCGACCCGGTGTCAAGTCTTCCAGAATAACTCTCTCATCCAAACTCCAAATTAGGCGTTCTACATATGCATTTCGATCATCTCGGCGAGAGCTACTCAAGGATGAAGTCCAATTTGCATTTTGACAAAGTCACCTTGACCAGTCAGACCGGTCTGACCAGTCTGCACAATCTGCCAATTTCGGTCGTCAACAGTGGCCAACGCCCAACACAATCTGTCGTGCTTTGTGAATGGTTGGATTTTTCCCGGAGCAAAGCGGTGTCTGCAAGGGATTGTTTTCACATGTTTTGCCTCTGCTGGAGCTCAATGTGTTTTGGGTTCAAGGGTCGTTGAGACGATGGAAAAGAGTGCGGACGGATATCTCACATCTGGGCCGATGGAGGAACGGTAGGCCGATGGAGGAACGGTACAATTGTTCTGGTTCTTTCCTCTTTTCATACAACCTAGTGAGGTGATCCGCGCATTTGCACAGCTAGTATTTATATTTTAAATATATCATTGAATTTTTTATATAATTAGTATTCATAAATTTAAATCTTTCTTATCACATGCTACTTGCTTCAGTAATCAAGAGTGTTTCTCCGCTGCTAGTGCAGTGGTGCCTTATTTTGCCTATATCTTTCTTTTTCAGTGATGTGGCCGCATGGCAAGCGCACGGTCCTAATCCTGTCACGACTGCCTATCTCCTCGATCTTAGCTACTCATTCACTATAGTAGTAGTAACATGTTTCTTATCTGCCAGCCCTTACAGTAATGATGTGTACTGCTTAGTTCAACGGACTCCGTTGTTCTTTTGTTAGCTTCCCTACTTTATGATCCTTTTGGTCGTCTGTAGCTGCTATGTTTAATTCTGTCATATGTTGCATGGCACCATGCCTCCATGACCTAGTTTCTATTGGGTAACAATCGATCCAAGTTTCTTTCTTTTTAAAAGTCAACAAATCTCCATATTGCAGAGCACAAGATGTTTTTTATAATTTCAACAACCTATGTTCATGTTCAAGCCTCATGAATTTATTATACCAATCACGGCCTGATCGATATTGTCCTAGTTCCTTATTTGCTTGTGGTGTTAATTGTTTTTGAACTTGTGGTGTTAATTGTGAGAGGCGGTAGTGTCTTGTAGCAACGGCAACAAAGAGGGTGATAGTCTAATATAGTGCAAAGTCTAGAATTATTTTATTTATTTTAACTAATAATAATATAATCGTGAAGGTGCATTTGGAATTTTGGTAATATAATAAGATATATGTGTGGTAAAACATGTTAATTGTTTGTGTAGCTAGTATCCTATAGGAATGCACGATTTGTAGCTTGATATCCAAACGATAGATAGATTTATATTTATAAATAGAAATATATTTTAATGGCATTGGTGGGTAATTTATAAACATGTATATGGGTATTTTATGTTAATTTTTTGGTAATGGCAGTGGTGAGTAATGTTAATTTTTCTTTTTTTTTTCTGATTTACGTGAGAATTTCTAGGCCTTGAGAGTGAACGTGGAGGCTCCGTTTGTTGGCCAAATAATAAGATAACTAGTGAGGTGCCCCGCTCATTTGCGCGGCTAGTATTGATATTCTAAATATATCTTGCATTTTTTATCTAATTATTATTCCAAAATTTAAATCTTTCTCATCACATGCTACTTGCTTCAGTAATCAAGAGTGTTTCTTTGCTACATCTTTCTTTGTTAGTGATGTGGCCGCATAGCAAGCGCACAGTACTAATCCTGTCACGACTGCCTATCTCCTCGATTTTAGCTACTACCATTCGCTGTAGTAGTAGTAACATGTTTCTTATCTGCCAGCCCTTTCAGTAATGCTGCGTACTGCTTAGTTCAACGGACTCAATTTCTCTTTTGTTAGCTTCCCTATTTTATGATCCTTTTGGTCGTCTGTTGCTACTATGTTTAATTCTGTCGTTTGTTGCATGGCACCATGCCTCCATGGCCTTGTTTCTATTGGGTAACAATCGATCCAAGTTTCTTGCTTTTTGGAAGCCAACAAATCTCCATATTACAGAGCACAATATCTTTTTCATAATTTCAACAACTTATGTTCATGTTCAAGCCTGATGAGTTTATTATACCAATCACGGCCTGATCGATATTGTCTTTGGTTCCCAATCTGCTTGTGGTGTTAATTGTTTTTGAGCTTGTGGTGTTAATTATGATCCAAGTTTCTTGCTTTTTGGAAGCCAACAAATCTCCATATTATAGAGCACAATATCTTTTTCATAATTTCAACAACTTATGTTCATGTTCAAGCCTGATGAGTTTATTATACCAATCACGGCCTGATCGATATTGTCTTGGTTCTCGATCTGCTTGTGGTGTTAATTGTTTTTGAGGTTGTGGTGTTAATTATGAGACGCGGTAGTGTCTTGTAGCAATGTCGGCAACAAAGAGGGTGGTAGTCTAATATAGTACAAAGTCTAGAATTATCTTATTTATTTTGACTTATAGTAATATAATCGTGAAGGTGCATTTGGGATTTTGATAATTTAATAAGATATACGTATGTTAAAACATATTAATTGTTTGTGTAGCTAGTATCCTATAGGTATGCTTGATATGTAGCTTGATATGCAAAACAATAGATAGATTTATATTTATAAATAGAAATATATTTTAATGGCACTGGTGGGTAATTTATAAACATGTATATGAGTATTTTAGGCTATTTTTTCTCGTAATGGCAGTGGTGGGTAATTTTAACTTTTTTTCTTCGATTAACGTGGAAATTTCTAGACCTTGAGAGCGAACACAGAGGCTCCGTTTGTTGGCCTAACAATAAGATAATAGATAGATTGTCATGTAAAATACCCAAGAAAAAATTGTGGCGCAAAAAGGCTGGTGCTGCTAGCGGCGGTTATATAGGGGGAGCCAATATATCTCGTGGAATATGTTTAATCAACTCATCCATAAAACCCACCAAAATACAGCTGAAAACATTAAACTAATATTTTAAAAATGTTGAACAAACATTTTGAAAATTGTTGAACCAGCATTTTGAAAAATGTTGAACCAAATTTTGAAAATGTTGAACCTCAACATTTTTTTCCCATTTTCTTCGGTGCTGGCGAGCAGTGGGTGGCGGTGCCGGAGCTCCGACGGGCCCACGTAGGAGCGCGTATGCCGGCAGCGCGTGGAGCCTGGCGGGCCAGCTGGCGGCGGAGCATGGAGCTCCGACGGGCCAGCTGGCGGCGGCGCTCCCGCGTGGAGTAGGATGCGCTCGGCAGGCTGAGGGGGGTGGCGAAGGAGCTGGCTAGCGCGGCAGGGGCGGCTCGGGGCAACGCGGCCGACGGGTGGCAGCAAGGGGCAATGCTAGACGGCGCACCGGTGGGTCGGGGGGAGGAGGGGTCGGCAGTGCGAGGGGGGCGCGCCTGATGTTGGGTGGCGGCGGTTGGCGGGCTCAAGTGAAGAGGAGTAGGGTGAGCGACATCCAATAGATGTAATTATTTGCATAATCTCAAACAGTGAAAGACTGAGTTGAAAAAAATCTTCCAAAAAATATATAGAATCGGCGGGTTTATATATCACTTAAAAACTTAAAAGTGATCAATAGCGCACGAAGCGACCACGTGAGCCCACATAAACGACCCATGAGGAGGAAGAGGGCTCCTCCTCTGGGCCGACAGTTTGCTCCTCCGTGCTGCAATCTCCTTCATCCCTGGCGGTTGGAGCCATCTCATCCACTGCCTCCACCTCCCGCTCCCTCTTAACCTCCTCTGCTCTAATCTCTCTCGCATCACCCTCCACCACCTTCTTCTGGCATCGGCCGCTCCCACCTCCAGATTTACCACCACCGACCGCTTCCACCTAATCCAACTTCATCAATGAGTTCATCGGTCATTTTTGTTTCTGCTTATGTGAATCTCACTTTTTTGAGAAGCAAGATTTTATGACAAGCCAGCTATCTGGATAATCGGTTGTCTGAATAAACTATGTGTTTGACAATCCTGATTATTTTGAGTCGATTCTCCAGGAGGAGTGGTAAATTTTTTGAAATACTCCTAAAGTTGATGATATCTCATTTTTACTGAATATGAGCAGAAGCCAATAATTTTTATATTTTTCTATCTTGCTAGATAATTATATCGCAATATATGTAAAGTCAAATCTTGATAAAAAAATCTTAATTTATGCTTTTTTCTACTTTTCCTACTCATTTTTCTTTCCTCCTTAATTTATGCCTCTTCTTTCGGTCTTCATGCGCCTGCCCCTCTCTTCTCTCTTCTTCTGTCCCCTACTCGTACGGGCGGCGGGCCTGGAGCTCCCGTCTCGCGCTCCAGCGTCTACCCCGCCCTCGAGCTTCGGTGACGGCCCCAGCCTTGAGCTTTGGCACCCAGCTTCTTCCGCCCCACCTCAAGGTCCCGTGTTGCGGTACCAGGGTGGCGGCACGGTAGCAGGGCAGCGGCAGGGCGCGACGGGAGGGGTTGGCCGGCAGGTGGTAGCGCGCGGCAGCAGGGATGCGGCTGGGGCACCACAGCAGGGAGCGGCGGCGCGGATCCGAGGTCGCGATGGTCAGTCGAAGGACAGGGACGGCGGCACGCGAGCACACGACGTGTCGACGGCAAGGACAGCATGATTCATGGGGTAGGTGGCGCGAGGAGGATGCGGTGCAGGGAGAAGGTCATGCTGGGAGGGGGCGTCGCGGAGAGAGGCGGAGGGCAGGCGTGGAAAACGACCCTTGCTTACCGAGCTAGCATGCTCGGGACCGCGATGGACAAAGTCGAGATTCACGTTGTATCTGTGATTTCCGCTGAGCAACGTCCGTGAGAAGCGAAAATTAATCGAAGCATTTGGGTGGACTTTTTGCTTATTTTCACCGAGAATCCGCTTGTAAGCGAAAACAAACAGAACTATGGTTATGCCTCTGCCTCCTCAACAGACGACTACCCACTAGATATCTCTGGCACAAGGCCGTCGGTGCTCCGCTGCTTCGCTGCCTTGCCCACACACCACCACCATAGCCGCCCTCTGCAACTCTGGCATCCCAAGACCCTCCCCTCCATCTACGTTCGTGCCCTCACCAGTGCAACCTATCAACCTCAAAAATCTGAACCCTGAAATCCTAAATTCCAACCTAGCACGGCGATGAATGACAGCGAGCAGCGGCATGGACACGAAGGAGAAGAAGTTCGTACAATTAGACCGCAAAACTGGACCAAAGGCACAGCGCGCGCAGGCGACAAGTCGTTGAGCGTGAGATGGATAGCCGTAGACGTGGTCGCGAGGCCACAACCATCCTATTCATAGGCGATAGTTCCATACTTCCATCCATAGACCTTAGATTATATTCGAGATGGTATATGGCATCAAATCCTCGCTTAAGGACAAATCCATTCCATTCCTTTGCAGAGTGCAGATTTGCGTTTAAAAATTAAAATATATTCCGCTGAATCCTAGATTAAATAATGTTATCGCTACTGACATGATTATTCTGTCGCAATTAGTACACAAGTTGGCAAATACTACTAGTTGGCTACTGCTTCTACTAGCTAGACACAATTCAAATAAAAGACTTTTTATCAATGACAAAGAGGCACCGCCAAGATAGCGAAGGCTCGGAAAGGACACCATATACTGTAGTGCACGTCGTGACAAATTCGTCGAAAGAAAACAATCACCAGTGGAGTGACACAATACTGGCGTTTGGTACAACAGCTTTTGACTGGTTGCACGGCTGCACGCTATAGCTGCTGCTGCTGCTTCTGCTCTGCTCTACCATTCGTTCCGCCATTGCTGCCGCAGCTCCACCGCCGATCGAGCAAGCCAAGGCATGGGCTTGGGCGTGGCGGCTCTGCTCCGCGAGGCCTCGCCGGGGAGCCTGCTGGCCGGTGCGGCGGCCGTGCTGCTCCTGTGGTGGGCGGCAGCCGTGCTGGAGTGGGCCTGGCTGTCCCCCCGGCGCATGGAGCGGGCCCTCAGGTCGCAGGGCCTGAGGGGCACCCGGTACCGCTTCCTCTGGGGCGACCTCAAGGAGGAGCGCCGGCTGACGGGGGCAGCCCTGGCCAGACCCGTGCCCATGAACCGGCCCCACGACATCCTCCCGCGTGTCTCCCCTCTCCTCCACCGTGCCGTTCAGGAGCATGGTAAACAACAATTCGATAATCCTGAAGCAACCAAAACTGTCACCGCATATCCGAAATCCTTAAGCTTTCTACTTGTGTATTCCGGCCTAATCCATCATCCATCCTGAAACGGAATTGCAGGTAAGCTCTCGTTCACATGGTTCGGGACGATCCCAAGAATTACAATCATCGACCCTGAGCTGGCCCGGGAGGTTATGTCAAACAAAGACGGCCGCTTCGTGAAAACAAAGCTAGCCACTCGCATGATGAAGTTTCTGATTGGTGGGGTCGCGATACTTGACGGCGAGAAATGGGTCCAGCATAGGAGGATTATGAACCCAGCCTTCCATGCAGAGAAGCTGAAGGTGCTTTTGTTTATATTGCTCGAGTTAATTGATGAACACTTAATATTGCTTGAGTTAATTGATGAAAACTTAATCTAGTTGCTTGTGCTTTAGTTACATTTTGTTTACTTAGCTTTTATAAACGTTTTATGATATTCCATCTGCAAACATCTTGCTGTGCTGCTTAATTGGTTGCTGATTGACTAATTCAGACATTCAGTAGATCATAAAACATGACTTGTGTTTATGAGAAAATAAGTGGCATACTCGCTACACCGATAACAGTTTCATTTTTAATTCTAATGTCATGGAAATAAACACTAAAGAAAAGAGGATGGATCCATTTGTTCGAATTAGGTTCTTTGGAATTTTTTTTGGACCGTTGACAATTATCTTGGAAATGGATGCAGGGGATGTTTCCGGCGTTCTCTGCAGCGTGCAGTGATCTAATCTGCAGATGGGAGAACTTGCTCGCTGATTCTGCTGGAACCATTGAGCTAGATGTTTGGTCTGAGTTTCAAAATTTCTCAGGAGATGTTATTTCAAGAGCTGTTTTCGGTGTTAGCTACCAAGATGGCAGAAGGATATTCCAACTCCAAGGTGAACAACTTGTTCGTGTTACTCAAGCTTTCAGGACAAGTCACATCCCAGGATTCTCGTACGGTTTCAATCATATAACTCTAGTACTCAATAATGCTCATTGGTTTCTCCATTTTCTTGGCTGTGCAAAACCGTACCTTCAGGCATTTTTCATCCTAAGATTTCACCTTTACCTTTATCTGTCAGTCTCTTACCGACGGAAAGCAACCGAAGGATGAAGGCTATTAACAGGGAAACCAAGACGATCCTAAGGGGAATAATAGAGAAGAGACATGAGGCTATGAAGAACGGCGAACCCGCCAAGGATGACTTGCTCGGCATGCTGATGGAATCAAACATGAATTACAGCGACTCGGATGGAAAGTCCAGTAGGGGGATCACCGTTGAGGAAGTCATCGAGGAATGCAAGTTGTTCTACTTCGCAGGATCAGAGACTACCGCCATCGTGCTGACTTACACAATGGTAGCCTTAAGCATGCATCCGGAGTGGCTAGATCGAGCCAGGGATGAAGTTCTGCAAGTCTTCGGGCAGAACAAGCCAGATTTCAGCGGTGCAGGTCGTCTAAAAGTTGTGAGTATTAGTGTGATTGATTGAAAAAAAGGATAAATTCCAGTGAAAAACATGGTTCCGTTTTCTTTCATAACATAATTTTGTTGTTTGATTTTGTACTCGATATATAATAGGTGACCATGGTGCTGTACGAGGTGCTACGACTGTACCCTCCGGCGTTGTTCATTAACCGGCGGACACACAAGCAGACGGAGCTCGGAGGCGTCACGTACCCGCCGGATGTCATGTTCGTTGTTCCCATCATGTTCATCCACCGCGACCCTCCGCTCTGGGGGCACGACGCCGACGAGTTCAACCCGGGGAGGTTCGCCGAGGGCGTGTCCAAGGCGTGCAGCGACCCGGGCGCCTTCATCCCCTTCAGCTGGGGGCCGCGCATCTGCATCGGCCAGAACTTCGCGCTGCTGGAGGCCAAGCTGGCCATCAGCATGGTCCTGCAGCGCTTCGCGTTCGAGCTCTCGCCAGAATACGTGCACGCGCCCTTCAGCATCCTGACACTCCATCCGCAGCACAGCGTTCTGGTTAGGGTACGCCGGCTCTGATGAGCACATGTATTCTGATTAAATCATTTTGGTATTGGTAAATGAAGTGCATTTTGCACAGAAGTTTCATGCAAGTACCCACGTGATCGACATGCTTTCTCAAAAGCCATAGCAATAGTACACCTTCAGGCCTGCTAGTATTTGTAAAGAAGTTTAACTAGCTAGCCACTACTTAGGGCAAGTACATTGCTACATATCAGCAGTCTCATAGGTTGTCTCATGCAGTTCCACATAGGGTTCTTGATGACCTGGAGGAGAGAGTGGGGAGGAGAGAGAACAAAGTAATTGTTTAACAAAACAACCGCCTTATAAGCTAAATTTAAGGACTATGAGACTGTTTACTCACCATTGTACGAGCAGTTGTTGTTATGGTATTCATAATATTCCTTCTTCATTCCACTAATTAAGGGATATGTACTACTATGAGACAACTAAAAAGACCATCCATTGTAGATGTTATTTGTTAAGTCATCTAAGATGACATGTTATTTCATGAGACTGCCTATTAGGCGACTTCAATGTACTTGCCCTTACATTTGTATGCAGTTCATATAGGTTAGAATCGGTCAAGTCGAGTGTTGAGAGCACGCAGGGAGCCTGGTGGGCGACAGACGACAAAGCAAAGGCGGCCACGGAATCTGCCAATCACACTCCGCCGCCGCTGCCAGCTTCATATCTGCATCGCAGCCTCACACAGCTGTTGAGGGAGTTGCGACAAGGAGACCCCGACCCACGTGTCGTCTCCGCGAGGCTATCGGCGGAGCCCCCACCGCCACGCCCTAGCCTTTCTCCACCGCGCCCTAGAGCGGCGGCCGCCAGCACCCAGGTCGGCAGCGGCGCCGGCGCCGTGTGGCGGTCCTGCTTTTTTCACTCGCCTCTCTCCTCTACTCCGCCTCCTTCACCATTTTCCCCACGGACTTCCTCCATGTTCCCTTGGATGTTGAATCGAAGCTCGTGGAGGCCGGATCCGCACCTCTTTGTGGTCGGATCTGCACATCTCGTGGCTGGATCCGCTCGGATTTGGTTGTGGGAAGTGTCTTCTTCAGCATGGTGGTGCAGCAAGCTCCGATCGCCGGCCATGCTTCCTACTGCTGCTCTGGGTTGCTGGACAGGGGTGGAGGCTCGCCCTCCACGAGCCTCGTCAGATCTAGTGGCTCGGAAGTAGGGTGAAGCAGCAATCTACGCGAGGTTGTGAGGAGATGGGCGTGCAGCTGCTAGTGGTGGTGAGGGCAGCTGGTTCTTTGTACTATCACTCACCTGCTTCGATCTGCATGGCTGGTCATGCGACATGCCTAGCTGCTCGATCCGAGACACCCTCACTACGACATGGTCTCCACCACGCTCGGCTAGTTGATGGCCAGGAGGTGATTTGCCAGGTGCTAATGTTGCTACAAGCGGCGTGATATTTTTGCCATTTGGTTAGTGTGGGGAGCTCTGTGCGAAAGCTATGCATGACTTTGTGTCGGTGCTGACGATGGCGATGCCCTTGACAGAGGGCGCATCACACCTTCTTGGAGGCGTCGTCATCGAGCTCTCCTAGTTTACAACCATAGGCAACCTCCAGAGTGAAAACTCTGCTCTGGATTACCAGACAGGAGACGACAACATCGTCGTCCTCCTTCCTGAAGGAGTCTCTTTGGAGGCTCATCACTAGCCGATAGCCGTCCAACCAGGAATTTACTAGGGGTTTTGTGGTTGTTGCGTGCCCCCTCCTTGCTCCTCTTAGATGGGATTGGCGCTGGTTGTTGGCTGCTGTTGTGACTTGGCGAGTGCCCTCCTTTGGCGCCTCTGCTTCGTCAATGCTCTTTTTGTTGATGGTGCAAGTAAATCAAATGTCGGGTGCTGTTTTTACCACTTTCGACAATCCCCTTCAAGGTTTCCTCCCCTTGGATGGCATTGGATGACGATACGTGGAGCCTGGATGTGCTGTAGGTGTCATCATCAGCTTCAAGGAATGTCGTCGTATCCGGTGAGTTTTAGCTTGCGCGTCCTTCACCACCTTTAGTCCCTTTTTTGCTAGGTGGTCCCTCAGATGGAGGGTGACAGTAGAGCGGTGCAGCTGGGAGGGGTGCAATGGTCATGGAGTTAGCGGCAAGTATGTTGTTCGACGGTGGCACTAATTGACGATCAGTGGTAGTTTTTCAGTTGTCGTTTTTTACTGTCTTCGATTTGTTGTACCCTTTGTATCTGTAGGGCTATGCCTTGATCATGTATTGGCGCCTGCCACGCTCCATTCCCGGTTCTGCCGGTATCAGTGGTAAATTATTTAGGTGGGGACTCCTCATCCCCTCCCCCCCACCCCCACCCCCCAAGTGACCCTTCAAAAAAAAAAAAGAATCAGTCTAGTCAAAACTAGGCCGGGCATATGGCACTACATGCATAAGATGCTGTTCTACAGTCAGTGAACAACAGCAGCTACATAAAAACGTGTTTAGGGTCCAATTCTATTCGACTCACAAAAAGCTCAAAGAGCATTAGATTTGAAAATTCAATAATGACAAGTACAGCAAAACCAGGTTACCACCTCACAAATAGGCATACTGAGTGGTGAGCTACTACTTTACCGTTGAACATTTTATCTGTTCACACAATCATACAAATTGATCTGTTTATTAAGGTCTAAACTACATATATACTTTCTAAAAAAAAGTTGTTTCGCAGCTCAGCGAGTTTTTTTTCTTTTTTTTCTTCTCATTTTCTGCCCGCCTACTCACATTCAGGCGTGGGCGGTACGCGCGGGAGGTAAGCGCGGGAGTCCAATTGCAAGGGAGCGCAGAGCCAAATATATTTTCCATGTGAGTTATGTCAGAACCGACAGGCCAATTAGCATTTTTCATGTGCTATATATCTCAACCGACAGGGCAATATATAATTCCCCTGTGTGTACTACAAGTACCGACAGAGTAATACATAATTTCCCTGTGTGTATACCAATTACCGACAGGGTAATTCATTTCCCTATGAGTTATTCAACAACCGACAGGATAATATATGATTTCCCTGTGTGTACATAAAAAACTGACAGGCAAATACCACACACTCAGGGAAAATCCGTTTTCCAGTAGTGATCAGAGCTTCTTCAGCTTGACCTGAGCACCGTGCTCAGGGTGCAGGGTTATCACAGTGTATGGTACGTGGGTGTACGATGGCGAGAGCTCAAAGGAGAAACACTGGAGGACGGTGCACAACGCCATTTTCGCTTCAAGTAATGCAAAGTTTTGGCCGATGCAGATCCTGGGTCCCCATCCGAATGGAAAGAAGGCGGTCTGGGACTTGGTGGCATTAGAGATGCCCTCAAAAAACCTCTCCGGGTTGAACTCGCTTGCATCTTTTCCCCAGATGGTGGGATCATGGTGAATGAACAGAAGGGGCAGCAGAAGGTCGACTCCAGCAGGGTATTTGATGCCACCAAGCTCCATTTCCTTGTAAGTTCTTCTGTTTAGGAATATTACTGGTGGGTACAACCTAAGGACCTCGTATAGGATCATTGTTACCTGCAGAAGCAAATCTGAAGGTCAAGATCATTAATCCAAATATACAGTACGAAAAACAACAGGTATCCTGTTTTTCCTCTGAAAGGTTCCTTTAAGATTATGTTTAAGTCTGCTCCTGAATTCTCGGTCTATTCACTTAGTCAGCCATGGATTCAAGGTACTAATAATGTTATAGTTTTCTGAAATAAGTTAGATACTAATGTTTTCATTGCTAAGATGTAAGCCCTCGTAATATTAAACTAGTATTTCTCCACATAATCACACAATGATGATGTTTAATGAATGGAAAAGAAAGCATTTTCAATGCCCTAAACTTTGTGCATTTCACGATAAATGTGCACTGATCTCATACTTACAATCTTCAGGCGGCTCAACCTATCAAAATCTGGTCTAGCTCTTCCAAAGTGATTCAACACTTCTTCTCTTGCCAGCTCTTGCCATTCTGGGTGCATGCTTAGCACGATTATAGTCCAAGTTAGCAGGAGTGATGTCGTCTCCATATCTGCGAAGTAAAATAGCTTGCATTCCTCAATTATATCTTCTGTAGACATTCCTAGATTCACTTTTCCATTTGATTCTCTCATGTTTGACTCTACCAATATGCCCAGTAAATCATCGCTATTAGTCTCGCCATTTTTAATAGCTTTCTCTCTTTTCTCAATTATTCCGCGCAGAAGTTTGCAGATCTCCCGATCAATTTGTCTCATCCTTCTGTTATTTTTTGTAGGCAAGAACCTGCATATGTTCAATAGTGGTATAAGCACTATAAAAAAAATTTCTTTCCTTAATGTAGCTGGCTAGTGTTAACCAGGGTTAAAAATCCCGACCGGAACCCGTCCGGTTTTACCGGTAACCGGTCAAACCGGTTCCGGTTCCGGCCGGTTTCAAACCGGCCTAAATTTAAAATTCAAATTTGAATTCCAAAAAATGAAAAATTCCTAAAAATACTTCAAGTTGCGACGAATCTAATGGTGTCAAATTTTTTCAAATATTCATTCATTTAGTATACTTCGTGAGGTGAGCATTTGAAGTTAAACAATAAAGCGTGCATACAAAAGTATACAAATACAATGTAAAAGTAGTACAAAAGAGGGTTGGAGGGTTCATTTAGGCTAAAACATGTTATACAAACATTCATTTAGTATACTTTGCGGCCATTTGAATTTAAACCAAAAAAGAAAAAAAAATTGAATTTGGCCGGTTACCACTCAAACCGACCGGTAACCGGTCAAACCGGATCGGTAAACCGGTCAATCCGGTCGGCTAGCCGAGGAACCGGTTGAACATGAGTTTTTGGTTTGGATTTTGAATATGGTCGGTTTTTTCTGGTAACCGGTCAAACCGGTCCGGTTTACTGCTACCAGTGGGCGGCGGTTTTGTCCCACCGGTCGGTAAAAAAAACCCTAGTGTTAACGGGGAAGAGCTAGCGGACCAGGGTTCAAATCCTGGTTCCTCATATTTGTTCAGGTGGAGTACTTAATACCTCTCCGTAACCCACATCATAAAAAAATCTTGCTTTTTAACACATTACTATGCCAAGTCATTTATCTCCCAACTCCCTTGTATCAATGAATCATAGGAATGAAAAAGTCGAGATTGTTCAAAATATTTGTGAACGGAGAAAGCTAACTTCCTATCTCTTCCTATATTTATAGGAACCGATATGGTGTCTTAAAGTATAGATAGGAGTAACAAATAGAATTTTTTGCAGAAACATGTAAATAGAACTTTTTTGCAGAAACATGTTGATGTCTGACTAATGACCAGCTACGCAATTTATTTCTCATGAAAAAAAAGTTTTGCTAATGTTGGAGGGGAAAGAACGAACCAATAGCCTGGGATAAACATTGTTTGGAAAGACTGTATAAGGCGTTCAGCTTGCTCTCCTTGCAGCTGGAAAATTCTCCTACCCGCCTGATAGCTGCTACCAAACGCGGTTCTTGAGATGGCATCTCCGGTAAGATTTTGGAACTCAGGCCAGACATCAATCTCAGAAGACCCCTCATGCGACATTAAATTTTCCCATCTTGTAACCATTTTGACACAGCAGGTAGAAAATACTGGTAACATCCGCTGTGAATGACACATCATTGTTAGTAAAGATATTATCAAATATGTGACTTGCAAAACTGAGAAAAATAAAGTCATGAGAATAAAATTCAAATAACCTTTATTTTCTCATGGTGAAAAGCGGGATTGAGGATCCTCCTGTGTTTTGCCCATTTCTCTCCTTCATGATTAAAAAGCCCGTTGAATATCAACTTCCAGACACGAGTTGTCTTCGGTTAGCCAAAGTGGACAAACTTGTTAGACAAAATCTCTCCCACTAACTCGGGGTCAGGAATCATCATCCTTGGCGTTGGGCCAAACCAAAAGAATGACAATTTCCCTGCATTTTAAGGTTTGAATTAATCTCACGAGCTCTTTTACAATGATTGTAAAATACTAATGAGTACTTTCAAGTACTTTTATCTTAAATTTTTTTCTAGCCGTTGACTATGGAGAATATTATAAAAATTAAATTAAATTAAATTCGTATTCGATCCCACTTATTGGTACTTGGTCCCACATTTTGGAAGTACCAGTTACTTTATCCTAGGTACTTTCTACCTTCACCACCGTAGAATTTTATCAGATAGACGGCTCCTATTTTTTCAATCATTTTAAAGTTTCTATAATCTCATAAGTAAAAGGATCAACAAACTGCATCGCAATAATTTTCTGAGACTACGGTTGCCACACCCCTCTTGTTTTCTAGAGAAAATGGGAAAGAAACCGACTGTCACACGGGAAATCTTATTCAAAGGCGTGCTCTAGTTTGATAGTTGTTCTTGTCAAATACACCCAGACAACACAAACTATCCCATTATTACATATGCACGTGTCGTCTTTCAGAAGGGAAGTGATTGATTGTAAATATTGTTATTGGGGGGGGGGGATACAAAGCTATTTTGCGTATGCTACCTAAATGATTGTTGGCGAATTCGCCGACCAAACTTTCACAACTTCCAATGTAACTATTGTATCATAAAAATATCCTAAGGCAAATCATGTTATCTAGATTAAATAAACTACACTAGCCTATCAACCTGTGATCCCACACGAGCTAATTAGAATTAGAGAAATTTTACAATGATTGAAAAAATAGGGGCTGTCATTTATTAAATATTCTAACACATACTTTAAAATATATATTTATCATATCTAGTTGCAATTGATTCCATTTTGCATCACACCTCCATGTGTGTTTAATATATATTTAATTTAACCAATTATTTGTGAATTGGCATTCTTATCTCTTTCATCATATATGAATACATGGTAATACATATCGTGGGTAGTATTTTTATATAAACAATAACATAAATAATATATTAATGATGATAGAAATACTAATTTTGAATTTTATATTTGTGCGCTTTAATATTTTGTTATAATTATATAATTTAGCTTCACATCTAGAGGTTACTTTGACTTTTAATAATAAAATAGATGAATAATTTATATGCAAATTTATTAGGTTATTTGTATTATTTTTTATAATAGTATAGGTGGTTAATTTACACAAAGATTATGGAATTATTTTATATTTTTTTACGATAGCCGTACGCAATTTACGTATATATTTAAGGGTTACTTTAGTCTATTTTCATAATGATAAAGATGAGTAATTTATTAGAAAAGATAACAAATTCAATGAATATTATAATTAGAGTTATCAGATTGATGACTGGGTGTTTCTAATTTTTACAAAACTTTTAAAATTTCTCTATTTTTTAAATATCTACCAAAAAAATTAGGTGCTTACGTGGAGGCTTCTTCAATCAGCCTATATTACCGTTCTCTTTCACGAGGTCGTGGAACATGGGCTGCACGCGGGCGATGATGTCGTGGCAGCCGAGCGGCAGCGGCTTCGTCCGCGCCTCTCGGTTGCGCCGGGCGTCCTCCCTCACGTCGCCGGTGAAGAGGCGGTACCTGGTGCCCCTGAGGCCTTGCGCCCGGAGGGCCCGGTCGAGCCGCAGCGGTGTCCACCAGGCCCACTCCAGCGTCCTGGCCACCAGCCATAGCAGCACTGCGGCCGCCGCCGTGCCGGCCAGGCCCTGCCACGAGGAGACCTCCCGCAGCGCCAGCAGAGCTCGAGTGGCCATCATGCTGGAGTGGTATAAGCAAGCAGAAAGCAGAGATAGGGTGCGATGAGGGGATGTGCGACATGGAGCAGTGTTGTGCTATTTAAAGGTACTATAACATTAGGTGCGCGATGCACGCCCTACCGTTTAAACAATCAAATATGAGTAAATTAAAGTTAATAAAATATGGAATTAAATACAAGTAAACCGAAGTAATGAAATGTGACAAATGTCACGCATAGTATATAATAATAATTCGACACAAAATCACACCATATTGTAATAAATACATCGTTAATATGCTAACATATGCACTGTTTTACTCAAATACAAGTTTTACATATGACAACATGTCGAATTGTAGGAACAATCCATGGGTTCATGACTTAGTGCTGCGGAAGACCAATAAAAGTAATGACATCACAATATGTACTCTTAGATCACTGCCTTACTATTTGCTTCCCTAAATGCAAGGCGATAGCACATTAAAAGGTAAGTGTTGTTTCGTGGTCATTAGTGACAAAGTTTTCTAGTGCTAGTTGCCCTTATCACCCATATATGGAATCAGAATGATAACTGGATATAGCAGGTCTATGAGCATATCCGCCGTGCTGGCCGGCGCTCGTTGCTATGCTTGAGCTCAAGCTCGACCAGGAGCATGTTGCCACGCCGCCCTCTCGCCACCACCCGGGACTGACCCACCGCAACATGCCCATATGGCCTTGTCTGCCCGTGGCTCCAGGCTGTAGCAGCCCATGCTGCGTCCGAGCTTGGCTGGCACTGGCACCTTGCCACCTCGCTTCGAGCATTTGAGGCCTGCAGATTTGATTCAGGGTCTTAGCACATTGCATCAATCATACACAGATTTCAGCAAGATATCATCCGGAAACATTATGCCCCCAAGATCCACAAAACATGATTGAAACATCACAAGTTGTTCCAAACAAAAAAAAAAGATCGAAACATCACAAAATAAAATCCCAGAAACCACAGGGTTTTCCTTCAGGAGAAGAGGTTCAGACGGTGGGAATTGGAAGGTTACAGAACCACATATTCTTTTCTTTACTGGCTCTACCAAGATTAGTTCAATGTAGCATATGGAGATTGGGGAGGACATGTAATATGCAATAGGTAGTTAGGCAGGGTTAAGCTTTGAGAAACAGTCACAGCATAGCAAAAGGCAATAAACAGAATAAACTTCAACTTAAAATAGCTGCTAAGTATGATCAGGAAAAAAAAGGCAACAAACAGAACTTTAACGTAAAACAGAAGCCTCTAAACTATGTAACACAATATAGCATATTATGATCAACTTTGTACTCTCATTGCTGGTCTGAGTAATGAAACTTCATGGTCCCTTGTGGAAAAATAGCACAATATGATCAGGAAAAAGTTCCTTGGAAATAAAGTCTTCATTTATTAGTTGTTCTTTCTGGAGACATTAAACTGAAGTCTTTGAATGTATATATATTTTCTGAAAATGAACATGTCGAATGTCGTGGTTGTGAAAAGCAATTTACCTCGGTTCAGTAATCTTGCTGCCGCTTTGTGGTGTGGTTGGTGGTTCAGAGAGCAACAGAGGTGCCACCCTGCTCCTTAATTACTCCCTCCTTCCCCGTTTGTAGGGCGCATCCGCGCATGACCAAATAACACAGGTACCAAGATTTGCATTAATAACATGGAGAGCAAACGGCATCGCTTCGATCTTAGAGATGTTGCATGGCCGCATGCAGCCTTGCATGGCCACATGCAAATGGAATTCTGCATGGCAGCATGCAAATGTTCTCCCGCCGCGAAATCCTGCAGGCGCTTAAATGCTTCCGTGAGTTAATTGCTTCCATGAGTTAATTCCTGCGTAACAAAACCCAAGGCTGCACGCCTTATATTGGAAGAAAAGCTGAAAATGGTCATGCACCCTACAAACGGGGAAGGAGGGAGTATGAGATAGCTAACAATTTGAGTAGCCAAGAGCAGCTTTCCTTTTCAGGTCGGTCCATCCATTGTTGACCAAGCATGCACATACAATGCAGGGGTACATAGGAATTCAAGATACAGAATGCAAGATAAAGAAGATGCAATTATGCTTATTGGATAGAGATGCATAGTAGTTCAGGAGGGAGAATGGGAAAAAATGTGAGCATGCAAAATTAATTAAATGATCTCAATATTATGACTGATATTCTCATTTAACTAATGAATACACTAAATTAGGGGAATGGTAGATCACGGCCAACTGTTTTACCGATATTCTTCACTAAAGCAGTAGTCATTAGATACAAACTAATCACCTATTCTGAGTTCTGAGGCTTCCAATCATAACTCGACAGATTGGACTCTTCTATAATTATTACTCCCTCTTAAGAACACTGGTCAGCCATACAAATACAATTATTAACTAAAGTAGTAGTATGGAAGATGAATTGAAAATGTAGCCACATTAAGGAACAATATGGCTAGTACTTGCCATCAGAATTGAGCTTAAGCAAAATATGGAGCATATAAGAAACCTGTAGGGAAAAGAAATGACAAAAGATCACACCTTGTGGATGTGGATCTTCAGACTTGCACCTCATCTACCAGTCAGCATGTCTCCTTTGATGCTATTCTGCGTCGAATGCCTGAGATGCAAGCAGAACAGCTTGCAGCAACCGGCCACCTAAGCCAAAAGCAGGCACCAGGTGCATGGAAGGCACAAGGAGTAGGGATGTCCTGCAAGGAAGGGGCGCTGCAGCAGATGAATGCTGCATCCCCGCGTAGCCGAGGTGCCGCGCAGCAGGTTTAGCAATGAGGAAGGGGCTGGTATTTCAGCCAAGATGAAAGTGGGCCTGAACCACCATCCACAGTGGACAAGGGCTGAGGATGCGCCCGCCGCCGTGGATCTTGGCCGTACGCCGTGGATATCTCAGCGCTGGAACGCGACGCCCTCCCGCTGCGCTGTGGCCGCAAGCGTGACGATACTCTCGAACTCCCACGCCGCCTTCACCTCCCCCGCGTGCTGTTGTGCCTGACTGCAGCGCGCCGCAGTGAACCCAGCGCAAACGCACAGGGCCCCTTCCACCTCACCTCCGCCGCGACAGCCCTCGGCGGCGCCGCGCCCGCCGCCTCCTGCTCCGACGAGGCTGACTCTGTAGCAGGCGCAGGCGCCAGCAGGGGCAGCCCTTCGATTGCCAGACCACCAGGCGCACACGGAACTTGCGCGCCGGCGGCGGCCGCGGCCGCGGCCACCACCGCCGGAGCTTGCGCCTGCCATAGCGCATGGAGGAGGGACGAGGCTGGAGGAGAGCGCCGCTGCAAGATCCGGGAGGAGCGTGGCCACCGCCGTAGAGTGAGGCGCCGGGTCGAAGACGGCTTAGCGGAGCTGGGCCACTGCGCCGGGTCGACATGATTCGGGCGACCAGGCTGGAGAGGAGCGCCGTCGCAAGACACGGGATGAGCGTGGCCACCGCTGGGGCAAATCCGACTGTAGCGGAGCGGGGATGGGGCAGAGCTGGACCGCCGCGCCGAGTCGACATGGTTGGGGCGGCTGGCCACCGTCACCGTGGCCAGCCGGCACGCGCCCTCCGAGCCCTGTCCCGCACTGGATCCGGATCCCAGGGAGCGGGTGGCGACAGGGAGCAGGAGGGGAGGAGACGGTGGCAGGAAGGCAGGGAGAAGAGAGGGAGAGAGGCGGCGGCGGGGAACAGGAGAGAGGGAGAGGGCGGCGGGAACAGGGAGCAGTAGAGGAGAGAGGCGGGGTTAGGGTTTGGGGTGCGGGAGGGGCTTTTCGCAAAAGTGACTCAGGGGGAACAGCATTGGCGATTTTTTTCTTCTTCACGTTGAATTAAACTTTAATATGAGGACCTATATAAAAAATATAAGAACGTGGTTTCTGTTCATTTTGGACGTGTTGTACTGATTTGCGATTACTAATAAAGTTTAGGGTGTTTTTGTAAAACAACCGAGCCTCGCGCAGGTTGACACGCGTCCGCTTTTTCCCGTCGGATGTGGGGAGAGGAGCGCATGGCAGTGGATTTTAACCATTCCGATGTTTAGGGGTGCTTAGGTCATCTCCAACCCATAGTACCTATAGGCGGTGTCTAAATAAAAAAAAAGTAAAAAACTACCAGTATAAACTACTTCCCTAATACATAGTTTCTATAATAAATGAAGAAAATAAATCTCATTCAATCCTCTCTCTTCTCTTTTTTCTTGTCTCATCCTATTACTCTTCCCGTTTTTTTAGTTTTTGTGTAGACATGATGTTTTGCATCAAAAACGATGTTTATTTTTTCCTCATTAACTCTCATTCCTATCCCCAAATTGCTTACATGACACCTTTACTAATTCTATGGACACCATCTTACTAGGAGTGTTGGGGCTGATCTTAGTTGCTTTGGTGAAATTTTTTGAAAGAGAATCTTGCTATTTTGGAGTACTAAATAAATCTATTTACAAAACTTTTTGCACGGATGGGTTGTAAATCGCGAGATGAATCTAATGAACTTAATTAATCTATAATTAATCCATAATTAGAGGATGGTTACTGTAGCATCACTGTTGCTGCAAATTATGGATTAAGTAAGTTCATTGGATTCATCTCGCGATTTACAACCCATCCGTGCAAAAAGTTTTATAAATAAATTTTATTTAATACTTCTTGTATGTGTCCAAACATTCTATATGATATTTTTTGGTGTAAACTTTTTGGATCTAAACACACCACAGTTTAAAAAAATAGCTCTACGCCACCAATTTTATCATTCTGTAACTTCACTCTACCAATTCCAAAAAAAATAAAGTTGTGGTACATAGTAGCTGATTGCAATGCTTCAACTTTAAAAAATAATGACTTGTTGTGAATAGCCTATTTTAGTTTTTATAAATAAGCTTGCGCCTCGCTGCCTCTCAAGAGGACAAAGAGGTCCAACGGATTGAAAGAGTTGCCTAGAGCCGCGCTGAACCACATTTTCTAGCTCCGCCTTCGTCAATGGGCTCCAAAAAATGGGTTTCGAAGGGCTCCTCCAAAGAAGCCGCCTCCCCGTACCCCGTTGGTAAGGCTCCG
This sequence comes from Panicum virgatum, assembly GCF_016808335.1. Classification (NCBI taxonomy): domain Eukaryota; kingdom Viridiplantae; phylum Streptophyta; class Magnoliopsida; order Poales; family Poaceae; genus Panicum; species Panicum virgatum. Next base: position 47,237,350 of record NC_053149.1, read on the forward strand.
CGTGGGGAGCCGGATCTGGAGCTTATTTAGAGCCCCGCCAAACGTTGATTTTTTTGAGGGTGCACGGAGGAAAGAGACGAAATGCTTAATGTTGGATCCAAGCCCTTCTAAGTCCGTATGTATCAACTACCCATTATCAGATACGAGGTCCAATTTACTAGATTGACAAGGATGCTGGGAAGTATCTCTCTACCAGCGGTATTTGATTTTGCACCAGATGCTACAAGTAAAATATATTTTATGAACCTGTTGTCTAGGCCCATTGGAAGTGGTGGGAGAGCAAGAAGAGAGTTTGGATGATGATTTTTTTTAATTACTTGGCTAGGTACCAGACAAGAGGAATCTTCACGCTGAATCAAAAATGACAGGAACTCTCGTGTTTGGTTTAAAACCATGAAAATATTGTAGCAACTTTGACCAAAAATTAAGATGAGTAAACGAAGTCTAATTACAAAACCACCTCCACAACCCCCCGTGTAAATCGCGAGACGAATCTAATGAGGCCTTTGACCACGCGATTAGAGGATGGTTACTGTAGCATTACTGTATCAAATCATCACTTAATTACCGCCATTAGATTCGTCTCGAAAAGTTACACTCATCCCTGAAAAGGTTTTGCAAATAGACTTCATTTAATACTCCATGCGTACGAGATTCTTTTCTCGAAAAACGTGCGCGAAAAAAATCACATGTAACCAAACACGGCCACCTCCGTGACGTGTCTGGGTGCTACTTCCTCGGATGATTTTATACGCTGCCGCTGCTCTAATTGCCACCGACCTGAGATTATTCTAAAAAGCAACTTCACTCCATCAATTCTATTTTTCTATAAATTCACTCCACCAATTCCAAAAAATACAGAGTTGTTGTACGTAGCTGATTGCAATGCTCCCACTAAAAAAATGATGACTTGGTGTGAATAGTCTATTTTAGCTTTTGTGAATAAGAGCATCTCCTAGAGTTTTTCTAAATTTTACTCTCTAAATTATCATTTGGAGAGTCACACACATGAAAATTTTATTCTATACATCTTCACTCTTCAACAGTTTTTCTATATCTTGTTTACACTCTAAATAACTATTTTCACTATCTATCTTTGGATAGCGAGAAATTCGAAATAGATAATGATTATATTTGGATAACTACTTAGAGAAGCTCTTCGAGGTTATTTTTCTATTAAAATCTTTATTCCTTAAATTAGGATAAATATAGAAAATCTTTTGGAGCCGCGCGGAGCTTTTTTTGACTCTGCCTTCATCGATGGGCTCCAAAGAGTAGGTTTCGAGGGCCTCCTCCGAAGGAGCAGCCTCCCCGCACACCGTTGGTAGGGCTCCGCGTGGGGAGCCGGATCTGGAGTTTATTTAGAGCACTGCTAAGCGTTGAGTTTTTTTAGGGTGCACCAAGGAAAGTGAGTAAGATTCTCAGGATGCTTAATGCTGGATCCAAGGATGCTGGGAAGTACTCGTATCTCTCTAACAACGGTGCTTGATGATGATGATTTTTTTGAACCTGTTGTCTATACGGTGGCCCGTTAGGAGAGGTGGGAGAGCCAGAAGAGAGTTGGATGATGATTTTTTTTATTTGGCTAGATACCACACAAGAGGAATCTTCACGCTGGATCAAAAATGACAGGCCCCATTTGGATCACTGCTGCTAGCACACCTAGCCCAAAAGAGAATCTTTAATGTATGAATCTTTTCACGGATAGGTGTAACTTTGTGCGACGAATTTAATGACAGTAATTAATCAATAATTGATTACAGTGATGCTACAGTAACCAACCTCTAATCGTGCGGTCAAAAGCCTCATTAGATTCGTCTCGCGAAGTAACACAGGGGTTGTGAAGTTAGTTTTACAAACTGACTTTATTTAGTACCTCTAATTATTAGTCAAAGTTTGTGCTACTTGTGCTACAAACCAAACGTCAGGAACCCTACCTCCGTGACGTGTCTGGCTGCTACTTCCTGGGATGATTTTATACGCTGCCGCTGCTCTAAGATGTCATCGCCACTTACCTGAGATTATTCTGTGGCACGTTAGTCCAGGCGAATACTAGTTGGCTAGCAAACACAATTCAAATAAAAGACTTGTGTTATCATTGACTAACAGGCACCGCGAAGATAGTGAACACGTCCTGACAAATTCGACGAAAGTAAACAATCGCGAGTGGAGTGACACAACACTGGCGTTTGGTACAATAGCTTTTGACTGGGTGCACACGGCTGCTTGCTGCTGCTCGGCTCTGCCGTTCGCTCCGCCATTGCTGCCGGCCTGCCGCAGCTCCACCGCCTATTGAACAAGCCAAGGCATGGGCGGCGGCTCTGCTCCGCGATGCCACGCCGGGGAACCTGCTCGCCGGCGCGGCGGCCATGCTGCTCCTGTGGTGGGCGGCAGCCGTGTTAGAGCGTGGCTGGGCCCCCGGCGCATGGAGCAGGCCCTTTGGGCGCAGGGCCTGAGGGGGCACCCGGTACCACTTCCTTTGAGCGCCGGCTGACAGCGGCGGCCATGGCCCATAGCTAGCCCCGTGCTCATGGACCGGCTCAACGCAGGGCCGGCCGTGTAGTGTTGGGCCCTGCAGCGTTGGCAGGCGGGGCAGGCGCTATGAGGCCCCAAATTGCAGGGGCCCTCCGATCTGCATGCATGCAGTATATATATACTAAGTTTAAACTGTGATATGTTATCAGCTTAACGAAAACTGCAAACAATCAGCACATCGATAGTCCGCTCATCTTACATTCTACCTGACGTAAAAAAAATGCTTGTTTGCCTCGGCTCCTCATTGCCTCTCCGACTGACTGCCTCTCCGTAGTACGCAACGGCACCCAAATCGTAGATTTCCCCTAACGCTTGAAGGAAGGTAGAAAAAATCGATCCTAATTTCCAAACTGATTAGAGCTTGATTTAGTATCATATTTTTTGCATAATCCTTTTTTTCTGTAAAATCTCAATCAGTATTGTAATCTTTGTTTATTTTTATTCTAAAGAGTTTAGTAGGATTTTCATCTATTCAAGAGATAGGAATTGTTCAAAATGACCGGGTAAGTGTTGCCACCGGCTGTTTGCAAGTTATACTTTTGATGTAATTGTATGCAACTATTTTCACCATATGAATTTTTTATAATGTATCGAAATCAACTTTGCCACTGATATAAACTAGTTGGATGTTTATGTTTATTACGGGCCTCCAATTTTGGTTTTGCCCCGGGCCCCAAGAAACACAGGGCCGGCCCTGGCCCCATGACATCCTCTCGCGCGTCTCCCCTCTCCTCCGCCGTGCCGTCCAAGACCATAATATGTGCGTTGTGCGCACATGTAAACTGCAATTCGATCATCCTGGAGCGACCAAAATTGTCATTGCACATCCGGAATCCTTACGTTTTCTAATTGTGTTTTCTGGCCTGACACAGGGTGGGACCCATGATTTGGGATTTGGGTATGCAACAATTTTATAGGATGAAAAAAAATTGGTTGCCGCTGTGTGCTGTGCGGTTCCTAGAGCCGTGGGCCGCTCGTGTCTTGCCACAGGAAAGTTGTCGTCCGTCATGCCGCTAGAGTTCGTCGTCGCCGATCGAAAGCGGAAAGGATGCGGCCACGCGGGAAGAGGGAAGTGGAACCAGGATGGATAAGGTTTGGAACTTAGGGTCGGTACTGGTTGGGAGTCATGGCTGGACCATCGCGGCTGGATCTAGAGGAGGAGAAGTAGGCCATTTGAGCCCAAGAGGCGATATGAGATTGGAAAGCCTGTTTTGTAATGTTAGATCATCTTCAAGATACACCTAAAGACTATTCTAATTATGAATTTAGTATTTTGGAATACCTCTCTCCAAAAGTTCTCTAAAACCAATCCCTCAAGATAGCAATGTCCTAAATTATATCTCTCTCTCCTCAGATCGTCGAATATCCACAACCTATTCCAAATACTTGCCATTTTAAAATCTGATCTGAGACTTCATACTTCAAATTCATGGGTCTTGTTTCCTAATATGTCAAGGTTATAGAGAAGTAATAATTAGGATGACCCTCTATGTGAGATAATATAGAGAGTTATAGACTAAGATTTAAGAATTATTTTAGAGATGCTCTTATTCTTTTTTATACATATACATATTGTATACTGTGTGTATATATATTTTAAAAATTTGGGTATTCAACTGAATACCCTTGAATCAATACCAGACCCGCCCCTGGCCTGATGCATCATCCATCCTAAGACGGAATTACAGGTAAGCTCTCCTTCACATGGTTCGAGATGAAAGAATTACAATCATCGACCATGAGCTGGCCCGGGAGGTTACGTCAAACAAAGATGGCCGCTTCGTGAAAACAAAGCTAGTCACTCACATGATCAAGTTACTAATTGGCGGGGTCGCGATCCTTGACGGTGAGAAATGGGTCAATCACAGGAGGATTATGAACCCAGCCTTCCATGCATGGAAGCTGAAGTTTTTTTTAATTCTACTCAAGTTAATTGATGAACACTTAATCTAGTTCCTTGTGCTAGTTACCTGTTGTTTACTTAGCCGTGATAATCATTTTCTGATCTTCCATTTGCAAACATCTTGCTATACTGCTTAATTGGTTGCTGATTGACAAATTCAGACATTCAGTAGATTATAAAACATGACTTCGGTTTATAAGATAATAAGTGGCATACTCGCTAATGTTAAGCAATATATGTGCCATCAGAACTACAAGTGGTAGATTTCTTTGCTAAAGCAGAAACTCAAGAACAACATTAGTTACATATGCTCAAAATCGATGCTTCAGATCCTCCACCTCTGCCCTGAGTTTGAAGGGGGATGTTAAGCAATGTATCTATATTAGGCCCATGGCCCATAGGCCCATAATGACATTGCTTCTTTGTGTTTCCTCTTTGCTCTAAGAATAACAAGAGCAAATCCATATTGAAGTGAGACCTGTAGTTGCAAACATTCGGCTGCAATCCTTTAAAATTGGAATCATTATGTTGCATCCAAATACACCAACTAAGTGTGATAATAACATCCATGAAGAAGGGCACACACAACTGGTTCTTTAGGGAGTCAAAGATCAACCAAGGATTATCATATAGAGATGAAGAGATGAAGAGATGTGTTTGATCCTCCTCCACATCTTGTGGATAGAAAACACAGTTATAGGAGGGGACCTGGATATTTCGACGTTTCAGAAGCCCTCTAGTGCTCAGTCTATCCTTAAGAAAAAGCTAGAAAAAGACTTTGTGTTTATTCTGTCAAGCTGACTTTCAGAGCCACGAATAGACGTGATGCAGGACCCTGTGCCCAATGAGATGTTTGTAAGTTCTTACAGAGGAAAAGAATGGAGAGCCCCAGATATATGACCAACAATCAAATTCTTCAGTATCAGGCAAATTATTCAAGGAGACATCTAGATCTATGAAACGAACCAGGTTTCCGTAAGGAGAACCCGAGTCCTTATATCTTCGTGATAGTCCCTAAATCAGAAGTTATCACATACATAACTCATTTCAATTACATATCAAGGTCATACTTCTCGACAAAGTCATTACAAGGATTTATTTATTACATAATCCAAAGGATTGTGATACGAGTTTCTGAGACAAGCCCCTTGGGCTAAAGGAAAATCAATCAGAAAGCGGAAGCAGTAGCTATTCTTCTGGGCCATCCTTCACAAAATGAGCGTAGCACAAACCATACTTAGTCTCTTCCTTCTTCGTCAGGTTTGACCTTCAAGTCGGATACCAACTGAAATGTCGGATCCTTAGCTCATTACTCACCTTCAGACTTGATCTGCACATCGGATCCTGCATATATCATTCTATCCCCAAGGCCGGGATAGGTTCACGTCACCATCCGTATGCAGTTTTAAGTGGATGCAACGATATCAAGAATAGTAGCCAAGGATAAGGATGGGGTTTTCCTATGCACAAGCAGCAACACGAATATATCATTCGAACTTCCAAGCTCAGGCCGTTTCGGCATCCCGGACTCCAGGTTAACTCACACCTTCAAACTAAGCATACCCCACCAAGGTGGTGCGAGAACTCCCACTCCTCGCACCTCAATTGCTATCCCAGCAGGCAGATGGACTAGACGGAGGTAGAAATCAAGTAACACTACTCTAGTTAGTGAAGCCGGATTAAGAGTTGTACATGACCGAGTACGTGGATGTACATATAGTTTTCACCATGCAGGGTTTGTACACCTAGACCCACTCGCCCTGAGGCCAACCAGGAGCGACCCGACTGACTACGAGGCACCAATCTATTCTCACAAAACTAATGGCTACGACCACCATCTGCTTTCCTGTGACACCCTAGGTGTTTAAAAGCCGATAATAGACAAACTAGAGCAATTAGTTCAATTAGTGGAAGTAATGAGTGGACAAACAACTATTAAATGGTAACTAAAGACAAATGAAATTCAAATTGAAATATTGGTTTCAAATTGTGAGGGCAAATAAAGAAAGTCGAACTCTATTTCATGTATAAATCACCTCACCAAAATATTGTACACTAAATCTGGTACCATTAGTAACATGTGCATAATAACTAATGGTCCCAATTTCAGCCCAATTAACCAAATTAAAATGACCCTTATATAGAGTTTTGAATCTTTAAATTTAACTCACAAACCATTGCTCAAATAAAAAAGTGCATAACACGAAAGTTGTAGATCTCGAACAACTGAACAAAAATGGTATTCAAAAGTTTTTCATTTGAAGCCAAGAAGAAGGAGAAAAATTGAATTTACAGAACTGGGTTTTGGAACTTTGATTCATTTACGAGACTGCCACTGCTAGCATCTCTCCTCTGACGTCGTCCGTACTCCGGCGACGGAAAACCGCCTCGGGAACGGCCAATGGGCTAATCCTCTATTTGCCACATGCCACATGCCACTTGGCCCTGCGCCACGCGCCCCTGCCATGCGCCAGCACGACCAGCTTTGCATATGTTGTAATAATTTTATTTGCGCATTTACGTTTTCTAGGCATTGATCAAAAACCTTAGATGCATGATCCCTAAGAACCTATGTTTGACATCCGGATCTTTTTATCGACTAGTTGCCTGTCTAACTAGAAACGGTAGAAGACGAGTGGTTTCCTGCCTCTCGCGAGAAAATAGGAATTTACTGACTTTACCTTCCGCTGAAATATAAGGACAATGGGCGGGGGTTGTGTAGTTGTGATACCCCGCTGGTGTAGTCGAAAATGGTTAAGGTCACGGTGTGTGGCTCATTTCGTTAAGCTTTTGAATGTACGAGCCACATGCCGAGAAATATGATAATCAGTAAGCTTAAGTACCTGATCGGACCAGCACGTGGAACGTTGGTAAATCCTCTTTGTAGAAGTAGGATTTATTTTTGTCGCGACATACGGGTGCAGAGTCTGCGTACTCTGTAGTCGGGTACCCCGTGTCCATGGACCGGAGAAGAAAGGGGAAAAATTGTGTGGGTGACTTGGTTCTCATACGTCTGCATTAGGTTCCCTTGGCCAGGTTGAAATTCGATTCGGAATCGTCCGCCTCTCACGGTATGAGACTGCTTAACGTTTACGGTCACATAGATTAACAAGTGGAACATGATGATGATAATACTGCTGGATGATTAAATGGTTGCTCTACTATATTTGAGTAGAGTTAGATACAAACTTAGAACGGTTAATCCAACTAGAATATGGCAAAATTAAAATATGAAAATAAGGATCAACTCTTAGTGGCGTTTTGGGCAAAACAAACCCCACAAACTAAAAAGCCTTGCATGTCTAGTTATCAGACTATGGTATATCCAGTGACGGGTAAGTCTTGCTGAGTATTAGTATACTTGCTGAGTATTAGTATACTCAGCCTTACTTGTGGCACTGTTTTCATGTACTAACTTCGAGGATTTGATTGCGAGTCTGACTTGGCCGTGTACTTTGCCTACGGGCTGATCTATTGAGTGGGATGGTCCTTCAGCTGGTGCAGACCACCCTCCCAGTGAGTGACGTGTTTCGTACGGGCTTTATCGATGCGTCACATGTTTCGCTAGACGTCTTTTATTGCTTCCGCTAAGACAATAACACTTGAATAATTTGAGTAGTTTGGAACTCTGTAGTACTTTACTATTCTGAACATGGTTTTGGAATAAATTTACTTTCCGCTGCAAACTCTGAGATGTATGAGATGATCTGTGTTGTAATCTCTGGGCTCACCTTCGTGTGGGTGTTGTCTGTGCGATCCTGGAAGAGCGTGGCTTTTATCGAGGCTTCACTTGAGGAACTACCGGTGCATGCCGAATTGGGTCAGAGTTGCCTAGCAATGAAGATCAGTGCACCCAGGCCCAGTCTTTTGGGTGGTTCCGCCACAGCTGGCATCAGAGCTCGAAGACAGCGTACCAGAGATGGCAGCCTCTGTTTCTAAACAACAAACTAAAACTTGACTTCAAAACTACTTAAGTTTTTGAAAAGTCTAGGATCTCCAAGGACAAGTCTAGAACGTAAAGCCCTAGGGGATTTTACGGGTATAATCAGATGGCTTATATTGTATGGCTAACTTCCAGCATATTACTTTTCAGTATTTAAATTCCGCAATTTAAATTCTGCAACTACATCATCGCCGCGGAGGTATGCTTACTTAGTCAGCTGAGAGAGTCTGACCTTCCCGTCGGTGATGCGAGTCGAACGTTGGAGCTCAATCAGTGGCCTACTTGAGCTGGTGCCCATATACCAACCATCGGTTGATTATATGGGGAGTAATGGTTCGAAATTGGAATTCAATTCCCCATCAAAGACGGTACACAGTCAATACGTTATCTCGATGACGTATGCTTAACGTTGTCCATACGGCGGTAATTGTATGGATGCCGGTTCTTTAGTGATCGGTAACATATGGTAACGCTTTCGTAAGTGCTGGCATGGAAGGTTCATTTTATATACAGTCAATTTTCTGCAGGTACGCTAACTCGAACCCGAATCCTAGGCTAGATAGCTACATCGATAGTTATATAGCGAGAGACGTATTATGTATGCCACCGCAAACTAACTACGTAAGACCAAGGTTACTTGGCAATTCTTTTCTTTGGTGAGGACGATTAGGATCTGCATTCATCCCTAAACCTTCATCAAAGAAATGTTTAAATAAAATCGCAATCAAAAAGTTTAAAAATCCAGTCCTAAGGATCATCTAGGTAATCTGTAAAATCTGGAGATTCTGGTTTTCTCGAATTTTTAAAATATGAAGATCACCTCAAATCGAGTTTGTACTATAAGATGAAATGTAGCTACATACAATTACAAGCTGCGGTAAAACTATGAGAATTTTTGAAGCATCCTACCTTAGTGTTTTCAAATTTATAGTAATCTTCTGCAAACCTTTCAACTTGGAGCAGTCTGTTTAAACTGAATTTTTCGACCATATTAAGTTGCTCATTTGAAAAATCATACAACATGAAAGTTGTAGGTAACTTAATGAAGAACCTACTGTAAAATTTTGAATTATCTTGATCAAGTGGTTTGGTAGATATGGTCAAATTTCACCCTCTCTGGACAATCTATTTTCTGGTTTGACATCGCTTCAAAACCATGAACATATCACCTTGTCAGGATCTGAACTGGCCTTAGCAATGACTAGATCAAATGTTCCTCACTATCCTAGGCATCTTCTGTAAATTTTTAAGAATTTTGGAGCATGTTATCTATCATTTTGGTCAATTTCTTTAACTGTCCAGAATCAGCCCATTCCTTGTTTGACTATCAGCTGATCCATCGGTCTTTTGTTGGGGCAACTTCACCTGCTGCAGCACGCGCAGGACGCCCTTCATGTACCACCCGGAGAGATGTAGGTGGACGGTGAGGACGAGCCCCAACAGATCCAGGGTGTTTCTGAGATTGACTTTGAGGAGCAGGCACCGCAGCCCGCGCAGGTCGAGACCCACTCTCCCGCAGAGAGCGAGGCATCGGTCAACATGTAGACCGAGGCGCTGTTCCTGACTTTTGTAGACTCCTCTTAGTGTAGCCTAAATTTTAGATCATGGGCTACTAGGCTAACTCAGAGTTGAGTAACCCCTTAGTACTGATGTAGGAGTAATCTCAAATAGAAGCGAGAAGATGATGGATGTAATGAACCTCTAATGCTACTTATGTAAAGTGTTGGCAGACTGTGAAAAGCTGAACGCAGCAGCTAGTTAGAATTTTTATCCTTACTTCCTTTCCAAATTAGCTCGTGAGTTGAATACCAAAGTTTTTCCAAATTCCATCATCTAAATGCTCACAAACTTTCAGCGGACATGTACAACAGGAGATATACGCAAATTACAGAGGCTCTGTTTTCTGTAAAGCCAGAAAACCAGAAGAGTAGTAATTGAATTTTTCGACTTACTCTGGGATTCTGACTTTGCGTTGACTACCAAAGTTGTAGCTCGTGAAATTATCTAGCTCCTATAAAAATTTCAAGTCCATAGCAAACACAGAACTCCAGTTATGAGCTTTTTCGTATCGACAGGTTTCTGTGTAACGCGGCTGATGCGATAATTATTCTTCCATTCATGTCTTGAGTTGCTCATTTCCATTTGAGATGTGAAAATGTTGAGCCTAATGCAAATTACTCACGTTTCATATGGTTGGTTCAACTCGAGGTAGTCCTAATGGCTTTGGAGCCAGAGGAAATAGCAATCCACCTCCACCACCGGGCATTGCGGAGATCTTGGCTGCTCAGACCGAGATCTTGCGGCAGCTGGTGCAAGCCCAGCAGCAATAGAGAGGTGGGCATCATGCTCATCAACCGAGAGGTGAGCTATCATGATTTTCTGAGTACGCAGCCCCCACTATTCACCAAGGCGGATGAACCACTGGATGCGGACGCTTGGATTCGCACAATCGAATCCAAGTTTTCTTTGTTGTCTGTTCCCTGTTTCGAAGCGAACAAGACTCGTTATGCTGCGCAGCAACTTAGCAGATCAGCTCGTATGTGGTGGGATCATTACCACGGAATACTACTGGCTGATCATGTGGTTAATTGGAATGAGTTCAAAGATACTTTCTGGGCTCATCATATTCCGACTGGTCTTCTCGATCGGAAACTCAATGAATTCTTGGCATTGACTTAGGGCACTCATAGTGTATTGCAATATGCGCAGACTTTTAACCACTTGTGTCAATATGCTGGTCATCATGCGGATACCGATGCTAGGAAGCGTGAACGCTTCCGTCGAGGCCTCAGTACCAAATTACAGGAGAGGCTTAATCGTGTGGACTCTTTTAATGATCTGATGAATCTGGCCATCACTCAGGAGGATCCCATTATGGCCCATCGCGCTGAAAAGAAGCAGAAGGCACCTGCTGGACCCTCGAGTGCCTTTGCACCGAGGTATCGCATTGTGTAGAATACTCCAGCCGCACCCTCTCAGAAGGCCCCTCAGCCAGGGCGTTGGATTATTCGTCCTCCTCAGTAGCAGCAACATGCTCGATTCGTGCCACCTCAGCCAGCTCGTTTTGCACCACCACAGCAGCTGAAGACCGGCTCTAGGCCGAATATTCAGTAGGCCGCTCGCCCTGACAACAACAACCGCTGTTTCAAATGCGGAAGTCCAAATCACTTTGCAAAGATGTGCCCCCAGGCGGGACAATCTCAGGGGCAGGCTTCTCGCAGAAATGATCAGAACAAGGGCAAGAAACAAACCATTCAAGTCAGGCAAGGCCGACTTAATTTCACCAACATGGCTGATCTTCCAGAGGGAGCACCAATTATGTCGGATACATTCTCTATAAACCATCATCCCGCAGTTATCTTATTCGATTCCGGTGCATCTCATAGCTTCATTAGTTCTAAATTTGGAGCAAAAGTTGGGTTAGATTTCTGTCACACTAAAAGTTCATACATGACCTCTACTCCGGGTGGTAAGGTCGCATCAAATCAAATCATTAGAAATGCATCACTTAAGTTGGGTAGTAAAACAATTCCAACCGATTTAATCCTATTATCATTAAAAGGAATGGATATTATTCTAGGAATGGAATAAATGAATATACATGGGGTACTGTTAGATATCTCGTCCCGAGCCGTTGAAATCAATTCTCCTACCCATGGCCACTCGGTTCTATATTTACCTCATTCAGAATATGTCAATTCATGTGCTTATGCCATGAAAGATATTCGTATCGAAGATATTCCCGTAGTCCGTGAGTATGCAGATATTTTTCCGGATGATTTGCCTGGTATGCCACCAGATCGGGATATCAAATTTGTTATCAAACTGCAGCCTGGTACAACACCCATTTCAAAAATGCCGTACCGAATGCCGCCTAAAGAATTGGCTGAACTGAAAATCTAGCTACAAGAACTTCTAGACAAGGGTTTTATTCGTCCAAGTGCTTCACCTTGGGGCTGTCCAGCATTGTTTGTGAAGAAGAAGGATGACAGTCTGAGGTTGTGTGTCGACTACCGGCCTCTCAATGCGGTAACTATCAAAAATAAATACCCACTTCCCCGCATTGACGTACTGTTCGATCAGTTGTCGGGAGCAAAAATTTTCTCTAAGATTGATCTTCGTTCGGGGTATCATCAAATTAAAATCCGGTCTTGTGATATTCCCAATACCGCCTTCTCAACCAGATATGGTCTTTATGAATATTTGGGGATGTCTTTCGGTCTCACAAATGCTCTCGCTTATTTCATGTATCTCATGAATTCAGTATTCAAGCCGGAACTTGACAAGTTCATCGTGGTTTTCATTGATGACATTCTAATCTATTTCAAGAATGAGGAGGAACATGAGAAACATCTGTGCATTGTTCTCCAACGTCTTCGAGATCATCAGCTGTTTTCTCTAAGATTGATCTTCATTCGGGGTATCATCAAATTAAAATCCGGTCTTGTGATATTCCCAATACCGCCTTCTCAACAGATATGGTCTTTATGAATATTTGGGGAGTCTTTCGGTCTCACAAATGCTCTCACTTATTTCATGTATCTCATTAATTCAGTATTCAAGCCGGAACTTGACAAGTTCATCGTGGTTTTCATTGTTGACATTCTAATCTATTTCAAGAATGAGGAGGAACATGAGAAACATCTGTGCATTGTTCTCCAATATCTTCGAGATCATCAGCTGTACGCGAAATTTTCTAAGTGTGAATTCTAGCTGGACACAGTCAAATTTCTGGATCACACTATTTCCAGCGAAGGTATATCAGTAGACCCCAGCAAAGTTCAAGAAGTGATTGACTGGAAACCTCCTACTTCTGTTCATCAGATTCGCAGCTATCGGTGTTTACCGCCAAGCCTGCTGAGGGATACCCTTAGCAGTAGGGTTTGTAGGTAGGGATCGACGGCTCTGGAACTCGATAGTGCAAGGAGCACAAAAATTTAGACAGGTTCGGGTCGCTAGTTGCGTAATACCCTACGTCCTGAGTGGTGGTTTGTATTGCCTTAGGTGATGATGATTATTTGGAGGGGGTCCCTGCCTGCCCTTATATATCCGCGGGGACAGGGTTACATGGAAAGTCCTAGCCGAGTACAGTTGGAGCCCTACTACAACACGATCGGGTAGTTTCCTTTGTACTTCAGCTAGTTCTATGCCTATTCGAGTAGTTACAAAAGAGGTAAGGTATATCTATGATCTATCTCATACTCTAGAATATTCTATGCCTATAAGCAGTCCCGCTGCACCGGGTCTGACAAGCCCCCGAGCTCTTCGTAGCCGAGTCCTACAGGCGTCGAGTACTTGGCTGGGCGTCTTCGAGTACTTCAATTAGTCAGAACATCCTTCTAGTTGCTTCTGGTCCTTCCTTCAGATACATCGAGTAGTCCTTCAAGTACTTCTGTTTGCTTTGAGGCTGTGAGGTGCTCAAGCCCCAAAATCTTGATCATATATGGTGCGCGAAGTACTCGCGCTCCATATGGAATAGCCCCCAAGCCTTAGGTTGAATTGCAGAATTAGGCTGAGGGTCACTTCAGTCTTTTTCTTCTTTATTTTTCAAAAAATTTGAAAAATAAATCTTTGATGCACATATCCCGCAGCCCCTGAGCCTTAGATCAAAATCCCTTTTGCTGCGAGTAGCCCCCGAGCGTAGATTTGGAATTAAGGATTTATGACGTGGCATCAGATTTTATTCTTCAGATTATTTACAGGATTCATCAGATCCGGTATCCGAAAAGACCTCTTTTTCGGGTAAAATCCCAGAAAAATGATACAATTGGATACGCCACACTGATTGCACCCGAAATAACTTCAGGAATAAAACCCGGGATGTACGGCTCTTTATTCAGTGCTCACGTGGGACGTTACTGTTTGGAGAATCTGCTTTATTGCATCTTTGACTGCATTCGTGAATGCCGCCATGAATACTGCTATGAATGCGTCCGTGAAACGTGCACTGTTTAGTCACGGGTTCCCCTTCAGTAAGCCCCCTTATGGCTATAAAAGGTAGGGGAGAGACCTTTGCCAGAAGCACCAAAGTGTAGTGACCATGGCCTATCCTTGGTGTTCTTGCTCTCGCCCTCCTGAAATTTATATAGTCCTTTCCAACAAAAGATGCTAGAAGAGAACTTGCGAGTGACAAGAAAAGTCCCTGCTACCTCATCCTGCATCCCCAATGCTCTCATCGGATCCATTTTGGACATCATGTCCTTGCATCTTCCAATGAGGTAGATTTGGGGTCGCTGGGTTGAGTTTTGTTGTGTGACATCCTTGGGGTTGCCTGTTTCTGGGTGCCCAAGAACTGACATCTCTGGTCAGGAGACTTAAGACTTAATCTTGTCACAACATATTCTGGGAGAAGGAGATGTTTCTCCAGAAGATGCTACAAGAGGACTTGCGAGGTGATTACTGTAATCTGCTTCCATACTCTTGAAACTTTTCTCCCAGAATACGAGTATCATTATTCCTTTAGTGGGAATAACAAGTTTGTACTTTGTCACGGCCTCGGGCCAATCTAGCTGCAATAGGCTTCCCAAGAAGCCAAGAAGTGTGCAGTGCAGACCCGAGTCGTTTGTAAAGTTAAGTAGGAGAAAGTACTCGAGTTGTAATATCAAGTAGTTGTACTATGTCGAGTACTTTTTCCTTGTTCTGGAATGTAATCCCAGTCGGGGAAAGGAGAGTCGAGTAGTTGACTAGGCATGTGAGTGTTTTCTTTTTCCAGAATATAATCTTAGAAAAAGGAATGTCTCAGAAAATCCCATTTTTTCCGCAATTTATAACGGATTGTTGGCCCTGTTGGGTGCTTTTACCATGCTGCCACCGCCATTATAAAATGAAACGATAACTAAATTTTTATCCTACCGGCCGCCACTTGTTTTTACTGCTTTAGATCTATCTTCACTCTCAAGCTCCCAGATCCAAAGTTCTTGCTTCCCTTTGCTTCCCCACTTTCGTCCTAGGGTTTCCACCATTATATGCGCGTGAAACGATCCGTCGATTTCTTGATGGCTCCCAAGAAGAACACAAATAAGTGTTCCCAATCTAACCTTGAAACTCTAGTTTCGCATGGTCTTTTAATTTCAAGATCTGTTATCCAATGACGTCCTGCCTTGGGGAGAAATCATCTGTATGAAAATACGGGGGAAATCGTTGCTTTCACCTCCTTCTTGGAGCGAGGATTGGGGTTTCCTTGCTCGTCTTTCTTTTCTGGACTCATGCGCTACTACAAGATCCAGCTACATCATTTGACTCCCAATTCCTTTGTTCATATTTCTATCTTCGTGCACTTGTGCGAAGCTTTTCTGGGCATCGAGCCCCATTTCAAACTCTCTCGATTTCTTTTCCATTTGAAGCCACAGCCGACTCCTTCATTTTAGATGTAGCAGGAGGTGCGGGTCTCCAGCTTACGCAAAAAAAGGATAGAGAGTACATTTCTTATAAACTTAGCAATAAAGTAATCGAATGGAAGCCCAAGTGGTTCTATGTCGAGAACCAGTTAGGAAGCTTTCCACCAATTACTCCAGGCTCTCCGATTCAATGGCCTGAGTGGAATAAAAAACCAGTCGACGAGAGTCAAATCCCCGAACTTCTCGAGCGAATTGCCGTTCTGAGGCAAAATATGTTGACTGGGGAAGCGGTCGTATTTGACTGGATGAAGAGGAGGATTCAGCCATCACAAGCTCGGGAATCGCATGGATTCCAGTACCAAAGAACAGCTGATCCGTCAAGATACTCGAAGGAAGAGATCTCGAATGATGTAGCATTTAGTCGAGTACAACGACTGCTGAAGAATGTAAAGAAAATCCCAGTTGTTGCTGGTATATTTTCTGCTGTGAATCCTCCGAAGCAGGTACTTGATAAGAGTAGTCGATGCGTAGAAATCGAGTACTATACCATAGTATAAATCTGATAGGATTTTACTTTCTGTAGGAGGATGTGGAGCACTTTAAAAGTAGTCCTTCACTGCCAGGCATTTATTCGCCATTTTGTTCTTCCAAACTTTTTGATCTGTTAATCAAATCTGAGTATGTTCATATGAGATTTCATACAAATAATACTTATGTATAGTTTTGATTGTACAGATGAGGAGGAAGCTGCGGAAAGGAGTGATAGGGAACTCAGCCCTACTCCGAGTACCGATACCCAAACTGGGCATCCCAAGTGTACTCGATCCGTGGCGAGGAAGCGTCGCAGTTCCTCCCAAACTACTAGCGATAGGTAAATAGCTAGTTGTTTTGGAATCGAGTACTTTTTGTTGTCAAATTGCTGATTTGTGTTTTGTTTTTTCAAGTCCGGCGGCTAAATTGCCACGGATATCAGCATCCGGGGATGATACTGTGGTGGAGCAGACTGTCCCTTCCACCATAGTGGACCCATCAAGTGGGACCGGGGCTACTCATTTGGCGAGTAGTTCCGATGTAAATAAAGTCATTGATGCGGGAAAACAGGCCATAGTTGTGAGGCCTGCACGCAAGTTTGCATCAAGGGTCTTGCTCTGAGAAGAGCTCCTTCGTAAGTTCCTCAGAACTTGTAGCTATAAGATCTGCTTTTGTGTCTAGTAGTTTTTAACTACTTTGTCTTTTCAGCGATGCAGTCCTGGAAGGGAATGTGGAGGTTGAGGACACCTCGGCCTCCAAATTAGCACTGGAAAAGCCCCCGAACACTCCTGAAATGAGTGCTCAAGATGCGGAAGCCATGGCCAACTCCATGCTGCGGGATTCTCCGTTGCCAGACTCCGAGAGGGGAACTAAGAGGGTTCCGGAGGATGGCGGAAGCGACAAGCTTCCGAAGGAGGGAGAAGGCAACAAGCTTTCTAGGGGAGACGGCGAGAAGCAGCCTGAGGAGACCCCTGTAGGTAAGATTGTATCACCTTGTAGGAAAGGATTATTTTCTCTGCTCTTAATTTGATTAAGTTGCATATTTGTCCTCTAGATTCCCAAAATACAGGGAATACTATGGGGAGGATCGAAGATGTGCCCAAAAGGGCTGTATCTGAGGTGCGGGTGAGTACTTCCCCGGTCACATCGGGAAGTGACTTGCTGCGAGAGAAAGTGGAGCTTGCTTTCAAACTGCTGGAGGTAAGTAGTCGAATACTTCGAGTACTTGTGTATAGATCGAGTAGTATACTAATCTTTGTACTGTTGCAGGAAGCGCTGGGACAGGAGGGAGGCCGGTCCCAGGACGAGGCAGAGCTGAATGCTCTGAAAGAGAGGGTGAAGACGCTCTCGTCCGAGAAGGTTGCTCTCGAGGGGAAGCTTAAGAAGCTCTCCCAGTCCAAGAAAGGTTAGTCTTTAGCATATATGATGCAGTCGACTAGTAGATCTGCTTGGCGTTTATAAGTTTTCCTTCCAATCGAGTATACAGCTTGTGCAGAATCTTTAAAGATTCAGGAAAGCTTAGTACTGGATCTAAAGGTTCTTATGTACCGCAACGCAGATGAGATTGAAAATCTCAAAAAGATCAAGGAGAATTGTGACCAAGAGATGGTAGGGGCCACGAAACAGCTGAAGGAGCTGTCAGAGTCCCGAGACTCAATGCAGCGAGAGCTTGTGGAGCTAAGAGATGTCAGGGATGCTGCCCGAGAAGTAGCCGAGGCCATGGATATCCCAGAAAGGGACGGAGATGAGCCGCTCACGCTGGCAGGGAGACTTCGTAAAGTGCCCGGGGCCTTCGAGAGGTTTGTCTCCACCATCACCCGCTAGTACGTTGGCCACGTACTCGGGCTTGTGAAGTCTTATTGGCCATCGACTCGTCTTGATGCTCTTGGAAAGGGAGCCAAAGCTGATTGTACGGATGATCAGTTCCGTAAATATCTGGCAGAAACTTCCACTATGGCCGACCAGATTGTAGAGTCCTTGAGCAAGTCTGAGACTCCTTGAACCTTTTGTTGTAATTGAGTTGGCGTGTGTGCCGGAGGTACTTTTGAACAAATATCAAATATTTGTGTATTGTCAAGTACTTTTTGTGTCAGGATTGTGGAATCCTCTGCTGTGTCGAGTAATGGTACTCGAGAATCCTGAGTATAGGTAGCACCGCGCCCACTTAGTTATAATAATAGATACAAGTAATTGTATCCGTAGATGCCTTGGAGGGCAAAGTATTCTCGAATAGGATCGAGTTTGTATGGTTTTGATTCGAAGCCGTAGTGCTGACCGGTTAGGATTGAATCCCGCAGGATTAACCAAGTGGGAATAGCACTATGAGGGTGAAAAAATCCGTAGCTTAGTGAAGATTTCCTTTTCTAAAGGAAATGCTTTGTTAGCGCGAAGCTAATATAGACTTTGTTGTCCAATCAGGGGGGAGAACTCTTATCGAGTATTTAGGAGCTAAAAGATGTTCCTTGATAGATAGGAGGACACGCAGCTCTCGATAACTACTCAAAATGCTAAGGGAAAACAAGACTTCTTTTTGTATCTCAAGCAAGTGAGTAGTACCCATCAAGTACTAGAGGCAAAAAGATTATGTACCGAAGATTCCCATAGTAGACTGAGCAAGCGGGAAACTTGTGTCATCCTATTTTAGAGTATCAAGAACTTATCTGTACTCCTTGAGGGATTATCTTAGTTGACTAGTTAGGATAGACCTTGCTTGGTCACCCAGATAGCATGCAACTGTTGCGAAAATATCTCAAACTACTCGATCATATCGAGTAGCATGCCTATATATGGACTGGATTGATTTCTAGAATAGGACTGTTAGGATTGAGTTTCGTCAAGTTAACCAAGACGTGAATATTCTAGAAATATCCCAAGCTTATTCGAGCAGGGCGAATAAGGTGTCCTATCTGAGGACTGGAGTAACTCTTAGGGCAAGTCTGTTAGGTACGAACCCCATCGGGTTGCCCAAGACGAAAATGTCGAAGGAGTATCCAAAACCTACTCGAGCCAACAAGTAGGGTGTCCTTTTACCAAGGACTGGAGTAATCCTTAAAACAGAACTGTTAGATACGAACCCCGTAAGGTTGCCCAAGACATAAATGTCAGAAAGATATCCACAACTTACTCGAGCGAGACGAGTAAGGTGTCCTTTTACGACGAACTGGAGTAATCCTTAAGACAGAACTGTTAGATACGAACCCCGTCGGGTTGCCCAAGACGTAAATGTCAGAAAGATATCCACAACTTACCTCGCTCGAAAAGTGTCCTTTTACCAAAAACTGAAGTAATCCTTAAAACAGAACTGTTAGATACGAACCCCTTCGAGTTGCCCTCCTTTTACCAAAAACTGGAGTAATCCTTAAAATAGAACTATTAGATACGAACCCCTTCGGGTTGCCCAATACGTAAATGTCAAAAAAGCACTAGGGTGTAAACCATAAAGACAACTCGATAGCTGCTCCAATGCTGAGCGTGACTCTTCGAGATGCTTTTTTTGTCTTGTGAGCGAGAGCCAAGTAGTCGATTTAGGAAATCAACCACTACAACACATATGGGCTTCTATGACGTTTCATTTATCACTGAAAGTGGTATTTTCATCATCTTTCATAATCTGTGACATTTACGTGACGAAAATTAGTTCGTCGCCTATACCATGTAATAAAAAGTCTTCTGCGACGAAAACATATTTTTTTCATCACAAATCTTATGACGATTATTCTATCGTCACTAATTTGTGTCGCTTATTTTCCGTCATAATCAATACCAAAAAACGTCACAAAATTGTGTACTTGGATTACTGTACATGTGCCACATAGGATAGAAAAACATCGTAAAATTTTACCTCATGCGATGTGGCGATGACTAGGATATGACGTGGCACCTTCATTATGAAGGTTTGATTTGTCATAAAATATTCAAATTATCAAAATTCAGCATATTTTTCAATTTTATTATTTGATTTGGGCTGATATCACTTCAAAACAATATATTTCAAAACAAACATAAGATCACTTCACAAAATATTTATTACAGCCCGACATCACTTGTCCAAAAACCAGGGTTAACGAAACCGGTGGGAACCGATCCGATTTGACCGGTTACCGGTCAAACCGATCTAAGCCAGTTACGATTTCGGCCGGTACCCAACCAGCCCAAATTCAAAATTCAAATGAATTCAAAAAACTGAAAAATTTGCAAATAATTCCTAAAAATACTTTAAGGTGCGATGAATCTATTGATGTCAAATTTTTTCAAATATTCATTCATTTAGTATACTTTGCGAGCATTTGAAGTTAAACAAAAAAATGTGCATACAAAAATATACAAATACAATGTAAAAGTAGTACAAAAGAGGGTTGGAGGGTTCATTTAGGCTAAAACATGTTATACAAACATTCATTTAGTATACTTTGCGGGCAATTGAATTTAAACCAAAAAAAAAAAATTGAATTTGACCGGTTACCACTCAAACCGACCGGTAACCGGTCAAACCGACCGGTAAACCGATCGGGACCGGTTGATCAGGCGCTTTTGAATTTGATTTTGAATTCCACCGGTTTCCGGTCAAACCGGTCCGGTAAACCACTACCGGAGGGCGGCAGTTTGACCGGACCGGTCAGGAAAAAAAAAACTGCCAAAAACCACCAGATTCATGCATAACTCAGCCAACATCACTTCACTCCATAAACCACCCAAAAAAAAAGACAAGTCGCTCCACTCCATAACAGGTTCACCGAACAGCCAAGATAACTCTATAGACTCATAGCCAAAAAGTATATACCAGCCACCGTAAAGCCGAAACAACTATCCAACCACATTGCTTTCCTCTCCTTGTTTCTTCAAACTTTCTATCTCTCCCCATTGATTCTCCCTTGCTGCTTCAGATTTCTGGAACTTCAGCTTCAGGACTTCTAGCTCACATTGCTGGTCATCCATTCTCTCAGTGTTGTTGAACCCTGCCTCTCTGATCTACTACGAAATTGACAGCTTCGGCAATTGCAAAGTCTGCCAAGCCAATCCTGCACAAGTTATCACAAGAAAAGGAGCAGCATTGTTAAAACAAGAAGCATGCATTTTTCTGCTCTGGAATTATTTGAATCAAAAGTAACACAACACAATGCTCTGTACTTAGAAATAGGACCACACACATCTCACCACAGGTTTATCTTAAAATGGACACAATATTTATCCAGGTATATAGATTATAACATGGACTGAAACATTAATGCATGATATATAACTTCACCCAAAAGGTTTCAGGCATACAGCAAACATAAATTAGACAGCCCTGTTTTCCTGATCGGAGACTGCTAAAGTTGTTTGTTAGATTGCATTTGAGGTTCACTCACATGGCTTTTGCATGTAGCTATGTAGTTATCCTGATCCAAGAGTGTAACTGAAAAAAACACATGGATAAACAGGTTGTTTGATTCAGACGAAGAGTCTGTAGCAGAGGGTCACATTTTGTACCTGCAGACACCAGTAGGAGCAATGCCAATCAGTGTTATGGGCAAAGTGATGTAGTGAATGGGGAATAGACAGCCAGCAAATTAGTATGAACAAATCTATGCCCAAATTCATTTTTTTTCCCTACCTGAAGACCTTGGTGTTGCTATCCAAATATGATCGAAAGAAAAGAACAGATCGAAAGAAAGAACAGACATGTCATCATTGTAAAATTGGATGAATGCAATCAGCTGCAAATGTCATCGAAGTTAACAGAAAGTTACAGTTTTCAAATTTCAGATGCAGTTATCTTAGATGGAAGCTGAGTTATCTTTCATTCATTTCAGCTTTCAGGATAGACTCACATTTTAAATTAAGCATCCATGCTTCTAGTAACACATCAGAAAGGAAGCTAAGTGATTATTATACTTCCAGAATCCCAACTCAAATTAAGCTAAGTTTCAGGATGTTTTTCAGAACAAGAAGACTAACCTCATGTAAAAAAGAGGCATACTGGGACCATTCAGTCCTGATACTAAACTAAGCTGATACTAAAATGTAGATAGCTTTGTATGTATAGTCACATGTTATTAAAAGGGCCATTATTAGCTCCAAGTTACTCAGCTATTTCAAAGCTGCATACTCACAGTCTGAACTTCCGATCATGCAGTACAATCATGGGATTAAAGTAGCAATACCATCTTCCCCCTGCACATCATCCGTTCCATCGACAAGGATGCCTTCATCATCAGGGGAACTGCAACCAGGGGGCTGGATGTCTCAACTGCATGTTGAAAAAAATTGAACATGTTAACTAGAAGTAACAGCTGTCACTGTCCATCACAAATAAATTAGCGATAAACAATAACAACTACTGAGATTTTGGATAATAACATCACAAGCATCTATTGAGACCAGGAGTTCCAGCCGGCCAACACTATACAGCACAAAAATCTCTGATGCGGAAGTAAGGAGAAGGAAGGAGGAGCAAGATCTCGACGTGGAGCAGTGGCGACATAGGGAGGGGGGTGCTGGGATTGGATCTTCGGTACCGTCGGAGCTGCAGCGCCATGGAATCTCGGCCCGGCACGGCGAACTTGAGTAGATCTCGCGGGGTGGATCTCGAGCAGTTCTGATAAGGAGCGGCCCCAGCGCTCCGGCGGAAGGAGGAGAGGTTGAGGTCGGATCTAGGCACCTTTCTTCGATGGGATGCGACAGAGCCGCGCGCGAGCGCTGAGCTATCATCGGCCGCTGCCTGATCTTCCGCCTGTGTCTCGCGGAGGCGGAGGCGGAGCTGCCCGCCGCCGAGCCGCTGCTTCCCTTCCGCCGGCACCTCGCGGAGGGGTAGCCGCGCGCCGCCGCCAAGCCGCTGCCTGCCTGTCCGCCCGCTCCTTGCGAAGACGAGGCTGCGCGCTGGAGCGTCGAGCCGCCGCCCTGCGTGTGGTCCCTGTGTGGTGCGCGGGCCTGCCGCGGACCGCATGGGGGTCGCCGCTCGGTGGCCTCCTGCGGAGGATCTGAGGAGGCGTGGGTGGGGAGGGAGCGCTCCATTGGATCGGGGGGAGGATCTGTGATGTAGGCCTATCTCCAACCATTCCCCCCTCTCCAATTCCCCACAAACATATTATTTACTATATTTTACTATCTCCTTTAAAAAATTCCTCCCCTATAACTCATTCTCTCCAATAATTTCTCCTATATCTATTCCCTCTATATACTATCACTCATTAACTAACTATTTATTTATCGTTTTTGAATTTAAAAAATCATACAATATTTGTACTGTCATAATACACATTATCATCATGTTACGGGGCTCAAAACAAGATTAATATCGTGAAGAAACAGTGTGATTAGAATATAGCAGGAGTTGAAACTCCCCTATATATAACGGGAGCTTTGGGAGGAAATTCCCTCCAACGATTCCCCCCAAAGCTCCCCTACGTAGGGTGGGGGAATTCCTAGGGAACCGTTCGAGCAAGCCTAAGCAGGGGCTAGCGGCGGTGAAAATTTTGGGGATTCGGTGGAGTGGAGTTGAAGGAAGCTAGAGTTTGGAAATAAATGACCAAAGGATCGGCCTCTTGAAAAATTTTGGATGCCGCTTATAATTGGACTGCGTGTAATAGTTTGGATTTTTTTACCAATTGTTTGGTAAATAAAAATAGATATACCAATTGATGATTATTCAGAAAAATATAAATACTGACTGCTCAACGTTGATTATCTACATATACCGAGAGATGTCTGGTTGTGGTATAGTGAAAATTTGGTGCACAGGCCAAGAGCGTTGTGGACGTTTGCGAATGTCGTAAGCATTATTTTATCTATTTCTTGTATGCTCTATGATTTATTTTTGATCCAATCTCCAAATAAAAAATATCTATGTTATCATATTTTACTTTGGATTTCGTTTTACACTAGTCTATGCCCATTGTACTGAAATACTCATAAGGGATAAGTGACACATGTGGGACCCACTTAATCAAGTAATACTATGCTTGCCATCAAGGTGAGGGTAGCTAATTTAAAAAATAGAAACAAATTATGACAAACTAATATTGTTAGGAACTTTGTCACAAATATGGCACTGGAACAAATTATGACGATTTTTAGTTGATCTTAGCGATGCATACTACATTTTTGTCACTAAGCTGTACCAAGAGCTATAAAATGTCGTAAACAGAATTATTCAACGACGAATTGCTCCATTGTCATGAGAAATTCGTCACAAAAGGTCATATTTGTTGTAATGAACTTTTATTTTGGATTTGTCGAGATTACAATAGTTGTAAAATGACAGACTCTGACTCTTAAGACCTGCCCCTTGCTCGTTGGATGTGAGCAATGATTTATATGACTTGAATAAAACTATTCCACACTAAAGCTAGTCGATGTAGGAGTCGACTAGATTTGTGGCAGGGTATCCTTCACGAGTGGTGCCCCAAGGGCCTTGCGGAGTGAGTCACACTGAAAAATCGTGTGAGAACTTTTTGGGTGGATAAAGCATTTGCGTAGCAGTACTTTATTGATCATGTTTCCACCCTGAGACGATTCTCTTTGATGCAGGGTGCGCGGTTTACCCTGAGGACGGGTACTGATGGTTATCGGCTTGTGCTTCTTGAAAGATGCGGAAGCCTTTGGTGGAATACGATAGTTAGATGAAGGGCTGTAAGCCTCGACTTCCTCGCGCTCCTTTCTTATTGAGATGATGACGTTGCGAGCATCACGGCCAACATTGATCACATTGCGGAGATCGCAATTAGAGTAGTCGTAGTTGTCGCTTTGCTGTTCCTGCTGGTTGTTGGCGAGGCGGTGACGCCTGAACGCCCTTTTCTGGTTAAGCAGGCGACGACGCTCATAGAGATCTTCTACTGGATGCTGCTCTTCCAGTTGGACAGTTACCGTCACTGCTGGAGGAGGTGTAGGTGGATCTTACTTGATGGAAGCTTGGGGCTCTCTGATTGTGGGGGGAGTAGTTTCCATGTTATCGAAAAGGTACTCGTCGAAATCATCAGAGTTGTAGTCATCGAGGTTGAGACGCTCCGTGGAGTCACCCTCAGGTTCCGGGACTTCGGAGATGTGAACCATGAGGATTTCACGGCAAAGATCTTGAACTTCTTGGTCTTGTTTGCTTGAGGACGCGTCTAGAGGAGTGCTCTGTTGGTAGGGCAGATCTGTTGGCTGTGAGCCGGAAGTGTTGGGGTCTTGCGTCTTTCTAAGATGCACTGTCCATCCTTGCGGCGTTGCATATATGACCAAGTTAGGGAGAGAGTCCTGATCGGACTTGGTGTTTTTAGCCGAGTTGGACTCGACTTGCTTGCTGTACTGGATTAGGTCATCCAGCTCATCCTTTGAGTTGGAGAAATCCTCGGATTCAGAATCGGTTAGTCCACCGATTTTAGAATGTGTGCTTTGGGTGAGCGAGAAGCGGGATGCCCATCTCTGCACGAAGGGCATTCTCATTCATCCAATGTAGCCATGATTGGGTAGGAGTTAGCCCTTCGGGCTCCTTAATCCAGGGTTTGTCGAAAATTGAATCATAGGATTGGTCTGGAGCTTTGGCTCTTTCTTTTTTAAGCTTGGCCAACTCCCAAAGAGCATCGGTGTGCTCGGGTGGATTGGCCATAGCCTCCATGAACAGGTCGATGTTGTCAGACCAATCTTCGAGATCATCGAACGGTTCAAAGTTCTCGAGGCTGTTCATGAAACGATCGAAATCCTGATCGAACGAGGACCCGACTGGTTCTGGAGTCCGAATGTGAGCAGGTTTCGGTGAAGGCCTCTGGGGTATCCTGGAGATAGACGGTCCCAACCGAGCAAGCCGGGGGTTTATCTCACCAGATCCCCCGCAGATTCCTCCTCCTGTTTTCTGCTCCTTATTTTGCAGGGTGCTTTTAGCTATCTTGATGCAGTCAGCGAGCTTGGAATTCACCCGATAGATCCCTGAGAATATATCATCCGGCCTTTTTGTAGCTGGTTTGATATTTCAGGGTTCTGCTGTGATGTAGATGAGCCAAGAGCAGTTTCTGCAAGTTTGATACAGCCCTCTATTGATCGTGAAACTCGATTTACTCCATCGAGTAATTCTGAGTTTTTGATCTTAGGGCGTTTGGTCATCTTGAGATGAGTCAAGTATTTTCCAAGGGTTTTGGAAAAGTGGTTTTTTTCTGAGTCAGAGTTTGTGTCGAACTCGACCGAACCAAGAGTTCGGTTTGGAGTTGACACGTTTTCTGGGTTGTCCGAGTCGAGTTCGGTTGGAACTCTTTTTTCGTCGAGATCCGCAGACTCACGGATGTCGGTGACTTGTTAGCTGATTTTCGGTTTAGGCGAATTAGGCATGACAAAGTGGCTGGAGAAGCCTCCCGTTCCGTCAGCCGTGTGTGCCTAGGAACCAAAAACGAGGGTTGTGCCTTCTGGCACGTTGTTGGCGTCGCTTGATCCGGGCTATCGAATTTGCTGATGAACTCGCAGAATCCCCTACCTGGCGTGCCAGCTGTCGGTGTGTACCGCCAAGCCTGCTTAGGGATACCCTTAGCAGTAGGGTTTGTAGGTAGGGATCGACGGCTCTGGAACTCGATGGTGCAAGGAACACAAAGATTTAGACAGGTTCGGGCCGCGAGTTGCGTAATACCCTACGTCCTGTGTGGTGATTTGTATTGCCTTAGGTGTTGATGATTGTTTGGAGGGGGTCCCTGCCCGCCCTTATATATCCGGGGGGACAGGGTTACATGGAAAATCCTATCCGAGTACAGTTGGAGCCCTACTACAACACGATCGGGTAGTTTCCTTTGTACTTCAGCTAGTTTTACGCCTATTCGAGTAGTTACAAAAGAGGTAAGGTACATTCATGATCTATCCCATACTCTAGAACATTCTATGCCTATAAGAAGTCACGCTGCCCCGGGTCTGACAGCAGTTTCCTCGGTTTGGCGGGATATTACCGCAGATTTATTCCAGACTTCTCCAGAATTGCAAAGCCGATGATGGAACTGCTAAAGAAGGATGTAAAGTTTATATGGGATGCGAAGTGCGATGAAGCATTCCATACGTTGAGAGCACATCTAACCATCGCACCAGTCTTAGCTCAACCTGACAATAGCAAGTCCTACGATGGTTAATGTGATGTATCGGGTACTGGTCTTGGCTGTGTTCTAATGCAAGACAATCGGGTTATTGCTTATGCTTCCCGAGCTCTTCGGCTACACGAGCTAAATTATCCCACTCATGATCTTGAGCTAGCAGCGGTTATTCATGCTCTCAAGATTTGGAGATACTATCTTATGGGCACTCATTGCAACATCTATACCGACCATAAGAGTCTCAAGTATATTTTCACTCAAAGTGAGCTAAATATGAGACAATGCAGATGGCTGGAATTAATCAAGGTCTATGACCGGTAAGTTCACTATCATCCGAGCAAAGCCAATGTCGTAGCCGATGCACTCAGTCGCAAGGTTCACTGAAATTGTCTTTCAGTGGAGTCGTATAATGACATATTGTGTGCTGAAATACAAAAGCTGAAATTGGAAATCATTCCTCAGGATTCTCTGACTCACATTTCTGTGGAACCGACACTTTATGACCAAGTCATCATGGCACAATTACATGACAAGAGTGTCGGAATCATCAAACAAAAAGTACTAGAACGCAAAAATAAATGTAAGTGTTTCCGTGTGGATCATAAAGGAATCTTATGGTTTGAGGATCGCCTAGTCATTCCCAAAAATTATGAGCTGCGGAAACAAATCTTGGATGAAGCACATCTCTCTAAATTTTCCATTCATCCGGGTAGCACCAAGATGTATCAGGATCTCAGGCAAAATTTCTGGTGGACTCGCATGAAGAGAGAAATTGCTAAATATGTCGCAGAGTGTGACACATGTCAGAGAGTAAAGGCTAGTCATTTGAAAGTTGCTGGAACTCTCCAACCTTTGCCAATTCCGTCCTGGAAATGGAAAGATATCAGTATGGATTTTATTATGGGCTTACCCAATACCTCCCAACATCATGATTCCATCTGGGTTTTTGTCGACAGGCTCACAAAGACCGTTCATTTTATTCCGGTGCATACTAAATATCGGGCCAAGAAATATGCTGAGATCTATATTGAGCAAATAGTCTGTCTACACGGTGTACCCAAAACAATTATCTCAGACTGTGGTACTCAGTTTGTGGCAAGGTTTTGGGAGCAACTCCAAGAGGCCCTCGGAACTAAATTAATTTGAAGCTCAGCTTATAATCCACAGACTGACGGGCAGACCGAACGGGTGAATCAAATTCTCGAGGACATGCTTCGAGCATGTGTTATCCATTATGACAAGAACTGGGACAAATGCTTGGCTTTGGCTGAATTCTCCTATAACAACAGCTATCAGGCCAGTCTGAAGATGGCACCATTCGAGGCCTTGTATGGTCGACGGTGTCGAACTCCTTTGAGTTGGTCCCAGGCTGGAGAACGCAAAATATTTGAACCCGAATTAGTGGTCGAGGCTGAGGAGAAGGTAAAAGTGGTACAAGCAAATCTCCGAGCAGCCCAGTCCCGGCAAAAGAGTTATTTTGACAAGCGGAGGAAACCTTTAAAGTTCAATGTTGGTGATCATATTTACTTACGAGTTTCACCAACTCGAGGCATTCAACGCTTCGGAGTCAAAGGCAAGTTAGCACCTCGCTACATCAGACCATATGAGATCATTGAAGAATGTGGACCAGTGGCTTATCGACTGCGACTTCCTTCACGACTCACAGCCATCCATGATGTTTTCCACATATCCAAACTCAAAAAATGTGTTCAAGTTCCGACCGAAATCATCGATCAACAGGAAATCTTGGTGGAACCCGATCTCTCTTATGTTGAATATCCACTCAAGGTCTTGGATCAAAAGGAAAGAGGTAGTCGTCGAATGGTGGTAAAATGTATAAAATTCAGTGGACTCATCACACTGAAGAAGAAGCCACCTGGGAGACGGAGGACTATCTCAATCGACATTTTCTGGGTTTTCTTAGCTCTACCTCAGGTACCTTTATCTCTGTCCCTGCTTCATTCATCCAATCTTGGGACGAGATTCTTTTTAAGTGGGGTAGGCTGTGACACCCTAGGTGTTTAAAAGTCAATAATAGACACACTAGAGCAATTAGTTCAATTAGTGGAACTAATGAGTGGACAAACAATTATTAAATGGTAACTAAAGACAAATGAAATTCAAATTGAAATATTGGTTTCAAATTGTGAGGGCAAATAAAGAAAGTCAAACTCTATTTCATGTACAAATCACCTCACCAAAATATTGTACACTAAATCTGATACCATTAGTAACATGTGCATAATAACTAATGGGCCCAATTTCAACCCAATTAAATAAATTAAAATGACCCTTTTTATAGAGTTTTTGAATCTTTAAATTTAACTCACAAACCATTGCTCAAATGAAAAAGTGCATAACACGAAAGTTGTAGATCTCGAACAACTGAACAAAAATGGTATTCAAAAGTTTTCATTTGAAGCCAAGAAGAATGAGAAAAATTAAATTTACAGAACTGGATTTT
Source organism: Panicum virgatum (assembly GCF_016808335.1). Taxonomy (NCBI): domain Eukaryota; kingdom Viridiplantae; phylum Streptophyta; class Magnoliopsida; order Poales; family Poaceae; genus Panicum; species Panicum virgatum. Next base: position 47,267,084 of record NC_053149.1, read on the forward strand.
GGAACTTTAATCTATTTACGAGACTGCCACTGCCAGCATCTCTCTCGTCTCGCGCCGATCGTACTCCGGCGACGGAAAACCGCCCCGGGAACGGCCAATGGGCCCGCGTACCCCTGGTTTTGCTCGAAACCGCGTCGCCCTGGCTCGTCCTCTACTTGCCACGTGCCACAGGCCACTTGGCCCAGCGCCACGCGCCCCCGCCATGCGCTAGCACGACCGTCGGTGTCGCCGCTTGCCGTCGCCTGCCTCCGCCCTTGCTCGGCCAAATCAACCTCCCCCAGATGTCGTTAGCTATGCCACGAAGCCTAGCACGCCTATAAAAGGAGCAGAACCCCCCGCTCGCGTACGAAATCCCGCCCTCTGCCCGCCATTGCCATCGGTGAGCAGAGCTAGCCGTGGCGCCGCCTCCCCACCATCCCATTGCCCAAACCCGCAGCACCACCACCTTCCCAGGCCTCCGCTGAAGCTCCTGAACCCGGCCACCCCTTCCTTCCACCACCGGAGCGCCGCCGGCCACCGTCTCCCCCAACTCCGGCCGCCGGCCACCGTGGAGAGGCCATCTCCGACCGCCTCGGCTCCAAGCAAGACTGCCCAGAGGGAGAACTCGAGCACCTCTCCATTATCCCCTACCTTGCCCCCACCTCTGGTGACTCCCCTCACCGGAAACGTTGCGCCTTTCCTCTCCCTTGTTCTGTACCTCCGCCAAGGGACCTTCCTTTAAAAGAAACCAAAGTTTCAGGGTTTAAAGTGCAAAATGTACATGAACTTCAAAACATCAAACTTTCAAATGTGTAGAAAATCGTAAAAAAAATCGTAAAAATGCAAATACAATTGTTCTGGAATCCTTGCAATGAAATCTACAAGTTTTGTTACATGCAAATCTTTATAATCTGCCCATATTTTAATCTAGGAAAAAGATTAGAATAAAAGGGACATAAATGTTCTAGGAGTTTGGTTCAGTGGCTAGGCTTGGTTTTTCGATATGTTGTTCCTAGTACTGTTAGAAGCATCTAGTAAAATTTTGAATTCAGTTTGAAATCATTTGCTAGCTCAAATAGCTCAGATTCATAGATCTACTAGTTAGCTTCATATATTAATGCTGGTGAAAATAAACATGGTTTAGCTTTGAAACTTTTTTGGATGAACAAGTCACTGAACTCTTGCTGATCTACAAGTTTGAGAAATTTAGATCTAGTTTACTATATATTTTGTTTAATGCTTTTTTTATAAACTTAATTCATGATATATAGTTTCTATGCTTAGAAAAATTTAAGTTTATTTCTAGAACTCGGTTTTAGTCTTGGAATCATGCCTGCAAAGTTTGAACTACATTTACTGAGTATTTCTATAGTTATAAATCATGCTTGGTATATCATGTCTAGAATTGTTATTTTTGTTCTGGATGTAATATTTCATATCTGGTCATGATCTTTGAACATGTTCTTAGTTACTATGATTGCTTTCCGTAGTAAAATTTTGGCATGCATTACTGGTAATCTTGAATCTTGAATAAATATGCAAATTCATATATAATTTAATGCATAAGTAATTAATGTGGTATAAGTAATATTTGATAATTTTTCTGAAGCATGTTTATACCATTTCTAGTTTCTGGTAAAATTTGGAGAGCCATAACCTTTGTAGAACTTCTTGTGGAATTTATCTTTGTTGCTAGCATGTTAGTTTTGTTAATTTTATAACTCCTGTTGAATGAGTAGATAAAATCTGAAAAATTTACAGTACTGAGAATATCCTATCTTGATGTTTCTGTAAAATTTGTAGCTCCAGAAAGCATGCCTATCAACCTGTACAAATTTGTGAAGTCTCTAGGTTAATCTGTTTGCATGATTTTTCATGGTTAGATGTCTTGTTATTAGATGCTGAAAATTTTACAGTAGATGCTAAGTCTATCTAATCTGTGCTACATAAATTTTTCATCACCAGATCATAATACATTTTCTGCTATGAAATTGTGAACTTATGCTTATGTTTTAAGTCTAGGAAATTAAACACCCACACACTCATTCATGAAGTAAGTTAACTATAAGTACTACTCCATAAATGACTGCCTAGGAAATGAAATCACTAAGATCATCACTAAGTTAACTTTTCGTTGGACTGCCACTATATTGTGAAGGAAAGAAAGATCATATCATGTTGTAATAATGAATCTTTGCATTGCATATAGAATCGGTTAATCTCATTGACGGTGATTACAAGTTGATTCCTTCGGACTCTACTACTGCGTCAGACGTTAATCTTAATTGTACTAACTTAGCTCAAGAACTAGGCCAAGCCCCAGAGGACTCTCAGCCTGACAGTGCCCAAGAAGGCAAGCCTCGGTGCATAACCCATTATTTTCCGCATTATTATTCATCTAACTATTTGTATATGTTGTAATAATTCTATTTGTGCATTTACGTTTTCTAGGCGTTGATCGAAATCCTTAGTGCATGATCCCTAGGAACCTATGTTTGACATCCAAATCTTTTTATCGACTAGTTGCCACACTAACTAGAAACGGTAGAAGACGAGTGGTTGCCTGCCTCTCGCGAGAAAATAGGAATTTACTGACTTTTCCTTCTGCTGAAATATAAGGACAATGGGCGGGGTTGTATAGTTGTGATACCCCGCTGGTGTAGTCGAAAATGGTTAAGGTCGCAGTATGTGGCTCATTTCGTTATGCTTTTGAAAGTACTAGCCATATGCCAAGAAATATGGTAATCGGTAAGCTTAAATACCTGATTGGACCAGCACGTGGAATGTTGGTAAACCCTCTTTGTAGAAGTAGGATTTATTTTTGTTGCGATGTACGGGTGTAGAGTCTGCGTACTCTGTAGTCGGGGAGGGTACCCCGTGTCCATGGACTAGAGAAGAAAGGGGAAAAGTTGTGTGGGTGACTTGGTTCCCATACGTGTGCGTTAGGTTCCCCTGGCCAGGGTTGAAATTCGATTCAGAATCGTCCGCCTCTCACGGCATGAGACTGCTTAACGTTTTCGGTCACATAGAGTAACAAGTGGAACATGATGATGATAATACTGCTGGATGATTAAATGGTTGCTCTACCATGTTTGAGTAGAGTTAGATGCAAATTTAGAACGGTTAATCCAACTAGAATATGACAAAATTAGAATATGAAAATAAGGATCAACTCTTAGTGGCGTTTTTGGCAAAACAAACCCCACAAACCAAAAAGTCTTGCATGTCTAGTTATCGGACTATAGTATATCCGGTGACGGGTAAGTCTTGCTGAGTATTAGTATACTCAGCCTTACTTGTGGCACTGTTTTCAAGTACTAACTTCAAGGATTTGATTGCGAGTCTGACTTGGCCATGTACTTTGCCTCTGGGCTGGTCTGTTGAGTGGGATGGTCCTTCAGCTGGTGCTGACCACCCTCCCACTGAGTGACGTGTTTCGTACGGGCTTTATCGATGCATCACATGTTTCGCTAGACGTCTTTTATTGCTTCCGCTAAAACAATGACACTTGAATAATTTGAGTAGTTTGGAACTCTGTAGTACTTTACTATTCTGAACATGATTTTGTAATAAATTTACTTTCCGCTGCAAACTCTGAGATGGATGAGATGATCTGTGTTGTAATCTCTGGGCTCACCTTTGTGTGGGTGTTGTCTGTGCAATCCTGGAGGAGCGTGGCTTTTATCGAGGCTTCACTCGAGGAACTACCAGTGCATGCCGAATTGGGTCAAAGTTTCCTAGCAATGAAGATCAGTGCACTCGGGCCCAGTCTTTTGGGTGGTTCCGCCACATTTCCCGGGTTTGGGTGCGTGCTCCCGCAAGAGGTCGCTCCGGGACTATGAAGCCTCACCCTGCTGTATTGGGGCTTGTGAGGACCAGTATCCCTTCACACCAATACTGGACCTTCCCCTACACTGATCTCTATCCTCCTACAGGCTTGGTGCTGCACGTAACTAGCTTGGACCGATTCTTCCCTCATAAAGAATAAGTGGTGTGCACGTCTATCATAGTTCCATCACCAGGTCTAGCTAACTCAGTCCTTACTTGCAAAAACGAGCATCTTTGTCACAAGTGTGTATCCGCCGCAACGGTCCGCGATTGGCACCCATCACAGGTATTGCCCCTCCAACGCCTCCTCAACTATCAAGGACCCCGAAGGATCGATTCCCCACAGGGAACACTGGTACCCACAACAGGTACTCGCAGGACGTCCCAACACACGCCCCAGCCCTTGATCAAACGACCAAGTTAATTCGCTCACTCCCGCTGGATAATCCTAATCACCAACTCCTCATATGTGGATCTCCACTTACGCCAAGACTATCATCACAATATCCCGCATTTACACATACACAGCAAGGCAAGATCTCTCGACCATTCATAAATGGTAAAGTAGGTGATCAAGAGATAAACAATCAAGTAGTCTATGCAGGTTCAATATAACAGTAAGTAAAGAGGTAGCGTACCTAGCATGTCATGCCTAATAGGTTTCCGAAATCAGAGATGGGTGTGAACCTGGCAACTCATAGTCTTCCTGAGTCTTCGGGGCTTCTAGTCATTCGGGGCGTCCTCCTGAATCTCCTGGGCGTCGGGGTAGTCCTCCTGGGCCTTCGGATCATTCGGGACATCGGTCAACTCCTTCTCGTAAGGACCTATTCGTAATTATGTATAAACATAGGAACCAAAGTGCAAAAATGTACAAAACTATCCAAATAAGATTCAACTCGCAACAAAACCTACTCTAAAGGGTAGATCACGATTTTAGAAAAAATATGAAATTGATTTCATAATTTTCGGATGTTCGGTTAATTTATTATGAATTTTCTTAGGTTAAATCATTTTATGAAATTGATGATTAACAGAAAATGAAGAACATATTAGTTAGCCACGTGGCAGCACTGGAGTGTGACACACATCATGCTGATGTCATCAAAATATCAGCACGCGTTTAGTACTTTGATGACATCGACAGTGGGCCCTGCTAACGTAATCATTGACCGGTCAACACTGACCAAGTCAACGATCAAAGGGATCAACATGGGGCCCGTGGGGTTAGCGAGGTTCGTATGTTAATGGGTCCCATTGGTCAGTGACTCAAGAGAAACTGATTGGTCAAGCCCGTGTCAAGTTGGGTTAAAGAAAAAAGGATAAAGGTAAAGACTATTGCTATGTGCATAAACAGGCCGAAAAGGGAAACTAGATTGGTTTGGCTTGGCCCAATAGCTTCTATTGCGGGCTGGATATTCACGGCTTCAATTGGTGGGCTGACTCGACAAACAGACCAAGTTCGGCCCAAGTCGTCCCTTCCTCTTTATTTTTTTCTCCCACTCTCTCACTTCCAAGAATGGACCACGCATCGGTCTCTCTTCTCTCTCGCTCTCTCTCCTTACAACTCACTGTCGGGCTGGTTCCTTGGCTCAGGCCGCTAGCTCTCTCCTTCTTCTCTATTTCTCTTACAAGACGGGCCCACGGGTCAGTGGCCGCGGGATCTGGTGTGGTGGCTAGATCCAGCATGGCCGGGTGCGCGCATGGCCACGTGTGTGCCGTGGGACTGGGATGGTCACCGGAGTGGGTGGGTGGGGTCGCTGTGTCAAACACTGCAACTTTTAACATAATTTTGTTGTTTGATTTTGTACTCGATACAACAGGTGACCATGGTGCTGTACGAGGTGCTACGCCTGTACCCTCCAGCCCTGTTCGTTATCCGGCGGACACACAAGCAGACGAAGCTCGGAGGCGTCACTTACCCGCCGGGCCGCCGGATGTCATGTTCGTGGTTCCCATCATGTTCATCCACCGCGACCCTGCTCCGGGGGCACGAGAGGCACGACCCCGGCGAGTTCAACCCGGGGAGGTCCGCCGAGGGCGTGTCCAAGGCGTGCAGCGACCCGGGCGCCTTCATCCCCTTCAGCTGGTGGCCGCGCATCAGCATCGGCCAGAACTTCGCGCTGCTGGAGGCCAAGCTGGCCATCAGCATGGTCCTGCAGCGCTTCGCGTTCGAGCTCTCGCCAGAATACGTGCATGCGCCTTTAGCATCCTGACACTCCGTCCGCGGCACAGCGTTCTGGCTAGGTACGCCAGCTCTGATGAGCACATGTGTATTCTGATTAAAACATTTTGGTATTTGTAAATGAAGTGCATTTTTGCATAGAAGTTTCATGCAAGTACCCACGTGATCGACATGTTTTCTCAAAAGCCATAGCAATCGTACACCTTTAGGCCTGCTAGCCTTTTGTAGAAAAGTGTAACTAGCTACTACTTACATTCATATGCAGTTCATATAGATCAGAATCAGTCAAGTCAAACTAGGCCGGTCATGGCACTACCTGCAGAAGATGAAGTCCTGCAGTCAGTGAACAACAGCAGCTACACAGAAACGTGTTTAAGGTCCAATTCTATTGGACTCCCAAAAAGCTCAAAAAGCATTAGACTTGAAAATTCAATGATCACAAGTAGAGCATAGCCAGGTTACCACCTCACAAATAGGCACAGTGAGTGGTGAGCTACTACTTTACCGTTGAACATTTTATCTGTTCACACAATCATACAAACTCTGTTTATTAAGCTCTAAACTACATACTTAATCATAGGTATAGTTGTTTCACAGCTCAGCATAATCATCATGATCAGAGCTTCTTCAGCTTGACCTGAGCACCGTGCTCAGGGCGCAGGGTTATCACGGTGTATGGTGCGTGGGTGTAGGATGGCGATAGCTCAAAGGAGAAGCGCTGGAGAATGGTGCACAACGCCATTTTCGCTTCAAGTAATGCAAAATTTTGGCCGATGCAGATCCTGGGTCCCCATCCGAATGGAAAGAAGGCGGTCTGGTACTTGCTGGCATTAGAGATGCCCTCAGAAAACCTCTCCGGGTTGAACTCGCTTGCATCTTTTCCCCAGATGGTGGGATCATGGTGAATGAACAGAAGGGGCATCAGAAGGTTTACTCCAGCAGGGTATTTGATCCCACCGAGCTCAATTTCCTTGTAAGCTCTTCTGTTTAGAAAGATTACTGGTGGGTACAACCTAAGGACCTCGTATAGAATAATCATTGTTACCTGCAGAAGCAAATCTGAAGGTCAAGATCACTAATCCAAATATACAGTACGAAAAAACAACAGGTACCCTGGTTGTCCTCTGAAAGGTTACTTCAAGATCATGGATTGGTTAGGTCTGCTGACTCTGCTCCAGCATTCTCAGTCTATTCATATGGTCAGCCATGATTCAAGGTGCTAATGTTATATTCTTTTTGAAAGAAGCTAGGTGCTAATGTTATCATTGCTAAGATTTAAGCCCTTGTAATATTAACCAGTAATTTTCCACAGAATGATGTGATGATGATCATTAGTTCAATGAACGGAAAGAAAGTATATTTCAGAATTATTATCAAATCCTTCTATTATCATCACTCTAACCAAGTAATGAAATTTACCAACGTTCTCAATGGCCTAAACTTTGAGCATTTCACAATAAAAGTGCACTGATCTCATACTTACAATCTTCAGGCGGCTCAACCTATCAAAATCTGGTCTAGCTCTTCCAAAGTGATTCAACACTTCTTCTCTTGCCAGCTCTCGCCATTCTGGGTGCATGCTTAGCACGATTGTAGTCCAAGTTAGCAGGACTGATGTTGTCTCCATACCTGCGAAGTAAAATAGCTTGCATTCCTCAATTATATCTTCTGTAGACATTCCTATATTCAATTCTCCATTTGATTCTTTCATGTTTGACTCTATCAATAAGCCCAGTAAGTCATCGCTATTTTTTTTTGAACGAACAACACTCGACGAGTGCGTTTCTATTGATATAGCAGAAAAAATACAAGATTATGTCCCTGAGAAAAAAATATCACGGTAACAACTTGGCGGGTTGGATTGGGGCCTCAACACACGGCAAACTCAACTCGACTCAAACTCAGGCTGGTCGGATTGGGGCGTCGACACAAGCCACACCACGTCTCAAATGAGACAACTCAGTCCGGTCGGATTGTGACATCGACGCGGAAAACACACTGGGCAACGGAGGCAAAAAAGAAGCATAGCCGCTGCGGCTAACAGCCTTTCTCATCTTCTGAAGTCGCCGTCGAGTCATGGCCCTTAGTCGATAGGGAAACGAGAGGAACGGACAGCACCGCACCGAGAAGACCACCGCCATGCGGGACCTGCTGCCATAGTGCCATTGCAGCATCGTACATCATCTGGCAGGGTGGAAACCATCGAACCCGGACCGCATGCAGGCCGCCTCGTAGTCGTCGCCACGAAAACACAACACGCGGGGGCCTTGCCACATCTGCCGTTGGACTCCTCCTCACTCTCGTCACCTCGCCGAAGACACCGCATGCGGGGGCCTCGCCACTTCCGCCACAGTACTCCGAGTCACGGATTCGTCTATAATGTCGCCACCAGGATGAAGAACAATGATGCCCCACTACCACGATCCCCGTCAACAGCTGAACCACGCCCTCCGGACGACAGCATCTCGTTGCGAATCCCGCGTACCAGCCACCGCCGCCATGGTAGCAAACCAAGTTGTCGCTAGCGCTGTCTTCCGACGATGTACCACACCGGAGTCGCCGAGCAAGGCTGAACAACCCGCCGTAGTCCGCTGCAAGCCAAGTTGTCCCATGATGTTGGTGCCGCAAGCGCCGTCCTTCGACGCAGTTCCACGCCGAACTGACGATTGCCAGGCAATGCCAGCCGCCGCGGACCGCTGCAAGCAGCCCAAAACCAATGCGCATACGACAACCCCTGATCTCTAACATGATTTCAGTCGCCACCGCTGAATTCAACAACCCCCATTGAGCTTGCCACTTGCAACGAGCTGCCCAACCAAGCCATTGTATCCACCGGCTAGCCAAGATGGGTCTCCAACGACGCCTCCAAGAAGGTAGCGACGCCAATGGCGCCGTCGTCGCTCGTCCCACAAATGGACAGGGTTTTCGCCCAGAGAAACAACACCACAGGGACGGGCTCCAAGATGACGCCTCCAACACGGGAACGATGCCCTCAGGCGCCGTCGTCATCGCCGTCGGCAGGCTTTCGCCCGGAGAATCCCGTCCCAGTTGCGTGCCCACATCTTGGCAAAGCACAGTAGCAATCCCGGGGCCGGTGTTGCCGCCGTGCCACCCTGCGCCGCGGCTATCTCGCTTCAACACGTTGCCTCCACGCAGCCACCCTCCACTGCCGGCTAGCATGCCGCCCCCAGCCGCACCTCAATAGAACCATCGGGGAGGCCACGGGCATGCCATCCCCGGCCGCAGCACCACGCCACCGCCAGAACCCGCGGACGTACCTCGTCACGCGCACCACTGCGCGCCATTGCACTCGGCGCCGCCCTCCTCGCCGCGGCAGCCGGTGCCGCGACCTCGGACGCGGCCGAAGCGCGGCCAGCGCAGGACGCCCCCATGCCGCTGCACGCCCCCGCACCTGCAGGCCATCAGCAAGGAGGCAATGTGGTTGCACCCATCGACGCCGCTTAGCCTGCCGCACTTCTCCTCGACACCTGCGACGACGTCGAGGGCTACCGCGTCCCGGCCAACACCCGCCTGCTCATCTTTGGGCCATCGGTTGGGACCCGGCCATGTGGGAGGTGCCGCTCGAGCTCCGCCCCGAGCGCTTCCACCCCGGCGGGACCTGCGCGGGAACTACTTCGAAATCATCCCCTTCGGCGCTGGCTGGTGGATCTGCGCCGGGAAGCCAGCGGCCTGCACCACCCACGCCATGGCCGGCCCAAGCCACGAAGAGAAGCCCCGCCCGCGCACAGCCACTGATCCGGCCGCCGGCAAGCTGGATCTGTGGCCCCCCGGCCACCCTCGCCGCAGAGAGCTGCTCCCGCTGGCGAACCACCACGGAGGCCCCGACGGCCGCGCCCATCCGGATCCACTGAAGAAAGAGGAAAGGGCCCCGCCGCCGTCCTCCTCACAGGCCGCACGGGCTTCCGGCGGCCCGCTCGGGCGGCAACGCGGCAGGACGACGCGATGGTGGGGGGCGGGGGCGAGGGAGCCTGAGCCGCTTGAAAGCGATCGGGTGCTCTAGCCTATGAGGGGAAGGGGGTGAATTAGGCACTATTAAAACCTTAACATATGGCTCCAACTAGTTTGCACAAAACTTTAAACTAAAACAAGCTATCTAGATGTGCAACTACGGTTCACCTTAGTGTGAAACCCTTATCCCAAAAGAGTTTTGCAACATATAGCAAATCCTAGCAAGATACTACACTAAGAAAGTAAAGGCATACAAGTTGCAATAAGAAATGCGGAATCTTAAAGAGAGGGATGAGAGGAAGCGAACTCTCGACACGAGGATTTATCCCATGGTTCGGATTGCCACAAAGGCGCCCCTACGTCCACGTTGTTGATGCACTCACGAAGAGTATCGCTTCCTGGCAATCAAGTTTCTTCCGTGAACACAATCACGGTCACCTTGATCCCGATCTTCACTAAGAGAGATTGCCCACAAAGGAGGGGTCTCCGTCCCCAGCACAATGTCGTCGGCGCCGCTCCACACCAAGCCGGAGGGTCGTAGACTTGTCGGCGAGCCACCAAAGCTCCAAGGATGGCCGGCGCACCAAGATACAATGTTGGTTCACTCTAGAACCACAGCACAAGGATCTAAACCTTGCTTGTTCACTCACTCAAGAGCTAACCTAGCACTAACACTCACAAAGCTTATGCTAAGGACTAAGGATTTGATCTTTGTGCTCATGGATGGCTTGGAGGTGTTCTTGGGTGTGAGTGAGATGTTCAGCAACTCCAGCAATCTTCAAATGGCCGGGGTGAGGCGTATATATAGGACACCAACTCTTGTAGCCGTTGCTCCAAGGGTCAGCAGAAAACAGCATACCATCGGATGAACCGATGCCTCTGTCTGGGGTGGCGTTGGTTCATCCGGTCACTCTCAGACCCGAAGTACCCGTTGAGCTTCTGACGCACTGTCTGCGACACCACCGGTTTAACCGATGACTGTGTGTCGGTTAAACTGGTCACTCACAGCACTCAACTAGTCGTTGGCCTCTTTCTCTCCTGCTGACGTCATTACACTGGTACTATGCTCGGATGCACCACCGGTTCAACCGATGCTGAAGGCTTGGCTCCTGCGTGCTTGACATCGTCTCTGGAACATAGTACATCCAATGCACCGATGCCTAGCTTGACGCCGTCGGTTCAACCGGTGACTTGGCTATCTTGACTTGGTCTTTGCTTGATCTCCATTTGGTTCTCAGATTTGCACCGATGCCAGGGCGTCGGAACTTCCGACAACCATCGAATGCACCGATGCTACATGCATCGGTTCTTCCGGTGCTCCTGTTTTCTGCAGAACTCATCCAATTCAGCGTTTCTTTGAGTTCTTTCTTCGTGTATTGTTTTGTATGGCCTTTTTACTTCATCCCTTGGATCTAGAAATGTTCACTTTAACAAAACCATTAGTCCCATTGATTGCGTTGTCATACGATCACCAAAATCACTCGAAATGGCATAAATGGTGCCATGTTCGTTACAATCTCCGTCTTTTTGGTGATTGATGACAACACAATCAAAGCAAGCATAAAATTTGCAAGAATTGACAAATTGAACCACTTACACTCCCCCTTTGTTCCTCCCCCTATTTGCTACTCTTCTCTCATGTTGACTTGATCCAGTCGGCATTTTTCCCTTTTGGAATATACTTTTCCTTCTTGGGAACATCTCTCCCCCTTTGTTGGGAACATGCCCTTTGTTGAGAATATGCCTTGCTTTGATCCACATTTCTCCCCCTTTGGAATCAAATCACCTAAAAGGTCTTGCAAAACAATATAGCTCAAGAGAAGATTAGTAGCATAGGGAGTTAGTTTCATGACTTATGATCCAATTGTACGATATCAATGAAGATACCGATTGAAAATTTACTATGGTGGATCACAAAATCATGAAACCAGCATGACATGAGCTAAACTTTCCACAAGTGTGTACACAACATGATAATGTGAAAATCAAGTGTACAACTAAAAGATTCAACAAGAAAGCTTAGATCATATCATGCACGGAGATAGCTCTAAAAAAGATAAGAAATTGACAATTATACCAATTGAATGAGTTTAGAACCTTACATACCTCCGGGGGGTAACTTTGTTTACCTTGCATGTACCGATTTGAAAGTGACTTGCAACAAATGAAGTCTTTAAACAAAGAGCACTTGTTACACCAAGGTTAAGCAAATGTATGAGCATATAGCCTTTGAACTTAGATATGAGCATTTAAGTTCAATAGAGCATGGCTCAATATGCATGAAGCACAATCTATCTAATCACTCTTATAGAGTTGTTTGTTCACATTGATCGTGAATAACATTCTCTTAGAGTGTTAATTCCATCGTGAGACTACAAAAGATAAACTTGCAAACACAATAGTCTCAAAATCACAAACCATAGAGTGAACTCCCCCTAAATGTGTGCATTTAGTATTTGAATCACCAAGCAAATGTATGCACATTGATTTTGACACAATTGAGAAGTTTACCCTATAGCTTGTGTTCATGGTACACATATGAAATACATACCTCATGAGATCCATGTACCATGAAGGGTAACCTTGTGTAGCTTTCTACACACATCAAACCATGTAGGTTGCTCATGGGTTAGAATTATGACACAAGCAACCCACCATATATCACACTAGAAGATGCAAGACATGCAAATATCTTACCAAGAGTAATGGAGCTACATGATGCTTGAATTGAAATCTAGCTACCATTACCTTATGGGGGACTTGGGCAACGAATGTCCAAATTGTGAGCTTAGCTTGTTTTGGCTTGAACCTTCACTTCAACTTGTAAGCTAAGCCTCCAAATCCCCCGAAGCCGTCCTTGGCTTTAAGTTTCCTTTGGAACCCACACCATTCGAGGCCCCTTCATATTGGTGATGATGTCCTTGGGCACCCAAATAGAGTGGTTCCAACTCCTTTCCTTCTTCCCAACATTGTGAGCAACCATGTTGACATTGGTCTTCTTTTTGATCACATAGGTGGTGCTATTACTTTTGTTCCTCCTGTTGGGCTTGGTGTTGATGAGAGAACTCTTGATTGTAAGCTTCTTCCTTGGTTGAGGACACTTGTTGGACTTGTGGCCTTCTTTGTGGCACTTTGAGCAAGTCATGGCGGACTCCTTCTCAAGTTTCTTCACCATGTCTTCACGGTTATCTTGAGAAGGTTGGACATTGCTCTTTATGCCTTTGCCCTTCAATCTATACAAGTCCTTCATGATCCTTTCCACTTCTTACTTGAGCTCATCATTCTCCTTGGCAATGAGATCATCACATGATTATATAACAATATTTTCATTGCATTTCTCATTGCAAGGGTTAGAGCAAGATTCATCAATTAAATCAATGCAAGAAGTTGAAGCATCTACCCTAGAGATAGGAATTGCATAAGAGATAGTTTGCTTCATTTCCAAAGAGTCATTTGTATCATTAATGCTCTCAAATTTTAATTTAAGCTCTTCATGCTCCTTGCTAAGTAATTTGAATTTGCACATCAAATCTTCAAAATTTGTAGCTAGAGAAGCATTTAGATCTTTGAGAGCACTTAGGTTTTTGATTTCCTTCGATTGCTTCTTAATGACTTTTTGGTGCTCATGAACAAGGTCAAGAAGTTCATCAATTGAAGGAGAGTCGGAGTCATCATCACTTACATCGCTATCCATACCTTTGGCTATAAAGGAAGTGTTGGATGATGAAATCATGCGGGTGGTGAATTTCTTGTTTGATTTATCACTTGAACTTGCACTTGATTCTTCACCACTGCTTACCCATTCACCAAATACGGCATATGATTCATGCTTGTGCTTCTTCTCCTTCTTTTGCTTATTCTTCTTGAACCTCTTCTCAACCTTCATGAGTTGATGGTGATGCCCATCTTTGAGGAAGACCATATACCCCATTGAATTGATTTCCTTCAAGCATTTATTCATCTTCTTTACTTGCTTGTAGAGGTTGGGGTTCATTGGCTCTTTTTCATCATTTGAGGAGCTTCTTGCATCCTCCTCTTCCTCATCACTTGAGCTATCTTTGATGGCCATCTTCTTCAACTTCTTGAGGTGTTTGCATGCAAGTGTGCTATGTTTTGGTGAAGAAGATAGCGTCTTTATCTTGATGTCATTGCGTAGCTCATGGGCGTTCACCTTGTTGAGGACTTAATTTGGTGTCATTGTATCAAGTTCTTTCTCATATAGAATTATGGTCACCAAATCATAGTCCGGCCTTCGGAGTGAGTGAAGGATCTTGCGAATGAGTTCCAAGTCTTCAATTTGCTTCACACCTAAGGATTAATCTCATTCACAAGAGTATTCAACCGTGAGTACATTGATTCGGAATTCTCATCATCAAGTTGCTTAAAGCTATTAAGCTTATCAAGGAGAACATGATATCTTTCGTTGGCAACATCCTCTATGCCCTCATGGTTCTCAATGATAGTCTTCCATAGCGCTTTAGCATTTTTACAAGAATAAACACGATTGAACACATTGTCACTAAGAGAAGACAAGATTATGCATTTAGCGGTGACATCATATTGCTTCTCTTGTTGACCATTATTTTTACACCTTCACTCACAACTCTTCAAACGTTTAATCCCGTTGCTTGGAGATGGGCTTGCATCAAGACCTTCCAACGTTGGAAGCCCGTGCCGTCGAACCGTGGAGCGGCTCTAAAAGGATCCATCCTTTCTCCCTAAGAGCTAACTCACTAGGCGGTGAAGCCTACCGATCTAATGATCCGGTAAACACAAATTTACCAATGGAATTGGCTTTCTTTGTGAGAGAAGTGAGTCCCGGCTCTGATACCAATTGAAAGCGATCGGGTGCTCTAGCCTAAGAGGGGGAGGTGGTGAATTAGGCACTATTAAAACCTTAACCTATGGCTCCAACTAGTTTGCACAAAACTTTAAACTAAAACAAGCTATCTAGATGTGCAACTACGGTTCACCTTAGTGTGAAACCCTCATCCCAAAAGAGTTTTGCAACTTATAGCCAATCCTAGCAAGATATTACACTAAGAAAGTAAAGACATACAAATTGCAATAAGAAATGCGGAAGCTTAAAGAGATGGATGAGAGGAACCGAACTCTCGACACGAGGATTTATCCCGTGGTTCGGATTGCCACAAAGACGCCCCTACGTCCACGTTGTTGATGCACTCACGAAGAGTATCGCTTCCCGGCAATCAAGTCTCTTCCGTGAATACAATCACGGTCACCTTGATCCCGATCTACACTAAGAGAGATTGTCTACAAAGGAGAGGTCTCCGTCCCCCACACAATGTCGTTGACGCCGCTCCACACCAAGCCGGAGGGTCGTATACTTGCCGGCGAGCCACCAAAGCTCCAAGGATGGCCGGCGCACCAAGATATAATGTTGGTTCACTCTAGAACCACAGCATAAGGATCTAAACCTTACTTGATCACTCACTCAAGAGCTAACCTAGAACTAACACTCACAAAACTTGTGCTAAGGACTAAGGATTTGATCTTTGTGCTCATGGATGGCTTGGAGGTGTGAGTGGGTGTGAGTGGGATGTCCAGCAACTCCAGCAATCTTCAAATGGCTGAGGTGAGGCGTATATATAGGCCACCAAGTCTTGTAGCCGTTGCTCCAACGGTCAGCAGAAAACAACATACCATCGGATGAATCGATGCCTCTGCCTGGGGTGGCGTCAGTTCATCCGGTCACTCTCAGACCCGAAGTAGTCATTGAGCTTCTGACGCACTGTCTGCGACACCACCGGTTTAACCGATGACTGTGTGTCAATTAAACCGGTCACTCACAGCACTCAACTAGTCGTTGGCCTCTTTCTCTCCTGCTGACGTTATTACACCGGTGCTATGCTCCGATGCACCACCGGTTCAACCGGTGCTGAAGACTTGGCTCCTGCGTGCTTGACATCGTCTCTGGAACATAGTACATCCAATGCACTGATGCCTAGCTTGACGCCGTCCGTTCAACCGGCGACTTGGCTATCTTGACTTGGTCTTCGCTTGATCTCCATTTGGTGCTCAGATTTGCACCGATGCCAGGGCGTCGGAACTTCCGACAACCATCGGATGCACCGATGCTACATGCATCGGTTCTTCCGGTGCTCCTGTTTTCTGCAGAACTCATCCAATTCAGCGTTTCTTTGAGTTCTTTCTTCGTGTATTGTTTTGTATGGCCTTTTTACTTCATCCTTGAGATCTAGAAATATTCACTTTAACAAAACTATTAGTCCCATTGATTGTGTTGTCATACGATCACCAAAATCACTCGAAATGACATAAATGGTGCCATGTTCGTTACACCGCTCGAGTCGCCCGCGCGGGGGCGATGTGAGCGTCCGTTTCCTAAGTCATCGCTATTAGTTTCACCATTTTTGATAGCCTTCTCTCTTTTCTGAATTATTCCACGCAGAAGTTTGCAGATATCCCGATCAATTTGTCTCATCCTTCTGTTATTTTTGGTGGGCAAGAACCTGCAGATGTTCAATAGCATTATAAGTATAATAGAAAATATTCTTGTTTGTTGATGCATTACTTTGCCTAATCATTTATCTCCCAATTCCCTTAGACCAATGAATCATAGGAGTGAAAAAGATGATATTGTTCACAATATTCTTGAATAGATCGGAGAAATCTAATTTCTGTATCTCTTCCTATACTGGAAACAATTTGGGGTCCTTGAGAATGCCCAGCTATGCAATTTATTTGTCATGAGTTTTGCTAATGTTGGAGGGGAAGAACGAACCAATAGCCTGGGATAAACATTGTTTGGAAAGACTGTAGTATAAGGCGTTCAGCTTGCTCTCCTTGCAGCTGGAAAATTCTCCTACCCTCCTGATAGCTGCTACCAAACGCAGTTCTTGAGATGGCATCTCCAGTAAGATTTTGGAACTCAGGCCAGACATCAATCTCAGAAGACGCCTCATGCGACATTAAATTTTCCCATCTTGTAACCATTTCGACACAGCAGGTAGAAAATACTGGCAACATCCTCTGTGAATGACACATCTTTGTTAGTACAGATATTATCAAATATGTGACTTGCGAAACTGAGAAAAATAAAGTCATGAGAATAAAATTCAAATAACCTTTATTTTCTCATGGTGAAAAGCAGGATTGAGGATCCTCCTGTGCTTTGCCCATTTCTCTCCTTCATGATTAAAAAGCCCGTTGGATATCAACTTCCAGACACGAGCTGTCTTCGGTTTGCCAAAGTGGCCAAACTTGTTAGACAAAATCTCTCTCACTAACTCCGGGTCAGGAATCATCATCCTTGGCGTAGGGCCAAACCAAGAGAAAGACAATTTCCCTGCATTTGAGGTTTGAAGTAACCTCATAAGAAGACCAACAAACTGCATCGAAATCATTTTCCTACACTAAAGCTGTCACAGCCCTTTTTGTTGACTACAGAAAAGGGGAAAGAAACTGACTGTCACACGGGAAGTGTTATTCAAAGGCGTGCTCTAGTTTGATAGTTGTCAAATACACACAACAGTACAACACAAGTATACCATTGTTACATATACACATGTCGTCAGAAGAGAAGTGATTGCAGCATAAATCTTGTCATCGGGCGTATAAATCTATTTTGCGCATGCTACCTAAGTGATTGTTGGCAAATTTGCCGACGGCCAACCAAACGTTCTCAACTTCTGATTTAACTGCTGTATCATAGAAATATCCTAAGACAAATCATGCTATCTCGATTAAAAAGAACTAGCCTATCAACCCGTGCGGGAGCACGGACTAATTAGAATTAATATAAAAATGAGGTCATATAATTATAATTATCTATCTCTCACTCCCTTTTTCATCTATTAAATATTGTAACACACACTCTAAAATATATATTTATCATATCTAGTTACAATAGATATCATTTTGTATCACATCTCCATATGTATTCGATATATATTTAGTTGAACTATTAGTTTGTGAATAGGTATTCATTATCTCTTCCAGCATCCCTGAATACATGGTGACATATGTCTTGGGTAGTATTTTTGCATAAACAATTATATAAATAATATATCAATAATGATAGAAATAATAATTTAGAATTTTATATGCAATTTAGCGGCGTGTTTTAATTATTTTTACAATGACATAGGTGGGTAATTTGCACAAAGATTAGGATGTTACTTTAAATTTATTTTTATAATGGCAGATGTGGGTAATTTAGATACATATTTAGAGGGTTACTTTAGTCTATTTTCATAATGGCAAAGACAGGTAATTTATTAGAAAAGATAACAGATCTGATGATTATTATAATTAGAGTTGTTGGATTGATGACCGAATGTTTCTGAATTTTGTGAGAATTTATAGGATTTTTCTATTTTCTTTAGAGTATCTATCTAGGATTCTAGAATTTTAGGTGGCTTCATGTGGAGGGTTCAAAGGAGACTACAATTAGTAATAAGTAATAGTAAGATTTCACGTAACTAAAGTGAAACTGAAATGAAGGTTTTTGTTTCTCTACCGAGGAGAATAATGAGAGCACATAGAAATTACCGTTCTCCTTTACGAGGTCGTGGAACATGGGCTGCACGCGGGGGATGATGTCGTGGCAGCCGAGCGGCAGCGGCTTCGTCCGCGCCTCTCGGTTGCGCCGGGCGTTCTCCCTCACGTCGCCGGTGAAGAGCCGGTACCTGGTGCCCCTGAGGCCCTGCGCCCGGAGGGCCCGGTCGAGCTGCCGCGGTGTCCACCAGGCCCACTCCAGCGTCCAGGCCACCAGCCATAGCAGCACTGCGGCCGCTGCCGCGCCGGCCAGGGCCTGCCACGGGGAGGCCTCCCGCAGCGCCAGCAGAGCTCGAGTCGCCATTAGCTTCTTGCGCAGTGGTAAGCAAGAAGAAAGTAGAGGTCGGGTGGGATGAGGGGATGTGCGACTGGGAGCAGTGTGTTGTGCTATAAATTAAATATATTAAAATGATGGAGCTCAGGCGCTCAGCTGGAACGTGCGTCTTGGCCACTCTGCGTTCTTGACTTGAAGCCTTTTTCTTGGCTTATAGACGAAAATTCAACATGGTTGCTTTCATAGTGATCTTGACCAATTCATGATATATACCATCTGTCTTGGATTGCAGAGTTCATTTCTACCACCAGCAGCAGTTCCTAAAATCAAACAGCCTGTTCGGCTTGGTGATAAGCCGTGGGTGGCTGGTACCGAGGTAGCTGCAGTACCGGCATATTATGTTTGCTTATTGATAATCACGTTTCCATAGGAGGTATCTGCTACAGTAACCAGCCACTACAGTGCATAGCCTCTCACAAATCAGCCGTGGCTTATCAGCCAACCGAACAGAGCCAAATCAGTTTTTTATATCTCAGTTCTCAAAAAGTTACCGAAATAAGGCCAGCATACATGTGCACCGTCTATGCTTTTATATTGGAACGAACCTCACATGTTCAGCCCCATTTTAGCAAAGATATGGGCTGAGAGGTATAACTACTTGTTGGAATTGGGAAATTTTATGGCTGGATTGTTTCTCCCCATAGCCCTTCTCTTCTCTTTATCTCCTCCATTTTACACAATGGTTCTTATACATTTACTGATTACAACAATACACCAACACTCCCCCTCAAGATGGGCTAAAGATATTCAACATGCCTATCTTGTTACATACCAACTCATTATCCTTAGGACCTAAACCTTTTGTGAGACAATCACCTAATTGACCACGAGACTTGACATACTCCAGCCTTAGAGCACCACTATCTATCTTCTCCTTGATGAAGAACCTATCAATCTCCACATGTTTCATTCGGTCAAACTGAATTGGATTATTTGTTATGTTGATTGCCGCTACATTGTCACAATGAAGCAACATAGTCTCATTCTTCAATACCCGAAGCTCCTTGAGAAGACTTTTCAACTAGATCATCTCACACAAAGCCAAGGCCATCGCTCTATGTTCGGCCTCCGCAGTAGACCTTGATACCACAGCTTGCTTCTTGCTTCTCCATGAAACAAGATTACCACCTACAAACACACAATATCTGGATGTGGATCTTCGATCATCCCTACTGCTTTCCCAATCAGCATCATAATACCCTTCTAGATTCAGATGACGGTTTGCTCTAAACCACAACCCCTTACCAGGGTTCCCTTTAGATATCTCAGAATTTGGTAAACCACCTCCAGGTGCCTAGTTCTGGGATCATGCATATACCTGCTCACCACACTCACTGCATAAGCAATATCAGATCTAGTATGGCAAAGATATATCAACCGACCAACTAGCCTCTGATATCTTTCTCGATCCACAGGGTCACCTGACTCAGCACAAGTTTGGTGATTCCTATCAATAGGTGATCCACATGGGCGACAGCCAAGCATCCCTGTCTCTGCCAATAGATCAAGTACATACTTCCTTTGGGAGAGAATAATTCCCTTTGATGATCTAGCAATCTCAATACCAAGAAAGTATCGAAGTGGTCCAAGATCCTTTACCTCAAAGGCTCTACCTAGCCTTTCTTTTAGTTTCTTGATCTCCTCTACATCATCCCCAGTGATAACTATATCATCAACATAAACTGCTAGGATAGCAATATGAGAGCCCTGATGTCTGTAGAAGACCATGTGATCTCCATTGCATTGAGAGTACCCCATGTCACACACTGCTCGCCTGAATCTGTCAAACCATGCACGTGGTGACTGCTTTAGGCCATAGAGTGACTTTTTAAGTTTGCACATCTTTCCAAGAGTCTGTTCATTTGAAAACCCAAGTGGAATTTCCATATATACCTCTTCTTGTAAATCACCATGAAGAAATGCATTCTTCACATCTAGCTGATGAAGTTGCTAACCAAAATTGGCTGCACATGATATCAATGTCCTCACTGTGCCCATTTTTGCCATAGGTGCAAAAATTTCATCATAGTCGATTCCATATGTTTGACTGTATCCCTTTGCAACCAATCTTGCTTTGTACCTATCCACCTTTACTACAGGAGTCTGCTTTACCGTGAAAATCCACTTGCAACCAACCGCCTTTTTTCCTTTTGGAAGATTAACAAGTTCCCATGTCTTGTTCTTTTAAAGGACAAGTAGCTCTTCTTTCATTGCATCCTTCCACTTTGGATACTGTTTAGCACACCTCCAATCCTTCGGAATAGGCACTGCTTGTAATGATGCAATAAATGTTCTATATGCAGGAGAGACACTAGAGTATGAAACATACTTAGCAATGTCATGTTCATAACCATAACGAGAAGGAGGTTTTCCAGCATTGACTCTACGATCTCTACCTTGTGCAAGGAGTAACTGTACAGGTTTAGAGGTGGGAGAAACATTACCAGCTGAGGGTGGCAGGTTCAATGGAGAGGAGTCCGAGGAGAGATGTGGGACTGGAGCTTTAGCTTGTTCGGGTTGTGGTTGCACCCCCTGCTTCCTAGTCCTCCTTCGAAAATACACTATGGGTTGCTCCCCTTGCTTCTCATTCACATTTTCCCCCTGCTTCTCATTCACCTTCTCGCTAGTGGGGCACGGGATTGTCCCAACAATTACCTCCTAACCATCAATACTTGGATCATCATGATCCTCACTCACACCTCCTAAAGCCTCATCATACTCTACACCACCAGCAATACTTGGATCATCATGATCCCCACTTACACCTCCTGAAGCCTCATCATCCTCTTCACCACCACCAATCACACCTCCTGCAGTTTCACTGGCTAAATCTCCCAAACCACCATGCTCATTTATAGGACATGGGATTGTCCCAACAACCACCTTTTCATGAGTCACACCATCGTTTTGCACATCATCACCATTCTCATTCTCCCCCTCTCTACTGTCACTCTCAATGACTGAAGAGAACTCCTCCAAGAATGGATCAAGATCACCCTTTTTGTGTAGTATGGTTCTTCCTCACGGAATGTTACATTCATACTCACAAACAGTCTTTTTCCAATGGGATCCCAGCACTTGTATCCCTTTTGTGTAGATGAATAGCCAACAAAGATACACTTCACCACTTGTGGGTCCAATTTTCTCACTGAAGGTCTGTGATCTCTGACAAAACAAACACAACCAAACACCTTAGGAGGCACCTTGAACTCTCGCCGTCCCAACATGAGCTCAGCAGGTGACTTCATGCCAAGTATCCTAGATGGCATACGATTGATGAGATATACCGCTGTCATCACAGCCTCACTCCGGAGGTATTTAGGCACATGCATCTAGAACATTAGAGACCTTGCAACCTCCAACAAATGCCGATTATTTCTCTCAGCTACACCATTCTGCGGTGGAGTACCAGGACAAGTGGTTTGATGTATAATCCCATGATCAGAAATGTATGCCCCAAAATCATTGTTCACATACTCCTTTCCATTATCTGTGCGAATAATCCGAACCTTCACATTAAATTGATTTTTGACCAGCTTATGAAAATCTTGGAAGCACTGGAGAACTTCATTCTTACCCTTGATTATATAGATCCATGTCATTCGGGTATAACAGTCAATGAAGCTAACAAATTCCTTAAATCCACTTACAGATGTGACTGAGCAAGGACCCCAAACATCAAAATATATCAACATAAAGGGTTCACGACTACGAAGGCCAATGTTAGGATAAATTGATCTTGTATGCTTGCCAAGTTCACATGCATCACATAGAAGCTTACTTTTGTCTACCTTTTTAAAAGCATCGGGGTGTAATTTGCTCAAGCTCTCAAAAGGCACATGTCCTAACCGACGATGGAGTAGCAGGATTTCCTTCTCATCTCCTTCAACAGCTGTTGTCAGTGCTGACTCCTCATGATTGATAAACCACAACCCATCACGCCTGACTCCAGTCCCAATCACTTTCCCGGTACCCCTCTCCTGGAAGACACAAGAGTTTTCATCAAAAATTACTGTGCACTTGAACTGATCAATGATTGAACTTATAGAGATGAGATTGACGGGAAATGAAGGAACATGTAGGATAGATGATAAGTTAAGGGATGGTGTACACTCTATAGACCCTACACCATGGATTTGTTGGGATGTGCCATCAGCAGTTCGAACACACTCAGAATGAATATATGGGCTATAAGATTTGAAATGACTAGACATGCTCGTGACATGCTTGGATGCTCCTGAATCTATTATCCAATCTATGTGATGCCTATATGAGGATGCAAGTGCTTGTGCCTAAGTACCTTCGCCCATGTGGGCGTAGTTGGCGCGGTTACCAAAGTCACCAATGACAGTTGCATGACCAGATGAGGTGGTGATAGAAATCTCCTCCTTCACCTTCACCAAATCACACTCCCTATAATTCACCAACACCTTAACCTCCAATTCCTCTTTTTCAGCCAATGCAGCCACCAACCTCGCCTCCAATGGCTTTACTTTGGTTTCAATCTCCACCTTAAAAAACCAAACCCTCAGTTCCATCTCTACCATTTTAGCACTCAAAGCCTTCAGTTCCTCCACTTTTGCCTTCAATTTGCTCTCCATATGCATCTTACTCATCATCTCATTCTTTGTAATTTCTCCTGATCCACCAGCACTTGCTGCTTTCATCGCAGCCTCTTCTATCATCTTCACTTCGATCTCCTCTGAACTCATCTTCAACACAGCTCAATCAATAGAACTGCAGAAGCTGCTCACGTTCGGCCACAACCACGCACCAGGGGAGGGAGCAAATTCATGCACGCCTGCTGATGAGGACATGACCAATATGCATATGACCAAGGCCCAAGTGAAGATAGAGTTCAAAGCCCAATCCACATTGAAGTCCGATTTATTCGCGAGTCCGGTTCGGACTGCAGGAGCAGGCCTCACGAAAACGGACGCCCAGGCCACATACGGGCTCCGTTTTGGGCGTTCTATATATCGTTGGAAAGCTAAGGAGATAAGCTTTCCAACCCAACTGATCCCATATCAAAATACGCTCGGAGTCGACGGGAATCGTCAAAACAACATGACGACCAGAATCTGCCTGGATGCAGCGACGCCAGTTTTTGGGCCCGAAGGCCTTGTACTCCCTAGGGTTGCCCGGCCACCCCCTTGGCCGCCCCCCTAGCCTCTCTCTTCTATATACACAGCAGCCGCCATCGTGAGACTTGGGTTTTGCTTAGATTATTCTGTCGAGAACAGTTTCGCCGCCGTGTCGGTTTGTGAGACCCCAACTTTGAGATTAATCTTTCATCTGCAGAGTCACTTTATTTGAGCTGCGTTTCTTTCGAGTTCTTGCTTGTGTTCTTCGTTGCGCTTGCAGGGATTAGCCTTCTTGGCGAGGTCAACCGGGTTGTGACACGGTTGATAACCAGAGGAGTTGTGGTGCTAAGATTGCTGGATTCGGGTCTTAGGATCTGAAGCCGGATCGGTGTGTCTCGCTCCGCCTACAACGAGAGTTATCCAGAACCTGACGGAAGATCGGGAACCCACGTCCCCATTACCTGCTCCCCACACACCTCACACACATGCAGTTGAGCACACTGCACGCAGCACACTCCTTGACCCAGCTGTTGCGCCTCACCCTTACTGCACGCACCGACCGTTGTGGGCCCTACAGCTGCCGCACACGCACCCCTGCTGCTGCGCGCCAGCCGCACGCGCTAGCTGCGCACGCTCTGGCTGCACCCACTGGCCGCAGCGAGGTCTGCGACTGCCGCCTGCCGACCGCCACTACTAGAAAACGGGCCATCGGTCCAGCCCAAAGGTACCAGATGTTGTTGCAGCCGGCACCTACCGTAGGTGCCGGCTGCAACAGCATCTGGTACCTTTGGCCTTCGACCGACCTAGTGGAGGACAATTGGCACCGGGTGGTGGTTCCAACAGGTTCCAATGCGTCAGCATAGGAACCGGTTTGAACCACCACCCGGTACCAAATGAAGGCGGCGCTATAGGCACCGGTTGATGGTAATAACCAGTTCCTATGGTGATGAAACGTGGCAGCTGCCAGGAGCTCGGGCCTAAGGCACCGGTTGGTGCCTTGACCCGGTGCTATTGAACAAAATTTAGCACCGGGTCATTGAAACCAACCGGTGCCTTTGGCCCGAGCCTATAAATACCCCAGCCCCTCCCCCCTCAAGCTGTCGTGAACTCACTGTTCATGGCAGCTGAGTGAGGTGAGGGGAGGCGATTTTTTGCTTTTTTTGAAAAAAAGGTTAGTTATTTTTCTTTATAACTTAGCAATTAATTTTTAGCAACAGTTATTACTTGATTTAGTTTATACATGTGATAATTATTTTTATTTGTAGCATCTTATTGTAGTTATATGCATTATCAATTTATTTGATATTTGAATACTATCAAATTATTGTATTTATATGTTTTATCAATTTATTTGATAGTTATATGCATTATCAATTATATAAATATATTGTTATAAATTGGTAGTATGAATGAACTATTTGTACAGTACAATGGTGTATATAAATGTATTGTGGACCCAGATGAGTCGGCAATGGATGTACATGGCTGACCGGCGTTCAAAGGAGTTCATGGATGGCGTGCATGAATTCATAGAACCAGCCGAGAAACACAAGTATGGCGGTTTCGTTCGTTGTTCATGCAAATTCTATAAGAATGAGAAGGATTACTCATCATCAAGAACCATCCATAGTCTCTTGTTCAATAGTGGTTTCATGCCGAACTACTATGTTTGGACCAAGCATGGCGAAAGAGGAATTGTGCTGGATAATAATGTAGAAGAAGAGGACAGGATTCTTGACTTTGCAGCCAATTACAATTCCTTTTTCAATGACACTGCAATGGGTGAGCCTGAAGAAGATACTGAAGGATACGTTGTAGAAGATGATCTTGGTCAAATGCTGCACGAAGCTGAGGATGGTTGCGAAACAGAAAAGGAATCGAGAGATCTGAAGCGTATGTTGGAGGACTACAGAACATTGTTGTACCCTGATTGCAAACAAGACCAAAAGAAGTTGGGTACCACATTGGAATTATTGCAATGGATGGCATCAAATGGTTTGTCTGACAAGGGATTCGAGGAGTTGCTGAAACTTATAAAAAACTTACTCCCTGAGGGTAACACCTTGCCGTAGACAACATACGAGACAAAAAAAGTTGTTTGTCCTTTAGGATTTGAAGCACAGAAGATACATGCTTGTCCTAATGACTGCATCCTATATCGAGGTGAGTATGAAAATTTGGATTCATGCCCTGTATGCAACGCATACCAGTATAAGATCCCTCGAGATGATCCAGGCGACGTTGAGGGGATGCGTGTCAAGAAGAGGGTGCCTGCCAAGGTGATGTGGTATTTTCCTCTAATACCACGTCTGAAATGTTTGTTCATGAACAAAACGAATGCTAAATTGATGCGATGGCACAAAGAAGAAGGTAAGCAAGACAATATGTTGAGACACCCCACTGATGGGTCGCAGTGGAGAAAAGTGGACAGAACATTCCCAACATTTGCAAATGATGCGAGGAATAAAAGATTCGGCTTAAGTACATATGGCATGAATCCTTTCGGTGAACAGAGCAGTGGCCATCGTACTTGGCCTGTGACACTCTGTATATACAACCTTCCTCGCAGGTTGTGTATGAAGCGGAAATTCATTATGATGCTGGTGCTTATCCCCGGCCCGAAGCAACTGGTAACGATATAGATGTGTATCTGAAACCACTGATTGAGGATCTTCTATTGTTGTGGAAAGAGGAGGGTGTTCGTATGTGGGATGCGCACGCAGAGGATCATTTTAACCTTCGTGCATTGCTTTTCGTAACCACCAATGATTGTCTAGCACTAAGTAACCTCTCTGGACAATCCAATAAGGGTTATAGGGCATGCACCCATTGTTTAGAAGAAACCGACAGCATGTACCTCAAGCACTGTAGGAAGATCGTGTATATGGGTCATCATCGATTTCTTCCGATCAAGCACCCATTAAGGAGGAGGCATGCTCACTACGATGGAAAGTCATATCATCGTACCAAGCCTAGGCACCGTTGTGGGAAAATGGTGTTTGAAATGGTCAAAGATATAAAAGTAGTTGTCGCGGGGATTTTCAGGGGTACCCACAGCCGGGTGGCGGAGCGCACCCGCCTATTCCCAGTGAGGGAGTACTCGGGGAAGTACTAGGCGATGGGGCTAGATCTACGCTGAGATTGGGACTCAGGAACACACGATTTAGAGTGGTTCGGGCCGCCGGAGCGTAATACCCTACGTCCACTGGGAGATGTATTGTCTTGGTTGTGTGAATGAATCTATCCTCTGCTGGTCTTGGCTCTTACCCAGCCTGAGGTTTTCTAACGGCGCTCTCCCCTTTTATAGATCAAAGGGGGGGCGGATACATAGAACGTTGATGCCCCGACAGGTGGGCCCAACGTGTCTGTGGCTACAGTGGTAGCGAATCTTTCCTTCGATATGCGTACTGCTGCTCTTCTGACACAGGGGGTCTTCTCTTGTCCCGTCAGCGAGGCGCCCGTTGGAGTAGCGTAGCTTGCGGCGTGGCCTGCTGAGGCTATTATGTAGCGTCATAATGGGTGAAGCCGAGCCGTCGTATCCGACTGTTACGGCAGACTGGCAGACTCGGCATGGGCGGCGCCATCGGCTCCACTGCCTTGGTAATACGCGATCAATAGTGCCCCCTGGTCAGTCAAACGCCTCGGCTTCCACTATATCAAAGTGGACGTCCACCTACCGCAATAAATGCGAAGGTAGGTGGACCTCAATATGGAGACCAAGGGCCTCATACACGTGTCGGCCCCGGACCACCCTGAGGCGGGGCGTCCAAACTTTCCCTTGGAGAGGGGTCCGGTTGCTATCCAGGACCCTATGAGGGGTCCGGGACCCCGCGGGGGTCCGGATTCCTTGGGAGGTCCGGAGCCCTGGCTGCTTGCGCTTGAGCGCCTGTTTTTCCTGGGACACGTGGCGTTCCCAGACCTTCCCCGGCCGTGGAACAGGTCCGGACCTTTGTCGGGAGGACAGGACTTCGGACTGCAGGGGTCCGGCTGTTTGGTTGTAGTCAAGGATGACTACAAAGGCTCTTGCCTAGTCACAGCAAGAGGGGGTACCCCAGTCCTGGGGTACCGACAGTGGCCCCCGGGCCCACCTCGGGAGAGGTCCGAACCCGCGGGTGGGGCCACCACCGTGATGTGTTCCTACGCAACTTGATTGCGTTGGTGTGCTCTTGGAGAGAGTGGGCATCCCGGACCCCTGAGGCCGGTATGCTTGTTGCCTGGTTTAGGTACTAGAGTGCTCTCCACGGGGCGACGAAGGTGTAGGCTTAGGGTACGGAACCAAGCTAAGCGGCTACACGGACTTCGGATCGCTCAGGGGGTAGCACTACTTCCCGGACCCGGCTTTTGTTGCGACCGGAGTGGGGCGAGCGGTCTCCGCCGGAGCGGGCCACCGGAGTGGACTTGGAGCGACCGGGGCGAGCGGTCTCCGCCGGAGCGGGCCACCGGAGTGGACTTGGAGCGACCGGGCGAGCGGTCTCCGCCGGAGCGGGCCACCGGAGTGGACTTGGAGCGACCGGGCGAGCGGTCTCCGCCGGAGCGGGCCACCGGAGTGGACTTGGAGCGACCGGGGCGAGCGGTCTCCGCCGGAGCGGGCCACCGGAGTGGACTTGGAGCGACCGGGGCGAGCGGTCTCCGCCGGAGCGGGCCACCGGAGTGGACTTGGAGCGACCGGGGCGAGCGGTCTCCGCCGGAGCGGGCCACCGGAGTGGACTTGGAGCGACCGGGGCGAGCGGTCTCCGCCGGAGCGGGCCACCGGAGTGGACTTGGAGCGACCGGGGCGAGCGGTCTCCGCCGGAGCGGGCCACCGGAGTGGACTTGGAGCGACCGTGGCGAGCGGTCTCCGCCGGAGCGGGCCACCGGAGTGGACTTGGAGCGGACCGGGGCGAGCGGTCTCCGCCGGAGCGGGCCACCGGAGTGGACTTGGAGCGACCGGGGCGAGCGGTCTCCGCCGGAGCGGGCCACCGGAGTGGACTTGGAGCGACCGGGGCGAGCGGTCTCCGCCGGAGCGGGCCACCGGAGTGGACTTGGAGCGACCGTGGCGAGCGGTCTCCGCCGGAGCGGCCGTTGCTGACAATCCGATGAAGCATGTTACCGGACCTCATAGTAAGGTGCAAAGAAACCAAGCCTTATACTAGAAGAGAGCCCGGGACCTCTAAAGTCAGCAGTCCTGGATACTAGAGTACTTGTAACAGGGTAGTGAAGTACGTAAACTTAGGGTACATTACCAGGCTAAGCCACGCGGAGCTTCTCTACCCCAGGATACAAATACCACTTCTCCAGAGCAGGTCCCTAGGGGTCCGGACTGCCTTCCAGCTAGAAGGGGTGTCTTCACCTGACCACAAGCCAGCAACTCAACTTGGATTGTTAGCAACAATGGTAAAGATTCTGTTTGGGAGGAAGAAATGGTCAACCGAAAAAACAGCCATCCAGAATGAATTGAATGTAACCGGGGTGGAGCCTAGATAAGGTCAAGAAAGAAAATCTCCTTTATCATTGTGGTTATCACGGTATACTTCAGAGGTCGGGATTACGAGGTCGGACCTCCACCGCTCCGGACCGCTTTTGCCTGTTTGTGTGATAGGGCCAGAGGCCGGGTTTACAAGGTCGGACCTTAACCGCTCTGGACACACACATAGACACCACGCTATTACAAAGGAGAAATTCTCTTATTCCTTTCTTAGGAGTAACCTACGGCTGCATGCTATACAGCGTGTTCTTCGGAGGTGAAGGCACCTTGGACGTGCCTGAACCGCATCATCCAGGATCACCTCGGGAGCTCGGGGGGCCCCTCCTTGCCTAAGAGCTGTCACATGCTTACATGGCATGAGACAAATTCTTTGGCCTTGAATGGAAGAGGCCCCCTCCCCCTGCCGTCGCCGTTGCCGATGGAAACCAGAACCCTTGCGCAGCAGATGGACCGGTGCGACGCGTGGAGAAGTGCGGTCGTTCGCCGGCTTGTCCTTGGTGCTAGCGCCAAGGGCCCCCGCGCGAGGTGGCGGGGTCCTGCCTGCAGCAGCACCGAGCAACGCTGAGGTGGATCTCCGGTGCTGCTGCGGCAGGAGGTCTCAGTCAACTTCCTCCGGGATGGCTGTCGGCTCTAGGCTCCAAGTTGAGAGAAAGCCTTGAGCCGACGTCATGCCATCGCAGAGGGGGCGTGGCCGTTGCTTGAGAGAAAACCTTGAGTCGACGTAGGAGCGGCGGCGCGCAGCGGCGCCTCCGCTGCATGCTGCTACGCCGGCTCTGAGGTGTCGCGGTGGCGACACACAGCAGACGCCGCTGCCGTGCGCCGCCGCACCGAGGTCGTCGGAGCGCCGGTGCCATAGCATGCGGAGTGAGTGTGCCTTCCTTCATCTTCAAGTTTGCCGTTGCAGAGGGAGAACGCAGCCCAGAGGCCTGAAGATCCAGCCAACGCCTGTCTTCCCCACGGACGGCGCCAAAATGTCGCGGGGATTTTCAGGGGTACCCACAGCCGGGTGGCGGAGCGCACCCGCCTATTCCCAGTGAGGGAGTACTCGGGGAAGTACTAGGCGATGGGGCTAGATCTACGCTGAGATTGGGACTCAGGAACACACGATTTAGAGTGGTTCGGGCCGCCGGAGCGTAATACCCTACGTCCACTGGGAGATGTATTGTCTTGGTTGTGTGAATGAATCTATCCTCTGCTGGTCTTGGCTCTTACCCAGCCTGAGGTTTTCTAACGGCGCTCTCCCCTTTTATAGATCAAAGGGGGGGCGGATACATAGAACGTTGATGCCCCGACAGGTGGGCCCAACGTGTCTGTGGCTACAGTGGTAGCGAATCTTTCCTTCGATATGCGTACTGCTGCTCTTCTGACACAGGGGGTCTTCTCTTGTCCCGTCAGCGAGGCGCCCGTTGGAGTAGCGTAGCTTGCGGCGTGGCCTGCTGAGGCTATTATGTAGCGTCATAATGGGTGAAGCCGAGCCGTCGTATCCGACTGTTACGGCAGACTGGCAGACTCGGCATGGGCGGCGCCATCGGCTCCACTGCCTTGGTAATACGCGATCAATAGTGCCCCCTGGTCAGTCAAACGCCTCGGCTTCCACTATATCAAAGTGGACGTCCACCTACCGCAATAAATGCGAAGGTAGGTGGACCTCAATATGGAGACCAAGGGCCTCATACACGTGTCGGCCCCGGACCACCCTGAGGCGGGGCGTCCAAACTTTCCCTTGGAGAGGGGTCCGGTTGCTATCCAGGACCCTATGAGGGGTCCGGGACCCCGCGGGGGTCCGGATTCCTTGGGAGGTCCGGAGCCCTGGCTGCTTGCGCTTGAGCGCCTGTTTTTCCTGGGACACGTGGCGTTCCCAGACCTTCCCCGGCCGTGGAACAGGTCCGGACCTTTGTCGGGAGGACAGGACTTCGGACTGCAGGGGTCCGGCTGTTTGGTTGTAGTCAAGGATGACTACAAAGGCTCTTGCCTAGTCACAGCAAGAGGGGGTACCCCAGTCCTGGGGTACCGACAGTAGTATTCGGAAAAGGACCCAGCAGCAGATCAGTACAGAGTGATGACGGACGTGCACCTATGTGGAAGAAGAAGAGTATTTTTTCGGAGTTACCTTATTGGGAAGTCTTAGACGTCCGCCACGCAATTGATGTGACGCACCTAACAAAAAAATCTTTGTGTGAACCTTCTAGGCTTCCTTGGTGTCTACGGTAAGGCAAAGGATACATTGGAAGCGCGGCAAGATCTTCAACGTATGAAACAACGGGCCGCCCTACATCCAGAAAAAAGGGATAAAGGACATCATTATCTAGGTCCTGCGTGCTACACTCTTAGTAAGGAAGAGAAGCAAAGTATGTTCAACTATTTGAACAGTATCAAGGTCCCATCAGACTACTCTTCGAATATAAAGAGGCTACTGAACTTGAAAGAGAAGAAATTCACACACGTAAAGTCCCATGACTGTCACGTGTTGATGACGCAATTGATTCCAGTTGCACTTAGAGGTATTCTACCAGCTAATGTTCGAGCAACAATCGTAAAGCCATGCGCCTTTCTCAACACAATTTCTCAGAAGGCAATCGATCCATCGAGTTTAAGCAGGCTACAAGAGGATGTTGTCCAAAGTTTAGTCAGTCTTGAAATGATATTTCCTCCATCATTCTTCAATATTATGACACATCTTCTAGTTCACCTGGTCAAAGAGATTGGTATTCTCGGTCCTGTTTTCCTTCATAATATGTTCCCTTTTGAACGATACTTTGCAGTCCTAAAGAAATACGTTCGTAATCGGGCTCATCCAGAAGGAAGCATTGCGAAGGGTTACGTCACAGAGGAGGTCATTGAGTTTTGTGTTGACTATATGGAAGAACTCTACCCAATTGGGATTCCAGTATCACGTCATGAGGGGCGGCTGATTGGAAAGGGCACACTTGGAAGAAAATCAGTAAATGCCACATATCATGCCACGTTGAGCAAAGCACATCTCACAGTTCTGCAACAATCAGCCTTGGTGGCTCCATACATGGAGGAGCACATGCAAATTGTGCGAAGCATATACCCTTTGAAGTCTGAGACATGGATTACAAAATATCATAACGATACATTCGCCACCTAGTTGCAGAAGGAAGTCATGGCTAACGATCAAATTCATGAGCAGCTAGCTTGGCTGGCCAGGGGTCTGGCAAACTCAATCTTGATGTACCAAGGATATGAAATTAATGGTTACACATTTTATACAAGAGCCCAAGATAACAAGAGCAACAATCAAAATAGTGGTGTCCGTATAGATGCCACCGACTCTAGTGGCCAAACGAACTCATATTTTGGTTACATTGAAGAGATCTGGGAACTCGACTATGGGTCGTTGAAAATACCTCTATTTCGTTGTCAATTGGTTAAACTCACAGGAAAAGGTGTCGATATCGACAAGTACAGAATGACAATGGTAGACCTCAAAGAGCTTGGCTATCGAGACGAACCATTCGTCCTAGCTAAAGATGTCACTCAAGTTTTCTATGTGCAGGACATGTCTAGCAAACCGAGAAAGGACAAGTCCAGGAATAAATCAAGATTTGTAGGTGCCGGAGATGAGCAAAAGCGTCGTATTGTTCTGGCAGGAAAAAGGAAAATTGTGGGAGTCGACGATGTCACAGATGAAGAAGAATACAATAAGGTTGAAGATATGACTCCGTTCACAGTGGAGGTTGACACAAGTATTCTTTTAGCCTAAGAGGAGGCTCCGTACGCACGTCATGATCATAATTAAGGGACCATTGTAAAGCGAACCATCATTAATATTCTCTTAGTTGAATGATTATGTCTTGTAATATTTCTCGTGAACATGATATTAATGATTATCTATGATTGTTATGGCAATTATCAGATTTATTATGCAATTATCTGCTTTATTGTGCATTTAAATCATTTATTATGCAATTATCAGATTTATTATGCATTTAAATTATTTATTATGTAACTAAAAGAATTACTATGCATTTATACTATTTATTATGCATTTAAATGATTTATTATGCACTGAAATGATTTATTATGCAATTAACTGATTTATTATGCATTGAAATGTTTTATTATGCACTGAAATGATTTATTATGCAATTAACTGATTTATTATGCATTGAAATGTTTTATTATGTAATTAAATGAATTATTATGCAATTATTTGATTTATTATGCATTTAAATGATTTATTATGCAATTATCTGATTTATTATGCATTTAAATGATTTATTATGCAATTATCTAATTTATTATGCATTTAAATGATTTATTATGCACTGAAATGAATTATTATGTAATTAAAAGAATTATTATGCAATTATTATGTATTTAAATGATTTATTTTGCAATTATCTGATTTATTATGAATTTAAATGATTTATTATGTAATCAAAAGAATTATTATGCAATTATCTGATTTATTATGTATTTAAATAATTTATTGTGCATTTAAAAGATGTATTATGCAATTTTCAGTAAAACCTATTGGCACCGGTGCCAATGTCTTTGGACAAAAGAAAATGGGTGACCTGGAGTCGAACCTGGGCCACGGCGAATAAGTATCTTTGGCTTTCCATTGAGCTATGTTGTGATTTAAAGTTTCAAGGCGGCAAAACATCTAAAGTACTTCTGAAAAGAGCATAAGGCACCGGTTTTCTGATTCCAACCGGTGCCTTAGGCCCTTTTCATTTCCCGCCCGTTGAGGCTTTTGGCACCGGGTGATATCTCCACCCGGTGCCTATGGCTCTCCATTGGCACCGGGTGGTCTTCCAACCGGTGCCTTAGGACATTTTTAGCACCGGGTGGCGTTTTCACCTGGTGCCAAAGGCTCGATAGTATAAAACGTGTGCCCTGTTCTCTCTTCTTCCTCACTTCTCCCTTCCACTGCCGGCCCTCTCGACGCCCCGATCCTCGACGCCGCCGTCGCCCCCTCCGACGATCGTCCACCACCGCCGCCCGGTCGTCCATCGCCGCGCATCCTTGACGCCGCCGCCACCCACTCCTCCACCGAAGCGCCTCCTCCTCGACGCCCCCTCCTCGACGCCCCCGTGCGGCCGTGCCCGTATAGGTGCGCCGCCGCCCCTCCACCTCAACGCCGCCACCCTCTCCGCCTGGAACGACGCGCCCCGGCCGCATTCGACGACCCCGTGCCTCCTCCTCAACGGCGCTGAACCCGCCCTGCGCCGCCGCCCCTTCTCCGCTGTCTGCCTCGACGCCGTCGCCCCCTACCCTGCGCGCCGCCTCGTCGTCGCCGTGAGATCGTCCCTTGCGCGTCACCACCGCCAGGACCCTCGACGCCGACGCCGCCAAGTCATCCCGAGCCACCGGAGCAGCTTCGCCGTCAACTCCGCCGCCGGTGCGCCGCCGCCCGACATCGAGCCGCCGTTCCTATCCTCCCTGACCTCAACCCCGAGCACCAGAAGGTGCGCTTGGAGTCCCTCTTGCGTATCCCCTACCCAGAACACGCCGCCGAGGCCTATCCTCGCCGGAACATCGCTGGCAAGGGAAGCTCTGCTCGAGTTCCGGCGACCAAGGGCATATCTGCAAATAAAAAGGACCCAAGTGTTACATCTAGGGGCAGAAATGTAAATATTTCAAGAAACTTTCTAAATTCAAACCTGTGAACTTGTAAAATCGATATCAAATGGAGGAAAAATCAGAAAAATACAAACTCAAATGTTTTGGACTCTCTGAAAAGATTCTACAACTTTGTATATATGCACTTTGGCTGAAATCGAATAGTTTTAATTGTATGTTAAATGAAAGAATAAATAAGGGATAAATGTTCTAGGAGTTCTACTTGTGAACTATAACTGATTTTTGGATATGTTATGGTCCATGCCAAGAATAGCTCTGTGCAAA
The DNA here is from genome assembly GCF_016808335.1 of Panicum virgatum. Classification (NCBI taxonomy): domain Eukaryota; kingdom Viridiplantae; phylum Streptophyta; class Magnoliopsida; order Poales; family Poaceae; genus Panicum; species Panicum virgatum. The sequence continues at coordinate 47,302,339 of NC_053149.1, forward strand.
ATTTGGAACACCAATGGACAGCTCTGGCTAGATGAAAACCCACACCTTGTTAGATCTAGTCATAAACTTAAGGATTTATTTCTGGTTGATCTGCTGCAGTGTTGTGAATGAAACTTTTTCCATGCTCTTATAGCACTAAAATAACACCAATGCAAAAAGTTTGAAATTTTTTTGAACATTGTGACTATATATTCCATAAAATCTTGATTAGATACCATTTAATTAGTATAAATAGTTCCTCTAGTAGGGAAAAGCTAAGTTTTATTCCAGTTCTTGCTTTTAGTGATATTAGCCTGCCTGAAAATTTGGAGCATCAGATAATGGTTAGAACTAGAGGTACTAAATTACCATGCTGTCATATGGATGATTTTGTTATTTTATTTCTAGTAGTTCTACTACATTTCTAACCATGAAACTTTCACCATGATCTAATATTTGTACCAAGAGGCTATGGTAAAAGTTTGAGATATGATGCATGATAAGTTACAACTCAAATAAATATGCATGTTACAAGATGAATATATAGCTTACGAATTTTAATGATGGAGATTAGGGTTGATAATTTTTCTAAGGCTTAGAATTGAATTATGGATATTTGTTATAGATATATTTCTTAGAATTATATAGTGAATTATAGAGAATTATAGAACTAGAATTATAGAGAATATTTCTTATAGAGATATTTCTTAGAATTCAATTATGGATATTCTTAGAATTGAATTATGGATATAGTTTTTCCTTTAATTACTTTTTCTTTACATGTGTATTTCTATGTCAATTATGAGATGTAAATATCTATGTCCTTATTCAATGTAAATGTCAATTATGTACTTCTGAATTCTTAATTCAAATGTGTCAATTATGAGATGTGCATGTCCTTATATAGTGAATTTTTGTACTTTCATTTCAACTAACTCACGCAAACACGCGCAAACTCTCGCAGTCTCTTTCGATCACACACCCGACCTCTCACTTCTTCTCTCACACCCGACTTCTCGCTATCTCCTCTCACACACTCGGTCTCTCGCTCTCTCCCTGCTATAAAACACTTGCACCTCTCGTTGTCTCCTTGTCACCGACGCTCACTCTCTCGCACACACACACGCACACACACACTTTCTCTCTCTCTCTCTCTCTCTCACACACACACACACTCACTCACTCACTCACTCACACACACACTCACTCTCTCTCCCACTAACACACACACACAGACACACACACTCTCTCCCTCTCACACACACACACACTCTCTCTCTCTCTTTCTCTGTCCCTCTAACATACACACTCTCTCTCTCTCTCTCAAACACGCATATTTGTTCAAAGAATTGAATTCTCCTACTTCATTTAAGAATGGACACATACTCTAACACATTTTTACGGTTTCAGTTAAGGATGGACCCCTTCGGTGATGACGAGGTCGCCGAGCAATACATGTTGGACGCAATAAACGAAGATACGAGGGCCAACACCACCCAGCCAATCGCTGAAGAAGATGCTCAGACAACTGATTCGTTCCTGAATATGTCTAGAGATGCCGATGAAGTAGATGATGACTTTGCGCCGCCGCCCAATCAACAGCAGCATGTTCCAGTACGAATCTTAAAACAATTTGCATGGTGACTTCGGTAGATTAGTTTTGTGATTAACATATCTTTTCTGTAATTTAGTCGACCTCCGCATCGACTTCGTTGAGCCAGTCAAAAGGGAGACGCCGGCCAACCAAGAAAATGGAGGGAAGACAGGTCGTCACATAAGTGGACGCAGAGGGCTGTCCAAGTGCTCCAGAGGCTGCTAGCACAAAATTTGTCAACCAATGTGGGGTTATTATTCGGGCAAGAATTCCGATCACCACAAGACTATGGAAAACGAGCAAACCCGAAGAACAGCAACACGCCGTGCTTGCACATCAGAAGGAAATGCTATGGGCAGAACTCAAGGATATGTTCACTCTTCCTGAAGGAGTTGACCAAGAACTTGTGTAGAAATGTGCCTTAAAAAAGATGGCCCTTGCCTTTGCAACTTTCAAGAAGAAGTTGTACATCAATTACATCAAGAAGGATAAGGAGCCGAACTAGGACGATCTTCCTCAGGTTAAACCATACTGGGAGGAGTTCAAATAATACAAACTATCAGAGGAAGCCGAAGAAATATCCGAACAGGCCAAGGTGAATGCAGCAAATAAGAAGTACAACCACCACCTTGGGGCTGCCGGGTAAAAGAAGTCAATAAAAAATGGCAGAAGATGGAGCAGGACCTTATGGATAGAGGCATCAGGCCGACGACTTGGGATTGGCCAGATAGATCCAAGTGGTGGTTATTTGCTAATGGCGTGACACTAAACCAGTTGGATGGAAATTTGGTCGTGCCCGAGCATATGCAAGAAGTGTCCTGCGATCTAGTCGCTGTAATAGATGAGACCCAACAAGGGACATTCCAGTCTCAAAGGGAGAATGATGAGCTGACAAGGGCATTAAAGAATCCGGAACACCCTGGATGAGCCCGCGGGATCGGCGTGGTCCCATGGAAAGTTGCTTGGGCCGGAGATTCCTCTTACAAGACTCACCGAAAGAGCAAAGCCGAACAGGAAGAGAAACTTTGTGCCATGCAAGAAGTGATGATAAGGAAGGTTGCATCTTTGGAATCTCAGATGGATGCCAGGGTCAATAAGGCAGTGCAGCTAGCTCTGAGCCAAAGGGGCACTGCTAGGTCGCACCTGGATGTTGTGATAAGCCCGGTCTCTCAGCGACGCAGCAGCTGTGCATCCACAGCGGTGCCCGACGTACAAGCGGAACAGCAACCCCAGATTGAGCCAACGGCGATAGATGACCAGAGGTATCTAGTGGACGATGTCACCATGCCGACAACGTGCGAGCTTCATGTGCGAGCAAGAAATATATCCATTCATGTCGCATACGGGTCAGCCCTGCCCCTGAATCCTTTTACTACAATTCATGGAAGGCCGATACCCCCTGGCTACACCTCCATCACAGTCGAGCAGATAGTTGGAAACAATGAGGATCTTGAGCTCGACTTCGTTGGAGGGGATGGAGAGAAGACATTGGGAGACGCACTGCACGGGGTCGTTCTATGGCGCAAGGCCGACATCAAACTTACTACAAGCACAACGGCTCCCGTGCAGACCGATCGCCCGTCTCCGCGGTCTCCCTCACCGCCGTCCCCACAACCACCTCCTTCACCACCGTCTCCACTGGCGCAAAGGGCCACGAGTACTCCAACTCCTCCTGACCTAGAAAAAGGAAAGAAAAAGACAGCATCCCTCCCAGCGGCTGGACCCTCAAAGAAGAAGCAGAAAACGATCGAAAGAAAATTAAACTACGAGAAAACTGCTGAGGAGTTGGAAGAAGAGACTGCTCGATATATAAAGAACAATTGAAGCCTAAAGTCACCCCGCCGAGGGAAAAGGTACCTCTAGAACTAGGGAAAAAGCTTCTCGCAAACCTAGACAACCCACCAAAACCGAAAAGCTTACCCTCGGACTATGATCGTACTCTAACAAAAGCACACAAGGTGAGAAATTTGAAGAAAAAATGTGGCAAGACCATTCCTCATCTTGGAACACAACAAAAAAGGACTCGAGTCCCTCCGGGTGCCAGGGTTGCCACTCCTACACCTGATAGACGTACAACTCCAGGCGGACCTACAGGCCGCGATATTTCTTTCTGAAACTGGATTAACGCTAGAGGAGGCAACAGGGCAAGTGGAGGCGGAAATCCCTGTCACTCATGTTCTTACTCCATTCCATCATGGAAAACCTTTTGTCACTGAGGAAGAGGAGAAAAGTCTAGGCACGCAGATGTTCAATTTGCATAAATGGTACCTGCGAATGTCGAATGACCAAGGGAAAATGTTTGGAGTCAAGTATCGTGACCATGATTTCTTCCGCGGGGAGGACTTCTGGGTGTACTTCAAAAATTTATATCACATTTGCCATCGACAAGCCCTCGACGCCTCTATCATCACCATTTGGGTTTTGTAAGTATCACTTACCTCTACATTAATACTTTTTTGTTAACAAGAACATAATTATATGTGTGCATTATAAAATTTCTATTGTATCGTTTAGACAGGAGACCCAAAGAAGCCGAAAACATGGATGGCACCATCAGATCGGCTTCATGTCTCCTTTGCTAGTCAACCAGAAAGTGCTCAACGAAAATTATAATGAAACGTGCCAAAACATATACGATTCGTTGACTAGGCAAAATTACAAATCCTATATATTCGTGCCATACAACTTTGGGTAAGCCTTGGTCGACTCAATCCTATGTTATATTACTAAATAAATACTAAGTCGTCTAATGTATGTATGTATATATCCTATCTATATCCGCAGTTATCATTGGATTTTACTCATACTTTTCGTAGAGACCGGCAATCTTATAGTCTTTGACTCAATGAGAAATCCAAAGTCCGCAATCCAACATATCCTAGACCCCTTGAACAGGTAAGTTCAGTTTGCACAATCAAATCTTTTTTCTGTTAATAACAATTCCTGAATATCAAACTTAACTTTGAGCGCAGGGTTTGGAAAAAATTTGTGAAAAAATAACAAAGGACGTGGTCAATGGAGGCCCGAACTGAACGTTAACATGGATTATCCGGTATGTTGATTCATAAAGATTTGTCTAGTTAAGTATATAATCCCAAATTATTCTAAATTGAGTAATTTATTTGTTTCTCCTTAAGTGTGCGAGACAACAACAAGGAACTGATTGGTGCGGGTACTACGTATGCGACTACTTGCACATCATGACTCCATGCGGGAATGCTATTGATGAAGACACGAGAGTACGTCCAAACCGTTCACTAGTATATTTTCATAATTGTGCTAACGCACATGATGTTAATTCTTTTTTTCTAAATGATAGATGTCTCAAATGGGGGATGAATGTTACTCTACTGATCGGATCAACGCCGTGTGCGAGCAGCTCGCCGGATTCATTTTGAACGAGATCTTGGATCCTAGAGGCGAGTTCTACCACGACGGTCACATCCATAGAGGATTTCCATCGACCTCATGAGGGGACCAGTAGTTGGACTACAAACATGACTTGTACATTTGTAAATATTTTTAAACATTATGTCTTGATGATTGTAAATTTGTAAATATATTAGTTCATCTAATTAGCTTAATTATATGCTCATATTTCACTTTTAGTTAGTTTCAAATATTCTCTGAAAACGAACACGAACGACCAATGAACGTATAGTACTGTAGAGCTTGAGTGCGTTTAGCAATTATAAAAGAATAAACAATAATAAATATAACAAACAAAACTGAATTTGGGAAAAAAAAGGGAAAAGGTCATTGGTACCGGTTGGAAAGACCAACCGGTACCAAAGGGGCTGCCACCTTGCGTCAGCCTCTTTGGTACCGGTTGGTGTTTCCAACCGGTACCAATGGAAGTCTAAGGCACCGGTTGAAAAACCCGGTGTCTTAAGGCGAGGCCATTGGTCGCGGTTGCGGGGCACCGGTTGGTAAACCGGTTCCTTTGGCCCTTCTCAGCCGGTGCTGAAGGCCTGTTTTCTAGTAGTGCGCCCGTCCTTGCGCCGCCGCAACCTCACACACCGGCCATCTTGCGAGCTCCGGTGAGCTCAACCCTAACCCTAGCTCTGTATACCATGTTGGAATTGGGAAATTTTGTGGCTGGGTTGTTTCTCCCCCATAGCCCTTCTCTTTTCTTTATCTCCTCCACTTTACACAATGGTCCTTATACATTTACTGATTACAACAATACACCAACACTACTGTTCCTCAATTAAACTGAACTGAGGTTCAAACGAAAAAAAACAATGAACTGCAACATGTCCATCAACCAATTTCTCCATTCATACACACACTGTACTTGTAATTCAGATCAAACATCGACTTTTAAACAACCTTTTTTTTGGAATATGGAAAGTTCCGGCCTTGATCATGAATTTTAAACAACGTAGATGCACAGTCACTATATGATAATGGTATTGAGGTTTTGCCATCCAGCAAGATCACCATAGTTAAATTAAAGCTTCTTCAGCCTGATCTGAGCACCATGCTGGGGATGCAACGTTATCACGGTGTACGGCGCGTGAATGTAGGACGGCGAGAGGTCGAAGGAGAAGCGTTGGAGAATGGGGCACAGCGCCATCTTCGCTTCCAGCAACGCGAAGTTCTGGCCGATGCAGATCCTGGGACCGCCTCCAAATGGGAAGAAGGCGGCCTGATGCTTGGACGCGTTGGAAATGCCATCGGCGAACCTCTCTGGATTGAACTTGCCTGCGTCTTCTCCCCAGATGCTGGGATCGCGGTGAATGAAGATGACGGGCAGGATGAGGTTCACGCCTGCAGGATATTTGATGCCACCGAGCTCCATTTCCTTGTACGTGCTTCTGCTGAATAAGACTATAGGTGGGTACAATCTGAGGACCTCGTACAGAATCATGGTTACCTGCAGAAACCAAACACAGGACAAGATCATTAAAAAAATGTTTGATATCCTGTTTTTTCTTCAGAAAAGTTCATGTTCAACAGTGATTGGGGAATTAATCACACATATGAACAGAACAGTTGCAGCTCCTGAAGCACTCTAAAACTGTAATTTCCAAAACGAATGCAAGATGTAAATAGTAAGATTCCTTCAACATCAAGTTTAACTCATGTCCAGCGTGCTTCTACAGTATATTCACTGAATCAATTGTGGCTTCAAGATATTGATCTTAAGGTCCTTCAGATGTAAGGCCCCGCCGTTTTACCAGAAAACCAGCAGTTTTTCCACTAGAATGACATGCAGACGACAATCAGCAGCATTCAAAATTGTAAATAAAGCATCACAAGCATAAATATTTTAACTGAGCTATTTAATGTTTTTAGTCTAATTTTGACAAAGTAATGAAAAATTAATAAGGGGCATGGCAAAATTTCCCCTGTTTATCATAATTATTAGTGTTATTGCAAGAATGCCACTAGAACGACAGTTTTGGTGGTGTTTTTGCAATTTTCTAGTGGCAAGCTTATAGTAATGTCTGAAATAGTAGCAAATTTGCAATTGCCCCAAATTAATAATGTCTTTAATATCACTCTATATATTAAATTTCTGCATTTTTCAATAAACTAATTAACTACGTTATATATCTAAAAATGTAGGAGTTTGAAGCCGGAACTTTGTCCATTATCTAAAAAAATCTAAAAATCGAGGGAATGCAAGAGAACGCTGATTTCATACTTACAGTCTTCAGGCGGTTCAAGTTTTCAAAATCTGGTCTATCTCTTCCAAAGTGGTTTAATACTTCTTCTCTTGCCTTCTCTTGCCATTCTGGGTGCATGCTTAGCACAATGAGAGTCCAAGTAAGCAGGACTGATGTTGTCTCCATACCGGCAAAGTAAAATAGCTTGCATTCCTCAATGACATCTTCTGTTGTCAATCCTAGCTTTGCATTCCCATTTGATTGCCTCATGTTTGACTCCAGTAATAAGCCCAGCAAATCATTACTATTTGTTTCGCCATTTTTCATAGCCTTTTCTCTTTTCCCAATTATATCACACAGAATTTTGTGGATTTCTCGACTGATTTCTCTCATCCTTCTGTTATTTCTGGTCGGCAAGAACCTGCATATGTTCGACAGTTTTATAAGGAACAAATTATTGATTTCTACCACATACTTTTGCTCATCTTTTTATCTCTGTTTGAACATGGATTTAGAAATTAAAAATGTAGGTGTTCAAAACATTATTGAACTGGGAAAGGTCGTTTCTGTATCTCTTCTTGTACTAGAAATAGTATCAGGTCATTTCCTTAAAAGATGGATAAGAACGAATAAAATCTTCTTATGCAGAAACTTGTTGGCGTGAATCTAATGAATAAAACTTTGAGGAAAAGAAGAACAAACCAATATCCTGGGATAAATACTGGTTGGAAAGACTGTACAAGGCGTTCAGCTAGCTCTCCTTGCAGCTCGAAAATTTTCATCCCCTCTTGATAGCTGCTACCAAACGCAGTTCTCGAGATAACATCTCCAGTAAGATTCTGAAACTCAGGCCAGATGTCTATCTCAGAAGATCCCTCGGAAGACATTATTTTTTCCCATCTGTTAATCACATTGATGCAACAGGTAGCAAATACAGGCAGCATCCGCTGTGAAATTATGAATGGAACAGCAGGGTTAATACACATAGCGATTGCACTACCCAGTATATGGCATACTGAAATTCAATCCGTAAAAAAGAGGTTTTATGGTGATTAAACCACCGCTTAGTGGTACATAACAATATAGAGGATACTGGATATATAATCCTTCATTAGTAACGGTAATTTTGTAATTATTTTTCAGTTATAAATGAAAATGAAGAGATGGAATTAGAAAAATGGTCCAAATGAAATGGATCCTGATGGTATTAAGAAAATTCCTATGATACTACTCACGTATACTACCCACGGTACTTTTTAGAAGATAATGATTATGGAGTACACACTACTAGGGATGGTAATGAATCATGGGTCCTAGTTCTAATTCCCAATCCAACTCGGCTCTTATATATTTTTAGCTTAAATTCTATAAGATAACCCGGCCTTTAAATTATTTAGGCTAAATTTTTAGGTCCTTTACCAATCCTAACTACTAATGAACTTTTCAGTGATATACAATTAATCGGAGCCATCAGATGTTTATATGCTAGTCCTTTTCAAACAGTAATACAGATTTAGTATTGTGCACCATAAAAATCTCCTAAAAAAACACAGCCATGAGAAGCTAATTCAGCGAACAACTACCTTTATTTTCTCATGGTGGAATGCTGGATTGAGGATTCTCCTATGCTTTGCCCATTTCTCACCTTCATGATTCGCCACCCCATTGCCTAGTAACTTGCCAACACGGCTAAAACGTTGCTTGCCAAAGTGGCCAAACTTGTTAGACAAAACCTCTCTTACTGATTCTGGGTCTGGAATCATCACCCTCGGGTTTGGCCCAAACCAAGTGAATGACGCTGCCCCTGCATTTGAGTTTTGAACAGCATAAGTAGGACTTGCAGACTACGCCCAAATCATTCTGTGAGGATTTGGCGGTCACAAAGCATGATTGAAAACAGGGGAAAGAAACCGACAGTGACAGGACGTCTGAATCAATACTTTTGACGCTTTCAATCAAACACATTATCTGAGACCGAGCACTCTGGTGCCAGACCTGTAACCGAAGCTAACTCCAACCAGATATGCTCAACTACTTCTACTTCTACTCCTGTATATGTGTACCCAACCCCCTCAAAGTCTTTATTGGGAGTAAAAACATCATGAAAATCACAACGAACGGGCTCCAAAGGGGGAAAAAAAGGAATCACAACAAAATGATTTTATTTGTCTCAGTATTTTGGTTCAAACATCGAAGAGGTTGAGCGAAAACAAAAGGAACCAACTTTAGATGCAGGGGAATGATCTGAGCGGAGCACATAGAAGTTACCGTTCTCCTTTACGGCGTTGTGGAGCATGGGCAGCACGCGGGGGATGATGTCGTGACACCCAAGCGGCAGCGGCTTCGCCCGCGCCTCGCGGTTGAGCCGGGTGTTCTCCCTCAGGTCGCCGGTGAAGAGGCGGTACCTGGTGCCCTTGAGCCCCTGGTCACGCAGGGCCCGGTCGAGCCACCGTGGCGTCCACCACGCCCACTCCAGCGTCCAGGCCACCAGCCACAACAGCGCCGCCGCCGCGCAAGCCACGGCCCACGGCGGGGACTCCCGTAGCAGCGGCAGAGCTCGAGTTGCCATCGGCTTCTTGGAGTGAACGGTGAGCGAGCAGTGCAAAGCAAGCGGGTCAGGGAATGATGGCCGACTGCGAGCGTCCAACTACTCTCGTACAATTACAATATACTCCCTCCTCCCCTTCCTCCTAAAAAGAATGCAAAATTTGCTTTTCGATAAATCAAATAATTTCAAATTTAATCATATTTATATAAAAATAGCTAATGTTTATATCTTCATAGAGATTAAAATATATTACATAATTAATCTAATAATACTTATTTATAACATAAATATCTTACTATTATTAATTGGAGGTTTGTTTTGAACTCTCCATATGAAGCCACCTTGATCATATCTTAGATGGACACTCTAAAACATGGAGAACTTTTTATAAAAATTAGAAACATTCGGCCATCAATCCGACAACTCCAATCATACATTAGATCTATTATCTTTCATAACAAATTATCCACCTCTGCTATTATAAAACTAGACTCTAAATATGTACTCCCTCTGTCATGAAATATAAGTCATTCTGGCATTTTACCAGATTCATTAAACATTCTCTGAATCTAGACAAACTGTATGTCCAGATTCATTGAACATTCTATGAATCTGGGCACAGTAAAACACTCCCAGGATGACTTATATTTCAGGACGGAGGGAGTATCTAAATTACACACATCTACCATTATAAAAGAAATCTAAAGTAACCCTCTAATCTTAGTGTAAATTACACATATATGACATTATAAAAATAATGCAAATAACACCCCAAATTTGCATATAAATTGTCCAAAAAATTTAAAGTAACCCTAAATCTAATTCTAAGCTATACAATTATAACAAAATATTAAACTCACCAAAATAAATTATAAATTATTATTTCTATCATTATTAATATATTATTTATACTTGTATTCATATACGATGGAAGCGATAAGAATACCAATTCATAATAGATAAAGATAAATATGTATTTTAGAGTATGTATTAGAATATTTAATAGATGAAAGATGTCGTGATATAGATAATTACAATTATTAGTTATAAGCCTTATTGTTATATTAATTCTAATTAGCTGTGGGGGAGCACGAGTTGATACACTAGTTAATACTGATCAGTATAAATGCATCCCGCGGCAATATTGGGGGCGCTCCCTTCTCACCGTCGGATCCATCTTTCGATGTTTAAATGATCAGCAGTATATAATGTCAACATGCACTTGCCTTTTTTTTAAAAAAAAAAAGTTGATCAGATCCGAATGGCAAATTATGCGTAGAAGAAAGACAACCGCTAAGACTCAAGGCGCCACAATATTTTTTTAATAATAAATCTAGCTAGTCTATACATTAGGTACCAAATAATGTAGGACAATGGTGTGTCACGAGAGCGACACGCGTTGTCTTTTCTTGACTTATAGCCTATTTGAGAGTACTCCACTTCACCAAAACCAACTCCACTCCACAAAAAAAATGTCCAAACATGACAACCAGCTCTACTCCACTCCTTAAAAAAGTAGCTCCACTCCGTAAAAAACAGGAAGCACCTCTTAGGGCGCTCCACCAAAACCTGGAGCAGGTGGTTAAGGAAAATTACCCATTAGTCACCAGGATGTCTTGGCTCACGCTCAGATGCAACTTGTGCAGAAGTTAGGTCAGGATATGTAATATAATCTGCAGCATTCATGTATACCATTTGCTGTAAAATTTCTACATCGTTTTAAATGCAAAATTTCTTCGCAAAAAAAGGAAGAAGAAGATGGGGCCACACCGCAAAGCGTTGACAGAGACATACAAGTTCACCCATTAGCAACGATATATGAAAGTGAGCTATAACTGTTTGCACAGTTTTGACTGAACGAGTACCAACGTTTCTATACATGCACATTCTACCCCTGCTTTATTCATTTCAAAGATCAAAATCTAATGTACATACATCATGCAAAATGACCGTATATGGTGGCAATATAGATGCCATCAGCCCGGCATGAGCGTCATGGTCATCAGAGCTTCTTCAGTCTGATCTGAGCGCCGTGCTGAGGGTGCAGGGCGAGCACGGTGTACGGCGCATGGGTGTAGGATGGCGAGAGCTCGAAGGAGAAGTGCTGGAGGATGGTGCACAGCGCCATCTTCGCTTCCAGCAAGGCGAAGTTCTGGCCGATGCAGATCCGGGGACCCCCTCCGAACGGAAAGAAGACGCCCGGGTGCTTGGTAGCATTGGAGACGCCGTCGGCGAACCTCGCAGGATTGAACTCGCTCGCATCTTTTCCCCAAATCTCCGGATCATGGTGAATGAAGAGAATGGGCAGCAGGAGGTTCACTCCTCCAGGATATTTGATGCCACCGAGCTCCACTTCCTTGTTTGTTCTTCTGGTCAGAAAGGCTGCCGGCGGGTACAACCTAAGGACCTGGTACAAAATCATGGCTACCTGCGCAGACATGGCACAAGATCAGGATTGTTGCTTCAGTAATACGATATGGAAAACAAATTTTTCCACTTTCCTCCTAAATGGTTCCAGGTAATACTGATCAGTATTTCTCAGTTCTCACCACACCATGCTGTTATAGCAAATTCACAGAGCCCTGTCATGGATTCACAGTAATAGCGCATCATTTAGATTTAAGATTTAATTCCTACCATTTTAGAAGTAAAGCTGTACTTAGTTCTCCAGCAGAATTTCTGAAGCTTATTAGCTAGCATCAAATTGAATGAAAATAAACATACTAAAACACATGTAATAAATCCATTAACCTCTTTTGGTAAAGAATGAAATGGGCATCACTAATCTCTTAATTGTCCAAAATTTTTGGAATTTTACGAGAAAATAGAACGTTGATTTTGTGCTTACAGTCTTCAGGCGGCTCAAGCTATCAAAATCTGTGTCGGTACCCTGCAGCAGGGATACCCACTCTTACTGCAGGGAAGCAGGACCCGCGTAGTTATCCGTAGCTGCGCGGGAGAGACGGAGTAGCCAGGCCCCACAGGCCAGGCTTTTTCCCTCACCAGGCCAACGGCCCCGGACCGTTCCCCGCCTGAGGATGGGTCCGGTGGCGCCACATGTCTCCATGGAAGGGAAGCTCCAAGCTGACCGCCGAAGCCTCGGACCCCCAGAGGGGTCCGGGACCTCCTACGCCCGTCCGGACTCCCCTCACCGTGTAGGGGTCCGAAGCCGCCACGTGTCCCGGAGGCGTGGGATCGTGCGCGAGCCTTCCGGAGGAAGACTCGCCCACCTACCGCATTTAATGCGATAGACAAGGCGTGCTCTGCCGCCGTGGTACACAAGACAGCCTTTTGTCAGGCCCCGCTGCGCGCCGCGTATTACCAAGGAGCACAGTGCAGCCGCCTGAGCCGCGCCCGCGCAGAGCCCGCCTGTAGCATTAAACGGATACGACAGCACGGCACTTTTCCATCATGCCGCCTACGCCGCAAGCTACACCGCCCGCTTAAGCAATGTGACGGGCGGTGTCACTAGCTGCGACGGGCCCGACCTGACAAGACGACGCTAGGACATGATGGACGAAGGGCTCCGGGAGCAGGCGAGGGAATCCAAGAGAAAGATCTCCTTTGCCTGCAACGCCATAATGCATGAACAGTGCGTTAGGTTATACTACATCGTTGGACCCACCTGTCGGGGATCCAACGACTGTGTACGCGCCCCCTTGAGATATAAAAGGGAGGCGCTCGCTGTGCACAGGACACATCCATACAGACTCAAGCTCTCGCACCTCCTCACGCTTGTGGGAAGGCAATACAACACACAGTGGATGTAGGGTATTACGCTCCGGCGGCCCGAACCACTCTAAATCCTGCTGTGTTTCTTGTGTTCTGGAGGGAGATCGATCTAAGACTAGCTACCCCCTGAGTACACACCCTCTGGGCTAGGGCGGGTGCCTTCCGCCACCCGGCCGTGGTTTGCAACACCACGACATTTGGCGCGCCAGGTAGGGGAAGCTAGCTGGTCGCATTTCATCATCCTCTTCGTCCCCATGGTTCGTGTGGACGACGTGGAGATGACGGAGGGGGTGGCGTCCTCCACGCCACACGCCCCTCGCGTTCCTGCTCCAGGGGCAACCGTGCCTGTGGAGCAGCCACCGTTGGCGGTGGCGCGAGCCGCCCGCCGGCAAGAGTCAGGGCGCCCATCAAGGGCCCCCTCACAGACTGCGAGCGGCGGAGCTCTAGCCGCGGCTAGGGAGTTGCTTCGCAACCCTCCGGCTGAGGCAGCCTCGCCAGACGCCCTGAGGCAGTGGCGAGACGACGTCGACCGTCTCCTCCACCTGGCTCAGGCCTCCCCCAGTTCTGCAAAGACTGGGCAACGACCTCCGCCTGGCAACGCGGTGGTACCTTACCACCAGCGTCAGGGCGGTGCGTCGGCATCTGTGCGCTCCCCCACCGTGAGGGGTGCACGAACAGAAGACTTGCGGGCGGCGCTCAACCGCCGGCGCGCGGGGGAGGATGCCCGCATCGCTGTCGAGAGGGCGCGAGAGCGCCGTCTCAACATTGAGGGACGCAACCTCAATGTCGATCTGGACGCGGCGGCACCCAGGCCTCCGGTGAACGCCCGGATTCAGCCAGGGGCACCGGTGGCCGGGGTGGGCTGTGCTGCGCTTGCGGAGCACCTCCGCGCCGTGGCGTGGCCACCCAAGTTCCGCCCCCACTTGCCGGAAAAGTACGACGGTACTACTAACCCGTCGGAATTCCTGCAGGTGTACGTTACCGCCATCACAGCAGCTGGTGGCAACGGCGCCGTCATGGCAAGCTACTTTCATGTAGCCTTGTCTGGGCCAGCCCGGACCTGGCTCATGAACCTCACACCTGGGACGATCCAGTCCTGGGAAGAGCTCTGTGCAAGGTTCACAGCGAACTTCGCCAGCGCCTACCAGCAGCATGGTGTGGAGGCACACCTTCACGCCGTGAGGCAAAAACCCGGGGAAACGCTTCGGGCTTTCATCTCGCGCTTCACTAAGGTACGGGGTACCATTCCTCGTATCTCAGATGCATCTATTATTACTGCTTTCCGTCAGGGGGTGCGTGATGAGAAGATGCTCGAGAAGCTGGCGACGCACGAGGTGGAAAGCGTCACTACGCTTTTCTCCCTGGCAGACAAGTGTGCCAGGGCCGCCGAGGGCCGTGCATGGCACTCAGCTCCCCAAGACGGAGACACCAAGGCTGGTGGCTCCAGCGCTACCGCTCAGGGCGGTGGCAAGAAGAAGAAGAAGAACCGGGGTCGTGGGGAGCCGCATTCTGGCAGACCAGTCGTTGCAGCAGCAGCGCCACCAGCGGCGCCGGCTGCGGCGGCAGCGGCTGGGGGCCAGAATACACGCGGCAAACGCCCTCGCCCGCAAGGTGGAAGCGGAGGTTCATGCCCAGTGCATCCCACCACTCGCCACAGCGCTGCTGACTGCCGCGAGATCCAAAAGCTCGCGAAACGGGTCAGTGGGCGGCGGGAGCAGTCCTCTAAGGATGACTCACCCCCTCCTCGCCAGCGGGCCGGCAAGGAGAAGGCCTCTGACAGCAGAGCCGCAGCCGGGGAGAAGGAGCTGGGGTACCAATCCCCCGCTCGAGAGCTGAAGGGCGTCTATCACAACGACGACTCCGATTCCGACAACGGCGACCGCCGCAAGAAGCTGTACGTGATGTATGGCGGGAGCTGGGAGCTTGTCTCCCGGCGGGACGTGAAGACCCTTCGCCGGGAGGTCCTTTCGGTGAAGCCGGGGGTCCCCAGGGCGGCGCCGCACCAGAGGTGGATGAACACCACCATCTCTTTCGGGCCGTCCGACTGCCCGGAGAATATGGCTGGAGCTGGTGTGCTACCTTTAGTCACTGCTCCTGTCATATCCAACGTGAGGCTCTACCACGTGCTGATTGACGGTGGGGCTGGCCTCAACGTCATCAGTTATGCAGCATTTAAGCAGCTGCAGATCCCAGAGTCCAAGCTGACTCCCTCTCGCCCATTCTCCGGAGTGGGCCCACATCCGGTGTTCCCCCTGGGGAGCATCACATTGCCGGTCACGTTCGGGACCGAGGAAAACTTCCGCACAGAAAGCGTCATGTTTGATGTTGCGGAGGTGAACCTCCCGTTCAACGCTATCATTGGCCGACCGGCACTCTACCGCTTCATGGCCATTGCCCACTATGGGTATTTGGTCTTGAAGATGCCTTCCCCTGCCGGAGTCCTCACCGTGCAGGGCGACCGCACCGCTGCCGTTGCTGCAGTTGAGAGACTGCACACTCTGGCGGCAGAGGCTGCACGCTCCGAGGAGGATCCGTCCACCTCGCAACCCAGGGCGCCTGCAAAGGCCTCCAAGGTCCAACCATCTGATCCGGACCAAGTTCCCGTGAAGTCGGTACAGATTGGGGCAGACACCACCAGGACCACCCGCATCGCGGGGAACCTGGAGGAGAAATAGGAAGACGCGCTCATCGCTTTCCTCCGGGCAAATGTCGACGTGTTCGCCTGGGAACCGTCGCAGATGCCCGGGATCCCCAGGGAAGTGATCGAGCACAATCTGAGGATCTACCCCGACGCCACGCCGGTGCGCCAAAAACCTCGGAAGCAGTCTGTGGAGCGGCAGAACTTCATCCGCGAAGAAGTCCACAAGCTCCTACACGCTGGCTTCATCGAGGAGGTCCACCATCCCGAGTGGTTGGCCAATCCGGTCGTCGTCCCAAAAGCCAACGGGAAGCTCCGGATGTGCATCGACTACACCAGCCTCAACAAGGCATGTCCAAGAGACCCCTACCCTCTTCCGCGTATCGATCAGATCGTGGACTCCACCTCCGGGTGTGATCTTTTGTCTTTCCTAGATGCATACTCTGGTTTCCACCAGATTCAGATGTCTAGAGAGGATAGGAAGCATACTGCCTTTGTAACAGTAGATGGGCTTTATTGCTACATTGTCATGCCGTATGGTCTAAGGAATGCCTTACCCACGTTTGTGCGAGCTATGAACAAAACCTTCTGTAATCTAATTAGAGATATTGTTGAGGTTTATGTCGATGACATTGTGGTCAAGACTAGGGTAGGATCAACACTAGTGGAGGACCTGTCCCTCGTCTTCGACCGTCTTCGCGCCACCCGCACGAAGCTGAACCCAGAGAAGTGCATCTTCGGCGTCTCAGCAGGGAAGCTGCTGGGTTTCCTGGTCTCGCATCGAGGCATCGAGGCAAACCCAGCCAAGATCAAGGCGATCGAAGCAATGAGGCCTCCTGGCCGCATCAAGGACGTCCAGAAGCTTACTGGATCTCTCGCTGCTCTTAGCCGCTTCATATCGAGGCTGGCTGAGAGGGCCCTTCCCTTCTTCAAGCTGTTGAGGAGGTCCGGTCCATTTTCATGGACCGAAGAGGCTGAACAGGCCTTCCAGGAGCTGAAGCAGCACCTCACCTCGCTGCCAGTATTGGTGGCACCAGAACCCGGTGAGCCGTTGTTTCTGTATCTTGCTGCATCTGCGGAGGCGGTCAGCATGGTGCTGGTCGCCGAAAGGATGGAGCAAACCCGCCAGGGGAGCACTAAGGTCCTCTTGGCCAAGGATGGTGAGCCGGACCCCGGACACGGGGGCCCGTCAGCCTCACCCCAGCTTGAAGGTCCGGGCCCCGCACAGGCAGGCCCGGAGGAGCCTCATCCCATTGGGAGCCCAGAACCACTGGGGGCCCAAGGGACAGATGCGGTGGACAAGGGCGAACCGGACCCAGGAACTAGGGTCCGGACCGTCCAAAAGCCAGTCTACTACGTCAGTGAAGTCCTCCACGAGGCAAAGGCCAGGTATCTTGAGACGCATAAGCTTATCTATGCAATACTTATTGCGTCCAGGAAACTGCGCCACTACTTTCAAGCACACCGAGTTGTTGTAGTGACCTCTTACCCATTAAGAGCGATTCTACACAATTCCAACGCCACAGGCAATATCGCCAAGTGGGCAGCAGAGATGGCAGAGTTCCAACTGGAATTCCAGCCACGCCATGCGGTCAAAAGCCAGATCCTGGCTGATTTCATAGCGGAGTGGACTCCTTCCCCAAGCAACCCTGGAGGTCCGGCCATAAATGTTGGACCCCCGGAGCCGGAAATCAGGACACCAGTCTTCACCGAGCCTCACTGGACACTCTTCTTTGATGGGTCCGCCCGCGAGAAGTGGGCCGGAGCTGGTGTGGTCCTCATCGACCCAAACGAAGATCAGCTGAAGTACATGGTGCACCTTGAGTTCAAGGCCACCAACAACATGGCGGAATACGAGGCTCTGATCTTCGGCCTGACCCAAGCCCTCTCATTGGGGGTCCGGCAGCTTCTGGTGAAGGGGGACTCCCAGCTAATCATTAAGCAGGTCCGAGGGGATTGCAACTGCAATAATCCCCAGCTCGCGGCATACCTCATACACGTGAGGAAGCTCGAGAAGGACTTCGACGCTTTGGAACTACAACACGTTCCCCGCGAGCACAACTCAGCAGCAGATGATCTCTCTGCGAGAGCATCTACCTGGGCTTCTGTGCCTGAGGGTGTCTTTGAAAGACGGCTGCTGAAACCTACCGCCCAGCCTGCCGAGCCGGGTGACGGGGATCAAGCTGGCACCTCGAAGCTAGCGGTCCCGGCAGTATTCCACCTATGGTGCCCAACTAGGGCTGTGTGTTCTGTTGAGGAGCCTGTTGTCCTCACAGAACCACCCCTATCTGCTTTGGGAGCTCCCGATGCATGGATCTCCGAGATCCGGGACTACCTGAAAGATAACATCCTCCCTGATGACGATGTGTCCGCTGAGCGCATAGTCCGATTGGCTAAACGCTACGCGGTGGTAGAAGGGGATCTCTACCGCCGTGGCGCCAACGGAGTCCTCATGCGATGCATTTCCCAGGGAGAGGGCCGCGAACTGCTTGCGGAGATCCATGGAGGCGAGTGCGGAAGTCATTCCTCCTCTCGCACGCTTGTTGGCAAGGCCTTTCGGCACGGCTTCTACTGGCCAACAGCACTCCAGGATGCGGCTGAGCTGGTAAGGTCCTGCAAAGCATGCCAGTTCCATGCAAAGCAAATACACACCCCAGCTCAAGCTCTACAGATGATCCTGCCCTCATGGCCATTTGCTGTGTGGGGTGTGGATATCCTGGGGCCTTTCCCCCGGGCTGTCGGCGGGTACCGGTTCCTCTATGTTGCCATCGACAAGTTCACTAAGTGGCCGGAGGTTACTCCTGTGGTGAATATTACTAAGAAATCAGCAGTCGCATTCCTCAGGTCCATTGTGTGCAGATTTGGCGTCCCAAACCGCATCATCGCGGACAACGGGACCCAATTCAAAAGCAGACTTTTCCAAGAGTACTGTGAGGACATTGGCATCCAGCTATGCTTTGCGTCCGTGGCACATCCCCGCAGCAATGGACAGGTTGAGAGAGCGAATGCAGAGATCCTCAGGGGACTCAAGACCCGCACCTACAACTGCTTGAAAAAGCATGGTGCCAAATGGGTTGACGAGCTTCCATGTGTACTATGGGGCAACCGGACCACACCCAGCCGAGCCACCGGGGAGACTCCGTTCTTCCTGGTCTACGGGGCTGAAGCATGCCTTCCCCCAGAAATTCACCTGGGCTCACCACGGGTCCAGGCCTTTGACGAATCCATGCAGGAGCAGCTGCGGTGCGACGACGTGGACTTCGTTGACGAGCGAAGGTGGCGAGCAGCGATCCGAAATGCACGATACAACCAGGCGCTCCGGCGCTACCGTCAACGGTTCGTGCACAGTAGGGAGCTCCGGGCTGGCGACCTCGTCCTCAGACGGATCCTGAACCGAGCGGGGCTCCACAAACTCTCCCCCAGCTGGGAGGGGCCTTTCAAGGTTACAGAGGTATGCCGGCCCGGATGTGTTCGCCTCGCCACAGAAGACGGAGTACCGCTGCCCAACCCGTGGAACATAGAGCATCTGCGTAAGTTTTACACCTAGGCAGAGCAGGGAAATAACCTTTCCTTTGTAATAAGATAGAGTTAGCGTGCGGCCCGGAGCGGTTGAGGGCCACCCTCGTAAACCCGACCTCTGGCATCCATCGCACTAGCGGCTAACGCGCGGCTCAGAGCGGTAGAGGTCCGACCTCATAAACCCGGCCTCTGACATCCATCGCGCAAGCCATGTACATCGAGATTGCAAAGGAAAGATTTTTTCCTAATTCTGTCTTTGTGTCAAAGTTAAATTACGCATTTCGATTCTCGTAATTTTCGCTTTTTTCTAACCCCCGCGGGACCTCTACTCTTGTTGCTGCAACTAAGATCTGCATTGAGCTGCTGGACTACCGTACAGGTCCGGACCCTCTTGCTGCAGGAGAGGGGTCCGGACCCCTAGGGACCTACTCTGGGGAGCGGGTACTTGTTTCCTGGGGTGGTTCGGAGTACAGTGTAGCCGCTTAGCTGGTTCCGTACCCAAAAGCCTGCACTCTCCACCACCCTGTAACGAGTACTCTAGTACCTGAAGCCAGGTAATTGGGGGCCCGGACCTCGACCCAGCTCAAGAGCTGGCTTCCTAAGTCCAACACGGCGTGTCCAGCACTATATCTCAAAGGATCGAGCACAGCAAAGTGACCTCACCCACTGCTGCGAAGGGTCTAGGACGAAGAAGCCAGGTCCGGAAAGATCGTACTGTTTCCTGGAGTGGTCCGGAGCCCTGCGTAGCGCCTTAGCCTGGTTCCGACCCTAAGCCTACGCACTCCCCCACTCTGTAACAAGCACAGAGCTACCTGGACCTGCGCATCTAGAGTCCTAGACCTGGTACCAAGCCTGGGATTGGTCAGGAATGAGCCCCGCGGGTCTGCTCTAAGCTATAACTTTGAGGTGGTACACAGGTTCAAACCTGGCCAGTGGTAGACAGTCTCAAACCATTGAGCCTATCTACCAGGGGGGCCGAGTATCTGCTTCAAAGCTTTCATGCAGGATAAGAGCCAATCTCGGTGGTAGACAGACTCACAGCAGCTGAGTCTCTCTCCCAGGGGGCCCAGGCATCCGCTTTGTCCCACACATCATGGATGGATTCTGCATGCGTCAAATAGCTAAGTTGCAGTATCATTGCTACCATATAAGCAAATTTGATTCTTCTCTCTGTACTCCTGTATACTACGCAGGGAACAAGGCGCTTGCTCGCCTTGCAGGCTATGGGACACCTATGCCCAAGGTGGCAGACAGGTCCAAACAACTGAACCTATCCGCCAGGGGGCCAGGGCGCCGGGGTGCCGCATACCGCAAATCAACAACCGCCAAACAGCTAAGTTGAAGTTTCTTCTATTTCAAAAACTTTCAACTAATACAATGTTTGTTACATAATGCAAAAGAAAAAAGATACAATCCCCAGCCTAAGGGTCCGCAGGCTCTCGCTTGAAGTAGGCGGCGACGAAGTCAACGACCTCCCGCACGCTGTCCCGAGCGGCGGCCTCCGTCTCTGCTACAGGGCCATCGACCACGGGCGCCAGCGAGATGGCCGGGTCGTGGCTCCGGAGGCAGGTCAGGATGTGCTCCGCCACCATCCGGATCAGCTCGCGGCCCTCGGTTTCAAGCTGTCCAGTAAGGACCGGCCCCAGGCGCTGGAGCCTATCCGAAGCGGAGCTCAACACTGGGAGGGCGTCAGCTATCGAAGCTGGCGGCTCCGCCACCTGGATCGGGCTCATTCCAAATGGCACCAGTGCGAGGCTCGCTTCGGCCGCCCAGTCAGCGATCCGCTGAGCTCCAGCGCGCTGGTCTTCCTGGTGCTTCTGGACCGCCTCCCGGACAGCCTCCTGCACCCGGGTGTCCAAGGCCGCCTTGGCCACCTCCACCTCGCGGGACCTCTCCTCCAGCTCGCGGGATCTCTCCTCGAGTCCGCGGGACCGCTCCTCCAGCTTGGTCTCCTTCTGCTCCGCGTATACCTTCCGCTTCTTGAGCGACTCTCGCTGGCGCCCAAGCTCCTTCTCTATGGCGGTGGCGTGAGCTTCCCGCTTGGCAAGAGACTTCCGGTCCTCTTCCAAGTCCGCCTCGTCGGCAGCCAGCTGGCGGGCCCTCTCCTGCAGTTGTTCATGCCATCCCTGCAGAGTCGCAGAGAAGACGTCGAGCTCCTGCCTCTGGACCTCGAGGTCCTCGCTGCGAGTCTCCAGCTCTGACTGCTGGGCTGCGAGGTGAGCCTCGAGGCCGGACCGCTGAGCAGCAAACCCAACAACCTCCAGGGTGAAGTCCTGCTCCCGCTGTGCCAAGGATTTCTCCCGATTCGACACTGTGAGCTCTCGGTCAAACACCTTCTTAAGGCTGGCTCGGTAGGCCTCTTGGTCCGACTTGAGCTTCGACCGAGCTTCCGCAGCGCGGGAAGCTTCCGCCTTCGTGTGCGCCTCCAGGCGGGTGTGCCAGTCGGAGAGGCGCTGACGCTCGCTCTCCAGCGCAGACCACTCCGCCGGAAGGCCACCTCGGCGGAGGAGGTTGCCTCTTCATCGAACGCCGAACTCGCAACAGCACCTGAGGAAGCGGAGTCGCATCCTCCTCCGGGGATTGGAGCTGCAGGAGCCGCCTGCAAACACCACCTCCAACTCTTCCTCCGCAGCAGGACCGGAGCTGGAGGTAGGGGCGTCCGCTGCAGCACTTGTCTCCGGCGCTTCCGCTGCCGCGAGTCGGGCGCGGCCGGGCCCAGCTCCGGCGCCTCCGCGGCCGCCGAGTCTGGGCGCGTCCGGGCCCAGCTCCGGCGCCTCCGCTGCCGCCGAGTCGGGCGCGTCCGGGCCCAGCTCCGGAGCTTCCGCTGCCGCCGAGTCGGGCGCGACCGGGCCCAGCTCCGGCGCCTCCGCTGCCGCCGAGTCGGGCGCGTCCGGGCCCAGCTCCGGCGCCGCCGCTGCCGCCGAGTCCGGCGCGGCCGGGCCCAGCTCCGGCGCCTCCGCTGCCGCCGAGTCGGGCGCGGCCGGGCCCAGCTCCGGCGCCTCCGCTGCCGCCGAGTCGGGCGCGTCCGGGCCCAGCCCCGGCGCCGCCGCTGCCGCCGAGTCAGGTGCGGCCGGGCCAGCTCCGGCGCCTCCGCTGCCGCCGAGTCGGGCGCCGTCGGACCCAGCTCCGGCACCTCCGCTGCCGCCGAGTCGGGCGCGGCCGGACCCAGCTCTGGTGCCCCCGCTGCCGACAAGTCGGGCGCGGCCGAGCCTAACTTCGGTGCTCCCGCTGCCGCCGTGGCAGACGCGGCCGCATCGAGTGCCCCCGCCACCAATACGTCAGGAGCGGCTGCACCCAGCACCGGCGCCACCGCCGCTGCCGCTGCTGCACTGAGCCCTGCAGAGTCTGGAAATGGCATGACAGTCAGCATCGCATCATGTGTCACGGAGTTAGCAACAGGACGCCGTACCTGAGGGTCCCGCACCTACTGCCACCGTCGCTGTCGATGCCGAGGTCGCTGCCGCCCGGGCACCTGCTGATGTGCCAACGGTGGTAGAAGAACCGCTGGGGCGGGAAGCCCTGGTAGCAAAGCAGAAAAGCCGTCAACACAAAAAAAACAGAACACCGGCGCAAGGGAGGAGAGCAAGATGACACTAACCCAGCAGAACCGGGGACCCAGCGTCCCCGGAGCCCGGGCCTCTTCTCTTGCGGCTGCTGCTGTTGCTGTTGCTGTTGTTGTCCCTGCAGCTGCGATACAGGCGTAACCCGGGCCTGCGCCCGTTGCTGCTGTACCTGCGGCTGCGGCATGGGTGCAACCCGGGGTCGCTCCTGTTGCTGCTGCTGCCGTCCGCGAGCCTGCTGCCGCTGCTCCTGCGGCTGCTCCTGCTGATGCTGCTCTTGCTGCCGGCGCGATGAATTCCTCGGCGGCGATGGTGGTGGTCCAGTTACGCCAGAGGACCCGTGGGGGCCAGCAGCCCGGGAGCTACCCTGGCCTGCGCCCTCGGAAGACCTCTGGCGCTTCGCGGCGGGCTCCGACACCAGGGTCCCGTCGCCCCGGAGTAGCCTCCGCCGGCCTACGTCCCCTGACGACGCACCGGAGCTGCTCTGGGCCCGGCTGGAGCCGGCTGCAGCCGCGCTGCTAGCCACGGCCTGTTTCCCCTTCGTAGTGGCACCGGACCCCGCAGCGCTTAGCGTAGCCTGATCCCCGGACGAGCCAGAGATCCGGAGCCCACGGTTCGGGTCACCCCCGGTCTGCCGCGGGGCCAATCCCCCGTCGTCCAGGGTTGGCAGGGTGGCCAGCACCGCCACCCTCGCTGGGTCCTCGCAGAGGGGGACTATGCTCTGCGGGAGGATCAGATTCTCTGCGATGAAGGTGTCTCCCGTCACGTTCCGCACCAGGACCTCCAAGGCCTCCTGGGTCAGGTCGCTTCCCTCCCCGCGATGGGTCCTGCTGCAATCGTTGAGGCCGGTGAAGCTCCACGCCGGTCGCGGCCGCTGCTTCAGGGGGGCGATCCGGCGCTTCACGAAGTCGCCGAGCACGTGCCACGAGGTGAGGCCGCTCCCTGCCAGTGACCTGATCTTATCCAGCACGGAGTCGAACTCCGGCTGCAGCGATGGCTTGGCCCTCCAGGATGCTTTGTCGGAGGCGGGCCCCGCGGTCGGCAGGACAAGGCGCTCGTTGGCTTCGGTGGTGGCAACCACCCAATCCCTGCGCCACTCCTCCCACCTTCCGCCAGCAAGGCCCGGAATGTAAGGAGTCGGCAGGTCGCTCCTTATCTGGAAGTAGTACCCTCCCACTTCGTCCTTGCTCCTTCTGGACCTCACCAGGATGAAGAAGTAGCGGAAGAGGATGACGCAGGGACGCACTCCCACGAACATCTCGCATAAATGCACAAAGATGGACGCCAGGAGGAGGGAGTGGGGCGTCAGATGCTGAAGCTGGAGGCCGAAGTCTTCCAGCAGCAGCAGCAAGAATGAAGAAATCGGCAGCCCCACGCCGGCGGAGACGTGCGAGGTAAATAGCACGAACTCCCCGGCGCGGAGGTTGCCAAGGGGAACCGAGCCTGCTCGCACCCCCCAGCCGGTCTCCTGAGCGCTCCACCCAAGCAGGCGGCGCACTGTGTTCAGCTCTCCCTCGGTCTGGAAGCGACGGGGATGAACAAGGGATGCCATCTCCTGACGGGCGAGGAAGGAGCCTGTGTAGGGGGGAGAGAAGGTCAAGGAAGGCTCGGAGGCAAAGGGGCGCAAAGGCTGGAGGAAGAAGACGAATGCGGGAAAGCAACCGTAGGATACGGTATGCCCCGTTATAAAGCCTGTCTCAACCGGCGCGCCCCGGAACCGTCGCCGGAACTCAAGCGACGCTCGCACCAGGAGTTAGCCGCCCAGTCCATGACGTGGGGGGCCCAGGCCCACCTGTCAGGGAGGGTGGGTAATCAACGGGGGTGCGAAAAGGCGGGATCCGAACCGTCGCCCGCGCGCGTGAAGCAAGGCGGAAGCCGAGCTGACGTGCGCGCATTAATCATAGGCGTGGCCGAGCTTTTCGGGAGCTGCGCCGGTGGTAAATGATCCGTTTACTCCGGCCGCAACAATGCCGAACGTCGTGCGTGTGACTAAGTGAACCGCTTATCGTGGGGCCCTTAGTCAGTAATCCGTTGCGACGTGATGAGGCAGCAACTAACCCAATGGGTAGTCAAAGCCGGTCAAGACCTGCAGAAAGGAGCTTCAAGCTATATAGTGCCAAATCGCAGAAGTGGCCCCACCTGTGGGCTCGTACCTCCCCCAAGGTGGGCCCGGGGGCCACTGTCGGTACCCTGCAGCAGGGATACCCACTCTTACTGCAGGGAAGCAGGACCCGCGTAGTTATCCGTAGCTGCGCGGGAGAGACGGAGTAGCCAGGCCCCACAGGCCAGGCTTTTTCCCTCACCAGGCCAACGGCCCCGGACCGTTCCCCGCCTGAGGATGGGTCCGGTGGCGCCACGTGTCTCCATGGAAGGGAAGCTCCAAGCTGACCGCCGAAGCCTCGGACCCCCAGAGGGGTCCGGGACCTCCTACGCCCGTCCGGACTCCCCTCACCGTGTAGGGGTCCGAAGCCGCCACGTGTCCCGGAGGCGTGGGATCGTGCGCGAGCCTTCCGGAGGAAGACTCGCCCACCTACCGCATTTAATGCGATAGACAAGGCGTGCTCTGCCGCCGTGGTACACAAGACAGCCTTTTGTCAGGCCCCGCTGCGCGCCGCGTATTACCAAGGAGCACAGTGCAGCCGCCTGAGCCGCGCCCGCGCAGAGCCCGCCTGTAGCATTAAACGGATACGACAGCACGGCACTTTTCCATCATGCCGCCTACGCCGCAAGCTACACCGCCCGCTTAAGCAATGTGACGGGCGGTGTCACTAGCTGCGACGGGCCCGACCTGACAAGACGACGCTAGGACATGATGGACGAAGGGCTCCGGGAGCAGGCGAGGGAATCCAAGAGAAAGATCTCCTTTGCCTGCAACGCCATAATGCATGAACAGTGCGTTAGGTTATACTACATCGTTGGACCCACCTGTCGGGGATCCAACGACTGTGTACGCGCCCCCTTGAGATATAAAAGGGAGGCGCTCGCTGTGCACAGGACACATCCATACAGACTCAAGCTCTCGCACCTCCTCACGCTTGTGGGAAGGCAATACAACACACAGTGGATGTAGGGTATTACGCTCCGGCGGCCCGAACCACTCTAAATCCTGCTGTGTTTCTTGTGTTCTGGAGGGAGATCGATCTAAGACTAGCTACCCCCTGAGTACACACCCTCTGGGCTAGGGCGGGTGCCTTCCGCCACCCGGCCGTGGTTTGCAACACCACGACAATCTGGTCTGGCTCTTCCAAAGTGATTCAACACTTCTTCTCTTGCCCTCTCTTGCCATTCTGCGTGCATGCTTAGCACAATGAGAGTCCAAGTAAGCAGGAGTGATGTTGCCTCCGTACCCGCAAAGTAAAATAGCTTGCATTCCTCGATCACATCTTCTGTTGACAATCCCAGCTTTGCATTCCCTTTCGATTCCTTCATGTTTGACTCCAGCAATAAGCCCAGCAAGTCATCATTATTTGTTTCGCCACTTTTCATGGCATTCTCCCGTTTCCCAATTATTTCACGCAGAATTTTTCGGATCTCCTGATAAATTTCTTGCATCCTTCTGTTAGTTTTGGTGGGCAAAAACCTGCATATGTTCAAAAGTGTTATGCTACTGCAAAATTTGAAAATGGAAATGAAGGAGCATTCTATTACACAGATATGACTATATGAGTAATTCTTAAAATCTTCATATTTAGAAACATGTAGGCATCTTTCAAATGCTGTCATGTGCAACTTGAAATGAATAAAACTTTGCTTCACTTTAGAGGAAAAGAAGAACAAACCAATATCCTGGTATAAATATTGTTTTTAAAGACTGTACAAAGCATTCAGCTAGCTCTCCTTGCAGCTGGAAAATTTTTATCCCCTCCTGATAGCTGCTACCAAATGCGGTTCTTGAGATAACATCTCCCGTGAGATTCTGGAACTCCGGCCAGACATCTATCTCATAGTGCCCCTCATAAGGCATTGAATTCTCCCATCTAGTAATGGTTTCAGCGCAACAAGCAGAAAATACTGGCAGCATCCGCTGTAAAGAAGACATCAATGGCACTAATCTTCCTTAGAGAAGGCGTTACACCCCAATATATATGATGCTGCAATTTGAAATGAGAAAAAGGATAGCCATCTATAAGCAATTACCTTTATTTTCTTTTGGTGGAAGGCAGGATTGAGAATTCTCCTGTGCTTTTCCCACTTCTCCCCATCATGATTGACAACCCCATTGGCTAGCAGCTTCCCGATACGGGTATTCCTTTGTTTACCAAAGTGGCCAAACTTGTTAGACAAAACCTCTTTGACTAACTCCGGGTCTGGTATCATCACCCTCGGTATTGGACCGAACCAGGTGAATGACATTTTCCCTGCATTGGGGTTTCGAAAATCACCATAAATACAGCCTGAAATAGTAGTAAGACTTGAATAGCAGGTAAGTGTTTCTCTTTTTGTTACTTGGTACGCAAATTAAAATTAGAGTAAATTGCACCCCAGATCCCTAAATTTATTCTGAAGTTTCATCTAGATCTCTAAACTCTCAAATCGTCCATCTAGATCCCTAAACCGTGTCAATGGTTCATCCGAGATTCCAAATGTGCCACGTTTGCATCCATCTCTCTCTCCAATCTCTCTCCCTTTCCTCGCTCCCTCCACCGCGCACCGCGCTGCGCCTCTCCGTCGCCGAATCCCGCCTCAGCTAGGCCGTCCACGAGCCGAGCGAAGCCCGCCGTCAATCTCGCCACCTCCTGCCAGGCACACGCCCACGAATCAGGTTGCGGCTCGAGCTCGGGCTTGCGTGGTAGTTCGCCACTGCTTAGGTGAAACTTCGAGACAAGTTTAGAGATCCGCGATGCAATTTACTCTTAAAATTATTGCTCTAATGCGATCCTGAAGTATAGTACTCTCTCTGTTCCAAATTATTACTCCTTTTGGCTTTTCTAGAAATATAAGTTTCGCTAAGCATTTATATATATATCATGTGTAGGTCTATAGTAAAATCAGGGTGTGTTTGGTTGGCTGTAGTTGTGAAAAAAGTTGATGTGGTTTTTGAGGTGTGGAAAAACTGTTATGGCCTGTGAGCTGTGAGAAAGCTAAAAGCTGTTTGGTTAAATTAGCTGTGGTTGTGTGTATTGGTAAGAAATACTTGTAATGCCCATAAAATGTTTTTATGGAAAATATACTATCATAAATCACTTGTTAATTGCTATTTTAAAATAAAAAATCAATTTTTTTTAAAAAATCTTGCGCCATTAATAAATAAAACTTTTATTGGCAAATAACGTGTGCACTACCATTAACAAAAAAAAAGGTTTCCATGCCACCTGCTAGTGGGCCCTATGTCACTGAGAGGGATTCGCAATAAAAAAAAGGAGAGATCAGATTTCGCAAGGCAGTGATGCTCCAATTTCACTAGCAGCGGAGGACCTCTTTCTTTTTATTTCCTGGCCAAAACAGAGCAGACAGAGCAGCTCCCGCTCGCCGGCAAAATTCGCGGGCCACACTCCACCTCCGGTTGATTCCTTTCATCCACGGCACCACAACCTTCCTATATCCATACAAGACCAAGCCCTAGGCGCAACCGATCACAACCTCGATGGGAATCGCGGATCTTGTGATCTCCATTGCCGCTGGTCATCCGAGCTCCGCCCGCAGTCGAACTCCTGCCCGTGGGAGCTCGCGCCGCCGCTAGTGGAGAAGGCGCGGCTGCCCGTGGGGAGTTCGCGCCGCCTCTGGGGGAGCAGGCGCGGCTGGCCGTGAGGAGCTTGCGCCACCGCTGGGGGAGCAGGCGCGGTTAGCTGCGGGGACCTCACGCGGCCAGCTGCGAGGACCTCCTGGAGCCGAGTAGGTGGAGCGGAGGGGAGGTAGGGCGCCGGGAATATGGAGCGGCGCCGGGCTAGGAGTCGCCAGGGAGGTGGTGCGACGCCAGGCGGGTGGAGCGCCGGCGGCACTGGGCCTGGGCGTCATCGGAGGTGGGAGTGGGGTAGGGGCAATCGGAAGGGAAGAAAAGGATACATAGGTCTGTTTAGATTCAAAACGCAAAATACAAAATTTTTGTAAATCGCTTGCATAGTGTACTAAATGTAGTAGAAAAATAAATCGCATTACACAAATAGATTGTAAATCGCGAGACGAATCTAATGAGCCTAATTAGGACGTGATTACACACTAAATTGCTACAGTAATGCTACAGCAAACATACTCTAATGATGGATTAATTAGACTCATTAGATTCATCTCGTAGTTTAACAGACCAAAGAGGGATGCTGCGAAACTTGTACTAGTATAAAGCTGCTTTCCGTTGCGGCTGTCGGTGGAAGCTAAGCTTTTTCTTTGGGTTTTTGACTTTTTTGAGAAGCCAAAGCAAGGCCTTGTTTAGATGCAAAATTCAAAATTCCAAATCTATCACATCGAAAGAGAATCTTACATACATGGAGTATTAAATCTAAACAAAATAAAAAATGAATTGCATAGTTTGCTTGTAAATTGCGATACGAATCTAATGAGCCTAATTGGGATATGAGTAAACACTAAATTGCTACAGTAATTACTACAGTACACATGCTCTAATGATGTATTAATTAGACTCATTAGATTAGTCTCGTAGTTTACAGACAAATTCTGTAATTAGTCTATATTTAATATTTTAAATGTGTAAAAATTTCATTTCAAAAACTTTACAGACGCAACTAACAAGGCCCAAGTTGGAAGTCCAACCAAACAGAATCTTAATTTATCTTAAAAAATCAAAACGAGCATGTTGTCCCGATACTAAAAACACCTGAAGAAATGAACACGAAAGGGGTAAAATTGGGATAGAGCCGGTAAGATTTGAAATTACCGTATTCCTTGGTGGCTCTGTGGAGCATGGGCTGCACGCGTGGGGCGATGTCGTGGCAGCCGAGCGGCAGCGGCTTGGTGCGAGCCTCCCGGTTCATCCGCGCGTTCTCCCTCAGATCGCCGATGAAGAGGCGGTACCTGGTGCCCTTGAGGCCCTGAGCCCGCAGGGCCCGGTCGATCCGCCGCGGAGTCCACCAGGTCCACTCCGCCGTCCAGGCCACCAGCCACAGCAGCGCCACGGCCGCCGCCGCGCCGGCCAGCGCCCACGGGGAGGCCTCCCGCAGCATCAACAGAGCGCGCGCCGCCATTGTTGTGGCTTGGCGCGGTCGAAGGGAAGCAGCAAAGCAGAGCGGATCAGGGGGATGTGTGTGTGTGATTGGGGCCTTGGGGGCGAGGCCTATTGGCTCATATTTATGGTTGTCAATTTAGTTAGGGGTGTTTAGTCAGGGTGTGTTTAGATCCGCGAAAAGCGGGTAAAAAGATCACATCGGATACTGTAGTGTACTGTAGTATTTTTCGTTTATTTGTGGTAAATATTATTCTACCATAGACTAACTAGGCTCAAAAGATTCGTCTCGCAACGTACATCAAAACTATGCAATTAATTTTTCATTTACCTACATTTAGTACTCTATGCATGAGTCATTTGCTATATTTAATGTTTCGGTGTGGTGGAAAGTTTGAGGGAAGTGAACACAGCCTTAGATGAAAATTTTTGGTACAAAGGTCACATCAAATATTTGACTAGATGTCGGGAGCGATTTTCAGGCACTAATTAAAAAACTAATTTGAGGTCTTTGACCGCATCATTAGCACATATGAGTTACTGTAGCACTTATGGCTAATCATGCACTAATTAGTTTCAAAATATTCGTCTCGTCGTGTACATCTAAACTGTGTAATTAGTTTTATTTTTTAACTACATTTAATACTCCATGTATGTGTCTAAAGGTGAGGCAAAAAATTTTGGGCGAAAATTTTTTTGTAACTAAACGGGCTCTTATCCGATTGGCTCATATTTAAGGTTAATTGCTCTTTTCAATAGGAGATTATATCTCATTAGCAACCAAAATAAAACGAAAATAAGAATAACTATATATATAATATTATTAAAGCTCAACAAATCAAATTGTTATTATAGGTAGATCATATTTGAATTTGAATTATTTTAAATAACAATAAGACATAATTTATGATAATGAACATGATGGTGTATGTAAAAAATAGTATAATCTTTAAGTAAAGATACAATGACATGCAAACTTTTAAATTTTCAATACTATCCGCGCAAATGTGCGGGTTATATGCCTAGTTATCTTATTATTTGGCTAACTGTAACGAACATGGCACCATTGATGCCATTTCGAGTGATTTTGGTGATCGAATGACAACACAACACTTGGACTAATATGATTGTTAAGATGATCATTCTCAGGCTTTTAGGTTCAAGTGATGACAAAGAGAAAGAGAAGATAGGCGTAGCAAGGCCCGATGGACTGCCCCTACGGGGGTTCCGCTATCCGGTTAGCGGACGGGGGTCGAGGGGGAGCCGCCCCTCGCGGGTCTCAGGGCAGCGCCCTGAAAGCTCTTCGATTCAGGAGCACCGGAAGAACCGACGCCAGGGCATCGGAGCATCCGATGGTAGTCGGAAGAACCGACGCCTTGATACTTTGGTGCAGAAGGGAATCAAAGCCAAGACAGCCTATAGGCACCGGTTGAACCGACGGTCCAAAATAGGGCATCGGTGCAATGGCCGTCCTTTGTACCAGAGACGATGTCAAGTGCCCAGAAGAAGTTTCTTCAGCACCGGTTCAACCGACGGTGCATCGGTGCATACCACCGGTGTAATGACGTCAGCATCCAGGAGAAGATTCTTTCAGCACCGGTTGAACCGGTGAGGCATCGGTGCATTGCATCGGTTCAACCGGTGGTCTCTGCGTCAGCTGTCAGGACTTCAACGGCTACTTCATGTTGTGAGTGACCGGATGAACCGACGCTACCCCACCAAGAGGCATCGGTTCTTCCGGTGGTAGCAGATTTTCAGCTGACCGTTGGAGCAACGGCTACAAGACTTGGTGGCCTATATATACGCCTCACCCCGGCCATTTGAAGTGTGCTGGAGTTGCTGAACATCCCAAACACACCCAAGAACATCTCCAACCACCATAGAGCTTCATTGTACATCATATAGGCTTAAGCACACTTGTGAGAGTGCTTAGTGCTTGTTTAGGGATTAGTTCTTGCGAGAGCTCCCTTGAGAGAAGTCTTGCTGCGGCAAGCAACTTGTGATCCGTCGTGTGACCCTCCGTCTTGGTGTGGAGTGGCAACGACACTTTGTGCGGGGGAAGAGGAGGCCCCCTCCTTGGTGGAGAAGCTCCGTAGTGGATTTCGGCCGGGTGACCGAGAGAGACGGTGGCGGTGCACTAGACTCGGTGTCTTGTGCGCACTTGCCTTTGCTTGCCGGCATCGCCTTGGTGGCGTAGTGCAAGACGGTGATCGGAAGAGCCTCGGTGTCCCGTGGACGTAGGCGTTTGTGCCGAACCACGTTACATGACCGTGTCTACTCGGGAGTTTGCATCCCTCTTGCACTTATCTCTTTACTTACCGCATTACGTTTCCGCATTTACTCTTTCTTGTGTGCCTTTACTTTCCTAGTTAATTTGATTAGGATTGGCTATAGGTTGCAAGTTTTTAGGGGTAAGTAGAGAGTTGCATAGATAAACCTTAGTCATAACTAGCATGTGTAGGACGTGTTAGGTTTATCGTTTGCAAGTAGATTGAGCCCTAGGATAGAAAAGCGATTAGCGACCCTATTCACCCCCTCCCCCTCTAGGGTCGGACACCCCGGTGATCCTTACACTAACAAACGGAGTCTCCACGTTCGCTCTCACAACGCTTAGAATTCCCACGTTAATCGAAAAAAAATAAAAAAAATAAAAATTACCCACCACAACCATTATGATAAAAATTAGCCTCAAATACCCATATGCCTAATTAAAAATACTTACCAATTCCATTATGATGAATATAAAAATATCATTTAGCTATGTATCAATTACAAACATATACTATTAGTAAAAAGTAATGCTAACAATAATTAATCAAAATAAAAAAAATAAGAATAATTATATGCATAATATTAAACAAATTAAATTGTTGTCATAGGAACATCATATTTGAATTTTAATTGTTTTAACTAACGACATAATTTACGATAATGAACAGGGTGATGTAGAGTAAAAAAATAGTATAATTTTTAAGTAAAAATACAATGATATGCAAATTTTTGAATTTTCAATACTATCCGCGCAAATGCGCGGGTTATACGCCTAGTTATCTTATTATTTTGCTAACAAACGGAGTCTCCACGTTCACTCTCAAGGATTAGAATTCTCACGTTAATCGAAAAAAATAAAAAAAAAAATAAAATTTACCCACCACTGCCATTATGATAAAAATTAGCCTCAAATAACCATGTGACTAATTAAAAATCACCCACCAATTCCATTATGATAAATATAAAATATCATTTAGCTATGTATCAGTTACAAACATATACTATTAGTAAAAAAATAAAGCTAACAATAATTAATCAAAATAAAATAAAAATAAGAATAATTATATTCATAATATTAAACAAATCAAATTGTTATCATAGGTACATCATATTTGAATTTGAATTGTTTTAACTAATAATAAGACATAATTTACGATAAGGAATATGGTGATGTATGGTAAAAAATAGTATAATCTTTAAGTAAAGATATAATGACATGTAAATTTTTAAATTTTCAATACTATCCGTGCAAATGCGCAGGCTATACGTCTAGTTATTTTATTATTTGGCTAACAAACGGAGTCTCCACGTTCGCTCTCAAGGATTAGAATTCCCACATTAATCGAAAAAAATAAAAAAATAAAAATTACCCACCACTGGCATTATGATAAAAATTAGCCTCAAATACCCATGTGACTAATTAAAAATCACCCACCAATTCCATTATAATAAATATAAAATATCATTTAGCTACGTATCAGTTACAAACATATACTATTAGTAAAAAATAAAGCTAACAACACTTAATTAAAATAAAATAAAAATAAGAATAATTATATGCATAATATTAAACAAATCAAATTGTTATTATAGGTTGATCATATTTGAATTTGAATTGTTTTAACTAATAATAAGACATAATTTACGATAATGAACAGATTGATGTATGGTAAAAAAAATAGTATAATCTTTAAGTAAAGATACAGTGACATGCAAATTTTTAAATTTTCAATACTATCCGTGCAAATACGCAGGCTATACGCCTAGTTCTTAAATAATCTACAGCATTCATGTCTACCATTTGTTGTAAATGAGTGATTAACAACATCGTGTGGAGTTGATGTATCCCTTGGCTCGTGATGTGCAAGTGTAGGATGCGGCATGATAATCGATGGCGCGGGATGAAGGCCATACCAAAGATTCATGCTGAAGGACAATGGTGAATGATATTATCTTGTGATATAATTTTGGTCAAATTTGAAATTTTTTGACTCTATAAAATTTTTGGAATGGTTTATAATTTGAAACGGAGGGAGTATAACTGTTTGCACATTCTCCACCTGCTGTATTCCTTTCAATTGGTATGTGAGTGCTGCCGGCCTCCACGGACGTGACCAAGGCCGGCTGCCGGCTGATGCGCCGCCGGCCGCCAAGCTGCTGTGAGTGCTCCCGGCCACGGACGCGACTAACGCCGGCTGCCGTCAATTGTGTAAATTTTTTAAATAAGAGTAAAATACACCATAGGTCCACTAACTTGTAAGGTTATGCTGTTTAGATCCACGAACTCCAAAAGTGTATTTTTAGGTCCATCAACTTGTAATTCGTGTCACTTAGGTCTATAAACTATGAAAGTGCATTTTTAGGTCCATAAACTTGTAATTTGTGTCACTTAGATCCATAAACTCTGAAGGTACATTTTTAGGTTCATGAACTTCATCCATTAGCAATCGTGTGGCTATAGACCCTTAAAGTTTGCCACGATATAGTTGTCCGTGAATATCTTTCAACCCCTCACCAAGAACTACTCTGGATTGACCCAAGTCTAACGTCCTCACAAGATTTTTTGCCACAACACCTTGCACCACATATCTGGCCACCCGCGCCACGGAGGATATAATATCCCTAACCACGGTACACATGTTGTTGAGTCCCTCTATAACATCCTCCACCTACTCTGCACCTATATTACGGGGTTATATCTTGATCTAAACTCCAGAACTCACCAAAATCAGTCTGGAAGCCCCCCTTTGAATCCAAATACATGTCAATAACCTCCAAAATATTCATCCCCCCTCTCCCCTCCCTATGCACTTGATTTGGAATTGGGCTCAAATTTTACCATTATGACAAAACTCCAGCAATGTGTGGGAACCGTGTAGATACATGTTGATACAATATCAGTGCACGAAGGTTAGGTGGAGGGGTACGGACTTAGGTGACACAAATTACAAGTTTATGGATCTAGAAATGAACTTTCAGAGTTCGTAGACCTAAGTGACACAAATTATAAATTTATGGATCAGAAATGCAATTTTGAAGTTGATGGACCTAAGTGACATCCTCCTACAAGTTGATGGACCTCTAGTGCATTTTACTCTTTAAATAATCTACAACATTCGTGTCTACCATTTGCTGTAAAATTCTTAAGAAAATTGTGTAAAAATTCGACATCGTTTTCAGATGCAAAAATTCTTCGCAAAAAGAAGAAGATGGAGCCACACCGCAAAGCGTTGACAGAGACATACAACTTCACCCATTAGCAACATATATGAAAGAGAGCTATAACTGTTTGCACATTCTCCCCCTGCTTTATTCATTTCAAAGGTCAAAATCTAATCTACATACACCATGCAAAATGACCGTATATGGCGGCAACATACAACAGATGCCATTAGCCCGGCATGAGCGTCATGGTCATCAGAGCTTCTTCAGTCTGATCTGAGCGCCGTGCTGAGGGTGCAGGGTGATCACGGTGTACGGCGCATGGGTGTAGGATGGCGAGAGCTCAAAGGAGAAGCGCTGGAGGATGGTGCACAGCGCCATCTTCGCTTCCAGCAAGGCGAAGTTCTGGCCGATGCAGATCCGGGGACCCCCTCCGAATGGAAAGAATGCGCCCTGGTGCTTGGTAGCGTTGGAGACGCCGTCAGCAAACCTTGCAGGATTGAACTCGCTCGCGTCTTTCCCCCAAATCTCCGGATCATGGTGAATGAAGAGAATAGGCAGCAGAAGGTTCACTCCGGCGGGATATCTGATGCTGCCGAGCTCCATCTCCTTGTATGTTCTTCTGACCATAAGGGTTACCGGCGGGTACAACCTAAGGACCTCGTACAAAATCATGGTTACCTGCTCATACATGGAACAAGATCAGGATTGTTGCTTCAGTTATGCGATATGGATAACAAACTTATCCACTTTTCCTCCAAAAAGGTTCCAGTTTAATACTGATCAGTATATATTTCTCAGTTCTGACCACAGCATGCTGTTGTAGCAAATTCACAGACTCTGTCATATGGATTCACGGTAATAATGCATCATTCAGATTTAAGATTTATTAATTCCTACCATTTTAGAAGTAAACCTGTAGTTCTCGAGCAGTATCTCTGAAGTTTATTAGCTAGCATCAAATCGAATGAAAATAAGCATCCGAAAACACACCATTAATCTCTCTCCTTTGATAAAGAATGAAACAGATATCACTAATCTCTTTAGTAGTCCAAATTTTGGAAGTTCATAAGAAAATAGAACATTGGTCTTTACTTACAGTCTTCAGGCGGCTCAAGCTATCAAAATCTGGTTTGGCTATTCCAAAGTGGTTCAACACTTCTTCTCTTGCCCTCTCTTGCCATTCTGGGTGCATGCTTAGCACAATGAGAGTCCAAGTAAGCAGGACTGATGTTGTCTCCATACCGGCAAAGTAAAATAGCTTGCATTCCTCAATCACATCTTCCGTTGACAATCCCAGCTTTGCATTCCCTTTCGATTCATTCATGTTTGACTCCAGTAATAAGCCCAGCAAGTCATCATTATTAGGTTTGCCATCTTTAATGGCCTTCTCCCGTTTCCCAATTATTTCACGCAGAATTTTTCGGATCTCCTGATAAATTTCTCGCATCCTTCTGTTATTTTTGGTGGGCAAAAACCTGCATATGTTCAAAAGAAATTTGAAAATGGAAATGAAGGAGCATTCTATTACACAGATATGACTATATGAGTAATTCTTAAAATCTTCATATGTAGAAACATGTAGGCATCTTTCAAATGCTGTCATGTGCAACTTGAAATGAATAAAACTTTGCTTCACTTTAGAGGAAAAGAAGAACAAACCAATATCCTGGTATAAATATTGTTTTTAAAGACTGTACAAAGCATTCAGCTAGCTCTCCTTGCAGCTGGAAAATTTTCATCCCCTCCTGATAGCTGCTACCAAATGCGGTTCTTGAGATAACATCTCCCGTGAGATTCTGGAACTCCGGCCAGACATCTACCTCCAAAGACCCCTCGGAAGGCATTGAATCCTCCCATTTAGTAATGGTTTCGGCGCAACAAGTGGAAAATACCGGCAGCATCCGCTGTAAATAAGATATCAACGACAAGCCTTACTTACACTGATACCCAATATACAACATGCTGCAATTTGAAATGAGAAAAATCAAAGCCATCTCTAGAAAATGAGTAGGCAATTACCTTTATCTTCTCATGGTGGAAGGCAGGATTGAGAATTCTCCTGTGTTTTGCCCACTTCTCGCCCTCATGATTGACAACCCCATTGGCTAGCAGCTTCCCGATACGGGTACTCCTTGGTTTACCAAAGTGGCCAAACTTGTTAGACAAAATCTCTTTGACTAACTCCGGGTCTGGTATCATCACCCTCGGTATTGGACCGAACCAGGTGAACGACATTTTCCCTGCATTGGAGTTTCGAAAATCACCATAAATACAGCCTGAAATAGTAGTAACACCAGAAGAGCAGGTAACTGTTTCTGTTACTTGTTACTCAAATTAAAATTCTTGCTCTAATGCGATCCTGAAGTATATCGTACATCGTCACAAAGATTGCAATAAAGCATGTTGTCCGGATACTAAAACACCTCAAGAAATGGAGAAAATGAAATGAAAGGGAAAAAATTGGCAGAGAGCTGGCTGACTTGAAATTACCGTATTCCTTGATGGCCCTGTGGAGCATGGGCTGCACGCGTGGGGCGATGACGTGGCAGCCGAGCGGCAGCGGCTTGGTGCGAGCCTCCCGATTGATCCGGACGTTCTCCCAAAGGTCGCCGGTGAAGATGCGGTACCGGGTGCCCTTGAGGCCCTGGGCCCGCAGGGCCCGGTCGAGCCGCCGCGGCGTCCACCAGGCCCACTCCGCCGTCCAGGCCACCAGCCACAGCAGCGCCACGGCCGCCGCCGCGCCGGCCAGCGCCCACGGGGAGGCCTCCCGCAGCATCAACAGAGCGCGCGCCGCCATTGGTGTGGCTTGGCGCGGTCGAAAGGAAGCAGCAAAGCAGAGCGGATCAGGGGGGTGTGTGTGTGATTGGGGGCGAGGCTCGTGTCGTCTGCTTAAATAGTGGAGGATTGGGGCATTACGTGTGCGTCTTGCCCCCTTCTCCTTGGTGTACTCGGAAGTCTCCGTGTTTTTTTCTTTTCCTAGACAAAATCCATATAAGATATAACATCATGAATTTATGAGTGTTTCGTTCATCGTCTTCTAGAAGGCCCGTTCCTTGCTCCCCAGGTATGTATGGCGTAGTCTACGTTGTTTTCGAACTTGGGTCGCGGTAGTTCAACAATGGTGAATGATCACGGCGCAGCTCCTGCTTGCGGCCCTGCTCTCAAATTTTCTTTTTTCTCTAGGAACATATCCATATATACCCGGCTTCTATAAGGGTCTTTAGGTCCAGTAGATCCTGAGGTTATGGGATCATCATAAAACTCATCAATCTTTTGGCGCGCCATTTGATATCATTATTATTAAACTAGATTGTTTTAAGGGCTTTTCACAAAATCATACAGGGTACAATTTCAAGGGGAAAAATTGATTGCCTTCTCTAAATTTTTTGTTTAGTTACAAAATTTTATTTTTTGAGGTTTTGTAGTTATTTTTATATGTTGAGATCGTTTCATAATATTCTAATCCCTGAAAATGAAATAAAATAAAGACCAAAGTTATACAGGGAGAAAATCGCATCAAGGGTTGAATTGATCCAAATTGTGAACCGAGATACTTTATTAGTTGCTTAGTTTGTTATGCTACTTGTGGTGGAATCTATTTAGCCAAGTTTAGTTATCTTTTTTCGTGCTAGGTGCCTAGGTGCAGCATACGGCACAAACACATACATCTCGCCATTGTCACCACCTCCTTGTAGGATGTGAGCTGGGGAAATATGAAAGAGGTGCTTCCAAAGAGGCGCCAAGTTTAGTTATCTGACTTGCTCATAGTTATGGTTGATTGCTCTTTTCAATAGGAGACGATATCTCATGGGCAATCAGGGGTGGAGTTAGAGAACAAACATAGAG
Source organism: Panicum virgatum (assembly GCF_016808335.1). NCBI lineage: Eukaryota > Viridiplantae > Streptophyta > Magnoliopsida > Poales > Poaceae > Panicum > Panicum virgatum. The sequence continues at coordinate 47,341,920 of NC_053149.1, forward strand.
GGGGCTGCGACACTTCATAATATATCTATGATATTGAAAAAAATGGTGGACATCTTGAAGCAAGCGATTATAGATTTTTTTCTAGGTGCAACCGTAGCCACAACTTCCTACCTAGCTTCGTCCTTGGTGACAACGAGACATTTGTTGTGACTGCATTATTATCAAAATCTTCACTTCAAACTCTTGGGACAGGGTGCGTGCGTACATATATGCGAGGATCTTGTATTATGATTAGGAAAAGAAGAGAATTAATTTATTTTAAATATTTGTTATCTGAAATTTTGTAAAGGGAATGGGCAAAATATATTGTTTGAATTAACTAGAGCATAGCCACTAGTCCTCTAATAAACCTTTCTCAATAGGATATTATAGTTTATTAGAGGGCTACTACTGGAGATGCTCTACGATTTATTAGAGAGTATTGTTGCTCTATCTCTTGTTCCAACCAGATTTAGTCATGTAAATGTAAATGAGCGGGCCTGTTTGGAACAAAGGAATTAGAAACATAGGAATGGGAAAAAATGTAGGAATAAATGAAGCGAAGAGTGGAAAACTACATGATTCCAAAATACAGGAATGTAAAATTTAGATTATTTGGATCGCAGGAATCCATAACACAGGAATCACAAAATGCTAGGATAATAGAAATGTTGACTTGATTTTAGTGATGAAAATTGACATGACTAAATGGTGAAAACTAGACATTTTTATCATGCAGAAGAACAGATGATGCATCTCCGGTCTTACATGTGGGTCCTATGTTTATTTTACCATCTGCATACCGGATGTCATCCTCATCAACCTTGTCCACACACAGTGTAGGACATTGTTGTCATCATCCTCCTTCCCTGAACCAACTAGCTCAGGCCGGATGACCCCAAGGATCAACAGAGCACAACCGGAGGCCAGCAGCTACGCATCAGGCGGCGAGCCCTCCACTTGTTCAAGCACACCTGAAGCCGCTCTTCTTCGCCAACCAAAGCTCTACCCCCCAAACCAAGAGAAACAGAGTTCTCTCTTTCTGGGTGGAGTTTTTTCTATTTTCTTTTTTTTAAAAAAGAAATTTGGAGTTACATTTATGGAAGTGCTCAAAAGATTCGTTAAAATCTTGTTCAAGGTGAAGCTCGATTCCATTTTGTTTGGGCTTTTTCATTATTACCTTCTGTTGCTCGAATGAAATTTCCTTGTTTCAAGCTGTGTGACAAGGAGGAAGAGCACATCATGGTAAGGTTGATCAGCTGTGTTTCGTTCGTCATCTTCTAGAAGGCCTGTTCCTTGCTTCCCATGTATGTATGGCGTCGTCTACTTTGTTTTCGATCTTGGGTCGTGGTAGTTCAACAATGGTGAATAGTCGCCATGCTCCAGCTGCAGCCGCAGCTCCTGCTTGCGGCCCTGCTCTCATTTTTTTCTATGAACATATCCATATATACCCTGCTTATAAGCGTTTTCATGATTCTAGTACAGTAGTTCCTGAGGTTATGAGATCATCATAAAACACATCAGTCTATTGGCACGCCATTTGGTATCATTATTATAAAAAACTAGATTGTTTTAGGGGCTTTTCACAACATCATAGTATAATTTCAAGGGAAAAATTATTTGTCTTCTCTATTTTTTTAGTTAAAATTTTTTCTTTTTTGAGGTTTTGTATTTTTTTGTATATGTTGAGATCATTTCATACTATTCTAATCCCTGAAAACAAAATAAAATAAACACCAATGTATTCTTTAAAGTAGGTTATGATCATGTGTCATCACTATTAATTATAGATTTAAAACACAAGTTATACAGGAGAAACATAGGGAAATCTATGACTGAAAGCGGGAACAGGAAAATCCCATACCGACTGCTACCATTACCGCATACCGCGTAAACCGATCGAATACCGTTTAGACATGAAACACAGGAAAATAGGAAAAAAACTGGGAAAAACGGCGGGAATTAGGAACGAAAATGGTTAGAGGTGTTTCCTGACCGAATTCACGGTTCCTGTATAATCCCGAGAATCTTCCCGCAGGAAAATCCCGCACCAGCCCAGCCACCTAGGCAGCCCCACGCTCGTAGCGGCCAAATTGGCCCATTTTCATTTCCCGCCCGCCCCTCAGCCCGCAAAATTTGCCCACCCAGCGGCCCGCACGGTCACACCACCACTACACCAGCCGCCACACCAGTAACCCTAAATCGAAATCTCCACTCAAGCACTCGACCTCTCTGCTCTCTCTCTCTCTCTCTCTCTCTCTCTCTGGCTGCTGCTGCTCTGGAGCCTGGTCCCGATCCGCCGCCTGCCCCCAAGCGCCAAGCCCGCCGCGGGCCGCCGCCACCCAGAACCGGCGGCAGCGGCCGCCGCCCCCCAGGTCCACCACCGCCAATCCCAGGTTCCACCGCCGTCACCCGCCAACCCCAGGCTATCCAACCGCCACCGGCCCCCCAGGATCACTGTTGTCGGCTCCAGGTTCTACCGCCGCTAGCCCCAGGCCCGCCGGCTATTGGCGCGCACCCAGGTCCACTGCCGCTAGCCCCATGCCTGCCGGCTAACGCCACCGCTGTCATAGCGAGGAGCCGAGGAGCGAGGAGCGAAGGAGGCAAGGATGAATCCAGCAACTGCGTCCACATCTGCTGCTGGTTGGTCGGCATCCAAGCGCCGACTCATCCTAGAGCCGCCACTGCCGTCGGTGGTGCTGCAGAGCACCACTCTTCCTCCACCTTCAACAATAGGTAAAGAAAATTAGAAAGATCTAAATTGTCAGTTGATCTGAGTAGATAGATATGTCGTTTAGTACTTGTAGTCATGCAGATGAGTAGATCTTGTAAAAAATTTGCAAACACTACATATGTACAAAACATTCCATTTTTCTCTGTTCGTGCAGTGCCCAACTGCCCATTTTAATTACTTTTGCTAAATAGAAACAGATAATCTTTCTTGCATATTGAATCTGAATATGTGTGTGTATGTTTGAATTTTTCCATTTGTAGGATCTAAGAGGTCAAGCTCAACAAATGGAAGCCCCATTCCTAGTCAAGATATGTGGCCTATGTAGTGCAACTCCTACATCTAGCCGAGCAACATGAACTGATCCAGCTTCTTTGCCAAGTCCAAGTGGAGGGTCAAGTGGTGCAGTAGGTAGAGGTGGCAGTGACGATGATAATCCTATTGGTGTTGTTTCTGGTGGTGTTGTTGATGCTGCAACTCCTGCTGTTGATGGTGCTGGTGGTGGTGGTCAGGCAGTAGGAACAACTCCTGCTGTTGATGGTGCTGGTGGTGGTGGTCAGGCAGTAGGAACAGATGCTGCAAATGTCATTATTGTTGAAGGTGATGATCCGGTCGTAGATGAAGATGAACATAGGGGAAAGAGGGTTAAGAGGTGCACATCTGATGTGTGGGAGCATTTCACCAAGAAGGAACTGGTCATTGAGGACAATGGGAAGACATATGTTCAGAGGTGAGCTTATTGCAAATGGCCAAAATGTAAACATAAGGGCAGATGTGAGAGCAATTATGGAACAACCGGATTTTGGACTCATTTGAGGGTAGCACATAGTGTAGTGAAGGGCCAGCAGCAGCTAAAAGTGGAAAAAGACAATGGAAAAGGCATCAAGGTTGTGGTACCATTCAGGTATGATGAAGAGGCAAGCTTGAGAAAGTTTTACTTGGCAATAGTCATGCATGAGTACCCATTTAATATATCTAAGCACGAATATTTTGTTGAGTTCATCAAATCCCTGCGTCCAAGCTTTCCAATAAAATCTAGGATGATGATGTCGCTGACAGTGATGAAGAAACAGATGGGGCACAAAGAAATGAGCATGATTACTATGGCATAGACTAGATTTGCCGAGTTGTGCTCTGATGTCTTTTCTTGTTCTTGTCTATTACTATTAGTATGATAGACTTGCTAGTCACTAGTCAGTATGGTTGTGCGGTGTGGCCTGTGGACTTGAGAGTATCATGCTACTGCTGCCCGTTGTGGCATTTATTTTTAAATTTGGACTTGTGGTCTGTAGACTACTAAACTGTAATATGTTGGTGCTACGTTGTTGTGTGCCTGTCATCCTGTGCGTTGAATGAATGCTTGGTTATGTCTCTAGTTTGAATATAACTTATGCATAGCTGTGAGTATTTTCTCGAACTTAATGTTTGAAGTGGTTACATGTATTTTCCCGTATTGAGTTTCTAATTCCCGATCGTAATCCGCATGCTCCCGATCGGACTATTCCGTTCCCGATATCCCGTAATACCGATTTCGTTTTGCCGTCTGGCATTCCCGTTCCCGGTCAAAAAATATGGTTGCAGGAATGGTTTAGGGGTTTTCCTTATCGTTCCCGACCATTTTCATCCCTAGGGATATCGCATCAAGGGTTAAATTGACTCAAACTGTGAACTGAGATACTTTAGTTTCTTAGTTTGTTGAACTTCTTGTGGTGGAATTTGTTTAGCCAAGTTTAGATATCGTTTGGTTGGAGAGCGCAGTAGAATGGAATGGCTCCATTCCTAATTTTAGAATAACACCATTCTATACTATGTGTTTGGTTAGAGGGATGGAGCAGGTACGAGAATGGATCTATCCTCATCCCGTTAACCATCGTTACATGGGACCATTTGACGGTCACCAATCCTCTTCCCTTCCTCTCTCTCTCTCTCCCACCGTAGAGCTCCCTCAGCCATGGCTCCACCAGCACCGCCTGAGCTTCCAACGCGGGTCGCGCTTCCCACCCTTCCTCGAGCTCCGCGTGCGAAGGCTGGCTCTGCCGGTGCCTCTGAGCTCTGCATGCACTGGCTGGCTTGCCCGCGCCTGTGAGCTTCGCGCACGCCGGCCGCGCCTCCGCCAGCCCTGCCAGAGCTCTGCCCTGCGCCGCTCCAAGATCCGCCCGTGCCGCCGGAGCTCCAGCCCACTGTGCCGCCTGGCTTGATGCCCCGCTGTGCCCCAATGGGCCGCACCACGCACGAGGGATGGCAACTCCGACGAGCTTCGATGATGAAGGGGGTAGGGGACGGGTTGTGGCTCCAGCGAGCGGCAGCCAACAGCCACAACGCGTTGTGTGACGGAGCGGATGGCCTTCCAAGTGGGATGAGCTTGTTCGGCTCTTTTTTGAGCCAGCTTGTCCCAGAATCTTAGAGAATATTCCTCCTACGAGCCGCTCCATTATGTATCAAAACGCAGGACGGAACGGCTCTATCCTCTCGGAATCTTAAACCAAAGACACCCTTACCGTCTGTTTGGTTCCGGGACCTATAGGGTTGGGTTGGTTCCATCCCTCATTTTGGGGATGACTCCAACCCCTCGCATGTTTGGTTGAGATTTGGTTGAGAGGATGGGTTGAACCCAGTTTTTTGTTTGGTTGGGAGATTGAGGAGTATGGAATGAACATCACTTATCACACCGTCATGTACAGTACATGCGGACCCATGTGTCAGCAACCTCCAACCTCATCCTTATCTCATTCTTCCTCCCATCGCTCCCTACTGCCCATCTCGGAGGAAGCTCCGCCGCCGGATCCCGCCCTCTACCACCCCACTCGGAAGCTCCGCCGCCGTCCCGCCCTTCGAGGAAGCTCTGCCGCTGTCCCGCCGTCCGCCGCCCGCCTGGAAGCTCCGCCACCAGATCCATGCGCCCGCCGGCGCCCTCCTCCGCTTGCGCGATGGCAGGCATCCTCCCTCTGTGAGCCCGCCGCCGCTGGATCCACGCACCCTCCTGCGCCCTCCTCCGCTCGCGCGGTCGCCGGCGCCCTCCCTCAACCATGCTCGCCTCGAGCTCGCGGGGGCGGAGGTCGGCGCGCTGAAGCCAACGTCCGCTGTCGGCCCGCGTGGAGAAGACGGAGGACACGGCGCTCGCGATGGAGAAAACTGGGTTCGCTCCATCTGCCAGTTTCGGAGGGACGGGGTGAACCCGCATCTACGTGGAATATTCCACCCACGAGACCGCTCCAACCCTCCCGCCCTCCATCCAAGCAACGCAAAAAAGGGGTTCGACCCAACCCGGATGGACTCGTCCATCCATCCAAACAGACGGTTAAGCATCTCCAATAGTTCTCTATTTCTCTTCCCCATTTTTATTTTTTGAGAAAAGACAAAAAAACATCTCTAATGGTTTCCCATCATAGTTCTCCTCATAATTCCCCATCTTCTAATAAATGGTAAATTGGACTCCGTTGTGCATAAAAATACGCACCCCTTCCGACTCCCGATATCCCTCCCTCGCGCTTTTTTTTTGTCGCGCGGGCTTCTTCCTCGGGCCGCCACTTCTGTGCCTGGCCGCCCTGCTCTGACCGCCGGCGTGATGGGATTATCCTGGCCTGCGCTGCTGGTGGTGGCTGCAATCAGGAGGGACGGCGGCAGCAGCTGCTGGCTTCAATCAGGAGGGGCGGCAGTAGCAGGTGGTCGAGCCAATCAGGGCAGCTACTGGATTCAATCTCGATCAGGTGGGGGCTGCGGCAGCATGTACTGGCACCAGTCGAGGGGCATCGGTAGTTGGTGGCCCCAGGGAGGGGCGGCGGGCGGCGACCGGAAGAGCAGGCGCATGACGATAGGTTTACCGGGAGTATGATATTTCCTGCCAGATTATAATGTGGGGTCACAGACCCACAGTTTCTCGTTTTTAGAAAGTAAGAATTGGGAAACTATTGGAGATCGACTCTTTTTTACTTTCCCATATCTATTTGGGGAGTTGTCAAATAACAAGATTTGGAGAGAAAATATGAAGAATTCTTGAAGAGTTATCCAACTGGCTTATATTTATGGTTGATTGCTGTTTGATGATATCTCATTGGCAATCAGGGGCGGGGCTAGAGAAACATAGAGGGGGTGGTGCTACATACCTGATCATCAATCGGGTTGGGTTGGGTTGGGTTCGGGTCGGCTCACTTCGGGTTTTGGGTCAAAAAATGTCGGCCCATGCCCGGCCCATGACATGGTCGGGTCGGGTTGGGTCGGGATGGCCCGTAATTTTGTGTGTAATTTTTGAGTTGGATCGGTTTTTTTGAATTTCGGGTCAAATATTTTGGCCCATACCCGACCCGTCACTTGATCAGGTTGGATCGGGTCGGGTTTTTTTCGGCGGGATGGGTCGGGTCTATCGGATCAGGTGGCCCGTGATCAAATCTAGTGTGACACTTCATAACATATCTATGATATTGAAGAAAAATGGTGAACACTGTGAATTAAGCGATTGTAGATTTTTTCTAGGTGGAGCCACGGCCACAACTTACTACCTAGCTCCTTCCCTGTTGACAACGAGGTATTTGTGGCAACTTCATTATTATCAAAATCTTCACTTCAAACTCTTGGGGGATAAGGTGCGTGCGTACATATCTGCGAAGATCTTGTGCCACAATTAGGAAAAGAAGAGACTTAATCTATTTTAAATATTTTTTGATATCTGAAATTTTGTAAAAGGGAATGGGCAAAATATATTGTTTGAATTAACTAGAGCATAACCACTAGTCCTCTAATAAATCTTTCTTTGCTGCTCTACCTCTTATTCCAACAAAATTTAGTCATGTAAATGTAAATGGTTAGGATCTGTTTGGGATAAAGAATTCAAAATATAGGAATGGGAAAAAACATAGGAATGAAGTGAAGTGAAGAGTGAAAAACTATAGGATTCCAAAATACAGAAATGTAAAATTTAGACTGTTTGGATCGTAAGAACAACACAGGAATCACAAAATGCTAGGACAATAGAAATGCTGACTTGATTTTAGTGATGGAAATTGACATGACCATGCAGAAGAACAGGTGAATATCTCTGGTCTTACATGTGGGTCCTACATTTATTTTACCATCCGCATGCCGGAAGTCCCGTCGACCTTATCCACACATTGCTGTCATCCTTCTTCCTCCCTGAACCAAGCTCAGGCGCCATGACGCCAAGGATCATCGCAGCACAGCCGGAGGCTAGCAGCTCTGCATCAGGTGGTGAGCCCTCCACTTTTTTCAAGCACCCCTAAATCCGCTCTTCTTCGCTAACCAAAGCTCTACTCCCCAAGCCACGAGAAAGAGAGTTCTCTCTGCAGAGTTTTTTCTATCTTCGTTTTTTTTTGTAAATTTGGAGTTAGATTCTTGGAGGTGCTCAAAAGATTTGTTAAGCTCTTTTTTTTTTTGCGAAAGGGAAGATATATTAAAGATAAACATCAGCACAGTACACCCACCTTTTACAAACTGACCCCAAAGAAAAAAAATTACAAATGAGTCCTCAGGATGCATCGTCATCTTCCTCATCTCCGGTCTCCAGTTCGCCATCGCCACCACCGCATCAGTCCAGATCCACCCCCCTCCCGGCAAGAGACTCCAAGCCTTGGAAGCGCAGCAAGAGACATCGCCCAGAACTCCGCCAAGCGAATCAAATCCAATGAACGAGTATCGGCCGTCACCTTGACAGAAAGGGGAAGGAAGAAGAAATCCGCCGTCGCCAGCCAGAGGACCGGCGACCGGAAGAAAAGTCCACCGCCGCCAAGGAACCCAGCAACGGGGACAAGCTGCACACCCAGAGGGGTGACCGGAGCTCCCACCCTTTCACAAAAGACCAGGAGATACAAACTCACGCTGTCATCGCCGGAGCCGGAGAAGAAACAGCGGAGACACCAAAAGCTCCATGGACCGCTAGCGAAGAGGAAGAAGCAAGTGTCGCCGACGCACCTGCCAGCTCCACCGTGGCCTTCAACTCCACCAGTGCTCCAGAGCAGCAAAAGAAGCAGCGCACAACGCCGAGGCGCCACTCCACCCTAACCCTAACCCTAGCTGCTAACTACGCTAAGACAGGAAAACTATACAAGCCCACCGGCCGATAGGTGAAACTCGATTCCATTTTGATTGGGCTTTTTCTTTATTTCCTTCTGTTGCTCGAACGAAGTTTCCTCGTTTGAAGCTGTGTGACAAGTAGGAAGAGCAGTATCATGGTAAGGTTGATCAGCACGTCAGTGGGAGCGAGTGTTGCAAAAAAAAAAATCTTTACATAAACTCGGTGTGTATTTTTCTTTCCTCCAAAAGTATAGGCTTCCTCGCTGTTTCTCTGGAAGGTTTGTCTTCGATTCCTTTGTTCCCAACGGACTGCTTGTCTTCCTTTCCTCTGGAACTTTTTTTGAAAGATTTTTCCTCTGGAACTAAAACCTTCATCTTTCGTCCATTCCAAACAACGCAACGAATGACACCCTTTTTCCATTACGAAAATCCAGGCACTCCTGACAGGAACGGTCCCGAAAAAGAAAGCGATAACAAAGTAAGCAAAGATAAGCACGTTCTAGTCTTCTAGAAGGGAATCGCATATGGACAGGTCCGGGCAGATCCTCCGTGACGAGAACGAGAACGAGGGCGACTGGGCGAGGGGGCCCAGGTTGCGAACATCGCATCAGTACATGCGACAACCGGGGAGGGAGTCTCGGTCGCCGATAGATTCGTCGTCGTGAAGCTGGGTCACCGGCATGTCGATATCGTCCTCTTTTATTTTTCCAGGCCATGGAGCTGGCACTGGCACATCGCTGGCGTTGTTTTTTTCTGATCCATATCTCTATGTCTGGTTCAGGCGTTCAGCTGAGCTGGTACAAACCATGCACTCTCAGATTTCTTATGGGCTCTTTGGACACGGGACTGACTTTGTTACCCTCGCATCAGATATTAAGACACCGATTGATTAGTAGTACTAGTCTATTAACCTTAGAATTAATATAAGAATGAGATCAATAATTATAATTATCTATCTGACGTTTCTTCATCTATTAAATATTCACTCTAAAATATATATTTACCATTATCTAGTTATAATAGATTTCATTTTGCATCACACCTCCATATGTATTCGATATATATTTAGTTAAACTATTTAATTGTGAATTGGTATTCTTATCTCTTCCATCGTACATGACTATATGGTGCCATATATCGTGGGTAGTATTTTTATATAAACAGTAATATAAATAATATATTAGTAATGATAGAAATAATAATTTAAAATTTTATATTGATGCACTTTAATATTATTATATAATTTAGATTCAGATTTAGAAGTAATTTAACTTGTAATATTGATGACACAATTGGATAATATATATGCCAATGTAGGGGTATTTGTATTATTTTTGTAATGATATAGGTGGGTAATTTACACAAAGATTAGGAGTTACTTTAGATTTTTTATAATGGCATAAGCGGGTAATTTAGATATATGTTTAGGGGTAACTTTAGTCTATTTTTATAATGGTAGATGTGGTAATTTATTAGTAAAGATAATATATATGATAGTTATTATAATTAGAGTTGTTGGATTGATAGCTGGATGTTTCTGATTTTTGTAAAAATTTATAGGATTTCTCTATTTTTTAGAGTGTTCACCTAGAACCCTCATAGCGACGCGCCACATTGGTGTGCCTGAACCGTGACCTTTGTATCTTTTGGGTTTCATCTCTAGTCTACCCCAACTTGTTTGGGACAAAATGCTATGTTGTTGTTCACCTAGAATTCAATGTGACTTTACATGAAGGCTCCAAAGAAACCTCCAATTAGTAATAGTAAGATTAAATAGAGACTAATTCTAAAATCAATTACTACCTCTGTTCCAGAATATAGCTATTTTTAGTTTTTTTAGAGTTAAAACTTTTGAACTTTGAACGTAGATGATAAAATATTATAAAGATTGTCAACACAAAAGCGATATCAGTTTATTCGTAATGAATCCAACTATCGCAACATGTAATATTTTCTATTTAAAAGTAATTATTTCCTAAGATGTTATTAGTCAAAGATGAAAATGTTTGTCTTTGACCAAGTCAAAAAAATTGTTATATTTTGAGATGGAGATAGATATAAATAGTTGAATTCCATTAAATCTAATTACTTCATGATTTGATCATATTTGCTATTATAAACATGTGCTAATGGTGGACGAAATAGGTTTAATAAATGGGAAATTGGTGTTTTTACCCTTGCTGAGGAAGCCAATTGTGTTTTTACCCTTCTTTTTGTAACTTTGTGATTTTACCCTCACGTTTCAAAAATGAAGCTTCTATTTGCCCCTACTTTGAGTGTTTTTTAAGTGTACCTCTGTTAAATGAATTTAAAAGGTAATAAATTTTTTAAAAAATCATAAAAATATGTAAGTACCCCTTATTCAACCATCCCAACCCTAGGTAACTATCTAAAACTCTCCTGCTCCTTTGCACCACCTCCACCTCCCTTCTAACCCTAGCAGCTTCTGCGGCCAATAGCAGCAAACTAGCATTCGCAGCGGTCGGTGAGCGCACATAGGGCGGTCGAGTATGCTTATGCAGACAGATTTGCTGAATGTGGTTGGACATAAAGTTTTTCTTTTGCAGTTAAATTGATGCCATTAGCTTTTTCTAATAAAATAGGGGTAAACTAAATCTTCAGTTTAAAAAAGCAGGGGCAAAATCACCAAGTTAAAAAAATAGGGGCAAAATCACCATTATCACTTAAAATAGGGGTATAAACGCAAAAGCCCCTTAATAAATTTATCTTGCAAATTAGCTTAGATTATAGTTAGTTCATGTTTAATCCTTCTTCATTAGCACGGGTTTATTTTTTTATAGTTTTTACATCGGAGTAATCGGAATAAAAGTTACTTTTTACAGTACTGTCACAATAGCAAAGTAGTCTACTCCCTACAGTGCAGAGAATAATTGAGCCGGTGCAGATTCGTCATGCATTGCGTCACGGGCAGGCAGGGCCAAACGAGTCCGTGCAAACTACGTTGTCGTGCTCGCACACGGTGATGACTGACCAGTCGGATGACCGAAGCGCTTGCGTAGCAGCTCTGGTCTGCAACTGCATTTATGGTTGTGCACCCTTTTTTTCTCTCTCGATGAATGCTGTGCTTCCTGTTCTTGATGCCTTCCCTTTCGGTGAACAAGTGCTGCTGCTTCGCTGAACAAGAACAACGTCGTGCTGTTAGTCGTTTGCTTCACGCACGTTGCACGGTGCCCATCGCACACCAAGATGCAGTTAACTAGGGAGAAAAATTCCAGCGTGCGATAGGAAAGACCTCCTCCCTATTTTCAGATGTCTTCGCTCCTGATCTAAAATGATGCTTAGTTTAGAGCGTTACTGACGCCAAGCGGAGCGCGTAGGTGCTGCCGCCGCCTCCATCACTGCAATTCCATCGAGTCTTTTCCCTGTTTTAGACATACTAGATAAACTTGTTGCATAAACTTGTTGAGTCCTACCTGTCTATAACATTACCTATGCTACACAATGCGTGCTTGAAAAATTCCGGTGATCCAACTCATGGAATTGAGGATGGAAATGAACGAGTATATGATCCAAAGAAGGGCTTAAATGATCTAACTCATATTATAGACATAGCTATATTTTGGTGTAAAACAAAAGGTATGCATTTATAAAAGTTAGTACGACTTATAATTTAGAACGGATAAGTACTATGTATTATGCCTCTAAAGATCAATAAAAAGGATTACAGTTATTCAGACACTTTGTAAGTTCCGCTGTGTCCATTTCTTGGATTCATCTCATGTCTTGATAGAAACAATGAACGTTAAAAAAATAAATATTCACAAACTGATACAATCTTTTTTCTTCATTTCTTAGCCTAGGATACAATGACACGACACCGGTTATTGAATCAAATAAAACAAAACACGTGAAAAGGCTAAAGGCCCAATTGCACACAACTCTATGGGCTGACGTGAAAGCCCAAAGCCCGTTGGACCACACCACACTGACTGATAGATACACAGGGGGCCAATCATATTGCTCTGAGCTTGATCTGGGCACCATGCATCGGCCTCAGCATTGCCACTGTGTGGGGCGCATGGGTATACGCCGGCGCGAGCTCGAACTCGAAGCTCTGGAGGATCATGCTCAGCGCCATTTTGGCCTCGAGCAGCGCGAAGTTCTGGCCGATGCAGATCCTCGGCCCCCACCCGAACGGGAAGAACGCCAGCCGATCCTTGGACGCCCCGGCGATCCCCTCCGCGAACCTTTCCGGCCTGAACTCGTGCACATCGCTCCCCCAGATCTCGGGGTCGTGGTGGATGAACAGAACGGGCAGCTCCAGGATCACGCCGGCAGGGTACGTGGCGTCGCCGACCACCATCTCCTTGTACGTCTTCCTGCTGAACGCGATGGCCGGCGGGTACAGCCGGAGGACCTCGTGAAGAATCATGGTCACCTGCGGCAGCACGATGGACCAGGAAGAGATTATTAGAGGTTAAATGCGGAAGAAATGAGAAGAAAATGGGACAAGAAATGAGATCAGTGGCAGCTCACGATTTTGAGACGGCTCAGGCCATCGTATTCGGGCTTGTTCTTGCCAAATAAGCCAATCACTTCCTCCCTTGCACGGTCCTGCCACTCCGGGTGCATGCTGAGTAGGATCATTGTCCACGTCAGCAGCACTGACGTCGTCTCCATCCCCGCGAAGTAGAACAGCTTGCACTCCTCCATGACGTCTTCGATCGTCATCCCGAGGCTGGACTGGCCGTTCTCGGCCGTGTCCCTCATGTTTGACTCCAGCAAGATGCCCAGTAGGTCGTCTTTGGTGGGCTCGCCTTCTTTCATGGCTTGCATTCTTTTGCCAATCAGGCCTCGGAGAATCGTTTCGACCTCGTTCTTGATTTGGCGCATCCTTCGGTTGTTTTTGGTAGGCAACGACCTGAAAATAGCATACCAGCCCACTCATTACATACTAACGGGATAAAGAAGAAAATAATGTATACGAAACTAGCGTTTGGTGTTGCTGAAGAGGTTCAGAATGCAATACATATTGCTAAGTAGTAAGTACTAAGGAAGAAATAAGAGGTTCAGATTGTTAAGTGAGCAAGGACAGAACATTAAGCTTTTTATCGAAACTTACATGTATCCCGGAATGCCAAACTTCTGAATGATGGACATGAGGCGCTCGACTTGCTCGTTCTGCAGCTCGAAAATCTTCCTTCCTTCAAGGTAGCTGCTGCCGAATGCGGTGCGGGAGATGACATCTCCGGTGAGGGTCTGAAGCTCCGGCTCAACATCCAGCTCGCAGGAGCCGTCAGGGCCAAGGGACTGCGCCCATCTGCTGACAAGCTCTTCGCAGCACGCCGAAAATGCCGGCAACATGAGCTGTAAGGTTACACATTCCAAGGATCAATCACAAGCTCGATCGAAGTAGACAAATGAGGAATGAGCACTCACTCCTGGCTGTGATGAGTGAATTGTCAATCGTGCGGTGTGATCGTGTGTTTGGTCTTTGGTTGCAGGTACACGGGTGTCGAGTGTTGACGGTGAGCTGCCGTGGAGGTGCTGTGGCCGATGGACCGTGCGGTGGACGGCGGTGAAGGGCAGCCGGGATCGGAGCTTGGGCTGGGCGGCAGCTGTGGCGTCTACTCCTGAATCGATGGCGCAAGCACCGGTGGATGACGGGTTTCTTGGTTTGCACCACAAAACCAAGCTGGCGGACGGCGGTTGAAGATGCCAAGTCGTGGAGTCACGGGCGTCGGTCTGGGGACTGGCGGAGGTGACGGGCGTCGACGGCGTCTAGGGCCTCGCTGCGGGCGAGGAGGTGACGGGCGTCGGGCGGCGTCTAGGGCCGTCAGAAGGCCGAGGCGGGAACGGCGTCCAGGGCCACGGCGTGGAGGCGGGAATATTCCCGTGCGTGGAGTTTTGGCGGTTTTCACAAAACCGGCCACCTCACCGGGTTTCGCGGACCCCTTAAAACCGCGGATCAGATCTGCATCGACGTGGTGGCATCGCGGAGAAGGCTTCAAGTCGAAGAAAGAAACTCCGCGCGTCGGATGAGATCTTGTACCCTTTCTGGTTTTGCCCCTACAGCATTTTAGTGTTCGAGTCAGGATGGAGGACATTTTTGGGAAGGGACCGGTCTGACCGGTCGGCCCCGAGATGGTATAAATACCTCTCACCTGCTCCCTTGGATAGGTGAGCCTCCAAGCCACGAGTACTTTTCTGTTTTTCCTTACTCCTCTCTCTGTTCTAGGGTTAGGCCGAGGTCTCCATGGAAAACGTGGTCTAGATTATAGCTAGGTCCACTAATTTGAGAGGGTGGATGAATGGGTGGAGGTCTAGCTCTTGTATAGGCGAATTCCTCTGTAAATCACGATGAATTTGAATGAAATTGAGAACCCTTTTGAGCAGCTCTCTTGTGTTCCCGTTCATCTCTTGTTTTTGGATTGATTTCCTCTCTTTTGGTGGTTTTTGGAATCAAAGCTTTCTCTTGGTGGGTTTAGGGACTCCGTGATTTGCATCTCGACCATCTAGCCTAGAGCTAAACCTCTGAGAATCACGAGTCCCTCTGATTGAGATTTTTGGAGTTTTTGGAAAACCCTCTTTTGCCTATTTTCCCCTCGAAATTCTAGTGATCCTTTGCGTTTTGGGTTAATTTTTTTTTGGAGAGGTTCGTCTTTATCCCAGGAACCTCCCTGCAAATTTGAGACCATTTAGTGATGATTTGAACGAGTAATCTTGAAATCACCTCGAGTTCGCGGGCTGGAATTCTGTTCTGGGCAGAAGCGGTCTGACCGGTCGGAGCAACCGGTCTGACCGGTCTGGAATTTCAAATCCAGCCCGACCGGTCTGACCACCCAGAGCGAGCGGTCTGACCGTTCCCTGACTGCTAGATCTGCAGTTTTTCTCGATCGCTTCCATGCTTTCTCTCGCTCGTTCCTAAGGGTGTTTTGTGTTGGTTTAACTCTTCTATAGCTACTCCACACCTCATCCAGGATTTGAGGGTTTGTGGTGATTTTCAGGATATAGGTCGACGGATCAATTTCGAAAGAAATTTTGATCGGCTCCCATTCAACCGCTCTTGTCACCGGTTTCGGTCCGCAAGAGTACCAGAACGGTCTCGCAGGCAAGAACTGGAAACAGTTTTTATATACGTACCTTGAGCTTCTCGAGATGGAACGCGGGGTTGAGGATCCTCCTGTGCTTCACCCATTTCTCGCCCTCGTAGTTGGCCACACCATCGGCGAACAGCTTGGACAGCGCCGGGAACTTGGGCTTCTCGAAGTGGCCGAACTTGTTGGACATGACGTCCCTGGCCAGGTCCGGGTCGGTGATGGTCACCCGGGGCATCGGGCCGAACCACGTGAAGCACATGCTGCCGTGCTCCCGGACGGCGCCGTGGATGAACGGCGCGACATGGGCGGCGATGTCGTGGCACCGCAGCGGCAGCGGCCTGGACCAGGCCTCCCGGTTGGACCGGCCGTACTCCTTGAGGTCGCCGGTGAGGAAGCGGTACGGCGTGCCGCGGAGGCCCTGCGCGCGCAGCGCCCGCTCGAGGCGCCGCGGCCCCCACCACAGGCGCTCCAGCAGCCGGGCGGCCTGCCGCAGGAGCAGGGCGCCCAGGAGACCGCAGATGAGGAAGTTCCATGGCGTTGAGGCGACTTGACTTGCCAACGCCCCAAGAACCATTTTCTTCCTCAGCTCTCGAGTGAAGCGGGGAGAAGACGGAGTGATGACTGAATGGGTGACTCTGACCTGATGATGGTGGGCTGGTTGGATACGAACCTGGCGGTCAGGTTGCTCCGCTTATATAGAATTTCTCGGTATCCTTGTGTCCATTTGTTTATGGTTATTGTGGATGATGGAGGTCGTCGTGGGCCTGGTCAGTCATGCGCTAGGGGGTCGTCGTACCTCGCTCCGAAGGAACTTGGAGTGAAGATATTCCAGTGGATATCGGATTTGGATTGACGTGCGGCGCAGGGCGGTGGAACCCCCACCATGTGATGGCTGTGCTTCCCTGTTGCTTCGTCTCCTTTCCGTCAAATCGGATACTTGCGGGCAGAGTCAGACCATTGCATCCGTTGCATCAGTGTTACGATGGAGCAACGTTCCAAATCGTATATATTATTGAATCTAGTTATAAGAGCACTGATAAGATAACTAGTCATGATTAATAGTTGAGGCTGGTCGATCGTAGTCGCACTACGGGAAACGGCCCGTTTACCGTGTGTCCAAACTTTTGCCGTATGCAAATTTTCGAGCACATAGCAAACGGACCGTTTGCTGTGTGTCGATCAAAAAACACACGGTAAACTGTTTGTCGTGTGCCCAAATCTGGGGCACACGGCAAACAACCCCACAACCCACCCACCCACACACTTCATCGGCACCACCTCACCACCTCCCCTCCCCTCCCCTCCCCTCTCCTGCCAGGCCGGGTGGCCCCTCCTCTGCCTCCCCTCCCCGCCACCCTCCGCTCGCCCCTCACCGGTAGTGAGGAGCAGCGGCGGGACGAGAAGCGGCGGCGGCGTACTGGGAGAGCCCCATGCCGGCAGCGAGCTCCAGGCGCGGCGCGAGCTTCGGCAGCGGCGACGGATTGCGCGGCGCGAGCTCCGGCAGCGACGACGGACGACGCGAGCTCCGGCAGTGGCGGCGGACGGCGCAAGGTTCGGCAGCCCCCTCCCGGCGCGGCCCTCTCACGGTGCGGCGGCCCCTGCTCCTCCTCTGGCACACGGCCCTCTCCCTCTCCTCTCCGGCCACCAGATCTGCGGCCCCAGCTCCTCCTCCGCCGCGCGGCCCCTTTCCTCTCATCTCCCGCCGCCGGATCTGTGGGCCTGGACCCTCCTTCCCCGGCGGGTGGCCGGATCCGGCCCTCCGCCGCTGGAGCCACCACGTGCCGGCCCTTCCCTTCTTCCCCGCCGGGAGGGCGCACTGGGGACGGTGACGGTGACGGCGACGAACTCTTCCTCCGGTGCTCGACGTCGACGGTGGAGGGGGATATGGCTCCTACGGCAGCGGCTTCTAGTGGTAGCGGTGGTGGCGGTCTGTTGGTGGCGGCTGTGTGCGGCGGCCGGCAGGGCAGCAGCGGCGGGGGTGCGAGCGGCGGCGGGGGTGTGGCCGGGCCCAATTTTTTTATTTACTGTTCATTTATTTTGCCGTGTGTCGGAAGCTTCGCCGTGTGCCATGAGCACTTTACCGACACATGTATGCCGTGTGCGCGTTGCCGTGTGTTGCACACGGCAGAGCTTTTGCCGTGTGCAATATGGGCTTTGCCGTGTGCCCCAGGCACACGGCAAACTACTCGATTCCGGTAGTGTCGGCAGTCTAGTCGTTATGTCTAAATTCTCTGATACTTAGGATGTATATATTATCGGATAGATGGTCAAATGTAAATTACAGTAGGAAATACATAGGCAAACAATAAAGATCAATCATGGTTGGTTGGTGAAAGCGGTCGGGTGCTCTAGCCTAAGAGGGGAAAGGGGTGAATTAGGCTCTATTAAAACCTTAACCTATGGCTGCAACTAGTTAGCACAAAACTTAAACTAAAACAAGCTATCTAGATGTGCAACTACGGTTCACCTTAGTGTTTAACCCTCATCCCAAAAGAGTTTTACAACCTATAGCCAATTCTAGCACGAAACTACACTAAGAAAGTAAAGGCATACAAGTTGAAATAAGAAATGCGGAAGCTTAAAGAGAGGGATGAGAGGAAGCAAACTCTTGACACGAGGATTTATTCCGTGGTTCGGTTTGCCACAAAGGCGCCCCTACGTCCACGTTGTTGAAGCACTCACTAAGAGTATCGCTTCCCGGCAATCAAGTCTCTTCCGTGAACAAATCACGGTCATCTTGATCCCGATCTTCACTAAGGGAGATTGTCCATGAAGGAGGGGTCTCCGTCCCCCGCACAATGTCGTCGACGCCGCTCTACACCAAGCCGGAGGGTCGTTGACTTGCCGGCGAGCCGTCAGTTGCTCCAAGGGGCCGGCGCACCGTAATACAAGTGTGGTTCACTCTAGAACCAGCCACAAGGATCTCAACCTTGCTTGTTTACTCACTCAAGAGCTAATATAACACTCACACTTTACAAAGCTAGTGCTAAAACCTAAGGAAATGATCAATGAGCTTTTGTATGGCTTGGAGGTGTTCTTGGGTGTGTATGAGATGTCTTTGGACTCCAGCAAACTCAAAATAGCCGGGGTGAGGCGTATATATAGGCCACCAACTCAAGAGAGCCGTTGCTCCAACGGTCTGCAGAAATCAGCAAACCACCGGTTGAACCGATGCTTTTGCAGCTTATCTGAAGCTTCTGCAGCTGAGCTGGCACCCATCGGTTAAACCGATGCCTTAGTGGCGGTTTATCCGGTGACTCTTGTTCATCTTGTAGCCGTTGCCCTTGCTAACGTCATTGCTCTGACGCCTTGCTCTAACGTACCACCGGTTCAACTGATGCTGAAGATTTCGCTCCTGCTCGCTTGACATCGTCTCTGGAACATGGTACGTTGAATGCACCGATGCCTATCTTGAAGCCGTCGGTTCAACCGGTGCTTCACTTCTTTCTTTACTTGATCTCCAGAGGCGCTCAGTCCTGCACCAATGCCAGGGTGTCGGATCTTCCGACAACCATTGGATGCACCGATGCTATGGGCATCGGTTCTTCCGGTGCTACTTATTTCAGTAGAACTCGTCCAATTCAGCGTTTCTTTGAGTTCTTTCTTCGTGTTTTTGCTTTGTATGGCCTTTTTACTTCATCCCTAGGATCTAGAAATGTTCACTTAACAAAAACATTAGTCCTATTGATTGCGTTGTCATTCGATCACCAAAATCATTCGAAATCGCATAAACGGTGCCATGTTCGTTACAATCTCCCCCTTTTTGGTGATTGATGACAACACAATCAAAGCAAGCATAAAATTTGTAAGAATTGATAAATTGAACCGCTTACACTTTGTTGGATGCTTACCATCATCCAATGATGGTTTGGCCTCCCCCTAAAACCATGATCCACTTTGTTCCTCCCCATATTTTCTACTCTTCTCTCATATGTTGACTTGATCCAGTCGGCATTTCCCCCCTTTGGAAAATACTTTTCCTTTTTGGGAACATGCCTTGCTTTGATCCACATTTCTCCCCCTTTGGAATCAAATCACCTAAAATGTCTTGCACCTAAAAGGTCTTGCAAAACAATATAGCTCAAGAGAAGATTAGTAGCCTAGGGAGTTAGTTCCATAACTTATGATCCAATTGTATGATATCAATGAAGATACCAATTGAAAATTTACTATGGTGGATCACCAAATCATGAAACTAGCAAGACATGAGCTAAGCTTTCATAAGTATGTGCACAAAATGATAATGTGAAAATCAAGTGCACAACTAGATGTTTTTAACAAGAAAGCTTAGATCATATCATGCACGGAGGTAGCTCTAAAAAGATAAAGATTTGACAATGATATCAATTTTATGAATTTAGAACGTTGCATACCTCCGGGGGAATACTTTGTTTACCTTGCACGTACCAATCGAAAGTGACTTGCAACCAATTGAAAGTCTTTAAACAAAGAGCACTTGGTACACCAAGGTTAAGCTAATGTATGAGCACATAGCCTATGAACTTAGATATGAGCATTTAAGTTCAATAGAGCATGACTCAATATGTATGAAGCACATTTTATCTAATCACTCTTATAGAGTTGTTTTGTTCACATTGAGCGTGAATAACATTATCTTAGAGTGTTAACTCCATCGTGAGACTACAAAAGATAAACTTGCAAACATGTTAGTCTCAAAATCACAACCTACATGATGAACTCCCCCTAAATATGTGCATTTAGTGCTACCATTACCTTATGTGGGACTTGGGCAACGAATGTCCAAGCTGTGAGCTTAGTTATTTTGGCTTGAACCTTCACTTTAACTTGTGAGCTAAGCCTCCAAATCTCCCGAAGCCAATTCTTGGGCTTCAAGTCTCCTTTGGAACCCATACCATTTGAGGCCCCTTCATATTGGTGATGATGTCCTTGTGCACCCAAATGGAGTGGTTGTCACACCCTGAAATTTATGGAATTCAGGCTGTGATTAAAATTAAAAATAAATAAATAATTTTATCATAGTTTTAAAATTTTCTCAATATTTACTTTTTCTTTACAGGGAAATTAGTACAAGAAAATAAATATTGGTTGTTTTTCCAAATTAAATAGGGTCTTTTTGTTTGTGTTGCGTTCAAGCTGCAGTGCATTGTCTATTTGTTTGGGTTTCAATTTGAATTTGAATTCCTTGAAAATGCCAAACTTTTTCCGTTTCCCTAACTCGTTTTCAGCCCGGCCCAGTCCCTCTTCTCTTTTTCTTCCTATGGCCCAGGAAACCATTAGCCGGCCGACTTCTTTTCCACCGGCCCAGCCTGCCACCTCACTTCCCTTCCCTCCCTCTCTCACCGACACGGCGGTCCCGCCCGTCATCCTTGAGCTCGGGACGGACCGTTACTCTCCCCGAGTCCGGGAGGAGCACGCCTCCCCACGCCGCCTCGGCGTGGCCCGCACGCCAAGACCCCTTCTCCCGGCCTATAAAAGGCGCCCGCGCCCCCTTGAACCCTACCAAGCCGAAGCCGCCGCCTTCGCCCACACAGAACCCTAGTTCCCGCGCGTCGCCGCCATTGTTGGCTTTGGAGCTCGGAGCCGCCGTTGTGCCATCGCTCTGCCGTTCCTTCGCCGAGTTCGGGCCATCCCGGAGCTTCGCGTCGAGGTAGAGGAACTCGCCGACCCGTCTTCCCCTCCCTCTTGCTCTGTTTCGGCCGGGCGTGCTTGCCGGCGCCGCCCCTCGGCCATGCGCCGCCGCGCTCGCTCTCCGCTCGCCTAGGCCCCGCGCGGAAGCCCTAGTTGGCTTCAGCGTGCCGCGCTCATGCACCTTGACCTGGTCCCAAGCTGAACCGAGCCCCAGACGGCCGATCCCGGCCTGCTCCGGCGAACCGCCACCGCCAACCTCACCGCCGGCCACTCTGTGCCGCCGCTAGCGCCGCCCGCCTCGTCCCAGCCGTCCGATCCCGATCCAGTGGCCCAGATAAGTTTCAATCCAAGTGCGTAGTTTTGCAAGCTAGCCCTTGTAGTTAAGCTTTAATTTCGTTTTAGTCCCTGGTTTCTTTAGAACTAGCCCCTGGAAGTTTAAATCTATCGCAAACAAGTCCTTAGAACCTTGTTTTAGCCATATCTTTCACGTTTCAACTCCGTTTTCAGTGATTCTTGCGCTCACGTGATCCTTGTGATGTGTGCAATAGCTTTATAACCTTTTTATCCTCTGTGAGCATACTTTGTTGTGTCTTACGAATCTTTTCGTTCTTAACCCTTTTGTTAATCGCGACTAGATCCCTGAAGCACCGTTTAGTCTATAGAATCGCCGTTTTAGTTCCGTTTTTCGCATTTCTTGCGCTCTCATAACCGTAGCAGCGAGCCCTATCCTTTAGTGCATTCTTTCAAAGCTTTTATCTTGTTTGGTGTATTGTTCTTAGATGTATCTTGTTGTTTGCTTTGTATGTTTGCCCATGATTGCTCTGAGTAGAAGGATCACCGTTCGAAGATTGAAGATCAAGAGTTCCAAGTGAGCAAAAGCTGAAGAGCAGTAAGAGTAGCTTTTCATTTGAGAAAGGCAAGTGACCCTAACCATCCTTCTATCTGTGCTTATTTACAAGAGTACTATGATTTAATTGGAACATAGAGAACCACCCAAGAAAACCATACAACCATAATATTATATGGCTCTGGTCTTGGTTAAGTAATTAGATGATCTATATGTCGTGCCTGGGGCGTTTGATTGGTGGATTTTGGGTTATCGATATTTGAGGAGTGGGTGAAGGAAGCTTCATCTTCTGAGGTACCGCAGAAAGCAAGGGACCAGTGCATACATATAGTGATTCTTTGTAAAGGCCTCGTAGCGTCCCTATGCAATCACACCTCGGAAGTGTGGTATTGTGCCTAGCTAGCACAATGCGTGGTTGGGTTCAAAGTTCTTTGGAACTTTTACGCGAATTGTGGTGAAAGTGTACAACCTCTGCAGAGATAAAACTAACCGGTTAGCCGTGCTCACGGTCAAGAGCGGCTTGGACCCTCACATGATTAATAAACTTAAAGATGGATATAAATCACATTCTGGTTATTTCTTGTGGCCTTGCTGAGTACCAACCATAAGTGTACTCACCCTTGCTTACTGCTGCTCAGAAGGAGAAGGTGTATAAAGATTTTGAAGATGATGCTGAGTTCTAGGCGTACGCAACCCCCAGTCGATTGCCTGTAAAGTTGAAGCCATCATTTCCAGGATAAACTGTATAACTCTGATAATCTTTTAATTATTGCTTTTACATGATACTGTTTCTGATTATTCACTTATGATGTCTCTATATGTATGAAACTTGATCCTGGCATACATATAGCTATGCATTCGGTTTTCTTCTTAAAACCGGGTGTGACAGAAGTGGTATCAGAGCTGTATCGACTGTAGGACGTAAGCCTAGGTAGCAATGATCGTTTTCTAAGGTTTCTTTTGATATAAAATCCATTCATACTTATTCCTTAACTCCCTCAATTGAATATTCTCACTCCTTAGCTTTTTCTTCTCTCAATCCGCTTTGATAACTCACCTTTCTCGTCTGACCCCTTCTCATTTGCACCTTATTATTTCGCAAATGTTAGACCCTCAATTCTGGTCGGTCTAATTTCCCCTTCTGGATCACTCCTTGAATTTAATCCTCCTTGATGTATGATTATACAAATTCCATCCTTGAATTTCTTTTAACTTATCTTTCTTGAGCCTATTTTCTTTTAATTTGTTTACAATGTGCTCAGTTTTCACATTGTGCCTCTTCTTTCCAAAATAATAATAATAATAACAATACCGCTCTGGAAGCATTCCTTGATTTTTGATTCCAAAGTATCTTTCCTGATTCAAGAAAATTAGATGATTCGTGCCACGTGTCCTAATGCCTGCCCAAGACATCTGAAGAAAAGAGCTACTAGTTCATCATGAGGAGTCAAGTCGAACCAATTGGAATCGTACCACTTGCCCAAAACCCTGCTCAAGTTGGATGAAGGATTCAGAGCGCCACCAAAGAATCAAGTCTGAAGCCTGAGCAAGGTTATGACACTCTCACTACCACTGCAATCACGAAGGTGGAGTCAACGCCGGACAAGTTGAAGGAGGTACATGTCGTCAATATCGAAGCTAAAAGAGATAACCTGCTTAGGAATACCCTTGCAGCCCTTTTAACAATGTTTAGCATCATCCTTGACTGTGTTGATCTGGTGAAATTCCGTGTTTGCGTGATGATGCTTGACTTTATGATCTTGTCTGATTCGTTTCTTTGTAATGATTGTCGGTGTATTTTGGGTCTTCTACATACAATAACATCGGTTGCCTAGATGGGTTCTTATGTACCTCCCACCTCCTTGTTATCTTCTATCTTTCTACCTAATCCTTTAGAGGATGTCAAGAAAGGAGTTCATGGCAACACTGACAGCAATAGTAGAAACCTCCAAGTGCCTACAATGGTCGACACATGAAGGAAGCTGAAGATAAGAAATGCTCTCTTTTCCTTTCTGTTACCCCCATGTCTTTCTTCCCTCCACCTTGATCTATTTAATAATCACAACTACCAAGAGATAGGGTGAAGATGATATTATGGACGTTACCTTGTCTTTCTTCTCTTTGCTAACCTTATTCCTACCACCCAACCAGATGGCGAGTCTCAACAGAAATCGATAAGATAGAGACAATAGAGAAGACCTCAACATTCCATCACAAACTCAGGGAGTACAAGCAATGGTTCCAATCAGGGTCAACATCCAACAACATGTCACAGAGCAAGCCTCATCCCCTGGGAACAACAACTCTGTTAGCAGTGATAACCATCAGATCACAACATTTCGGCCGTCGTTTGATAAAGAGAAGCTATTAGCTATGCAGGCTCAAGTCTTACAAGGAAGGATGCAATCCAATACAGTATCACCTCATAGCACTGAGTTGGCCAAAGTAGAAGTCCCCACCGGACTAGTGAAGAGGCAAGTTGCTGAAGCATGGAACCGTCAAGGAAATAAGAGAAGTCGTGGAACACCAGAGCTGGAAAGGGAAAGACAACATAAAGATATTAAGACTCCAGGAATATGTCAAGGTTGTGAGCATTATGGGTGTCCATGTCTCCATGAAGAAGATAGCTTAATGACAGCAGAAGCAAGGCAACATTACCATTCAGATATCCAGAGGAAGTCATCCACCCAAGATCTAGTCCTAGAAGAAGTCGCCCAAGATAAAGATAGTACTCAGACTATAAACCTCAAGGATCGGAATATCTCTTTCAAAAAACAAAAAAAAATCAGTCTAAAAGAAGCAAGCAGCCCAAGAAACAAATTGGTAAAGCAAGCCAAGAGAAGGGCCAACAAAGCCAATGAAGGAATGGATGATTAAAGTAGGAGTTAGACTGAGTATCCATTAAGTGTTGATGTGAGTTGCGGAGAATAAAGAAGCATGTCTGCAGAGGTAGTGTAAGAGGAAATGACCGAGAAGAAAGTTAATATGTGTTGTAAGCTACCCACCTTAACCTCTATCTTTTGCTAGCCTTGTGAATCTCGGGACGAGATTCCTTTTAAGAAGGGTAGTTCTGTCACACCCTGAAATTTTTGGATTTCAGGATGTGATTAAAATAAAAAATAAATAAACAATTTTCACATAGTTTTAAAATTTTCTCAATATTTACTTTTTCTTTACAGGGAATTTAGTACAAGAAAATAAATATTGGTTGTTTTTCCAAATTAAATAGGGTCTTTTTGTTTGTGTTGCGTTCATGCTGCAGTGCATTGTCTATTTGTTTGGGTTTCAATTTGTATTTGAATTCCTTGAATTCGAATTTTAATTGAATGTGTTTGTTTCTTCTCAAGAAAATGCCAAACCTTTTCCGTTTCCCTAACTCGTTTTCAGCCCGGCCCAATCCCTCTTCTCTTTTTCTTTTTCTTCCTGCGGCCCAGGAAACCATTAGCCGGCCCACTTCTTTTCGACCGGCCCAACCCGCCACCTCTCTTCCCTTCCCTCCCTCTCTCACCGACATGGGATCCCGCCCGTCATCCTCGAGCTCGGGACGGACCGGGACTCTCCCCGAGTCCGGGAGGAGCACGCCGCCTCGGCGTGGCCCGCACGCCAAGACCCCTTCTCCCGGCCTATAAAAGGCGCCCGCATCCCCTTGAACCCTACCAAGCCGAAGCCGCCACCTTCGCCCCCACAGAACCCTAGTTCCCGCGCGCCGCCGCCATTGTTGGCTTTGGAGCTCGGAGCCGCCGTTGTACCGTCGCTTTGTCGTTCCTTCACCGAGTTCGAGCCATCCCGGAGCTTCGCGTCGAGGTAGAGGAACTCACTGACCCATCTTCCCCCTCCCTCTTGCTCTGTTTCGGCCGGGCGTGCTCGCCGGCGCCGCCCCTCGGCCATGCGCCGCCGCGCTCGCTCCCCGCTCGCCTAGGCCCCGCACGGAAGCCCTAGTTGGCTTTGGCGTGCCGCGCTCATGCTCCTTGACCTGGTCCCGAGCTGAACCGAGCCCCAGACGGCTGATCCCGGCCTGCTCCGGCGAACCTCCGCCGCCAACCTCACCGCCGGCCACTCTGTGCCGCCGCTAGCGCCGCCCGCCTCGTCCCAGCCGTCCGATCCCGATCCAGTGGCCCAGATTAGTTTCAATCCAAGTCAAACCAAGATTATACCAGTCAACCAAGCCATTTTTACAAAAGAGACCCTCAGTTTATTCATAATCAACCCGCCAGCCTGCTCTATTGAAAAATAATTCTGTTTAAGTCCTTTTATTTGCAGAAAGAACCCTGAGTTTTTTCAAAATAGGACCCGCCATCCTTAGTGCGTAGTTTTGCAAACTAGCCCCTGTAGTTAAACTTTAATTTTGTTTTAGTCCCTGGTTTCTTTAGAACTAGCCCCTAGAAGTTTAAATCTATCGCAAACAAGTCCTTAGAACCTTGTTTTAGCCATATCTTTCACGTTTCTACTCCGTTTTCAGCGATTCTTGCGCTCACGTGATCCTTGTGACGTGTACAATAGCTTTATAACCTTTTTTATCCTCTATGAGCACACTTTGTTGTGTCTTACGAATATTTTCTGTTAGTTCTTACCCCTTTTGTTAATCGCGACTAGATCCCAGAAGCACTGTTTAGTCTATAGAATCGCCGTTTTAGTTCTGTTTTTCGCATTTCTTGCGCTCTCGTAACCGTAGCAGCGAGCCCTATCCTTTAGTGTGTTCTTTTAAAGCTTTTATCTTGTTTGGTGTATTGTTCTTAGATGTATCTTGTTGTTTGCTTTGTATGTTTGCCCATGATTGCTCCGAATAGAAGGATCGTCGTTCGAAGATTGAAGATCAAGAGTTCCAAGTGAGCAAAAGATGAAGAGCAGTAAGAGTAGCTTTTTGTTGGAGAAAGGCAAGTGACCCTATCCATCCTTCTATCTGTGCTTATTTACAAGAGTACTATGATTTAATTGGAACATGGAGAACCACCCAAGAAAACCGTACAACCACAATACTATATGGCTCTGGTCTTGGCTAAGTAATTAGATGATCTATATGTCGTGCCTGGGGTGTTTGATTGGTGAATTTTGGGTTATAGATATTTGAGGAGCGGGTGAAGGAAGCTTTGTCTTCTGAGGTACCGCAGAAAGCAAGGGACCAGTGCGTACATATAGTGATTCTTTGTAAAGGCCTCGTAGCGTCCCTATGCAATCACACCTCGGAAGTGTGGTATTGTGCCTAGCTAGCACATTACGTGGTTGGGTTCAAAGTTCTTCGGAACTTTTACGCGAATTGTGGTGAAAGTGTACAACCTCTGCAGAGTTAAAACTAACCGGTTAGCCGTGTTCACGGTCAAGAGCGGCTTGGACCCTCACATGATTAATAAACTTAAAGATGGATATAAATCACATTCTGGTTATTTCTTGTGGCCTTGCTGAGTACCAATCATAAGTGTACTCACCCTTGCTTACTGCTGCTCAGAAGGAGAAGGTGTATAAAGATTTTGAAGATGATGCTGAGTTCTAGGCGTACGCAACCCCCAGTCGATTGCCTGTGAAGTTGAAGCCATCGTTTCCAGGATAAGCTGTATAACTCTGATAATCTTTTAATTATTGCTTTTACGTGATACTTTTACTGATTTTTCACTTATGATGTCTCTATATGTATGAAACTTCATCCTGGCATACATATAGCTATGCATTCGGTTTTCTTTTTAAAACTGGGTGTGACAGAAGTGGTATCAGAGCTGTATCGACTGTAGGACATAAGCCTAGGTAGCAATGATCGTTTTCTAAGGTTTCTTTTGATATAAAATCCATCCATACTTATTCCTTGACCCCCTCCATTGAATATTCTCACTCCTTAGCTTTTTCTTCTCTCAATCAGCTTTGATAACTCACCTTCCTCATCTGACCCCTTCTCATTTGCACCTTATTATTTCGCAAATGTTAGACCCTCAATTCTGGTCGGTCTAATTTCCCCTTCTGGATCACTCCTTGAATTTAATCCTCCTTGATGTATGATTATACAAATTCCATCCTTGAATTTCTTTTAACTTATCTTTCTTGAGCCTATTTTCTTTTAATTTGTTTATAATGTGCTCAGTTTTAACATTGTGCCTCTTCTTTCCAAAATAATAATAATAATAACAATACCACTCTGGAAGCATCCCTTGATTTTTGATTCCAAAGTATCTTTCCTGATTCAAGAAAATTAGATGATTCGTGCCACGTGTCCTAATGCCTGCCCAAGACATCTGAAGAAAAGAGCTACTAGTTCATCATGAGGAGTCAAGTCGAACCAATTGGAATCGTACCACTTGCCCACAACCTTGCTCAAGTTGGATGAAGGATTCAGAGCGCCACCAAAGAATCAAGTCTGAAGCCTGAGCAAGGTTATGACACTCTCACTACCACTGCAATCACGAAGGTGGAGTCAACGCCGGACAAGTTGAAGGAGGTACATGTCGTCAATATCGAAGCTAAAAGAGATAACCTGCTTAGGAATACCCTTGCAGCCCTTTGTTGACGCTCCTTAGCGCCCCGATTTGTATACCGCAAGCGCACGGTTCGTGTAGATTTTCCCTTAGAGTATTCCCCCAAGGTTTATCAATCCGTGGATCGACAAAGAACTACCTAAGGTTTTCCATCTAATCTAACGGATCTATCCTAACATGAAGCATTGATTGCATATAAAGGGTAAACCTTTGACAGGTATGAGTGATGTGTAAAGGTTGATCTCATCCATGAACATATGCTTAATCATAGCAAAACCAAAGACATGACTAGGCCTATCGTCATCTAGTTGTAGTTCAAGCTAACGAGCAAATAAATCATGCATCTCAATCAAAAGCATCTTTAAACTCATAATCTCCAATCCAATCCCTTGATACTCCGCCTACTCTGTGGAGACGGCCTGTCACGACGCCCCCCTTTTGAACGAAATACCCTGAAGCAAGTCGAACCCCCTTTGGTAGTTCCGCCATGAACCTCTAGCCACCATGACTACAAGATCATGCTAAGCGATCTATCTCAATAATAGATCTAGGATGAAGCAAACCCAAAGAAAAGAACGAAATCGAAAGAGAGAACATGATCGCTAATAGATTCGGAAGACATGATTACCATTACTCACATAATAGATTCGTTTGGATCGTCACCACCGAGTACATACCATTGACGACTCCAACTAGCTCATGAACTCCACCATGGCACAACCTCGCAGGGAGACAATGGCGGCTAGGGGTGGCCTAAGCCATCTCCTAGACAACTTCGAAGACTTGCGGCGGCCGTCGTCTCCCTCCGGTCTTGGCCCTAGGTTTTCGTCGAGTTCTGGGTGGATGGATGCTCCGAGTTGAATAAGGTGCGAGCTATTTATAAGCCGAGGAAGCCACCAGTCGAAGGGGAGGCCGAACCGCCTCAGAAAAGGGCTAGGCCGGCCGGCCCCATGGGCCTAGGCCGGCCGGCCTACCCTGTTTCGGGCTCGCCTCGGTCTCATTTTTCGCGTGCAGACTCCTCGCATCTTCTAGAGTTTGTGTCCTTCACGATTGTACCCATTTTAACATCGTTATCTTGGAGATATCTTCGAGGAAAGGATAAGATAGGGAATCCTTCCTTAAATCTTCATTTTCTTTGCTTAATCCCGAAGTATCTTGATCCCATCTTCGTGGGCTCGGTCCTTTGGGCTCTCTTGGAGGATGGATGTGCATGAATGGGCTTCGAATCAACATGGGCTTTGGTCCTTCATTTGGGCTTTGGCCTTCGTCTTTCTCTGTGTTAGCGCTCGATCACAGGCCTCGTCATTTCATGCTCCAAAATAGACCAAAAACCTGCAAAAACGAAGTTCCTCCAAAATATATGTGCAAGTGTGAAAATGACCAATAATTAGGCCGGGGTTAGGATGGTTAGTGATTTTGATATTAAATTCATGCCATTATCAAGGATAAACAAGGGATAAAGTGGGTACTTAAGGAGCACCAACATTCCCCCATGCTTAAACATTGCTCGTCCTCGAGTAAGTCCAGGAGCTTTGCTTATAAAGAAATCAGCGTTGCCCCTCAATGTCCTCTCTGCACTTAGTCATACATAACAAGACATATTGCTCTCTCAAGTATTTAGCATTTAAGTTCATGTTGTGACCGGCTACTTTTTCATTATGGAAGATAGACTAGAAATTAAAGAACAAACCACAATAATAAATAAATGCAATGCTCTCAAACTTAAGCGAACTTCAAACCTTTACCTTGTTTCATCGTGAAGAGTTTTCAAAAGAATGCACATCAAACATAAGTGAGGTTCTCTTGCAAAAGATCATAGAAGTACTCATCTCATCAAGTCTCTCAAGCCTACATTAGATTGTCTTCAACCTATTCTACTCATATATAAAAGTGGAAGGCTTATGTGGAGCTTGGTAGGTAAAAACAATCCTAGAAAAACATTATATCTGAAATATTATCAAACTAAGAGAGAGATCTAATGGATTTACTGAGACTAGTCAAAAAGGCCATTGGAAAATAATGTTGGAGAGGGAGAAAGATGAAACACACACATTTAGATAGGTGGACTTGTGCAAGTGGTAAATGGATGATCCCGAGACACAAATGAAGTTCTCTTTATCGGATTGCACATGGTTGGAAGATTTGAGTATGGAATAATTCTTCAAAGTAACTTGGAAAATTAATGAAGCCAAAAAGAGCTAAGGAGCGTTTTATTCTTCTCTTTTTTTTCTTTCATTTTTCTTTTTTTTCTCCTTTTTTTCATTTTTCTATTTTTCTCTTTCTTTCATTTTTTTTCTTTTTTGCTCCTTAGAACTTTTGATAGCATAGAATACTTACCCAGCCATCCCCCATGCTTGAACGAATGCTCGTCCTCGAGTATGAATAGTGGGAGAACTAACTAGCTAGGGTAAGTATCTCAAATTCACCTTCTTCTTCATAGAACCTCTTGAATCTCCGGAGAGCCTTGTCTCCCAAAACTTTTCTTTATATGGTGCCCTTGATTCTTTTGATTCCGTCGAAATGATAATCCATACTCAAATTGGGTTGTGGTCAAGGAGGTAATCACAAAAAGATATTTTTGGTTTAGGGTGGATATCCAGTGAGGTTTGCAAAATTCCCAAAGTAGAAACTCACAATGCATGGATAAATAGGCTAGCAAAAAGAAGGTTACACAAAAAAAAATAGAATGACCAGCTTCTTAGTCTCATACCAAAGAAATCAATCTTAATCCAACTCATGAAAATATAAATTTGCAATCTAAAGGTTTCATCATGAAAGAATTTGTATGTATAGACTTTGGTAGGTAGAACTTTGCAAGAGATTCACAAATGTAGATAGCATAGGAATTAAGTTTTCAAATTAAACAATCACAAGGTGTAAGGTCATCGGTAGACTTAAATCAAAGAGCAACATAGAATATGTGGGTTTAGAATTTAGTCATTTAACCTCCACAAATAAAAGAGCCGGTATTTAATCATTTTAATTCCATTTAATTGAGAGCAAATGGTCAAGTCATATACAACATAGCGTAGGTAAAACAAAGCAGCAATTTTCATTATTTTTCCATAAGCATAAGGCATTGCCAAAATGTATCAATGTGGAGAGCACAAAGTGATGGTGATCCAACACTTATTCAAAACAAAAGAAAAACTAGGTTGTCCTCCTAGAAGCCATGTGATAGGTTGAGAGGTATATACAAAGGTTGCATCTATGGTTGAATGCATATATGTACAAGCATTTAGAAAAAGAGAGAGTTGAGGAAGAATTACCGTCCTTCTCGATGCTCGTAATGAAGTGTAGCGCGGCCTCCCCCATACTTAAGCATTGTGCTAAGTATGGAAAAAGAATCATGAGCATCTTATGGCAATCGTGATTATCTTACTCCATGAGATCTTTCTTCCTTGTCCATGAAATCCTCCCCCATGCTTAGCATGATGCTAGGCGTAGAAGGAGAAGATGGACCATCTTGCAATTCTTGAAGTCCTTCCCTCATGTGTATGAATATCATCTTCAATATGTCTTCACCTTTGTTGCCTCAATTTCCTTCAACTTCTTCTTGTACTAAGTCATGGTCCCAATCTTTGCTTCTCATCGTCGTCGCCTCCTTCAATTCCTCGTTGTCCCATTGCTGCCTCATCTTCACGAATTTTTCCTTCAATTTCTAGAACAGAACATGTATGAAACATTGCTCCATTGCGAAGTGCACGAATTTTCCTTTCCAACGAGTCCTCATTCGCCCAAAACTGATTCCGAACAAGAGAGTTGTGTCCGTTTCATCCCAGCGCTGCAATCTGTCCCGACGAATTTCAGAACGCGCAACATCCAATGTTCTTGCCATATCTCCTTGTACGGGTCTTCAAATTCATTGATCTTGGATGCGTTGGAATGAGAATTTCATGGAGCTTCTGAATATCAACTTTTATCTTCCTTGTACGTCTCTGTCCATGTGCAAAATTTGATGAAAACAGCGCGGCTTGCTCTCGAACTTTGGAGATGTTGACGAATTTGATTTCTTCTTTGATCTCGAATTCATGGGAACACTTCGTCATGCCTGCAAAACAATTCAAGTGCACAATCTACCCCCAAGGTGATGGTCGGGAGTAGAGACAAATGCCAACAAACCCAAAAACATCCCCTAAGATACTTATCTTGTGGCATAATTGATCTAGTGAAAAATAAACCTAATGGGTGTATGTGAATGCAAGTGGAAGGTGTGTGTATGTAAATGAGGGGAAAATGGATTGCTGTCTTGGTCAGAAGAGCTTAAAGATGGAGGTCCGCAAACAAGTTTAAACACCATGTTTACACAAGATTGCAAAAGGTAAATGCTTTCATGATAAGCATTACATGGATAGGAAAGCATACATCAATAAGATTGAGACCAAGCTAGCAAAATGAGGGCATGAACAATGGAATGGATGCAAAGTACAAATGCAAAGTTAGCAAAAATAAGCATTAGCAGGGTTGAAAGGACCTTTTGATGTCGTTCCACAACTAGCTTATTCAAAAACAATTGCTAAGAGTGACAAAAAAGCCTTCGCGACACTTCATAAGAAGTGAGGCTTTTGTCAATGAAAAGGTTATTTATCGAAAAAGGATCAAGCAACTGAGCTAACAAGGTTTTAGAAGTAGGTTTATGGGTTTCCTATATTTTTTGGCTTAAAACAAAAATTTTGAAGAGAGAGTGTTGGGTATAGAAATTCTATCTAAGGTGGTTTCAAAAAAACTAGAGAGAAACAAAAGTTAGTTTTTTTTTGAATGAAAAACATACCCTATGGTTTTGGGATTGCTCTATGAGTGGTTTTCCTAAGAGTTTTAGGATCTCAAAAGCGAGGCTAGTCAATGTTTTTAGAAAAGTTTTTTTTAATGCAACATGCAATGCAATGCAAGGGTGAGACGAACAAAATGATATGACATGATGAGGTGGTCTAAAACAAAATAAAAAGTTAGCCTAAGTTAACTAGCCACAAGTTTAGAATCAAAGAGTGGTGCAACACTTCATATTTCCCTCTAAAAGGACACAAATAAAAAAGACTCTAAACACTAATAGGCACACAAAAAGGTCTACAAGTTTCCCAAGATCAAATAACAAAGTGCTCCCTCAATAACATTTAGAATGAACAACATGAAGTTGTGGTTTTTGTTAGAGCAATGGTACAATGTTACTTGATATTCCGATTAAAGAGTGCAATGTAGACGGTCATATTAATATATATATAAAAGATCGGGTTGCCTCCCGCAAAGTGCTTCATTTAGAGTCATAGAGCTCGACTTTCTTACATACCTTCTCATTGATGCGAAGCTATGGTCATTCATGCAAGAGGTGAAGGTGTTCCATGCAGCTCTTATTCCACTTACCATGTTGGACATGATCAATCACGCTTAATGGAAAACTTGCCCAATCGTTTCTCACATCATGGTCACCTCCTTCTTTGTTGTCCTTCATCGCTACCTTTCTTTTCATGGATTTTCCTCTCTGTCCAGATTGGGAATTGCGCCAAACAATTGGTCCAATGCAAGGTGCATGGAATCTTCTTTCCAACAAGTCTTCATTTGCCCAAAGCGCATTCCAATTGAGGGAGTTATGCCCCTTTTTCCCCGTCACAGCAATCTGCCCCGTGCTGATTTCAGCACGTGCGTCTCAGATGTTTGAGACATAGCTCCTCCCGTGGGTCTTCAATTGTATCGATCATGGATGCGTTGAACCGAGGACTTGATAGAGATCCTGAATATTCAACTTTCTTGCATTGTAAATTTCTGGACTTGTGCACAAAATTGATTAGGCTTAGCGACGTCCGTTCTGGAAACTTGAAGATGTTGATGATGGTGTTCAAAATTTTGGGCACAGTTTCCCTCCTCATCATTTGAGTTTCATGTCCTGCATGGTTAGTGAAATTCAGGGCTTCTCCCGACATGTGCTCTTTTAGGGTCATGAGCTTGACCAAGCGCAAAGCAAGATCGAGATTTGCAATTATTTGTAAACATATGCAACATAATCACATCCTCAATTAAATTTCATCAACAAGGCATGGTGTAATTAAATGCAGCATGTGTTTCTTGCATAGCGCGGAGTTCATTATTAGGCAGAGGTTCTTTAAGCATGAAATCAATCTTCTCAAGAAACTCTAGCCTATCATCATGAAAAGAACAAGGCATAGAATTTAAACTTTCATTCCGACTATTGGTTCGAGCATGAGATTTTTAATGATTATCAACAAAACCAATAGAAGCTTGAGAATTCACTGTATACCTTAGCCTCGGAGCTTTTTCATACTCATTGGAGTCGTGGTGCTTTGTGCGAGATGTCATCTTGATGCACTCCTCGTGGTCCGTCGTGATTTGCTTCTCACGTCTCCATGTGTTGAATGTTGCGCTCTTGTAATCCGTCGTGGTTTGTTTGCAACATCTTCGTTTGTCGAAGGTCGACCTCTTGTGCCTTCATTTGCCAATGTCATTGGGGTTCTTCCTCTACCCCAAGCCTCTGCTTTTTATCATGTACGCTTGATGAAAACATCGCCCAAGCTCGCCTTCATTGTTATCATCATCATCTTCTCTATCTTGTTCTCATCGCGTTGCTCCTTCCTCTTCTTTGTGGAATCTCTCCTGTATACTCAACAGAACATAAACCAAAATATAGATCTATTGAAATTTTTATGAAATTAACTTTCCAACGAGTGGTCATTCGCTTTAAACGGAGTCCAAACGAGGGAGTTATGCCCGTTTCACTTTTGGCGCTGCGTGCTGTCCAGAAATTTTCAGAGTGCACAACCTTCAATGTTTTGGCCATACCCGCTTGTAGGAATCTCCGATTGACTTGGTTCTTGATTCGTTGGGACGGGAACTTCATGGAGCTTTTGAATATACAAAAATATGCTACTATTTGATTCTGAGGTTGATCAGAATATTGATGATAACAATGACTTCTTACGAATCGATCCGAAGATGTCGATGATCTTGATCTTGTGGTCTTTGGAGCGTCTTGTTGTGCATCCTTGGCTTCAAGGTCATCACCATTGATTCACCAGCGAGTATCATGGCTCCAATGGTCTGTCTCCATGGTTCTTGCTTTGCCTAAGGTGTCGAGATCGAAGGAGGCTCCCGTGCTTTGTGTCGATGATCAGAGCAGTCTCTTTCTTTGATTGCACTCGACTAGAAACTTCTTGAGCATCCCATGGAGAAGATGGGTGGCATCATGGTTCCTCTAATTTTGTTGCCTCTAGCGTTGGTCAACTTCAAATCATCAACTTTTGTGCACAAGGTTCTCCAAACATCTTGCGACATCGTCATCACTTTCTCCATTGTTTGTTGCTGCCTCTTCTTCGTTGAATTCCTTGATCATCCTACACAGAACATGTACAAAAATTCTACTCCATGGAAAGACTTATGAAATTACCTTTTCAACGAGTGGTCATTGATCCCAAACGGACTCCGGGTGAAGAAGTTATGGTCGTTTTACTCCGGCACTACGCTCTGTCCCGAGACATTTCAGAACGCGCAGCGTTGAAAGATTTTACCATAACTCTTCACACCGACCTCCAAAATTCATGATTCTTGATGCGTTGGAAAGTAGACTTGATGGAGCTTCAAAATAATCTATTATTTGCTCAGGGTACTTCTCTGATCTTGGATGAAAAACTCATTACAACAGTAACACTTTGGAGATGATGATGATCCGATCGCACGATTTTCTTCGCGGGCATGCTTCATACCTATTGCTTGAACAAACATTTTTTTTCCAAAAACATTAGTCTTTAAAATCAATTGACACGGCGGCATACCTTATTTCTCATCTTTTGCTTTGGGGAGTGGGGACTCGATAGCGGATGCTGGGCCACTAACAAAAGTTAGCACCTACCACTAAAGAGCGGGTCTTCACGTAGCCATCAACTTGCTTGAGTGAGATTGGACTTGTCAAAGTACGGACGTTGAGAACTTCTCAATTGCTTTGTGTCTAGGGTTTTACCTGCATTCATAGATACAAACAAGAAACACAGGATATATGCAATAATAAAATTAGGGTTAGTCCAAAAACTAGATAGATCGCCCTAGGGTTCGTGTTGCCGATCCCCGGCAACGGCGCCAGAAAAGCTTGTTGACGCTCCTTAGCACCCTGATTTGTATACCGCAAGCGCACAGTTCGTGTAGCTTTTCCCTTAGAGTATTCCCCCCAAGGTTTATCAATCCGTGGATCGACAAAGAACTACCTAAGGTTTTCCATCTAATCTAACGGATCTATCCTAACATGAAGCATTGATTGCATATAAAGGGTAAACCTTTGACAGATATGAGTGATGTGTAAAGGTTGATCTCATCCATGAACATAGGCTTAATCATAGCAAAATCAAAGACATGACTAGGCCTATCGTCATCTAGTTGTAGTTCAAGCTAACGAGCAAATAAATCATGCATCTCAATCAAAAGCATCTTTAAACTCAAAATCTCCAATCCGATCCCTCGATACTCCGCCTACTCTGTGGAGACGACCTGTCACGACGCCCCCCTTTTGAACGAAATACCCTGAAGCAAGTCGAACCCCCTTTGGTAGTTCCACCATGAACCTCTAGCCACCATGACTACAAGATCATGCTAAGCGATCTATCTCGATAATAGATCTAGGATGAAGCAAACCCAAAGAAAAGAACGAAATCGAAAGAGAGAACATGATCGCTAATAGATTCGGAAGACATGATTATCATTACTCACATAATAGATTCGTTTGGATCGTCACCACCGAGTACATACCATTGACGACTCCAACTAGCTCATGAACTCCACCATGGCACAACCTTGCAGGGAGGCCATGACGGCTAGGGGTGGCCTAAGCCATCTCCTAGACAACTTAGAAGACTTGCGGCGGCCGTCGTCTCCCTCCGGTCTTGGCCCTAGGTTTTCATCGAGTTCTGGGTGGATGGATGCTTCGAGTTGAATAAGGTGCGAGCTATTTATAAGCCGAGGAAGCCACCAGTCCAAGGGGAGGCTGAACCGCCTCAAAAAAGGGCTAGGTCGGCCGGCCCCATGGGCCTAGGCCGGCCGGCCTACCCTGTTTCGGGCTCGCCTCGGTCTCATTTTTCGCGTGCAGACTCCTCGCATCTTCTAGAGTTTATGTCCTTCACGATTGCACCCCTTTTGACGTTGTTATCTTGGAGATATCTTCGAGGAAAGGATAGGATAGGGAATCCTTCCTTAAATCTTCATTTGCTTTGCTTAATCCCGAAGTATCTTGATCTCATCTTCGTGGGCTCGGTCCTTTGGGCTCTCTTGGAGGATGGATGTGCATGAATGGGCTTCGAATCAACATGGGCTTTGGTCCTTCCTTTGGGCTTTGGCCTTCGTCTTTCTCCGTGTTAGCGCTTGATCACGGGCCTCGTCATTTCATGCTCCAAAATAGACCAAAAACCTGCAAAAACGAAGTTCCTCCAAAATATATGTGCAAGTGTGAAAATGACCAATAATTAGGCTGGGGTTAGGACGGTTAGTGATTTTGATATTAAATTCATGCCATTATCAAGGATAAACAAGGGATAAAGTGGGTACTTAAGGAGCGCCAACACCTTTTTAACAACGTTTAGCATCGTCCTTGACTGTGTTGATCTGGTGAAATAACGTGTTTGCGTGATGATGCTTGACTCTTTGATCTTGTCTAATTCGTTTTTTTGTAATGATTGTCGGTGTATTGTGGGTCTTCTACATACAATAACATCGGTTGCCTAGATGGGTTCTTATGTACCTCCCACCTCCTTGTTATCTTCTATCTTTCTACCTAATCCTTTAGAGGATGTCAAGAAAGGAGTTCATGGCAACACTGGCAGCAATAGTAGAAACCTACAAGTGCCTACAATGGTCGACACATGAAGGAAGCTGAAGATAAGAAATGCTCTCTTTTCCTTTCTGTTACCCCCATGTCTTTCTTCCCTCCACCTTGATCTATTTAATAATCACAACTACCAAGAGATAGGGTGAAGATGATATTATGGACGTTACCTTGTCTTTCTTCTCTTTGCTAACCTTATTCCTACCACCCAACCAGATGGCGAGTCTCAATACAAATCGATAAGATAGAGACAATAGAGAAGACCTCAACATTCCATCACAAACTCAGAGAGTACAAGCAATGGTTCCAATCAGGGTCAACATCCAACAACATGTCACAGAGCAAGCCTCATCCCCTGGGAACAACAACTCTGTTAGTAGTGATAACCATCAGATCACAACATTTCGGCCGTCGTTTGATAAAGAGAAGCTATTAGCTATGCAGGCTCAAGTCTTACAAGGAAGGATGTAGTCCAATACAGTATCACCTCATAACATGGAGTTGGCCAAAGTAGAAGTCCCCACCGGACTAGTGAAGAGGCAAGTTGCTGAAGCATGGAACCGTCAAGGAAATAAGAGAAGTCGTGGAACACCAGAGCTAGAAAGGGAAAGCCAACATAAAGATATTAAGACTCCAGGAATATGTCAATGTTGTGAGCATTATGGTCGTCCATGTCTCCATGAAGAAGATAGCTTAATGACAGCAGAAGCAAGGCAACATTACCATTTAGATATCCAGAAGATGTTATCCACCCAAGATCTAGTCCAAGAAGAAGTCGCCCAAGATGAAGACAGTACTCAGACTATAGACCTCGAGGATCGGAGTATCTCTTTCAAAAAACAAAAAAAAAATTCAGTCTAAAATAAGAAAGCAGCTCAAGAAACAAATTGGTAAAGCAAGCCAAGAGAAGGGCCAACAAAGCCAATGAAGGAATGGATGATTAAAGTAGGAGTTAGACTGAGTATCCATTAAGTGTTGATGTGAGTTGCGGAGAATAAAGAAGCATGTCTGCAGAGGTAGTGTAAGAGGAAATGACCGAGAAGAAAGTTAATATGTGTTGTAAGCTACCCACCTTAACCTCTATCTCTTGCTAGCCTTGTGAATCTCGGGACGAGATTCCATTTAAGGGGGATAGTTCTGTCACACCCTGAAATTTTTGAATTTCAGGCTATGATTAAAATTAAAAATAAATAAACAATTTTCTCATAGTTTTAAATTTTTCTCAATATTTACTTTTTATTTACAGGGAATTTAGTACAAGAAAATAAATATTGGTTGTTTTCCAAATTAAATAGGGTCTTTTTGTTTGTGTTGCATTCATGTTGCAGTGCATTGTCTACTTGTTTGGGTTTCAATTTGAATTTGAATTCCTTAAATTTGAATTTTAATTGAATGTGTTTGTTTCTTCTCAAGAAAATTCCAAACCTTTTCCGTTTCCCTAACTCGTTTTCAGCCCGGCCCAATCCCTCTTCTCTTTTTCTTTTACTTCCCGCAGCCCAAGAAACCATTGGCCGGCCCACTTCTTTTCCACCGGCCTAGCCCGCCACCTCACTTCCCTTCCCTCCCTCTCTCACCAACACGGGGTCCCGCCCGTCATCCTCGAGCTCGGGATGGACCGGGACTCTCCCCGAGTCCGGGAGGAGCATGCCTCCCCACGCCGCCTCGGCATGGCCCGCACACCAAGACCCCTTCTCCCGGCCTATAAAAGGCGCCCGCACCCCCTTGAACCCTACCAAGCCGAAGCCGCCGCCTTCGCCCACACAGAACCCTAGTTCCCTTGCGCCGCCGCCATTGTTGGCTTTGGAGCTCGGAGCCGCCGTTGTGCCATCGCTCTGCCATTCCTTCGCCGAGTTCAGGCCATCCTGGAGCTTCGCGTCGAGGTATATGAACTCGCCGACCCGTCTTCCCCCTCCCTCTTGCTCTATTTCGGCCGGGCGTGCTCGCCGGCACCGCCCCTCGGCCATGCGCTGCCGCACTCGCTCTCCGCTCGCCTAGGCCCCGCGCGGAAGCCCTAGTTGGCTTCAGCGTGCCGCTCTCATGCTCCTTGACCTGGTCCCAAGCTGAACCGAGCCCCAGACGGCCGATCCTGTCCTTAGAACCTTGTTTTAGCCATATCTTTCACGTTTCAACTCCGTTTTCAGCGATTCTTGCGCTCACGTGATTCTTGTGACATGTGCAATAGCTTTATAACCTTTTTATCCTCTGTGAGCACACTTTGTTGTGTCTTACAAATCTTTTCTGTTAGTTCTTAACCCTTTTGTTAATCGTGACTAGATCCCTGAAGCACCGTTTAGGCTATAGAATCGCCGTTTTAGTTCCGTTTTTTGCGTTTCTTGTGCTCTCGTAACCGTAGTAGCGATCCCTATCCTTTAGTACATTCTTTTAAAGATTTTATCTTGTTTGGTGTATTGTTCTTAGATGTATCTTGTTGTTTGCTTTGTATGTTTGCCCATGAATGCTCCGAGTAGAAGGATCGCCGTTCAAAGATTGAAGATCAAGAGTTCCAAGTGATCAAAAGCTGAAGAGCAGTAAGAGTAGCTTTTCATTGGAGAAAGGCAAGTGACCCTAACCATCCTTCCATCTGTGCTTATTTACAAGAGTACTATGATTTAATTGGAACATGGAGAACCACCCAAGAAAACCGTACAACCACAATACTATATGGCTCTGGTCTTGGCTAAGTAATTAGATGATCTATATGTCGTGCCTGGGGCGTTTGATTGGTGGATTTTGGGTTATTGATATTTGAGGAGCGGGTGAAGGAAGCTTCGTCTTCTAAGGTACCGCAGAAAGCAAGGGACCAGTGCGTACATATAGTGATTCTTTGTAAAGGCCTCGTAGCGTCCCTATGCAATCACACCTCGGAAGTGTGGTATTGTGCCTAGCTAGCACATTACGTGGTTGGGTTCAAAGTTCTTCGGAACTTTTACGCGAATTGTGGTGAAAGTGTACAACCTCTGCAGAGTTAAAACTAACCGGTTAGCCGTGTTCACGGTCAAGAGCGGCTTGGACCCTCACATGATTAATAAACTTAAAGATGGATATAAATCACATTCTAGTTATTTCTTGTGGCCTTGCTGAGTACCAACCATAAGTGTACTCACCCTTGCTTACTGCTGCTCAGAAGGAGAAGGTGTATAAAGATTTTGAAGATGATGCTGAGTTCTAGGCGTACGCAACCCCCAGTTGGTTGCTTGTGAAGTTGAAGCCATCGTTTCCAGGATAAGCTGTACAACTCTGATAATCTTTTAATTATTGCTTTTACGTGATACTGTTACTGATTATTCACTTATAATGTCTTTATATGTGTGGAACTTGATCCTGGCATACATATAGCTATGCATTCGGTTTTCTTCTTAAAACCGAGTGTGACAGTGGTTCCAACTCCTTTCCTTCTTCCCAACCTTGTGTGCAACTATCTTGCCATTTGTCTTCTTTTTGATTACATAGGAGGTGCTATTGCTTTTGTTCCTCCGGTTGGACTTGGTGTAGATGAGAGAACTCTTGATTGTGAGCTTCTTTTTGTTCTTCTCATCCGGAAGCTTCTTCCATGGTTGAGGACACTTGTTGGACTTGTGGCCTTCTTTGTGGAACTTTGATCAAGTCACGGTGGACCTCTTCTCAAGCTTCTTCACCATGTGTTCACGGTTATCTTGAGAAGGTTGTACATTGCTCTCTATGCTCTTGCTCTTCAATAAGTTCATCAATTGAAGGAGAGTCGGAGTCATCATCACTTACATCGCTATCCATACCTTTGGCCATAAAGCAAGTGTTGGATGATGATCCCATGCGGGTGGTGAATTTGTTGTTTGATTCATCACTTGAACTTGCACTTGATTCTTCACCACCGCTTACCCATTCACCAAATACGGCATATGATTCATGCTTGGGCTTCTTCTCCTTCTTTTGCTTGTTCTTCTTGAACTTCTTCTCAACCTTCATGAGTTGATGGTGAGGCTCATCTTTGAGGAAGACCATATACCCCATTGAGTTGATTTCCTTCAAGCATTTGTTCATCTTCTTTACTTGCTTGTAGAGGTTGGGGTGCATTGGCTCTTTATCATCACTTGAGGACCTTCTTGCATCCTCTTCTTCCTCATCACTTGAGCTTCCTTTGATGGCCATCTTCTTCAACTTCTTGAGTTGTTTGCATGCAAGAGCGCTATGCGTTGGTGAAGAAGAAGGCGCTTTTGCCTTGATGTCATTGCGTGGCTCATAGGCGATCACCTTGTTGAGGACTTGATTTGGTGTCATTGTGGTGAGATCTTTTTCATATAGAATTATTGTCACCAAATCATAGTCCGGCCTTCGGAGTGAGTGAAGGATCTTGCGAATGAGTTGCAAATCTTCAATTTGCTGCACACCTAAAGAATTAACCTTATTCACAAGAGTATTCAATCATGAGTACATAGATTCGGCATTCTCATCATCAAGTTGCTTAAAACTATTAAGCTTATCAATGAGAATATAATATCTTTCGTTTGCAACATCCTCCGTGCCCTCATGGTTATCGATGATAGTTTGCCAAAGCTTTTTAGCATTTTCATAAGAATAAACACGATTGAACACATTATCACTAAGAGAAGACAAAATTATGCATTTTGCGGTGACATCATATTGCTTTTCTTATTGACCATCATTTTTTATGCCCTCACTCACAACTCTCCAAACGTTTAGTCCCGTCATTTGGAGATGGGCTTGCATTAGCACCTTCCATCGTTGGAAGCCCATGCTGTCGAACCGTGGAGCGGGTCTAAAAGGATCCATCCTTTCACCCTAAGAGCTAACTCACTAGGCGGTGAAGCCTACCGATCTAATGAGCCGGTAAACACAAATTTGCTAATGGAATTGGCTTTCTTTGTAAGAGAAGTGAGTCCCGGCTCTGATACCAATTGAAAGCGGTCGAGTGCTCTAGCCTAAGAGGGGGAGGGGGTGAATTAGGCTATATTAAAACCTTAACCTATGGCTTCAACTAGTTTGCACAAAACTTAAACTAAAACAAGCTTTCTAGATGTACAACTACGGTTCACCTTAGTGTGTAACCCTCATCCCAAAAGAGTTTTACAACCTATAGCCAATCCTAGCACGAAACTACACTAAGAAAGTAAAGGCATACAAGTTGCAATAAGAAATGAGGAAGCTTAAAGAGAGGGATGAGAGGAAGCGAACTCTCGACACGAGGATTTATCCTGTGGTTCGGTTTGCCACAAAGATGCCCCTACGTCAACGTTGTTGAAGAACTTACTAAGAGTATCTCTTCCCGGCAATCAAGTCTCTTCCGTGAACACAATCATGGTCACCTTGATCCCGATCTTCACTAAGGGAGATTGCCCACGAAGAAGGGGTCTCCGTCCCCTGCACAATGTCGTCGATGCCGCTCCACACCAAGCCGGAGGGTCGTTGACTTGCCGGCGAGCCACCAATTGATCCAAGGGGCCGGCGCACCATAATACAAGTGTGGTTCACTCTAGAACCAGCCACAAGGATCTCAACCTTGCTTGTTCACTCACTCAAGAGCTAATCTAGCACTCACACTTTACAAAGCTAGTGCTAAAACCTAAGGATATGATCAATGAGCTCTTGTATGGCTTGGAGGTGTTCTTGGGTGTGTATGAGATGTCTTGGGACTCCAGCAAACTCAAAGTAGCCGGGGTGAGGCGTATATATAGGCCACCAACTCAAGAGAGCCGTTGCTCCAACGGTCTGCAGAAATCAGCAAACCACCGGTTGAACCGATGCCTCTGCATAGGGTAGCGTCGGTTCAACCGATCACTCACAGGCTAAAACTAGCTGTTAGCTTATCTGAAGCTTCTACAGCTAAGCTGGCACCCATCGGTTAAATCGATGCCTTAGTGTCGGTTTAACTAGTGACTCTTGTTCATCTTGTAGCCGTTGCCCTTGCTGACGTCATTGCTCCGACGCACCACCGGTTCAACTGGTGCTGAAGATTTCGCTCCTGCTCGCTTGACATCGTCTCTAGAACATGGTACGTTGAATGCACCGATGCCTATCTTGAAGCCGTCAGTTCAACCGGTGCTTCACTTCTTTCTTTACTTGATCTCCAGAGGCGCTCAGTCCTGCACCAATGCCAGGGC
The DNA here is from genome assembly GCF_016808335.1 of Panicum virgatum. NCBI lineage: Eukaryota > Viridiplantae > Streptophyta > Magnoliopsida > Poales > Poaceae > Panicum > Panicum virgatum. Next base: position 47,386,536 of record NC_053149.1, read on the forward strand.
GTCGGATCTTCCGACAACCATTGGATGCACCGATACTATGGCATCGGTTCTTCCGGTGCTACTGATTTCAGTAGAACCCGTCCAATTCAGCGTTTCTTTGAGTTCTTTCTTCTTGTTTTGCTTTGTATGGCCTTTTTCACTTCATCCCTGGGATCTAGAAATATTCACTTAACAAAAACATTAGTCCCATTGATTGCGTTGTCATTCGATCACCAAAATCACTCGAAATGGCATAAACGGTGCCATGTTTTCTGTAGATACCTCAAACTCATGGATAATGAGATCTTAATCATTTGTCAATTAATACATTGTCCGAGCTCACCTCTTTATACAAAATACTACATTTTGTGACGTTTTGTGCATCAATGTCCTTTCCCACAACTCCGCAACTTATCCCCTTGCACTGCTACAATGTGGGAATGACTTCGAATCAATGGAATTGCCAGCCCACCTACGTCTATGGTTGGTAATGAGCCATGGCTCTAGTAGTATATTTACAATCCAACTTGACTCTTATAATTTTTAGCTCAAAATTAAATAGAATTAGAGTCAGACCCTTTTAGGGCCGGACTCTTGAATTATCTAAGTTAAATTTCAAGACTCTTTACCACCCCTACCTACGTCAGTCATTCGGGAGGGAGCAAGAATAGATTATATTGTTTCATGTTTTTTCAGTAATATGAGAATAGGTCACTTATCGTGATTATTCTTATCTCATATGCTTTCTTTTTTACATATGTAGATATATTTATTTTTTAAAATTTACATCCAAAAAGGTAGTTAATAACTTTGAGATCCTAAATTCACTTTGTGCAAATAATTTATGAATTAATTAAATATTTTGGTAATGGTAGAGGTGTATTTTGGGTTATTTTTTCAAATGTTAGTGTTGGTGCTTAATTCGTAAAAGTGGTCGATGCGTATTTTGGCTTAAATTCCATAGATGCAACTATGATTAGTTTATAAATAGGCTGGTTCATATTTTGGGTTACATTTCTATGACATTGATGGGAAACAACCTATGCACTCTCCGTTATACTTATGGACCGACCGCACAAACCAGCCCCATTTATCTGTATGGTCTGATGTAAAGGTGTCCAACCCAACAGACGTTGGCCCAAAACTTCTAGTCGGTCCACCCCAAGCCCAAACCCAACCAAAAAATTCCAGGGCCAAAACCTTGGGCAAAAAGGTTTTATGCTCGATATGAACTTTTGTCCTATTAAAGCATCTCCAAGAGGCTAGGTAAAATCCCTAGCTAAATGAAGTAAAAGATAAAAAATAAAAAGTTTCTCAAAGCATAGAAAACTAACAACCTCTCCAAATTGACTCTGCAAATAACATCCTTCCCGTCTTCCACCTCGCCCTCCCCCTAGGCCCTGCGCTGGGCCTCCTCCTCCCACCTCTGCCTGCCCACAGCCAGCCCGGAGGCCGGCGCCACCGACCTGGCACCACCACTAGCCACCCTGGTCGGGCCAGAGGCATGCGTCACTGGCCTGCGCCGCTGCTCCCCGATGCAGCCGGGCAGGAGGCAGGCGCACGTGGAGCCGACGCCGTCACGGCCGGTCAGAGGTCCGCACGGAAGATCCCCTATGGCGTCTCCACCTCACCGCCGCCTGCTTCTTCTCCCTCTCCGGCCCCGCCATGCTCCGGCGAGGAGGATGTGAGGATCCCCCATGGCACCTTCACCTCACCGCCACCTGCTCCTTCTCCCTCTCCGGCCCCGCCCGCTCCGACGAGGGGGGTGCGGAGGCGTGGAGCCGGCGCGTTGCCGGAGGATTGGATCTGCTCGCGGGAGGAGTGCGCTGGTGGTGGTTGACGGCATGGAGGGCGGTAGGGCGGGAAGGCGTGTGGGCGGAGGTAGGAAGGCGGGGGAGGGTGGGAGCCAGCGTGATGGCGAAGATGTAGGGTAGGAAAATTTGACTGGTAAGCACTACTATAGAAAAGTTAACCGAGGTCGGCAAAAAGGATTAACCGAGGTGGGCAAGCCAACCGCCTCAGACAAAAGGTCACCGTTAATCATGGCTTTACCGTGACGGGCATCCAACTGCCTCGGTTAATTGTTTAACCGAGGTAGTCATTTTAACATAACCACATCCATTATTGAGTATTAACGATAGCAGTCGCCCTAAGGTGCTCGTCTGCTTTAACATGGTTTAACCGAGGCGGTCACTTGTTATGTGCCCGCCTCAGTTAAAGTTTTGTGGAATTAAAAAAAGCTTATTTATTTCAAATTTGAATTTGAAAATAAATTTAAAAATACATACAAATTAGAAAATAAGTGTATGAAGGATAAACACATATATTACAAAAAACTCGGACCGGGCGGGGGATAGACCGCCCCCCGCGGCATTCTATTTAAGAAGAGGCCAGTTTGACCCGGCCGAGAAACCCCCCGAACCTCGGCTCATTCCGACCTTGGGCCTAGCGGCACCGTTCCACCAGGCCGGACCACCGCCCCCTAGCGTCGAACTAGCCCCCAGGCGGCACCGCACAGCTAGGTCGGGGTACACGGCCCAAGTGTCGAACCAGCCAGCCCAAGGACTTCGGGAGCACAGCGAGGGGTTTTTTTTGACCCCCAGGACGAGAAATCCGTCCCCGACGGGGCTCAACCCTCGACCTGGCAGGTGCCATCCGGAAGCCTTTGCCATCTGGGCTAGCAACCGTAGGCATAAACACATATATTACATCCATTCATGTGTCACCTTTATCGTTCCATGATCCATGCATGTCACATTCTAAGTTCAAATTACATTCATGCATGTTCACATAGTTCACAAAATCACATCACATGTTCACAAGTTCACAAGCACCTACTCGAAGATGTCGGACAACTTGTAGTCGTTCATGTCGAGATCGCTTCTCCAGTTGCGTAGCTCCACAAACGTCTCCTCCGTCGCTAGCTCGATCTCGCCATAGAAGAATTTTCTCCCAACATAATAACATTCGTCCGTGACAAACTTACAAATATCGGCTACTATTTGAGTGATGCTTCTACTGTCCACCCTTTTCTTTCACCATCATTCTTTAGATTTTTTGAGCTACCGCCAGTTGTGGCTGTATCGCCTGCAAGACCTGAGGTACTCAGAAGTATAGTATCCACACAAGACTGAGCCTGTAGGTTGCTTAGAGCACTGCATGCATGATATATGTAACACATAGTCATTAGAAAATATAGATAGTATGCACGATGTAATAGAATATATGATTCTTCATACTTACCAGGAATTGTGGCCTCACGCACAATTTTGTGTCATACTCATGCTTCTTCTTCTCGGTCCTCCTATCATAACATTCGGGGTCTTCCGTGTATTTCCTGTAAGCATTGTATGCCAATCACTAGTGTCAACAATAATTTAATTTGTACTTTGAGTGCATAAAAGAATGTGTTGTCACTTACTATCGCAGACAGGTTTTGAAATAATTGTACCCTTCTTTGTTCGTATCCCACAAGGAGTTGAATATGACAGCCTTTCCATCTCGAGGATAGATTAGAAATACAATCCAGTGGCCCATAACGTCCATGCTACACAATTGAAATAATATGGATATCAAATCGAGGGGATGGGATACCAAGCAAGATAGAGAAGCGGGCTACCTAAAGAGACTATTGGATACCTGTTTCAGGTTGTTTTTTAGATTTTTACCTATTGAGTTGAGTTTAGCTAGCCTCTTGGAATTGCTCTTATGCTAGGCTGAGAATGTTGACAACACACTAGAGATAAATGCAACAGACAGACGTAGCTGCAAACGTAAGCCGGTAGTTTCTTTCAATGCACCTTGTTTATCTTATTCACTCTCCCAAGAGAAACAAACGGCAGCAACAAATATACGCATATATTCTGTCTTTATCAGGGGGCACATGTTAATTATAATTAACGCCGTTAGCCTTGTTGGTGGCCTTCTCGTTGAGCTTGCAACACACTGGTAGATAGATGCAAGCAGCCTTGCTTTCGCTGGTGTTTTTCTGTGGCGCGTCTTGTTCCACTAACCAGCCGTGGCCAACAAGAAAACTTTTTTTTTTGAAGGGTGGCCACCAAGAAAACTTTTTTTTTGAAGGGTGGCCACCAAGAAAACTTAAGGCAACCACATCAGCTACAGAGTTTTTTCTAGAAAAAAGGTAGAAAAAAACATGTGATGCCAATGCAGCGCTCCAATCACCGGCCCGTGCCGGTAGGAGGTTCAAGGTACGGCCTGCCACTACTTAATGATGAAGGTAGGGCTGGGCGCTGGCCGCCTCACTACACTACAGCTGCGGACTCGTGGTCACCGCAGCGTATCACTAGCTAGAAAAGGGATTGAAGCCATGGAGGACGCCGTCGTAGCAGCAGCGGCTTCTTCGCCAGCATCGCCGTGGAGCCTGCTGCTCCAGGGCCTCCTCGCCCTGCTCGCCGTCTGGGCGGCCTACCGGGCCGCGGAGAGATGCTGGCTGCGGCCGCGGCGGCTGGACCGGGCGCTCCGGGCGCAGGGGCTCGGCGGCACGGAGTACCGCTTCCCGGCCGGCGACCTCAAGGAGAACGCCCGGCTCAACGAGGAGGCGCGGTCCAGGCCCATGCCGCTGTGCCATGACATCGTCCCCCGCATCGCGCCGCACCTCCTCAACACCGTCAAGGAGCATGGTACGTACGTCCAAAAAGTCCATATCGATCCCTCTCGTTATCTTCTAGATGGTTTGTCCACGTCGTCGTCCATCAATTGCTCACGTCCATCAGCACATAGCAGAGAATCATTTAGACGGTTCTCGTTGCTTGGATAACTATCGAAGCCGTTGAGCCCTTGTCCGGATATATGAGATTTATTTCATATCAGAAATAATAATTATAACAAAAGATTTATGATAGGTATAATAAAGTACTGATATTTATTCTAGATAGGGATTGCAACAAAATAGATTCATATATGTACAACAAAAGACCAGGAATCAATAAATGACTCGAGAGGTGTAGAATTAAACCGGTCTCTTGTTGTACCTATTATAAATCTATTTTGTTGCAAAATTTCCGGCATGGAATAAAGTCTGATCCATTACCGTACCTATCATGAGTCTCTTTTTATATATATTACTTCTGACAGAGAATAAATCCTATATGACCGAACAAGGCTGAATAAACTTGCTTCCCACTTGATTTCTAAGGTTGACGTTGCTTGACTGCTGTTGCGAATTATTGGCCACTGGATAGCAACTTTGCTTTTTCCTCAGGGTCCACAAAACCGACATGTTGCTATCTCCCTGTGTTACTACACACAAGTTGAGGAGCAGAGGGCCAGCGGTCATGCTCATTTCCCTGAATTTCTCAATTTCCCGACGCAATAGGAAGTTCAATAAATACTAATGATTGAGTTGAATTTCTAAAATAAATTTTGAAAAAAAATGAGCAAAGGATTGTAATCCGGTTGTACAAGATTCATTTCGCGTGAATTAACATGTTTGTAGCTTTATTTAACGGCATAAACGCTGAACTGCAGGCAGTATTTGCATCACCTGGTTTGGACCAATCCCCAGGGTGATCATCACGGAGGCAGAGCAAGTCAGAGACATCCTATCAAACAAGTTCGGTCACTTCCAGAAGTTCAGTAACAAGCGTCTGGGGAAGTTGCTCGCCTATGGGCTTGCGAGTCACGAGGGCGAGAAATGGGCAAAACACAGAAGGATCCTGAACCCAGCGTTCCACGTGGAAAAGCTCAAGGTGCTGCTCTAACTGTCTTCAACTCTGCACAGCCTCAAGCATGTGTGCCTAATTACTGAAGTTGTATTTCTCAGCGCATGATGCCGGCGTTCTCGACGTGCTGCACCGAGCTGATAGATCGCTGGGAGAGTAAACTCTCTGATGCTTCTGACGAATCGTACGAAGTGGATGTCTGGCCGGAGTTTCAGAACCTCACCGGAGACGTGATCTCCCGCACGGCGTTCGGCAGCAGCTTCATGGAAGGGCGGAGGATCTTCCAGCTTCAGGGAGAGCAAGCGGAGCGACTCGTCAAGGCCTTCCAGTACATCTACATCCCAGGCTTCCTGTAAGCTCGCACCTTCTCATCTGAGCTCCTACAATACATCCCTGGCAGGTCCTTCAAAGGTCGTACCATTGCTTTATTATTAGTTACATGTACATACCCTCTGCACTGCACGCAGGTTCTTGCCGACACAGAACAACCGGAGGATGAAGCAGATCAACGGGGAGATCGAAGGGATCCTGAGAGGCATGATCGAGAAGAGGGAGCGCGCCATCGAGAAGGGCGAGGCCAGCGGCAACGACCTGCTCGGCCTGCTGCTGCAGTCCAACATGGACAGCGGGACAGGCAGCCTGAGGATGAGCACCGAGGACGTGATCGAGGAGTGCAAGCTCTTCTACTTCGCCGGGATGGAGACCACGTCGGTGCTGCTCACCTGGACGCTCGTCGTCCTCAGCATGCACCCCGAGTGGCAGGACCGCGCCAGGGAGGAGGTCCACAGCGTGTTCGGCAGGGACGACAGGCCCAGTTTCGACGGCCTCAGTCGACTCAAAACGGCAAGTTTTGTTTTCAAATTCCGATCCTCTACGAATATATAAGTTCACGAAAACACAACAAATTCGCAGAACATTCATGTTTGCCTCAAACCCAGATCAACTGCTAACGATGATTATATTCTCTTTTGTTATCCAGGTGACGATGATACTGTACGAGGTGCTGAGGCTGTACCCGCCGGCGGTCACGCTGAACCGGAGGACATTCAAAGACATGCGGATCGGTGGCGTCACGTACCCCGCAGGGGTGGTGCTCGAGCTTCCCATCATCGTGGTTCACCACAACCCCTACGTGTGGGGGAAGGACGCGCGTGAGTTCAGGCCGGAGAGGTTCGCCGAGGGCATCTCGAAGGCGACCAAGGACGAGCAGCCGGCGTTCTTCCCGTTCGGGTGGGGGCCGAGGATCTGCATCGGCCAGAACTTCGCGCTGCTCGAGGCCAAGATGGCCCTGAGCATGATCCTCCAGCGGTTTGAGTTCCAACTGTCGCCTTCCTACACGCATGCGCCGTACACCGTCATCACGCTGCATCCTCAGCACGGCGCTCCGATTATAGTCAAGAAGATCTGATCGTTGCTTCAGTATGCCATAGTGCAAAAACTTGTATGAGTAGTAGGGAGTTTTGTGTATCTGAACTTTGAGGTGGAAATAAACGGCAGAGCAGATAAATGCCTGCTGTAAACCTCCTCGTCGAAATATAGACCGAGCCAATAATGAATTATTACCACGTTTTTTTGCTAGCAATGTCAACCAAAATGTGCACATGGACACATGGTGTACAACTGTAAAATAAAAAAATATTTTTTTTTCTGAAATACGCATGCACAGGAGAGTTGCGTGTCTTTGTATTAAGCAGAAAAAAGTTTACAACCAACGCACTATGCCGAAGAATGTGCGGGGTTTCTAATTTACGGTCGCCCGTGAGTTTCAGTCCATCTGGACGATTCTCTGACAAAGGTTAATGTTTCCTGATTTAGTAATTTTTTTGATAAAAAATTTTCAGATAAACTTTTCAAAAAAGGAAAAAATTTGATGACAAAAAAATTGAAAGAGCAAGTTTTGAGAAAACAATTGAAGAAATTTTTTTTGCATCCAAAATAAAAAATTTGGGTAAAAAATTTTTGCATGCAAAATAAAAAAGGTTGAGTAAAAAAAATTTTAAAATTTTTTTGCATAAAAAATAAATAAAGAAAACAAGCCTTACATAGGGACCTCGCCGCTGTGCCACCACCAGCCCGCCGTGCCGCCTTCCCGCCACCAGCCCTACCATGCTGCCCGTCTCGCATCCGCTCCCTGCCGCTGCCTTTGGCTCGCCGCGCCACTCCCTCGATCGTCGCGTCGTTCACCCTGGGGGCGGAGCTCCCCCGCAGTCGGATCTAGAGAAAAAAAGAGAAGAGGGAAGAGGGAAGAGAAGAGAAGAGAGAGATGGTCTGGAGGGAAGATATAAAATAATGTGGGTGTGGGACCCACCAGGTTGGTTAGTCGACCGTTAATTCGCCTGGGTGCGGGCGACTGTAAAACCAGCATTGGGAGCATGTGCCAGAGTGGAAAGGAATGCCACAACACCCTAATACAAGTCCAAACACAAGCAGTAGACTAGATTAGCAAATAGTAGAAATAAGATTACTCATGAACTACACAACATTGATGTCATCTACTATACAATTCAAGATCCAAACCTCAACTCAAAACACGGATTGTATAATGAGAAATAAATCATCATCTATTTGGGATTTAAGTGACCCATACTTTTCTTCAAATGAACTCCAAATCACATGACACTTTAACCAAAGCTTTGCAATAACATGGTAAATCTTTGCGCAGAAGATCTCATCAAAAACATCAAGATTTCACCATGAATTTTGTGGATTCCAATCAAGAACGCATGAACTTGATGTTTGGAAAGAATCTAGATCCGATGAGCTCGTGGAAGGATTTGCAAAACGGATCACCCTAGATGATGTTGTACACTGTCCTAGCTTCGATTTGCCCCAAGAAAATCATACCAAAACCCCACGAATTGCGAGATAAAAAAAATCACTCAAAAATAGCTCCGAAAATAGGAAAAGTAACAAATTCAAGATCTAGGAGGAGAACAATCTTGCATGAATTTGACACTTGGATTACCTCAAGATTTCTGGTTGCAAGCCACTTCTAGACCTAATCAAAGCTAGAATGGAAAAGGCTCAAATAAAAGAGCCACTCCTCTCTCACTCACTCAAACCCTAACCAAATCTCTCTCAAGCACAAATAGAGGACCTCCACCAAAGAGAAGGTTTACAAACCAACCCACTCTCTATGTATGGCCGCTTGACAAATGACCAAAACACCATTACATGAAGAACATAACACAAATACCCCTTAGGAATAAAATTGTCCAACTTTTTATCGGAGCGTTGGATGGACACGTTGCCTTCACAACTTTGCTTTGACTCGATGCAAGCTTCGTGATGGCACCATATGCCCTCCATCACTGCCATCCCGCCACACCGGACATGCCCCAGAGTTTGAGGTCCAAACCAGCAAAACTTCCTGCATGGTGGTTTTGAGGCCCAAACCACCCAAATCGTCCATCTTCACATGGACGCCACGCAACCCGATGTTGACATATGTTCGGCCTCCGCCAAGCCTTTGATGCTTTCACCCCGCTTGACTCGACTGACGCTGTCTTCATCACATCCATGTACTCTTGCTCTTCCGTGCACCACGTGGATCGCTCGACTCTATTCGGAGTCTCGAGTCCTTCAGTCTAAGCCCACTTATGTTCATCATTCACTTCCCTTGGTCCATCGGCATGAATCTTTCACTTGACCTTCATCGCAATACTGTTGACCATCATGTCATATCTACTCCTGCACATAACGAGCCAACACAACACATAAATACATTGTACTACACACACCACAACACAACGCACACAACACAAAACCTCCTGTTAGTCAGTAACACAATTAAGCACATAGGAAATATGAACTAACTCGAAAAAGCCTCGAATCATCTAGTCAATCACTCATAACAACTACAAACCAAGGCACATTTCAACTTGATCTTCTCAATCTCCCCTCTTGATGAGTACATTGACAACCAAAACAAAAAGATGATTTGAAAGCAAAATAGAACTCAGTCAAATGACCAATAGCCAAATAAAAGCAAAACACAAGGTCACTTGACATGACAACGGATCATGAAAGCTCTACAAAAAAAACTCTCGGTTCCCAAGGAAAGGGCAAAGGCTAAACACGACCAAAGAGTCAAGTATAGACACAAGAACTTCATGCAATCTCGAAAGTCTTCAAATCCATTTCATCGTTAGTCCAATTACTCACCACAATCAAACCAAGAATCTTGTCAACTTGGTTTCTCAATCAGGGTGATGTGGCTCAACAATAGTTGATCAATCTTGGAGGCCCTAGTTTAGGAGACAACACTATCATGAGGTCCTAAGTTACATGCATGATAAGATTTTGTTTAAAAAAGGACCCCTAGAAAAAAATAGTGAACTCCAACTCCGACTCTCGCTCCGTAATATAACTCGAAAAGCCATAGGGCTGTCAATTGTTATGTCGTGAGTAGTTCAGTTTGCAACAGATAACTTGATACTCAATAATTCTGAATCATTTGATACTCAATAATTCTGAATCATGGACAATACTCAACCACGTGTGTACGAGTGGTAATATCAACATGATCTCTTCATCTAGCAATGGCCTAAACACATTTTGCCATACTAATAATGTAGTAATTTACAATCCAGCAATATATACTTTATAAAAAGATTTATAGATCCAAATGTTTAATGAGTAAAAGAACATAATGAACTTATAAATGACCAATGATACATGGAAGCGCAAAAGCTCATTGAAATTAATTTATTTCCAACATCAACGCGGAAAAGGTCTATTTGATTTCTATGTTATATCCACACAAACAAGCTAAGACCATTTATTATGAACACCATCACTATTGGAAACTGGCTATTTTGATGCGTGTTTTTACCATGACACTCAGCAAAGGGGCAGGCAGGGCTTCGGCAAAGGGGCAGGCTTTGCCGAGTATTTTGTTGTCATAGCACTCAACAAAGATTCCGTCACCGTCAGTTGGCTGTCCCCTACCTCTCTTTTTTTTTGCCGAGAGCCTCCCCAGCACTCGGCAAAAGTTTTACCGAGTGTCCGGCAAAAAGCACTCCGTCACTTTGGTTACCGTGTGACCTATGCTGAGGGCGGCACATGATCATATTGGTTTGAGCTTAATTTACGCACCGTGCATAGGATGTAATGTTATCACGGTATACTTTACGGTGCATGAGTATATGATGCTGCCAGCTCGAACTCATATCGCTGAAGGATCATGCACAGCGCTATCTTAGCCTCAAGGAGCGCGAAGTTCTGACCGATGCAGATGCGTGGCCCCCAGCCGAACGGGAGAAACGCGCCAGGGTCCTTGGATGCCTTGGAGATCCCCTCGGAGAACCTGTCCGGCTTGAACTCGTGCACGTCGCTCCCCCAAATATCAGGGCAGTGATGGATCATGAGCACGGGCAGCTCAACAATCACACCGGCAGGGTATACGATATGATGCCTTCTATCTCCATCTCCTTATACGTTCTCCTGGTAAATGCAATGGCCGGTGGGTACAACCGGAGAACCTCATAAAGAGTCATGGTCACCTGCACATCAAGTGATCAACCCAAATCAGCAAGGTTCTGCAAAGAGATCGAGCTGTCTGTGAAAGAGCGCTCACAGTTTTGAGGCGGCTAAAGCCCTCAAGGTCAGGCTTGTTTTTCCCAAACAAAGAAAGCACCTCCTCTCTTGCACGGTCCTGCCATTCTGGGTGCATGCCCAGCACGACGATTGTCCATGTGAGCAGCACTGACGTGGTTTCCATTCCGGCGAAGTAGAATAGCTTGCACTCTTCGATGACATCTTCGATCGTCATGGCCATGCCGGACTGGCCACTGGTGCCTGTCTCTCTCATGCTTGACTCCAGTAACAGGCCCAGTAAGTCATCCTTTGTGCTCTCGCCTTCCCTCATAGCTTGAATTCTTTTCCCAATTATATCTCGAAGAATTGTTTTGATCTCTTTGTTGTTTCTGTGCATCTTTCGGTTGTTTTCAGTTGGCAAGAGCCTGGAAATGGCAACCCCGAAACATATTCAGTATAGCCGAAGTAAGAATTTTCAGTAAGAATATAGGATCAATCAATGTTTCAAATCGCAACCACTGTTAAATTTGTAAATCCTAGTCAGCATCAGCTTCTTTTTGCTGTGGGGTAATTAGATTCGACCAGTGCTAACTTAGGGCGTGTTTAGTTCGCGAAATTTTTTGAGTTCGGCTACTGTAGCATTTTCGTTTTTATTTAGTAATTAGTGTCCAATCATAGACTAATTCGGCTCAAAAGATTTATCTTATTATTTACAGCTAAACTATACAATTAGTTATTTTTTTAAACTATATGTAATGCTCTATTCATGTGTTAAAAAATTTGATGTGACGAGGAATCTTGAAAATTTTTGAGAACTAAACATGGCCTTACATACATGTAACCGGGAATGACAATCTTCTGAAAGCTCTTCATAACACGCTCAGCTTGCTCAATGCTCAGCCTGTAACTGGAAAATTCTTCTTCCTTGAAGATAGCTGCTGCTGAATGCGGTCCCAGAAATAACATCTCCGGACAGGTTCTGCAGCTCCGGCCAAACATCCAGCTCGCACGAACCGTCAGAACCGAGAGAATCTGCCCACCTGCTGACCAGTTCCTCGCAGCATGCAGTGAAGGCCGGCAGCATGCGCTGTTCAAACCAATGTTTAAAATAACCGGATATTGTGTTTATCGGCAAGGTTTTCCAGCAGCTATAAAGGATATAGCTGGATATATCGGCCAGCTAAATGATTTAGCGGTTTTCAGTAAACACTAAACTCACGCCATGAATCAGTGATGTATACATAATTACATATGCTAATAAACAAGGGATTAGGATCATGAATATGGCATACCTTCATACAGAGTTTCCAAGCAAACACAATGTTCAGTAGTGCAATAGCATAGATGAGACGAAACTAAAAGTTCTAGTGTTCAAATAAGTTCAGCACAGCAGTAGTTGCAATGCATTCAGCATTCAGCCAATGCCTCACAGGCACAAACATTGAGACGCAAAATAAAATGGCAAACCATGAAGGCATAAACTGGTAATGTGTCTACTTCTACTCATCATCTCCAGGAGCCGAATCAGAAGATTCAATCTGCATGGAATCATCAGAATCTGAAGATGAAGCAGAGACTGTAGGCTCTAAATTTCCAGATATAATAGAATGAAGGCTCCTGAGTTTCTTTTTTCTTGGCTGCCTAGACCTCTTTCTTTTGGTTAGGACTTGTGCCTGGGCCATTGATGGTTCTTGTGATGCTCCATCTTGTGCAGCATCATGCTCCTCCTCTTGATCTGCATTTGTTGGAGCAACCCCAGTAATGAACTCATTGAGCTCCCTGCTGCTCCTGGTATGCATTGAGCTCTTCAATTATGCTATCTTGAGTTTCTTCATCAGCAACCATCTTAGTAATGCAAGCAATTACAGCTGCTCTAAATGAACCATCAAGCTCAATGTTTGACTTGTTTGGGTAATAATAGTAGGGATTTAAATAGTACCCAGCCAAGTGCAAAGGAGTCTTAAGCTTGCTGTCCCACCTTTTGTCAATTATCTCCCAAGCAACCATGAATCTACTTTCATTATTGTCAAACCTCGTAGCAATTTCTTTCTTAGCCTCAAGCATATATCCATGGAAGAAACCCATAGCAGGTACATCACTATCCATTCTCCTAAGCACATTGGCCAATGGCTCAAAGAAATTAACAGCCATGTCAACATTTTTCCAAAATCCTTCAGATTTCACAATTTTGTCAGCTTTCTTCCCCTTTGCCTTCTTCAAGTAACTCAACTCATTGAGCTGATCTGATCTAAATAGTCTTGCTATATCTTTCTTGTTGTCTTGCAAACTTTTCAGATTCAAATAAGCAGTGGCGAATCGAGTAACCCCAGAGCGAACCAAGTCTTTGCCCAGATATTCCCTCATTAAATCCAACACCCGTGTATGAGCATACAGGAATGTGGTCACTTGTTTTGCACTAGAAATTGTTTCTTCAACAGGTTTGAGCTTCCCAAGGTCTTCTAGCATGAGATCTAGGCAATGAGCAGCACATCCATTCCAAAAAATGGAGGGCCTTTTTGATGCCAATAGGCTTGCTGCTGCTGTATTGACACTTGCATTGTCAGTTACCACCTGCACAACATTTTCCTCCCCTAACTCTTGGATGCATTTGTCCACAAGGTCAAAGATATATTTGCCATTTTTCTTTACAGCCGAGCAGTCCACAGAATCCAAGAAACAGACACCATGTGCACTGTGCACAACTAGGTTCATTACTCCCCTTCCCTTCCTATCTGTCCATGCATCTGTCATCAAGGAGGTGAGATTGAGACATGGCTTTCAAGCTTCAAGTGCTAGACTACTAGGTCGTCGAGGTCGCCGTCAAGCAGGTGGAGGGAGCCGTGGGGTACTTGCCGGTTGCTGCTGCAGCAACTGGCCTACTGGAGGAAGAGGCGGAGAGTACAAGATCCACTGCCGCACTGCTTGCCACTGGTCTACTCGAGGGAGAGGAGCAGAGGAAGCCAAGAATAGGGCGTCGGCGCGGTCGCCGCCGCTGCCATTTCTCTCGGAGACTTGGAGTAGAAGAGGGGATAGGGTTTCTAGAAGAGACTGCGGTTCCTGGTTTATATATGTGTCGTTGTAGTCTGCCTGTTGGGCCTCCCAATTTCGGCCCAGGAGGAGAGACAAAGCTGAGTTTAGCGCTATTGGCAGTGTCATTTGGCCAATTTATCGGGCTAATAGCGGATATTAGCGGTTCTCTTCGTTTAGCGCTAAATGGGGAATATCTTATCCCCAGCCCTTCCCAGCAGATATATCCGGATATATCGGTGGATATAGCCGGTTATTTTAAACCTTGGTTCAAACAGAGCAGAGGGGTCACACGCATCCCAAATCACCCATACATACACTCGACAGTAGTAAATATATAAATTATATAAATTACAAACTAAACTTATACAAGAATAAAACTGCGAAATTAGTACTGATTACAAAAAAGAAGCGCGTACATTGAGCTTCTCCAGATGGAATCCGGGGTTGAGGATCCTCCTGTGCTTGGCCCATTTCTCGCCGTCCTGATTCAATAAGCCGTCGGTTATCAGCTTGAACAGCGCCCTGAACTTGAGCTTCTCGAAGTGGCCGAACTTATTGGACAGCACGTCCTTGGCGAGGTCTGGGTCGACGATGGTGACCTTGGGGATGGGACCGAACCAGGACATGTTCGTCTTGCCGTGCTCCCGGATGTTGTTGCAGAAGAACGGTGCCACGCGGGGCACGATGTCGTGGCACCGCAGCGGCAAGGGCCTGGACCACGCCTCCTGGTTCATCCGGGCGAAGTCCTTGAGGTCGCCGGTGAGGAAGCGGTAGGACGTGCCGCAGAGGCCCTGCGCGCGCAGCGCCCGCTCCAGCCGCCGAGGCTGCCACCACAGCCGGTCCAGCAACCAGCCGGCCGCCCACAAGAGCACGACGCCAAGGAGACCGCCGGCCAGGAGGCTCCATGGCACTGACGCCGCAGCTGCAAACGTGGCCCGAAGGACCATATTGCTCTTCACTTCTTCAGGGTGAAATGGGAGACGAGGTAGTGATGCAAGTGAACTTTGACTGGGAATCGATGTGTAGAGTAGACGTGTAGCACGGCATCCGGCCTCACGCTAAATATAGGCGCAAGCTTTGGATGAATACTCCTCTCGTTCTGATTAAATTTCTCTAATATATAATCTTTCATATGTATCCATACATAGAGTGTGCATGTTTATTAAATGCATATTAAATATTATTTATAAAGAAAAGTTAAAATAAACTAACAAGCATCCTGGACAACGATGGCTATGGGATGGGCCAAAAACTTGGGGCCCAAAATATTCCTAGGAGAGTCTTAGGATCGATTTGGTGAGGACGAAACGACAACAAGCATGTGAGTATCGCGGCAACATTGCTTCCTTGCAGCTTAGTTTTGTTTGTTTCTGTTGCTAGCAGCTAGCAATGATTTCTCCACTCTGTTCGCTTGGCTGTGGGCTGTGACCGGTAGCTGGTGCTGATTTATTATGAGAGTACTGCTAGCTGGCTAGTGGCTGGTAGCCAGTGTTGATTTGGTGTGAGAGAAAAAACTATTGTCTGATTGGCTAACAGAACAGTGAAAAAGATCACATCGGCGCACCGAGGTTATGTTTAAGCACAAGCTTGCAACCGTAGTGCAATACTTTTTTTTATTAAATTACACTTCTCTTTCAATTAAATTTACTATAACTTAGATTTTTCTAGTTTTAACTAAATTTTCAAAAATGTCCTCCACACTACTACGAAAAATCCGCAGGAGTGGTTAAAACCATATTTTTAGGATGGGTGCAGTACCCGCCCATAGTTCTGGCAGCTAAAAATCGATTTGCATGGTTGTGTAATGTGCCGGCCCCTCCAAATGCATTTGTAGGCATGGACGAGGGTATGATCCGCCTCTACAAATCACTTTTTAGAAAATAAAAAAAGAAAAAACTCAAAAAAAAGGAAAATAACCTAGCTAACCAGCCACCACCACAAGTTCCTCTACTACCAATGAATAACATTTTTATGAAATAGGCACACTTTCGTAAATCAAGATTCGAATCTAGTCTGGTGCGTACACTCCTCTCCACCACACAATACAATTATTGATGGTTCTACGAGATATGCTATTCCTTTATATTAACTCTGAAATCGATTTGTAGGGGCAGTGATCATCACCGGCCCCTATAAATCCATTTCCAAAGGCCGCCTACACCATCAACCGCCTCTAAATTTTTTTTTATTCTTAAAATTTATTTAAATCTTTAAATATAGCAGAACAAATGAAAAAGTGAAACTTCTACACTATTGCTATTGTGAACTATAGATACAGAAAAAATATTCCAAATATATTTGAGTGTATATAAAGTTCAAGAATATAAAAACGTGAAAATATGACTTAAGTTGTATGAGATACTATATCGTAATAGCCATATGTAGGACAAAACTAGTAAATGGTCTCGTAATCCTAAACAGTCTTAAATGAATAATGTATAAATCTTACCACTACAACTTTGATATGAAACTACTCTACATCCGTGGTTATTTGAAAACAAATTAAAACTTATACATTTTGATACTAGAGAACTTATAATAATTTTTTGAACTATTAACCGACCTTAAATGAAAAGTTATCAACTATAAAGTTTTGCAGAGCTTGACGAGATCTATCAAACTCTAAAATTTGTAGTTGATAACCTTTTTATTTAAAGTCAGTTAGTAGTTCAAAAAATTATTATAGGTTCTCTAGTTTCAAAATCTACAAGTTTTGATTTGTTTTCGAATAATCTCAGATGTACAGTAGTTCCATGTCAAAGTTGTAGTGGTAAGATATAAAATTTTATATTTTATACATTATTCATTTAAGACTATTAAGGATTACAAAACTATTTACTTGTTTTGTTCTACATATGGCTATTATTATATGGTATCTCCTACAACTCAAGTTATATTTTCAAGTTTTCATAATCTTAACCTTTATATACACCGAAATATATTTGAAATATTTTTTCTTTGTCTGTAGTTCACAATAGCCATAGCATAGAAATTTCACATTTTTTTATTTTTTTTGCTATATTTAAAGATTTAAATGTATATAAAAATAAAATATAAAAAAATTAGAGGCGGGTGATTGCGTCGGTCGCTCCTAAAATGATTTATATGGGTGGGTGAAGATCACCAGCCTCCACAAATCGATTTTAGAGTTAATATAAAAAATAGCATATCTCGTAAAATTATAAGTGACTGTGTAGAGTGGTGGAGAGTAGGGTACACGTGAGGCTAGACTCGAACAACAGTTTACTCAAGTATGCATATTTCATAAAAAATTATAGCTTGGCATAAGAGGAGCTTGTAGTGGTGGCCAGTTAGCTTGGTTCTTTTTCTTATTTTGTTTTTTTTTTGAGTTTTTTTATAATTTTTTATACTCTAAAAAAGTGATTTGTAGGGACGGTTCATGCCCTCGCCCGTCCCTACAAATGCATTTGGAGGGGCCGACATGTTACCCACTCCTGCAAATCTATTTTTAGCTGCAATAACTAGAGGTGGATACTGCACTCACCATGCAAATACGTTTTTAGTCGCCCCTAAAAATCAGGATTTTTCGTAGTAGTGTTGAAGACTTTTCTATAAATTTAGTCAAAATTAGAAAAAAAAGTTACAACAAAAGTTAATTGAAAGAGAATTGTAATTTAGGAAAAAATATCGCACTACAATTGCAAGCTCGTGCTTAAACGTGACCTCGGTGCGCAGGCGTGACCTTTTTCACTGGTTGTCTCCTACAAATACTAACTAGCACACAAAAGTACATTTACTTTGGCTGTGCTTACTTCTAAAAAAAGGTCATAGCTAGCTGCTAGCAACAGAAACAAACAAAAGGAACGAAGCTGCAAGGGCTTTGCCGCGATACTCACATGGTGGTTGTCGTTTCGTACCCACCAAATTGATAACTAAGACTCTCCTAGGAATATCATTGGCACCAAGTTTTTGGTCCACCCCATAGCCATGGTTGACCAGAATGCTTGTTAGGTTATTTTAACTTTTCTATACAAATAATGTTTGACATGCATTTAATACACTCTATGTCTAGATATACATATGAAACATGATATATCTAGAGAAATTTAAACAACTTAATTTAGAATGAGGGGAGTACTTATCCAAAGCTTGCGCCTCTATTTAGCGTGAGGCCGGATGCCGTGCTACACGTCTACTCTACACACCGATTCCAAGTCAAAGTTCACTTGTATCACGATAAAAATTAAAAAAAGTTCACTTGCATCACTAGCTCTTTCGTCTCCCGCTTCACCAGAGAGCAATGGTTGTTGGGTCCGCGTTTGCAGCTGCGGCGTCAGTGCCATGGAGCCTCCTGGCTGGCGGTCTCCTTGGCCTCGTGCTCCTATGGGCGGCCGGCCAGTTGCTGGACCGGCTGTGGTGGCAGCCTCGGCGGCTGGAGCGGGCCCTGCGCGCGCAGGGCCTCCGCGGCACGTCCTACCGCTTCCTCACCGGCGACCTCAAGGATATCGCCCGGATGAACCAGGAGGCGTGGTCCAGGCCCTTGCCGCTGCGGTGCCACGACATCGCGCCCCGCGTGGCACCGTTCCTCTGCAACAACATCCGGGAGCACGGCAAGACGAGCATGTCCTGGTTCGGTCGGATCCCCAAGGTCACCATCGTCGACCCAGATGTCGCCAAGGACGTGCTGTCGAATAAGTTCGGCCACTTCGAGAAGCTCAAGTTCAAGCTGATGACCGACGGCCTAGCGAATCAGGACGGCGAGAAATGGGCCAAACACAGGAGGATCCTCAACCCCGGATTCCATATGGAGAAGCTCAAGGTACGCCCTTCTAAGGTCAAAAATGAAAATGTTTGACTTTGAGAAGGCAAAAAGTTTGTTATATTTTGGAACGAAGGTAGTACAAATTTCGCAGTTTTTTCTTGTATAAGTTTCATTTGTAATTAAGATATTTACTACTGACGAGCGTATGTATATGGTTGATTTGGGATGCGTGTGACTTTCTGCTCTGTTTGAACAGCGCATGCTGCCGGCCTTCATTGCATGCTGCGAGGAACTGGTCAGCAGGTGGGCAGATTCTCTCGGTTCTGACGGTTCGTGCGAGCTGGATGTTTGGCCGGAGCTGCGGAACCTGAAGGGAGAATGTCATTTCTCGGACCGCATTCAGCAGCAGCTATCTTCAAGGAAGAAGAATTTTCCAGTTACAGGCTGAGCAAGCTGAGCGAATTCTGAAGAGCTTTCAGAAGATTGTCATCCCCGGTTACATGTAAGTCCGCACTGGTCGAATTTCATTACCCACACACACAAAAAAAAGCTGATGATCAGTATGATTTACTCATTTAACAGTGGTGGCCATATGAAACATTGATCGATTCTAAATTCTTACTGAAAATTTGCTAGCACACCTAGCAGTTTCGCCTGCACTGAGAATTCGCTAGCACTCTTACTTCAGCTATACTGAATATTTTTCGGGGTTGCCATTTCCAGGCTCTTGCCAACTGAAAACAACCGAAAGATGCACAGAAACAACAAAGAGATCAAAACAATTCTTCAAGATTTAATTGGGAAAAGAATTCAAGCTATGAGGGAAGGCGAGAGCACCAAGGATGACTTACTGGGCCTGTTGCTGGAGTCAAGCATGAGAGAGACAGGCAGGAGTGGCCAATCCGGCATGGCCATGACGATCGAAGATGTCATCGAGGAGTGCAAGCTATTCTTCTTCGCCGGAACGGAGACCACGTCAGTACTGCTCACATGGACTATGGTCTTGCTGGGCATGCACCCAGAATGGCAGGACCGTGCAAGAGAGGAGGTGCTTTATTTGTTTGGGAAAGACAAGCCTGACCTTGAGGGCTTGAGCCGCCTCAAAACTGTGAGCACTCTTTCACATACAACTCGATCTCTTTGCTGTAATGACCATGCTATGCAACCTGAGGTGTAAAATCTTGCTGATTTGGATTGGTGACTTGATGTGCAGGTGACCATGATCCTTTACGAAGTTCTCCGGTTGTACCCACCGAACATTGCAGTTACCAGGAGAACGTACAAGGATATGGAGCTAGGAGGCATCGTATACCCTGCCGGTGTGATTGTTGAGCTGCCCGTGCTCATGATCCATCACGACCCTGATATTTGGGGGAGCGACGTGCACGAGTTCAAGCCAGACAGGTTCTCCGATGGGATCTCCAAGGCGTCCAAGGACCCAGGCGCGTTTCTCCCGTTCGGCTGGGGGCCACGCATCTGCATCGGCCAGAACTTCGCGCTGCTTGAGGCCAAGATAGCGCTGTCCATGATCCTTCAGCGATTTGAGTTCGAGCTTGCACCGTCGTATGCTCATGCGCCACACACTGTGGTGGCAATGCACCCTATGCATGGTGCACAGGTTAAGCTGAGGGCAATTTGATCACGAGGCACTACTCACATTGCTTCGAATATATTAAAGGTACTTTTGGTTGAGTTGTGGCTATAGGAAAAAGAGCTATGAGCTGTGTAAAAAGTAATAGCCGTTTGGTGTAAACTATGAGCTGTGACATTCATTGTTGGCAGTTGGAATCGAAAACGAATCTATCTAAAACGCATCTAGCTAGCTAATCGAACTCAACTTATCATCACAACGCAACCAATCAGATTGGATCTAACTTTGACCTCACAACCGTCAACCAATCCGAGCCCTTGACCACGTATTAACCATGCTTGCGTCATCTTTGACCGGGTTCTCTGATAACATTGACCGAATAGGCTATCAGCCTTCTCCATGACTCTCCATCGGCTTCATCCTTCTAAAATTACTCTTGCAAAATTTTGATGTCAACACCCTATTATAGCAGGGTTCCTATTCCAAGACTCTTGCCCAAAGTAATTTTGTATCTCGAAGACACTGCATGATAACGGCTTGCTGTGTCATACTCCCTCCATTCTAAATTACTATGGCGGGAGTATGGAGTAATTAGTTTGACTTCTTATTTAAGTTTGACCACTCTTCTTATTTAAAGATTAAATTTATGCAAAACATTATTTTTTTATTGTGGCTTGCTTTATTAATAGAAATTTTTCAAGATTGTTTCAAATTTAACTATGTTTGCACAAATCTTTTTTTAATAAGACGAATGATCAAAATTGAGATAAAAAGTTAAATAAATTATAATTTGGAACAGTTGTAAATATGAAATTTTTTCTTTTACTGGCTAAATACCAAGATAAGAGCTTTCAGAACGCACACAAATAAGAAAACTAATCCTACACGCAACCGGTACCGAGCATCTCGTGGAATTCAATGGCATATGACCTTACTCCACGTCCGACGGTCCGAGAGCTCCACATCAATTAATCTGTACCTATCCTCACTCACAAGTCTTTTTTCTTTTCCTTTTCCTCCATACTCTTTCTATTTTTCTTTTTTTACGGCAATCGGTATAGGGGAGTCTCGTACCTATTTTTTTATGGACCCGGCTAACGTACGGCCGGCCGCCCTTAAATAGGAAAGTTCAATAGAGTAAAAATATATTCTTTCCATATTTAGAAGTGACTCCAATCAGTACATCAAAAAATAGTATAACGAGCAATTTTCTACTAAAATTACACCAACCGCCACCCCTTCTAATCTGCTCACGTTACATTATTTCTACTTGACTAATAC
Organism: Panicum virgatum; assembly: GCF_016808335.1. NCBI lineage: Eukaryota > Viridiplantae > Streptophyta > Magnoliopsida > Poales > Poaceae > Panicum > Panicum virgatum. The sequence continues at coordinate 47,408,359 of NC_053149.1, forward strand.
TACCATTCAACTCAATTGTTACATGAAGCAACTTTTTGAGACCAATCAAGCAAATTTATGAAAGAACTCAAGAAAATTAAAATATGTACAAAGGCAATTTTCACCCCCAACTCTCGAACAAGCATCAACTCTATCGTGCAACTCGCGTCCAACTACAGCACCGGTAAGCAAGCAAGCAACTAAAGCATGTGCACCCTCTGTTGAGCAAAGTCTTCATGCCCAGCTTGGCTTTATCCTCAGCACCATGTTTTCGCGCAGTAGTAGTGGTGACAACAAGTTCTTCTATCAAACCTGCTTGAGACTTTGATAAAGCAATTAACCCACCAGTATCGATAACCATAATCTCCTAATCACCCCAATAAGATCGTCCATATACATAACCGATCTCTTGTCATACTAGGTTCATCAACAATGATAGCCATGTTTCTCTGAAAGACATGAGAATTCAACTTATTGAAGGAACCTCTGCATTCAGGTTTGAATATTATATGGTGACCAGCATTGCAGACACAACACTGAAGTGATGATGATTGGCGTACCCCAACAAGATGGTTGAACAACGCAGATTTATTGACATTTGGACTCCCAAGAATTGCCACCTTTGGAAGAATACTATATCTGAAATCATGTATATGGCAGTAAATTAAAAAAAATCAGTGTTTAGCCATTTGCTTCAGTAGAACATGACGGTGTGTATACTGACATGTTTAGACATGGATTCCCTGATGTTTAGAACATGAAGTGCACTATTTTGCCTATCAAGAACCATATTGTTCTATATTAAAAAAAATATGGTGTTTGCCTGCTGAAATTTATTGTTTTGCTTAATCTAGAATCATAATATTGCCTACTAAGGAAAAAGATGCATGCAACGCTTATATACTAATCGACAATCGACAGAAGGTAAAAAAATTTCTAAACTGCTTCATGTGAATATTTTAAATGCTAGTCGGATAGTATTTTGCCTGTCAAGAACCATATTGTTTCATAGTACAAAATTACGGTGTTGCCTACTGAAATGTATTGTTTTGCTTAATCTAGAATCATATTATTGCCTACTGAGGAAAAAGATGCATGCAACGCTTATGTACTAATTGACAATCGATAGAAAGTAGAAATTTTTCTAAACTGCTTCATGTGAACATTTTAAATGCTAGTCAGATAGTATTTAAATGCCTATTGAAATTTATTAAAATGCTAATTATGAACATGCATGCAACTAGTTTCAGGACTACAAGACAAAAACTGTCTTCCATGCAGAAATGCAAAAAGCTAACGGCCATGTGGAACAAAAAACTAACAGGCATACAGAAAAATAGACTCAATAAAAAAGGAGATGGATGAATGCAAGTTTAATCTAAAAGGGAATTGGAAAATAAAAGAGATTAGGAAGGTTGTTTGTTGACACCCTAAACATATCACATGGCTTCTCAGTATCATAAAAATAAAACATCCACAGTCACAGGATGGGTGTGATCCTTCAATCATAATTTAAAAATTAAGATTTCTCACTAGGTGCATGATGGTTTATTTGTCTACTACCACACAATTGGTAAGTAAGAAGGTATGTTGATTAATGAAATATAGACAGCACAGTCAGCAGCCCCAATTCATAAGAAGTGAACATCACATGGCATGCTTCTATTTGGAATGAAAAATAAAAAATATATTACAATCACATTAACTGGAACTCTTTCCATTAATAGATACCGGCACTAATACACTATGGCCAGGGATAAAGCAAGTTAATGATAACAATTAGCAAATTGACAATCCAAGTACCAAGATGAGATGTTCATTTCAGTTGTAGAAATATACACATGAGAATGCTAAATTAGAATATAAAAACTGCTAAACTAAAATAAATAATTTGCATGTTCATTTAGCATAAGTTGCCTACATGAAATCCAACAAAAGATGTAGTTGTCTAAATGAAAAATGCTTTTTGGGAACCAAATTATTGCCCATCTATGATAATATTATTGCCTAATTCATATATATAAATTGTCTATATGCTTACGTAGTGTTGATATTTTTGTTGTTACACATGGGGAAAATACTTATTGAGAACAGAAAATGTTGCAAGATTCAATGATAGCTCACAGACTCCTCATCTAGATATTGTGAACAACAAAAGGTACATTAGCTTCAGCTAACAAAACAATGTAGATATATTGCTATACACCAGTACCATAACAACTTCTAAGTAAGGCTAACTTTGACATCAACCACAAAATGGTATGCAGCTGATATAAATTGGTAGATTAGTCAAGCAGAACATTCCAGCAATAATAAGTGGAGTGCATGATACGATATAACGTAAAATTATATAAGCCCATAAGCACTAAAAACTCCAACATTTGACCTATGCTAAGCAGAAAAATAAGGACAGAGACATCTGGACATCTATGCGTCTCATTACGATGTGTGAAATAGTAGGCAAATGATACAAAATTACAGATTTTCTCAACAGATATATAAGAAAAATAGAATTTAATTCTTTTAACATGTGCAATAAATAAATCTAAAAGGAATTATGAGCTGGAAAAGCAAAAAAAAGTGAGGGCCACAAGGTAGACAACTGCCATCCCGTGGTCTAGCCCCCAAATGGCACGATGTGGTCTAATGAGTACACTAAATCACAGTGGAGGTTAATGTCAGTGGCAGCTTGCTTAAATTTAACATGCTTTACTAACAAAATCTATAGGAAGACTTTGAGGAAGTCATGCTTTTCTTCAGAGAAAATGAAACAAACCCCTTGGTCATTTATTTTAAATAGAAAATAATCCTATATCATTAGGGAGAGTAACAAATTTATTATCAGAAGATGTGATTCCACCCATAAAATTGTACTGCAACAGAGAAAATGAAACAATCTACAGAGGAAGTGTTTGCTCAATCATATTAACAAGATGCTAATTGATTAGCATCGATTATGCATGAATGCACCAATTTTGTGCCAGCAAGCGTCTATTATCCTTGTTATATCTATCTATATGCTCTGAGTCAACATCAGGTAGAGATTTTTGTCACCATTAGATAATTGGCCTCGATGTTGGAGCTCTGGGTAAACGTCAGGTGGTGCTGCTGGCTGTTCTACAGCATGATGCCGCTCACGCTGATCCCCTGGCAGTCCTCAAAGTGAACCTACTAATTGGAGAACAAAGCGAGATGGTCATTCCTCCAGTAGGTCATCGATACAGTTCGAGCAAATCCCCAATCAAAAGGGGGCGCACGAGCTCACCTTGGGAGCAGGCTGTGCGGTGTAATTTATGTAGGAACATGAGCAGAGCACATGGTTAGTTTGGCCATGCCGTCACACCCAACACCTGGCTTCAGGTTGCGCCATCGGTTACCTTCTTCTCCTCGCACAGAAAAAAACAATAATCACCACCGCATCAACACTGAGCCAAATGAACAACGAAATGAGCCGGTGACGGATCTAATGCTGAGATCGGAATGCAGCGGGGGAGCGAACTTACGTCTTCTTCTTGCCACACTTTTTCCCCTTGCTGATCTGCTTGTTCTTCCCCACCGCCATCTTACCGCAGCTGCAGCCGCCGCGCTGGGGTCTGGGGGCTTGGGAGGTGAAGTGGCTGGCAGCGCTGCATCGTGGAGTTTCTACCATTGCCGCGGCTCCGCGCCGCATGCCGCCGGCGCGGCCCCTCAACTTGGTGCTCCACTCCGCACACGCCGCCACGCGCTTTGCTTGTGTCCTCTCCGTCGCACCCCGCGCGCTGCTCAGCACACGCCGCCTGCACAGCCCGCCCCACGCCGCTTCCCTCCCACCGCTCTGCGCAGCCCGCCCCCACGCGGCACTGCCTGTTCCACGCCGAGGCGAGCTGCTCTGCCCGCGGAGGGGAGGTGGCCACTGGGGTTGGGTAGGAGGAGGGGGGGAGGCAGCTGAGGACGTGAACCGGCAGTGGGTGGGGATGCTATTCACGGGTTGAGAAGGGATAAGATTGAGAGAGAGAGATACGGATTGCCATCGTCGAGTGGTCGTGGAGTCCAGTGGCCAGCGTAATGATGGTTCGGACTGGCCATGGGGTGCGTGGGTGGCAACTGGGCTGGCTGGCGTGTCGTGCGGAAGCGCTAACGCGGGGTGGCCGTTTCAAAGTCTTTACCTTTTTTATATATGAAATAATAAAAGGTTATATAAGGGGAGTTTACAAAGGCTATAAGTCTTAAGAATGGACAAAGGATAAGCCACTGGGGACTATTAGGGCAGTCTCAATGCAAGGGTCATCAGAAGGTCATGGGAATTAAAAACTAGAGTAAAGCGCACCACCGGTCCTTAAACTTTCCCCGCTGTGTTATCCCGGTCCACGAACTTTCAAAGTGTGTCATTACCATCCCTAAACTCAGTTCGGGTCTCTAATCCCCCCCCCCCATAATGGGTCCAGCTAGCCTCATCTTTATGCAAACAACCCCTTGCTCTTTTTTTCCTTACCAAGTATCGATCTGTTCCATGTTGAAAAAAAGAATCAATCTCCAGTCAAAAAAAATAAAAGAACCGATCTGTTCCGCACGTGAGGAGGAGCGCTCCTGGCGAGAAGCGATCGCTTCGGTCGCCGCCGCCAGCGTTTCGTCTCCCGCGGCCACGACTCCTCCGCGCGCCTGGCGAGAAGTGATTGCGTGCGCGCCCGGTGATAAGGGAGCGCATCTGGCAAGTGACCATGGCGGCGCGATTGCGCGGCAAAGGGCATCCTGCATCGGTCTACAGTGAGTTTCTCCATCCCGAATCATGTTGTGTGCATGCGATGATTCCGTGCAATGAGCGTTAGGGTTACTTGAACTAGAGCACAAATAGGTGGGGATGAATTGAATCGCTGCTAAACTATTTAGGTGCCAATTTTTTCTATCAACAGGTTGGGTAGCATGGTTTTCATGATTCAAAATTCATTGTATATTTATGTCAACTTGAAATTTGTTGTATATTGTTCAGGCCATGTTTAGTTGCCTCCAAAGTCCAAAATCTAAAAAAAAAGATTCTCCATCACATCAAACTTGCGGTACATCACACCAAACTAATTGTACAGTTTGGTTCTAATTTGCGAGACGAATGTTTTGACTCTAATTAGTCAATGATTGGACAATAATTATCAAATACAAACAAAAGTGCTACAACCTGCTATAGTGTATTTTGGCACTCCAAAATCAGGAGCAAAACACAACCTCAGTCATAGTATATTGATGTCAACTTACTATTCCTCATAGATTGTATTTGTAATCACTTCTATTTTTGCCTTATATGTAATTGCATGCCATCCAATTTTTTGCATTATATGTAATCACTTCAATTTGTGTCGGTCATGTAGGTAACAGTGGGGATCAATTTAGCATTGAGATTTAGCATGGGGGAGTTTTTGTTGGTCATGGTAATATGAGAAGCTATGTGGATGAAAAGATCGACTTCTTTGATGATCTAGAGGCAGATACTTGGTCCCTGCTCTGGTTTGATGATTTTGTGGAGCAATTAGGCTACCAAAAAAAATGATAGGCTGAAGTTTTACTGGTTGTTGCCTTGGAAGACCTTAGCAGATAGCCTTAGAATCATCGCACAAGACAAAGACACCAATATCATGACTTCTATTGTGACCAAGGTCAAGAACCTTGTAATGTATTTTGATCATGATGACATTGCTGGTGGAATTAATTGGGATGATATTGTTACTATGAAATTGAGGATGGGGATGATGACATTCTTGAGACTTTTCTTGATGCTACTGGAGATGAACCGAAATTGAGAGATAATAAGAAAGCTAAAGGCAGCGGGTTGAAGGCTTTTGAGGTGAGCAGGCCAGATGTAGTGTCAGATGAGGAAGACACTAATGAGGAGGGCCTTGAGCTACCAGACACGGATGGAGAGGGAGAATGTGGACATGGGTTGAAGTCATTTAGAGATGCAGACATGCAAAATCCTACATTTTCAGTTGGGCTTGTGTTCCCTTCAGTTGAGAAGCTGAGAGAAGCCATCAATGAATATAGTGTTAGGAACAGAGTTGAGATAAAATTGCCAAGAAATGAGAGAACAAGAGTCAGAGCTCATCAGAGCTTATTGTGCTGAAGGATGTCCATGGAATCTATATGCTTCCGAGGATAGCAGGATGAAATCTTTCGTAGTTAAAACCTACTATGGACATCATACTTGCCAGAAAGAGTGGAAAGTCAGAAAGTGTACAGCAAGATGGATTGCGGCTAAATACTTTGGAGCCTTTAGAGCTAATGACAAAATGAGCATTACTAGCCTAAGTAGAACAATACAAAAAGATTGGAACCTAACTCCTTCTAGAAGTAAGGTGGCTAGAGCAAGAAGGCTCATTATGAAGCAAATTCATGGAGATGAGGAGCAGTAATTCAATTCTCTATGGGATTATGGTCAAGAGTTGGGAAGGAGCAACCCTGGGTCATCATTTTTCCTGAATTTGATTGACAGTAGGTTTAGCACATGCTACATGAGCATCGATGCATGCAAAAGGGGATTTCTTTTAGCTTACTGGCCTGTAATTTGTTTGGATGGTTGCTTTATCAAGACCAAATATGGGGGCCAACTCCTAACCGCAGTTGTCATTGATCCCAATGACTGCATTTTTCCTATAGCAATGGCAGTGGTTGAAGTAGAGTCACTTGTTACATGAAAGTGGTTCTTAGAGACACTTAAATCTGATCTGAACATTGACAATACGTACCCGTGGACAATAATGATAGACAAGTAAAAAGTAAGTATTTTTCATGTGTGTACCATGCATTATCAGTTATTATATGTCTACTTTATAGTATGTCATCATGTTTGGCAGGGGTTAATACCAGCTGTCTAGCAAGTCTTCCCAGAGTCAGAACACAGGTTTTGTGTCAGACACCTGTTCAAAAATTTCCAGGAGAAGTTCAAAGGTGAAGTGTTGAAGAACCAACTGTGGACCTGTGCAAGGTCTTCCTCAGAGGATTCATGGAAGAGGAATATGGAGAAGATGAAGGCGTTGGATGCTATTGCTTATGAATGGCTATCAAGTGCATTATAGTAAGAGGAAGGAGCTGGAAAATGAGATAACAAGTTCTTTTTGCCCAAAAATAAGAAAGAAGTTGGCTAGAAATACAGAGTTTGCTAATGTATGCTATGCACTGCCAGCTGGAGCTGGAGTCTTTCAGGTGTTAGTTAAAGAATATCAGCACATTGTAGATCTCACAGCCAAAACATGTGACTGTAGGAAGTGGCAACTGACTGGCATTCCTTGCTGTCATGCAGTTAGTTGTCTAAGACATGAGAGGATACCACCTGAATCTGTTCTACCAAGCTGTTATTCACTGGATGCTTATAACAATGCATATGCCTATAGCATTTGGCCTTGCAGAGATAAGTCAGAATGGGAGGAAATAGATGCACAGCAGGTCCTCCCACCAGTTTATGAGAAGAGGGTTGGTAGACCTCCTAAGGCTAGGAAGAAGCAGCCTCATGAGGTACCATGAAAAAATGGGCCAAGGTTATCTAGGCATTGTGTGACAATGCACTGCAGCCATTGCTTAGAAGGTGGTCATAATAGTGCTGGATGCAAACTCAAAAAAATGGGCTTAAGTGCAGAAGAATCAAAAGCTTTAGTTGCCACAACACAAGCCACACTTCAGAGAGAGGCACTAGAATGGGCAATGAGAGCAGCTGCTGATCAAATACCTTCTGAGCAAGTCGCTGAAAATGAGATTCCAGATCCAATTAACATTTCATCCACTCAACCACCACCATTTGAAGACATGACACAAGCTAGCACCATGGTGCTTTCTCAAATGCTTGGGGAGGTCAGATATTTAACTCATACATGCATTGTTGTCTTAATCATAACATGAAAACTTCACTGACTCTATTTTCTAGAGAGCTCACTGTCACAACCTCAAGGGCCTCTACCAGATCCAGCCTTTATCCTATCTAACCAGCTAGTGGAAAGGCCAATTCCATTGAATACAAGCACAGTTGCAGGTCGGGCTGCATTAGCCAAGAAGAGGAAGGCATCCACAAGTGCAAAGACATCTTCCAAGAAGACAAGTGGAAGAGGAAGAGGAAAGACATCGTGATAATATGTAGTTAATGAAATGCTAGAACGCATCAGTATCTTGCTCTGGATGTTTTTGTTTGTTTTTGTTCTATGCACTATATTAAGATATTACCTCTATGCATTATGTTAAGACATACTATGGTTCTTGCAGTTATGGCTTGCTTGGGGTTGGGAGCTGACAAGCTACCAGTGCTGGTATTTATCTCCCAATTATTAGTTATGGCGCGGACCTCAAACGGTTGCCGCATACACGATCTATCTCATCCACTGCTCTTTCTCCCAAGAAAGCATGGGACTCCGCTCTCCTACAATTGAGATTGTGGATTAAACGAAAAGGGTGAGTACCGTGAGTAGATTAGGATATTGTCCGAAGGTAGCCAGTGTCCTATAGGAAACTATAAATGCATTCGTCTTGAATTCATTTACAGTTTTTTATGCAAATTCTTAAAGTTATCGTTCAAAAAGTATATTCCAAAAAGAAAGAAAAGCGAGGGAAGTATCGCATGCAACGTGGACTGTATGGTGTTTGTATGGCGATGGGACATGCGAGGCGATAGGCGTCACAGGCAGAAGGAGAAACTCGTTGCGTGATGCTCTCAATGACTGGAGGTTGATTCTGTTTTTTTTACTGGAGATCCATTCTTTTTCTGAAACGGGGAACTGATCGATGTTTAATGGTAAGGAAAAAAAAGCAAGGGGTTATTTGTAAAAAGATGAGGTCAGCTGGACCCATCATGGGGGATTAGAGACCCGAATTGAGTTTAGGGATGATAATGACACAGTTTGAAAATTCGTGGACCGGGATAATACAACGGGAAAAATTTAAAAATCGGTGGTGCACTTTACTCTAAAAACTATGACACATCAGTATTTTTGCTGATTTGACAAGAAAATTAAGATGAGAGAGAAGACCCAGGTTATCACGATGACCCCCGCTGTTAGCTCGGTTGCCAAGCGAACGACCCTCTCGTGCCCCTAGCGCTGAGGCCGGTCTTCCTTCACCCCGGGATCTCCTCCTCCCCGCTCCGCCGCCAGGCACCACAGCCAAAAACCAGCCCCGCTCGCTCCACTCCCGCGCTCGCCCGACTCCCGCGCTCGCGCGCCACACTGAATTCCCCTGCGTCGCGCCAAATCCCCCCGCGCTGCGTCCAAATGTCAGGCCTGCTCGCACCCTATATCATGTGCTGCTGCCGCCGGTCGATTCCGTTTCCTCGAGCTCCCGAACCCAGATCCCTCTGCCGTACATCTGCTCGTCTACAAGTGCGTCGTCGGTCATGTCCCAGCGGGGGAAGTCGTTGCCCAAGCCCGATGGGGTCCCGGCGAAGCGCAGCCGCGGGACATCCTCTGCTCCAAGCACCACAACTCCTCCGGCACCACAACTACATAATGCATTGCCAAACCAAGCGCCAACTGGTCCATCTTGGCCCGGATGTGGAGTTGGCAGCGGTCGTAGTTCTTCTCCTGGAAACGGAGCAGCAAATCCATGGTAATCCTGAATTTTTTTATGTTTCTGAATTGTAGATTTATTTTCCCATCATTACCTCATCGTTCCCATTCTAATTAATGCTAACCGTCACTTCCCTGGGGAGCTGCAGTTATTACGAATGCCGCTTAATTTCTTTTGTGGTTAAAATGCCGCTTAATTTGTTGGCCTACGAGAGCGACATCAGGCGCGACAAAGAGCTGCGCTGTTGGATCTACTCAAAAGCTGCTTGCTTTTTTAAAAAAATTAGTAAAATACACCAGAGGTCTATTAACACTTAGATCCATTAATTTCAAAATTGATTTTCTAGGGCCATAAACTTTGAAAGTCCATTCCTAGATCCATAAATTTATAATTTATATCACATAGGTCTATACCTAGTCTTCAAGCACTAATATCGCGTCAACATGAATCTATACGGTGCTTACATGTTTTTGGAGTTTCGCCTGAAGGGTGAAATTGGCGCCCCGATTTCAAATCAAGAGCATAGGGATAGAAGAGAGAAGAGAGATGAAAGACTTATTTTATAGGTTTTTGATATTAGGATTTAAAGGGGGTTTACGACTGTCATTTGTGATTTCTGGAACTTAGATCTAGATATGACCCCGTAATATGAGTGGAGAGGAGAGGGTGAAGGCTTGGGAAAGATGAAGGAGGTCTCAGAGGGACTCAACGACATGTATACCGTGGTAGTTGATATTATATCCTCCGTGGCGCGAGTAGCCGATATGGTGGCGCCAAGTGTTGTGACAAAAAATCTCGTGACGAAGATAGACTTGGATCAACTTAGAGTGGTTCTCAGTAAGGGATTGAAAGATATTCATGGACATCGATATTGGGGCGACCTTTGTGGGTGCGTCTGTGGCCACACAACTTCTCATGGATTAAGTTTATGGACCTAAAGATGCACTTCTGGAGTTTATGACCTAAGAACCCAAATTGCAAGTTTATGGTCCTAAAAATACACTTTCGGAGTTTGTGGACCTAAGTTTTCAATGTTTATTGATCTAAGTGACACAAATTATGTGTTGATGGATGTGCAAATGCATTTTGGAGTTCATGGACCTAAATGACAGACCCTTACAAGTTGGTGGGCCTCTGGTGCTTTTTGCTTTTTTTTCCTTTTTACTATTTTTCTACTATTTAGTTTGTTCTCTAATTTTTGTATCAAAGTTTTCTACAACACTATGTTATATGAATTTTGTTCCTAATGGTTTCTTTTGATTTTTTTTTCAACTTTTATCTCATTGTTTCCTTATTCTTTCCTAAGATTTAGTTCCAATTTTTACCGAATGTTGCATTTCCAATATTTGTGGGGATTTTGCTTTCTTTTCTTTTAATGTAAGTTTGTTATATAATTTTTTCTACAATTTTATCTATGAAACTATGTGCTTGAACACATTTTCATAAACATATTGTTATACAAAAGCTTATCAGTGTTAATTTTTGTATATAATTTATCCTGATTCGGAAAAGATTCAAAAGACTTGGTGCACGTGGGTTGACCGGTTGATATTGTTAGATTCCATGTATATTAGGTGTAGAATGAGTGGATACTTTTCCTTATTCAAAAAGAACAACAACATTTGATCACAACCGAGAGAGGAACAGAGAGATGGCGGCGAGGTAGAGAGGCCACAACCGTCGGTCTTGGTGGCGGAGGAGTTGGCGGTGGCCATGTGGGGGGGGGGGGGGGGGTTGGGGGGTCTGTGTGGTCGACGACGGAGTATGCGTCTACAACTGCAATGCAGTGGAGCCTTCCATTCACTCCAGCACCCTCGAGTACATCAGATCAAGCTAGGGTTTTTGGGAACTGTGGCACAGTGAACTTTGGTTACAGACCCCCAGCATCCCCCCTTTGCTTTTATTTGACGCTACGTGAAGGGTGGCCCACTTTCCAGCGAAGGGCAAGGGCACCCCCTATCAGGACACATGGGTGGAGAAGGACTCGGTCCTTTGACTGAGTTGGAGATCATACTAACATTCTCCCCTTTGATCTCCAACTTTCTTACTTCTTCTACTTCATATTTATTCCTCAATGAATTGATGTACAAAGCACGTTCCATCATGACAGTTTCTTCCGCACCATCAGATCCAACGACTACAATACACCTTTCCATCTCAAAATAAACACTAAGCCCCTTTGTAATCCAGAAACCATATGCTCCACCATGAACCCATATAGACCGAGTGTTCTCCGAACACATTGACTGGGTGGTAAGCCTTTCGAGGAGCATTCAATATGACTCTAGCTTTACTTCTTGACAATGTATCTCTTAATGTCAATATGTTTAGCAGCACATTTAGCATGTTGTCATAGAAACAAAATACTTGATTCTGGGTATGAATTTATTAACTTTAAGTGCCTGCTTGGTGGCCTCATGTCACATAATACTATAGGTATGCATCACTGATGATATCACAACTATTTGTTTGGAGTTTTTCCACAATAAAACTCCAACTATAAGAGTTAGCAACTACTATGGACTTCACTATGCATTTCACACAAGTTCTGTCTTTGTACCCACAACTATTTGAGAGCACTTGTTCTTTCTAACTTATCATGAGGCCTATAATACTTTGCAAAATTGCAAGACATTCTTAACTTTATTCTAGTGATCTATTTCTGGACTAGACCTTTGCCAAAACATCCCGGATACATGAGCTATGTTAAGGTAAGTTCTTTCTTTAACAATCTTTAGGCTTCAACAGCTGAAGCACATGAACCGATTTCATTCGATCAATCTCATATTGGTTCCTGGGACTCTGAAAGTTCCCACAGCTATTACCCTTTACTATAGAAGTAGGCGTAGGTTTACTCGCATACATACTATACTTTTTTAGAACTTTTTTGCAAGTATGCCTTTTGCGATAGTCCTAATACCCCTTTACTTCTATCTCAGTGAACTTGAATTCCTAGAACGAATGACGCTTCACCAAGATCATTTATATCAAAACTCAAGGACAAGAAAACTTCTTCTACAACAGCATATCAACATCTTTGCTAGCGAGTAGGATATTATCCACGTACAGGATGCGAAAAATGAATTTCCAATTCTTGAACTTTGCATAAATGCAATTGTCCTCCTCATTCTCGTTGAACCCAAACTTCTTTACCATTTCATAAAACTTTAATACTACTATCTGGAGGTTTGTTTCAATCCGTAAATAGAATTCTTCTAGTGGCGCCCTATTGATATTTCTTAACATCGCCACTAGGTTTTGTGTTCCTAGCAATGCCGCCAGAAAATGCCCATGGTATGCCTTAGCATTTACAAATAAATTCACAAGCGCACGGATATACTGTTGTAGCATTTCACACTGAGAGTATTAAGGGCATCGTATTTTCTCAAGGAACAGAGGTGTAACGATCTTCTAGCTAGTTTATCCTAAAAACAAGAGGTGGAATGGCCTAGGATAGCGTGTTTTCTCTAAGGGAAAGGGTCAAGGAAAGATAAACTCTACTGGTAGATGTTTACTTCGGGCACCGACGCTCACCTGATCTGCCAAGCGATTCTGGCAATTAGCACTACTACAACCCCAAACATGAGGGAATTCACAATACCCTCCGAAGCATGATGGACGCTCAGAGCTGTCACCACCAGCTGCCTACCCTTACTACTTCGTGGGGGCTGCAACAATCAAAGGTAATCTAGGGCCCAGACAACACGCCTATGCCGTCGACTACTACCTTAGCATCATATAAGGTTATCCCATCTTTATCAGGGGCCCTCTACTAGAGCATCCGCTACAAGAACGAACGATGATCCCGCAAACAAATAACAACAAGAGAATAACTTTACCAAGAACATTACAACATTAGATAAACTTAGGTACTTACACAAATGATGCAAACCTGACGAGGTACAAGGTAGAAGAGAGGCCGATACGTCCAGCTCTTCTCCACACTTCTCACACACTCCCTATCCTAATCCTACAAGTTGGTCCAAGGTGGAGTCCCTCTACATCTCTTCTTCTTCACTTGTATCTTGGTATGTTGGTGTGTTGAATGAGGGGCTCCTCTCCACCTTTTATAGTCTATAAGGTAAGTTTGGGGCCATGACGTACAAGGAAACACTTGGGCACTGACTTCTAGAGGGTAAGATCGAATCACCCACTAAGTTGCACCTGGACGGGAGCCAAGCCAGGTTTGGCCGAGCCAGGGGTCGGCCAACCCCTAGTGGTCCCCCTCTGCACCACTTTTGTTCCACTAGTTGAAAGGTGGGTCCTAGTCTTATCCCTTGTGTGTTCCTACCTTGTAACATCAGTTTTGGTCTATTTAGTGTGCCCTTCTTATAATGAAACACAGGTCGAGATCTTCTGCGTGTTTTTCCGGTATTCACTCATGTTTTCCTTCGTATTTCACTTGTGGGTGCCTAAAAAATCATAATTCACCAAAACTTATGGAACCAATTAGAATCAAGCCCTATATCTGTGTTTGGTGTTTAATTTTCATGAAAAGATGTAGGTGTTGACGGTTGAATTTGTGACTTCAGCACCGTCAACACATCCCATGCGTTATTTTCCTTCCACGACAAAATCTTTGAGTTGTGCCATGTTAACATTTTCATACAGATCCCCATTGAGGAATTCCGTGTTTACATTCATCTGATGTAATTCTAAATCGTAATTTTCCACTAACACCATCATGATTCTAAAAGAATTCTTGCATTAGACCAGAGACAATGTCTCATTATAATCTATTACTTCCATTGTTTTTAAACCTTTGACCACAAGTATTTTATATCTCTCTACATTCTCTTTGGAGTCATTTTTTGTAGACCTATTTACATCTTACTATCTTGGCTCCTTCAGGAATTTCTTCTAAGTCCCAAACATCGTTGGTACTCATTGATCTCATTTCATCTTGTGTGGCTTGAAGGCATTTTAACGAGTGAGCGCTTCACATGGATTCTTCAAATGAGGTGGGATCACCCTCCATTTGAGTTTCTTCACTAAAATAGACTTCATAGTCATTATGTACGACTGATTTTTGACTCTTTGAGACCTTCTGGGGCCTCGTTAATTGGCACTTCTTCTATATAGGGTTGTTGTTGCTCTTCCTCATGTGCAAAAATTATTTCTATAGGCATCTGAAAGGCAAGTTCCTCATTTTCTTCGTTGTTGCAATAGGAGAACTATCAACAGGTGCTATTACCACAGTTTCCTGCACTATCCATACAACAACAACCAATATTGATAAAAAAAATGTTCATGAATCATCAGAGTAGGTACATGTACCCGTTTCTCCTCAAGATTATTTTCTCATGCTACCATGCTCCCCTTGACCATCTTGTTCTACAAGAAGATTACGTGTCTCATTCCTACAAACTTTGTAAGTCTGTCAGGACAATACAAATAATAACCTTTAGACTTATCTGCATAACCAATGAAATGATGACTAACTGTCTTGGGAACTAGTTTCCCAATGTTTAGGTTAAACACTTTGACCTCTGCTAGACAGCCCCACACATATAAATAATTGAGCTAAGGTTCTCTTACTGTCCACAATTCATACGTATTTTGGTCACCGCCTTACTTGGTACTCAATTGAGAATATGAACAGGGGTTTTCGACGCATCCATCCAAACACTTATCGATAAAGTGGAGTAACTTAGCATACTTCTTTGCGTCTTTTAGCTACTCTATTTGTTGAGGCTCGTCCAGTATGAATACTAGCCAACTATGCTGAAACGAACCGGGTTCCGCAAGTAGATCCCGACTCCCTGTATTGTATGATAGTCCCTAGATCAGTAGCTATCACATATAGAACTCATTTCAATTATATCACAGACATACTTCTTGTTAAAGTATAACATGGGTTTAATTATTACATAATCCAAAGGATAGTAGTACGAGTTTCTGGGTACAAGCCCCTTGGGCTAAAGGAAAACAAACATAAGGCAGAAGCAGTAGCTAATCATTTGGGCATCCTTCATCTTTATGTCTTTCCTCCAGAGCCAAAACTCGAGCATAGCACGAACAATTCTTAGCTTCATTCATCGTCATCGGGGTTGATATTCAAGTCGGATCCTGCATCTACCAAGCTATCCTCAAGGAATGGAATAGGTTCACATCACTATCTGTATGCAAGCTTTAAGTGGATGCAATAAGGTAAAAAAAGAGTAGCCAACAGATCAGGCTAGGGTATCCTATGCAAGCAGCACACAACATGTATATACACATATATACTTCATCAACCAAACACCTCGATGTGGGCCATTCTGGCATTCCGGGCTCCCGGTCAACTCACACCTTCCAAAACCACCAAGTCAGTGCGAGAATTCCCACTCCTCACACCTCAGCTGCCCAAGGCAGGAAATCTGCACTAGAGGGAGGTAGAAATCAAGTATCACAACTCTATGAAAATGAAGCCGGATCAAGAGTTGTACAAGACCGAGTACGTGGCTATACGTATTGTTTTCACCCTGCTGGGGTTGTACACCTAGCCCCACTCAAATCAAAGTCAGCCAGGAGAGATCCAACTGAACAACGAGACACCAATCTAATGTCACAAAACTAACAGCAACAACCACCATCCTGCTTTGCCGGGCTTGGGCGCGTCCTCCCGTGAGAGCTCACTCCGGAACTGTGAAGCCTCCCTTGCTAAATCTGGTATCGTGAGACCGGTACCCCTTCTCGCGGCACTGAACCTACCCCTGCACTGATACCCTATCCTCTTACAGGCTTGGTGCCGCGCGTAGCTAGCTCGGACCGGATCCTTCCGCATATAAGATAAGTGTGTGCATGTTTGACATAGTTCCATCACCATGGCCGCTATTCTCGGCCTTATAGTGCCAAGGCGAGCACCTTCTTCACAATGCATATTCGTCATGACGGTCTGCGGATGGCACCGATTTCAGGTATCACCCCCAACTCCTCAAGCATCCACAAGTGTTCTCCAACACAAAATGCACCCGCAACAGGTGTTCTGTAGGGTGCGCCCAACACACACCCCAATCCCCCTAATTCAAGGATCAGCTTAATTAGCTCGCCCCCAGTAGATAGTCCTAACCACCAACTCCCCAGAAGTGTATCTCCACACATGCCAAGACTATATCACCATATCCCACACATACACATACGCACGACAGGCAAAGCATCTCATAAATCCAAACAAGGTAACATGAGAGTACAAGGAATTCGCATAAATGCAATAGACTATGCAGGTTCATCTCAATGCAACATAAAGTAAAGCAATTGCATATCTAGCAAGTAATGCCTAATAGATATTCAATAAGTAGATGGGTGTGAACCTAGTGGTTCTTCGTAGTCTTCTTGGATCTTGTTGTCATCCAGGAAATCCTTCTTGGTCTTCTGGTCGTCCGAGAAGCCCTCCTAGGTCTTCTGGGCATCCGAGACATCGACTAGCTCCCTTTCATGGGGACCTAATCACCGATACACGTAAACATAAGGACCAAAGTGCAAAAATGCACAAAACTGCTCAAATAAGATCCAAATCATGACAAACCCTACTCCATCAGGTAGATCATGATTTTAGAATAACTATGAAACTGGTTTCATAATTTCGGAGATCTGGTTAATTTATTATGATTTTCTAAGGTTAAATCATTTTATAAATTAATAAATGATTAACAAAATCACACCATTAGCCATCTGGTAGCTCCAAGGCGTGACAAGTGTAACGCTAATGTAACCATGATATGGGTGTGATGTCATCATTAGGGTTAGATCTGCTGACATCAGCATTGGGCCCTACTGGCATCAGCGTTGACTAGTCAATGGGTCAACGACCAAAGGGTCAAGGGATTAGTGGGTCCCACTGGCCAGCCTCACATCGAGGCTGATAAGAGGAGCCCACACGTCATGTTAGGTAAACAAAAAGAGTAAAAGGAAAAAGGGTTAAAAGATCATTGGGCCCAAAGAGTTTTGGGCTAGCTCAGATGGCCCAAGGACTTGGCTTGGCTAAAAGGCCTCAGTCTCATGCGAAGAGGAGCCGACGGCGGCCATGGCGTTGTGTGGCCAGCGATGGTGTAGGCGGCTACGGCGATGCAGTGGAGCCTCCTTTCACTTCACCACCCTCAATCAAGTAAATTGGATCGAGCTAATATTTTGGAGAACCGTAGCACAGTGAACTTTGGTTACAGTGCCGTAGCGTTCCTCCTTGCTTTATTTAGCACTGCACGAAGAGAGTCCGCTGCCAGCGAAGGGCAAGGGCGTTCCCGATCAGGGCACGTGGGTGGAGAAGCCCTCAGGTAGATTGGATCGAGCTAGGACTTTAATTTGGAGAACTGTGGCGCAGTGAACTTCGGTTATAGTGCCCCGGTGTCCTCCCTTTGCTTCATTTAGCGTTGCGCAAAGTAAGTCCACTTGCCAGCGAATGGCAAGGGCGCCCCCGATCAGGGTGTGTGGGTGGAGAAGGACCCGGCCCTCTGACCGAGTCAGAGATCATACTAATAGATAGGTGGTAATTAGGGAGGGGATCGGTCAGAGATCATACTAATAGATAGGTGGTAATTAGGGAGGGGATGTTCGGAATACCGCTGGAAATTCACGGTAGGATAGGAGCGAACCAGCATATTAGCAGAGCCCACGCACTCCAATTCCCCAAATGTAAAAAAAGAAAGAGGCTGACCGAGGATGCATACATGTACTACTCTTTTAATAGTACAGTGTTTGTACGTTGTTATAGGATTTTATCCGGAATTACATGACACCACCAATTTTATGCTATTTTACTTTGGATCGATTTAATTGGGTTACGATTAGGATTCTGAGTGACGAACCGAGAAAGACCCACCAAACAAAATGCAGCCCAAGCCTAAAACTGACCAAGGAAACAATTCTTGCTTTAGAAATAGGTAAAGATAAAAGATAAAGATAAAGCCATCACGATACGAAGTCACCTTGATATCGGACTTATCTAATGCTGTAATGCATATTGTATTATGTCACTCTGACTCTGACCTGCTTCGAACAAGCGAAAGGCAATCTGAGCTCATATATAGCAACAAAAAACAAGACGAAGCTGCAATGCAAGGAAGCAACGGCTCACACATGGGCGGTGCCCGGCCTGAGCGTCATTACTTCCTCACCAATCCAAAGGATCCTCATTCTCATCGCAATGGCTTCTCCGCCAAGTTCCTTTGGGAGCAACAAGGCATGGCTGACTGAAATGTTGTCCCATGAGTCTTACACAGTTACACTCACCTCAATAAACAAATGGGATTAATCAACCCAAAGAACCTCTATTTAACCTGAACCCAAATCCCGTACTATACCCAAATCAAGTCAAGTCCACTCGCATCATCACTCTTAGGATACAAACTCTTTCTTCTCCCAGGCCACTCTGGTCGTCAGAGCAATGGTTCTTGGAGCGACGCTTGCCGCTGCGGCCTCATCAGTGCCATGGAGCTTCCTGCTCGGCGGGCTCCTGGGCCCGGCGCTCCTGTGGAAGGCCGGCCGGTTGCTGGACCAGATGTGGTGGCAGCCGAGGCGGCTCGAGCGGGCGCTGCGTGCGCAGGGCATCCCCGGCACGTCCTACCGCTTCCTCACCGGCGACCTCAAGGAGTACGGCCGGCTGGCCAAGGAGGCCTGGTCGAAGCCTCTGCCGCTGCGGTGCCACGACATCGCGCACCGCGTCACGCCGTTCGTCGACAACCTTGTCCGGGAGCACGGCAAGATGAGCATGTCCTGGTTCGGCCCCAACCCCAAGGTGACCATCGTCGATCCTTAGCTGAGCAAGGACGTGCTATCCAACAAGTTCGGTCACTTCGAGAAGCTGAAGGTCCCGGCGCTGTCCAAGATGCTGGGCGACGGCGTGGCGAGCCACGAGGGTGAGAAATGGGTCTGTTGGAATTGATCTCCAACGGCCAGATCCAAAGATCTGGCCAATTCCTTGATTTGCGCCCTGATAGGGGGCGTTCAGCCAAACATGGCTAGTGGGCCCCCGTCGCCCGCGCTATAAAGAATAGGAAGAGGGCCCGGGGCACGCTATCCCAAGTTCACCGCCGCCACAACCCTCTCCCACAGTCCCTACCGATCTAGGGTTAGCGCAAGGCCGACGGGAAGCTTCGCCACCGCAACCACGACATCCTCCTCCGCCAACCCCGTCATCGGCTAGTGCCGGTGGAGGCCTGAAGGACGCCGGGACTTGCGCCGTCCACTGCCGCCGCCGGATCAGCGCCTCGAAGAGCCGGACTTCCTCGCCTCCATCCTCGGCTCCATCGACGCGATGGCGCCCACCGGCAACGGCTCCTCTGCATCCACTCCCGCGGATGGTCTGTGTCTCTCATCCACCTCTCTCTCTGTCTCTCCCTTGTACTAGGTCTAGAATGAATCTCTTGATATTATACCTAGAACTTATACCCCAGTACTCGATTCGCACACTAGATGTGATCCTAGTCCAGAAACAGAGAAGATTAGAACCTAACATTGGTATCATTTGCTGATCTTGTTGTAGATCGAAGTTTTTGGGGTAAGAATCCTCAGATCAACGAACCCAGAAAAGAGAAGGAGATGAAAGATCTTAAATCGATCACGAATCGATGAACCAGAACACAGATCGATCTCGAATCGACCAAGAACCCAAGAACCCTAACCCTAGCCAAGAACAAGAATAGTGGGGCTTACCTAGTCCCTCCGCCGGTGCGCACGCCGGCCACCGTCGCGTGCGCAAGATCCCGGTCACGGCGGTGCACACGATGACCGTGCCGCCGCTCGCCGCGGCCTACAGAATCCAAGGGCGGCGTTGCCACTCGATTCCCTCTGCAGGGGATCCCGGCCGCAAGAACACGGCAAGGCGCCACCCACGGCCGCCGCTCCTCGCGAGACAGAAGGGGGAGGAGACAAGAAATGGCGCTAGGGTTTGGCACTCGTCGCCGGCCGAAGTTTTGCTCGCGCGATATGCGTGGCTGGCCATCCGATCTCGCCTCGTGCAGATCGACGGCCGGGAGCGGCCGGCAGCAACGCGGGCCAGATGAGGCCCAAGAGGGCGCTCGCGGCGCGCCACGCCGGGCCGATTCCGCGGCCCAGTCGTCGGCTGCTGGGCCTCGGGCCCAGGCGCGGGGGAGCGGCCTCGCGGAAACGGGCCGTGGGCCGTTTTCCATCTCGGGCCGCAAGAACAGTTCCAGAATTTGCTTTTTCTTTTATTTCAGAAGCATTTTGAATATGAATTTGAATGAATTTGCTTAGAATTTGATCTCTGTAAATAAATGCACCAACGTGTATTATTTTTAGAGTAGAAATTTACAAGAATTATGCTTCTGAATATTTAGAATTTTACATGTTTCCGCTGCAAAGAATTTATTTTGTCTCTATGTTAATTTGAACCAACGAGATAATTGATATAGAGGCTTATAGAATTTATTTCTCAGAATTTTCAGTATATTATAATGTTGTAATTTCTGACCAAAGTTGATATTGCAATATTATAATTTTGTTCAGAATTTTGTATACATTATATCTTTTTCTGCCCAACGGTGATTTAGATTTAATGTACAGATTATTACATGTTTTAATTTTGACCAACGTTAAATTGATACATGCATTTATTGTTGTCCTCACTAATTTTGAATTCAAATTTCAGGCTCCAATGCTATGACTTATGTGAAAGCCATTCCTGAACTGGATGGCAACAATTATGGGAAATGGTACCAGAAATTGGAGATAGCTCTGGCGATGGCCAATATAGATTTGGCCATCACAACGCCAGCTCCACAAGAACCAGAAAAGCCCGTAAGGGCACAGAATGAAGAAGCTGCTGCTTGGGCTATCCGAGAGAAGAATTATGACTCTGCTATGACCAGATATGATGCTGACAAGACACGTTGGAATGATTCCAACCGCAAGTGTCTTATGGTCATGAAGGGTTCCACTTCAGATGCCATCAAGATGGCGATCCCAGATTGTGACACCGCTTCAGAATATTTAGCAAAGGTGAAGAGTCAGTTTACTGGTTCTTCCAAGGCTTATGCTGCCATTCTTGCTGAGCAGCTTATCACCAAGAAATACACTGGCGGTGGCATCAGAGAACATATCTTAGAAATGAGCCACATAGCCAACAAGCTTAAGACAATGGACATGCCTTTGCCAGAAAAGTTCATTGTTCAGCTGGTCTTCAAGTTCCTACCAAAGGCGTTTGAGGCATTTCATGTCAACTATAACGCTTTTCCAGAAGATTGGAGTATTGACAAGCTGATTGGCATGTGTGTCCAAGAAGAAGATTGCCTTAAGAACTCCAATGGTGGTGAGCTTGCTTTTCAAGTTCAACACAAGAAAAAGAATTTCCAGAATAAGAACTTCCAACATAACAAGAGACCTTTCCCACTAGGCAAGAATCAGCATGAGAGTGGCCCTTCCAGACCACCTCCACAGAAAGACTGGGAAAATTTTCCAGTTGAACAAGACCAGTGCCTGAAGTGCAAAATGAGAGGGCACTACAAGAGGGACTGCCCAGAATTCCTGAAAGAGTTGTTAAGAAAGGGTGAGGACACCATTACTTTTGTAGATGAATCCCTGTATTTAAGTTATGACAAATCCACTTGGTGGATTGATTCTGGTGCAACTACTCATGTTGCTAATTCTTTACAGGGATCAAGTATGAGGAGGACCCTGCCAAGAGGCGCAAGAAGAATTAAAGTTGCAAACGGTGTAGAAGCTGAAGTCGAAGCCATTGCAGAATTTTATTTAGAATTACATAATGGCTTTGTACTTTGTTTGAGAGATGTTCTTTATGTACCGTCTTTGCAATGAAACTTAATAAGTGTGTCTAAATTAGATGATGACGCTATTGCTTGTCATTTTGGTGATGGCAAGTGTAAGATACAAGTTAATTCAGAATGTGTTGGTCTTGCCTTCCGACAAGACAAATTATATTTGCTTTCATTATCTGAGAATTTGAATGCAGTATGTTCTGAGAATAAAAATGCCTCCTCATATGAGAATGTTACTAAGAAACGAAAGCGAATTGATGCAATTTCGTCAAAATTATGGCACTGTCATTTAGGCCATATTTCGAGGGGGAGAATAGAGCGCTTAGTGACAACATCAATTCTTCCACCGTTAGAATTTTCAGATTTAGAACAATGTATTGATTGCATTAAAGGAAAATTCGTTAAGAACATAAAGAAAGGTGCCAAACGAAGTGCGGGAATTCTAGAAATAATTCACACAGATATATGTGGACCATTCCCTGTCACTACTGTAGATGGTTATGTTTCTTTCATAACATTTACAGACGATTACTCGCGTTATGGCTACATTTATCCAATTAAAGAACGATCAGAAGCATTAGATAAATTCAAGATATTCAAAGCAGAAGTAGAAAACCAACATGATTTAAAGATTAAGATAGTCAGATCCGACCGTGGGGGAGAGTTCTACGGTCGACACACCCCCTATGGCCAAGTTCCAGGACCTTTTGCAAGGTTCCTTATGGAAAATGGCATAGTTGCCCAGTATTCTACACCAGGCGAGCCTCAGCAGAACGGAGTAGCAGAAAGAAGAAAACGTACCCTGATGGATATGGTCAGAAGTATGATGAGCTACTCCACGTTACCGATTAATTTGTGGATGGAGGCGTTAAAAACAGCCATTTACATTCTTAATCGGGTGCCAAGTAAATCGGTGCCGAAAACACCGTATGAACTATGGACATGAAGAGAACCCTCGCTTAATCATTTTCGCATATGGGGCTGTCCAGCTGAGGCCAAAGTGTTTAATCCAAACATTGGGAAGCTAGATCCCAAGACAGTCAGTTGCCATTTTATTGGCTATCCAGAAAAGTCTAAGGGATATCGCTTTTATTGTCCCGACAGACACACGAAGTTTGTAGAAACAAGACACGCTGCCTTCTTAGAAGATCAGATGATCAGGGGGAGCATAGTAGCCAGAAAAATCGACCTTGAGGAGAAGCGGGTATACATTCCCACTTCGATGATTCAAGAGCCTTATTTCTCGTTACCTGTGGTTGTGGCACCGATAGAGCAGGAAACTGCAGTGCCAACACCTGCTGTCAGTCTACCTGATGTTGCAGTGCAAGAAACTGCGGTGTCACCACCTGTTGTTGGTTCTCCTAGCTTGGCATTAAATGGAAATGAGGACCCTGTTCCTCAGGACCAAGTAGAACCCATTGCCATGGATGAGGAGGAGCAACAACAGCCTCCTGTGCAAGAAATACCAGTCGCAGTGGCCCCGAGAAGGTCACAAAGAACTAGAAAACCAGCTATTTCTAAAGACTATGAAGTCTATCATAGTGAAGAAATACAGAATGAGGGTGATCCCACCTCTTTTGAAGAAGCCATGAAAAGCGCCAATTCATCCAAATGGTTTGCAGCCATGGAAGATGAAATGAGATCCATGAATACCAATAAAGTTTGGGACTTAGAAGAAATTCCCAAAGGAGCCAAAACAGTAGGCTGCAAGTGGGTCTACAAAACAAAATGTGACTCCAAAGGGAACATAGAAAGATATAAAGCGCGGCTCGTGGCAAAAGGCTTCACACAAAGAGAAGGAATAGATTACAATGAGACATTCTCTTCGGTCTCATGTAAAGACTCTTTCAGAATAATAATGGCCTTAGTGGCACATTATGATTTAGAATTGCATCAGATGGATGTGAAAACGGCATTTCTAAATGGGGATTTGTATGAAGATGTCTACATGGCACAGCCCAAAGGTTTTGTCATGGAAGGCAAAGAAAATTTAGGATGCCACTTGAGAAAATCGATTTATGGCTTGAAGCAAGCCTCGAGGCAGTGGTACTTGAAATTTGATGAAACAATTTGAAAGTTTGGATTTAAAGAAAATGAAGAGGACAATTGTATTTATGCGAAGTTCAAGAACGGAAAATTTATTTTCCTCATCTTGTATGTGGATGACATTCTGCTAGCTAGCAGTGATGTTAATCTACTACTGGAGACAAAGAAATTCTTGTCCTCAAAATTTGATATGAAAGATCTTGGTGAAGCTTCGTTCGTCTTAGGAATTGAGATTCATCGAGATAGAAGAAGAGGGATTTTAGAATTATCACAGAAAGCATACTTAGAAAAGATATTAAAGAAATATGGTATGCATGTGAGCAAGCCCACACCTGCTCCAATAGTCAAGGGCGACAGTTTCGGAAAACATCAGTGTCCCAAGAACCAGTATGAGCTCGAGCAAATGAAGGCAGTGCCTTATGCTTCGGCTGTCGGAAGCTTACAGTATGCACAAGTGTGCACACGCCCTGACTTAAGTTTCGTTACCGGGGTACTTGGCAGATACCAGAGTAATCCAGGCATAGAGCACTGGAAAATGGTAAAGAAAGCTTTGCGCTATGTGAGGGGCACAACTGGCCTCATGCTAACATATAGAAAATCAGAAACTTTAGAAATAGAAGGGTATTCAGATTCAGATTTTGCAGGAGATGCAGATGATAGAAAGTCCACATCTGGATACATCTTCACTCTTGCAAAAGGAGCAATATCGTGGAAAAGCTCCAAACAGACAGTTACAGCATCCTCCACGATGTATGCTGAATTTGTGGCATGTTATGAGGCCTCGGGGCAGGTCACATGGCTAAAGAAATTCGTACCCGGATTGAAAGTGGTCGACAGCATAGAAAAACCACTGAAATTATACTGCGACAACGAGCCAGCAGTATTCTATGCTCATAACAACAAGTCGAGTGGTGCTGCCAAACACATCGACATCAAGTTTTATGTTGTTAAGGAGCAAGTCCAGGATCAAACTATTTGTCTAGAACATATCAGAACGAACAAGATGTTAGCGGATCCGCTTACAAAAGGCCTACCACCCAATGTGTTCAGAGAACACTTAGCCGGCATGGGTTTAAGGGAAAGCCTATGATTCCTGGACAAAGAGGGCCCTAGAATAAGAATCTGTTTCAGACCGGAAAGGTGATTGTGGCTGTTAATCTGACAGTAATAATTGTCATGACGAGGCATGCTCTATACACTGATCTGCGATGGAATGGATAAACTCAGATACAGAACAAGAATAAGAACAATGAGAGATCAAGGGGGAGAATGTTGGAATTGATCTCCAACGGCCAGATCCAAAGATCTGGCCAATCCCTTGATTTGCGCCCTGATCGGGGGCGTTCAGCCAAACATGGCTGGTGGGCCCCTGTCGCCCGCTCTATAAAGAATAGGGAGAGGGCCCGGGGCACGCTATCCCAAGTTCACCGCCGCCACAACCCTCTCCCACAGTCCCTACCGATCTAGGGTTAGCGCGAGGCCGACGGGAAGCTTCGCCACCGCAACCACGACGTCCTCCTCCGCCAACCCCATCATCGGCCAGTGCCGGTGGAGGCCTGAAGGACGCCGGGACTTGCGCCGTCCACTGCCGCCGCCGGATCAGCGCCTCGAAGAGCCGGACTTCCTCGCCTCCATCCTCGGCTCCATCGACGCGATGGCGCCCACCGGCAACGGCACCTCTGCATCCACTCCCGCGGATGGTCTGTGTCTCTCATCCACCTCTCTCTCTCTCTGTCTCTCCCTTGTACTAGGTCTAGAATGAATCTCTTGATATTATACCTAGAACTTATACCCCAGTACTTGATTCGTACACTAGATGTGATCCTAGTCCAGAAACAGAGAAGATTAGAACCTAACAGGGTCAAGCACAGGAGGATCCTCAATCCTGCATTCCATCTTGAGAAGCTCAAGGTAATCAAATTTTCTGATACAATACTAAATTCATTTTTCCTTTTCCCTGTACAAGATGTTTCATAAACCTTACAATAAAGCATGGTCAGGAGTATGCATAATTAATTGATCCATTGAGTCCATGATTGTGCTTGTCGATCTGCAGCGCATGCTGCCAGCGTTTTCTGCGTGCTGCGAAGAGCTGGTCAGCAGGTGGTCCGAGTCCCTTGGCTCGGAGGCTTCGTTGGAGCTGGACGTTTGGCCTGAGCTGCAGAACCTCACTGGAGACGTCATTTCTCGCACCGCATTCAGCAGCAGCTACCACGAAGGAAGAAGGATTTTCCAGCTGCAAGCCGAGCAAGCTGTGCTTGTCATGACCAACATTCAGAAGATTATGATTATTCCTGGTTACATGTGAGTTAGTACTTAGTATGCATATACTCCTATATATTAGTGTTTGCCTGCAATCCTAGTCCAGTACTAAATCGTTTTCGGGTTTTATCTTTGTCAGGTCCTTGCCTACCAGAAGCAGCAGAAAGATGCGCAAAAACAACAAAGAGATCGAATCAATTCTAAGAGATATAATAGGGAAAAGAATTCGAGCAATGGAACAAGGAGAAAGCACCAAAGATGACTTGTTGGGCCTACTGTTGGAGTCAAACATGAGACAAGCAGAAGAGAATGGCCAATCGGGCATGGGGATGACAATTGAAGATGTTATCGAGGAGTGCAAGGTGTTCTACTTTGCAGGAATGGAGACCACATCGGTGCTACTCACGTGGACAATGGTTGTACTAAGCATGCACCCAGAGTGGCAGGACCGTGCGAGGGAGGAGGTGTTAGGTTTGTTTGGCAAAAACAAGCTTGAGTACGAAGGCTTAAGCCGCCTCAAAACCGTGAGTACTTGTTTAGTAGGTTACAATTTTTTCTTTCTGTAATTGATTGTGCAATTAGAAAATTTGTGACTTATTATACTGATACATGTGCAGTTGACCATGATCCTTTACGAGGTTCTCCGGCTGTACCCCCCAGCCATTTCTTTTGTCCGGAAAACATACAAGGAGATGGAGATTGGAGGCATAACCTATCCTGCCGGCGTGATCTTGGAGTTGCCCGTGCTCTTCATTCACCATGACCCGGATATTTGGGGAAGTGATGTGCACGAGTTCAGGCCAGACAGATTCTCTGAGGGGATCTCCAAGGCGTCCAAGGACCCGGGCGCATTCCTCCCATTCGGTTGGGGGCCACGCATTTGCATTGGTCAGAACTGCGCCTTGCTAGAGGCCAAGATGGCGCTGTGCATGATCCTTCAGTGATTTGAGTCCGAGCTAGCACCGTCATATACTCATGCACCGCATACTGTGATAACCTTATATCCCATGCATGGTGCGCAAATTAAGCTCAGAGCAATATGATCACAGCATGGTGTTCATCGTTAATGGCCTTAGCTTGTTTGTGTGGATGTAACTGAATGTAACATAGAAATCAAATAGGCCTTGCCGTGTTGATGTTGGAAATAAACTAATTTCATTGGGCTTTTTTTTCTTTCATGTATCATCATTGGTCTTTTATAAGTTCATTATGTTCTTTTATACTCATTAAACATTTGGATTTATAAATCTTTTTGTAAAGCATTGTCGTATTGTACATTACTACATTATTAGTATGGCAAAAATGTGTTTAGGCCATTGCTAGATGAATAGATCATGTTGTTATTACCATTCGTACACATGTGGTTGAGTATTGTCCATGATTCAGATTTATTGAGTACCAAGTTATCTGTTTCAAACTGAACTACTCATGACATAACAATTGACAGCCCTATGGCTTTTCGAGTTATATTAAGGAGCGAGAGTTGGAGGTTGGAGTTCACTATTTTTTTCAAGGGGTCCTTTTGGAGACAAAATCTTATCATGCATGTAACTTAGGACCTCATGGTAGTGTTGTCTCTTAAACTAGGGCCTCAAGATTGATCAACTATTGTTGAGCCACATCACCCTGATTGAGAAACCAAGTTGACAAAATTCTTGGTTTGATTGTGATGAGTGATTCGACTAATGATGAAATGGATTTGAAGACTTTCGAGAATGCATAAAGTTCTTGTGTCTATACTTGACTCTTCGGTTGTGTTTAGCCTTTGCCCTTTCTTTGGGAACCGAGAGTTTTTTTGTGGAGCTTTATTGATCCGTTGTCATGTCAAGTGACCTTGTGTTTTGCTTTTATTTGGATATTGGTCATTTGAATGAGTTCTATTTTTCTTTCAAATAATCTTTTGTTTAGGTTGTCAATGTACTCATTAAAGGGGTGGGGGGGATTGAGAAGATCAAGTTGAAATTTGCCTTGGTTTGTAGTTGTGATGAGTGATTGACTAGATGATTTGAAGCTTTTTCGGATTAGTTCATATTTCCTATGTGCTTCATTGTGTTAATGACTAACCGGAGGTTTTGTGTTGTGTGGATTGTATTATGGTGAGTGTAGTACAATGTATTTATGTGTTTTGTCTCTTGGCTCGTGATGTGCAGGAGTAGGATACGATATGATGCCAACGATATTGCGGTGAAGGTCAAGTGAAAGGTTCATGCCGATGGACCAAGGGCGGTGAAGGATGAACATGTGTGGGCTTAGACTAAGGGACCCGAGTGTCAGACCCGGGGCAGCAGGACTGCTCACAGGCGTAGAACATTCTAGAGTAAGCGATAGCGCATGGAATGTACCTTACTTATTTTGTAACTACCCGAATAAGCGTAAAACTAGCTGTAGTACAAGGAAACTACCCGATCCGATTGTAGTAGGACTCCAACAGTACTTGACTAGGACTTTCCATGTAACCCTGTCCCTTGGACTATATAAGGGCGGGTAGGGACCCCATCGAAACATAGACAACAACACATCAACCTATAAGGCAATACAAGCAACCACACAGGACGTAGGGTATTACGCACCTCGCAGCCCGAACCTGTCTAAATCGTTGTGTTCTTTGCACCATCGGGTTCCAGAGCTAGTCGATCCATTGTCTACAATCCTACTGCTAAGGGTATCCCTGGTCAGGCTTAGCAGCTAAACACCGACAGCTGGCGCACCAGGTAGGATTCGGCGAGTTCATCAGCGAATTTGATGGCCACCTTCGCTTTCAACACCATGGCGCTTGATCAAGGCACCACCTTCATCTTCGGCTCCTTGGTCTGCATCACCAATGGCTCAAGCGGCTTCGATAGCCACCTGACCAACCCCAAGGAGCTGGAGGCGATCTTGGCGAAAAGGAGCAACTTCGCCGACTGTTCAAGCAATCTCGGCGAGATGTTGCTCCCAGACCTCGCCAAAGAGATCGAACAAAAACTCATCATCAACTCGAGTTCTACTCGGTCTTAGATTAATCTCAGTCTGAATTCCACTTGGTCTGGGACTCTCTGTGTCCAACCCACCTTCAGGTTGCACAATTCATCGGGCACAAGCAGCCGATCGTGCGCATATCAACCCGCACGATCTGAACTAAGATTTCACCAATGTGGTAGACCCAATCTTCAACACCCCCATTGCCGCAATGGCCGCAGCCACCATCCGCCTCATGCAGATTCCAAGGAACGTCGAAACAGATCGCATAATTCAACTAACCCGCTGTTGGTATTTCTTAACATTCACAGAATAATCCGCAAGCGTACGGAAGATACCGTTGTAGCACTTCACCCGGAAGTATTCAGGGTATCGTAATTTCCACAGGGAACGGATGTGTAACGATCTTCTAGCTAGTTTAACCCAGGAGAAGAAGAGGTAGGCGAGCTTCGGGTAGTGTGGTTTATCTAAGGTTAAAGATCAAGGCAAGGTAAACTTAGGCTCGTCACTTGTTTACTTCGGGCACCGGTCTGACCCAGGTATGTTAGGGACCTCCGCCTTGTGGCTCTACGCCATACTCGGACAGGAGGGAGTACACTAACCACAAAGCAGCTTCGTAGCGGACCGACAGGGCTGTCACCACCTGCGGTCTACCCCGCAATACTGTGGAGCACGAGGCAAACAAAGGTAATCTATGACCTAAGCACCACGCTTAAGCCTTCGACTACTTACTCTAGCGTTGCGCAGGGTTACCCGTCTTTATCAGGGGCCCTCTACTAGAGCAACCATTACGAGAACGGACGATGATCCCGTAAACAAATGAATAACTTAAGAACACTGAACCACGAACTTAACGAAAGATGAACTTCGAATACTTACTCAAATGATTCGTACCCGCCGAGGTACAAGACGAAGAGAGGCCGACACGTCTGGCTCTTCTCCAATCCTTCTCCCGCACACTCCCTCTACTCTACTAATACAAGTGGAGACCTACTACTACTTCTCCAACAAGTGGAATAATGATGGAATGAGTGAATGACTTGAGAGGGTGTGTGGGGCTCCTTTTATAGCTCCAAAGGTCGGTTCCCGCCATCAACAAATATGGGAACATGGATAACCGCCTTCTTGAGGATAAGAATGAGCTTCCCGCCAAATCTCAGCCTGGTTCACTGCCATGTGGGGTCGGCCGAACCCTGTTGGCCGCCTCTGGCCACCACCTTCTGCTGGGTCTCTGCTTGGTGGGTCCTGATGTCAGATAGGTCGGTGCCGAGGCTGGATTGGTCGGTTTGGTCTAGTTTGTGGGCCCTCTTTGTTGGTATGACACAGTGTCGGATATTCTATGCATTTTTGTTGTGTCTTTCGTCTGTTTTGGCTCTATTCCAGGTGTGGGTGCCTGCAATCCATGAATTACTAAAACTCGTGGAAATGGTTAGTATTAAGCCCTATAAATACTTTTGGTGTTCGAAAGTTATGAAAAGATGCAGGAGTTGATGGCTTTATTTCTGACTTAAGGGCCGTCAACACCCGCAACGTCATCACACAGCTCGAGCGACAAAATCCCTTATCCTCAATACATGGCACGGCTTCTAGGGCAGCAACCTCAGTAGAACCTCAAGCTAGCCGCACCCCTAGGCGGCCACTGTCACTAACCACAACAACAATAACAAAGAGCCCATGAACAGCAAGAGGTCGCCAGCTACAACGCCCCAGGGCTGAGCGAACAACAGCCAATCACGCTCCAAGACCGGAGAACCAACAGAATCATGGTCAGAACAATGACTGTGGCCGCAACAATGAGGGAGTTGCAACCTCAGGAGTCGATTGTCTTATGTGGAGCTTAGGGTAGGGAAAAGTTGCGGCATACCTGTTCCTCTTGTGTTGCCAAGTCAAAGACCGGATCCTTTAGGAGAAACAAGTCATAATCCTTGATCAAGGTGTGCAAGTGTGTGGATTTTGTGGATGATATATGAACTCGTTTCATGAGCTATTTCTCTCTTATTTTCTTTTGGACATGGGCTAACTTTCTTTTGAAACACATTGGTCCTTCATGTGTCCACATTTCTTTTTCTCTCTCTTTTTTTTGAATACTTTGGACCTTCATGTGTCCATTTTTTTTAACAGTCCAAATCCTTTCAACTTGGAGAGAATAGCCATGAAGAACATGGAGTTTTTATTTTGTGGAATGGGTGCACAACTTCCATTGTAGAAGTTGGTAAAATATGTGGAGTGTACATGATCTTGATCATGGGAATATGAAATGCATCTCTCAAAAGGGTCACAACAATTTGACAATGCTCAAAGAGATAACAAGTTGCATGTGTAGAAGGTTTTAAATTTAATGTAAGGCCTTGGATAGGAATTTTATAAACAAATGAGGAGCCATGCTATCAGAATTTTTATTTTTTAAAAAGAAAATTCTAAGTACTTTGCAAGGGAGAACTAGGTTCCATTCATTTTAACCATATCGCAAAAGTCAATTACTAGATTAGCATGGGCTCCCTATCATGAATTGTTTCACAAGAATGAGGTAAACACAAGGAATAAAGTGTATGCAAATTTTATCTTTAAGTGCATGGAGTGCATGGTTCTTTTTAATTCTCATTTATTTGCATAGGATTTTCTGTTAGAACATAGGGGAAATAGGTTTAGAAATACAAACCGAGGTCCAGGAGAAAGTGGGGCCGAGATGAGCTTCCCTTGGGCTCGGCCGAACCCATGGGTCGGCCGGCCCATGGGTAGCCCCTCTGGCCTTGTTCTTTTCGTGTGTGGCCCGTCTCGATGCTGTGTGTTGTGTTAGGTGCATGCTGCTCCCCCACACTGGTCTTTTGCCTGCGATCTTATTCAAAAACACATGGAAACAAAAACAGAACTCTGCTGGTTTGAAGATAGGGGAGTTGATCTCTTTATTCAATTATCAAATATGGGGGCACATTACAATTTGAAGGGAAATACATGAAAATAAATGCTGCAAGTAAAGTGGTAATGTGCCCAAAGGATACTGTGAAGGGTGATGTGCAGTCTAGAGGTTGCCCTTCTCAACTCGCTTTTCTAGGCATTCTATCTTAACGCCTAGACTGCGGCGGAGCGTGTCGTAGTTGTCCTTGACGGACTTGAGCTCTAAAGTGAGCTCCGCCACGCGGTCGCTCAGCTTCTTTTGCCCATCGCGCAACTTGAACATCGTGCAGAGGAGCTGGGCGACCTTAGGTCCCTTGAGGACCTGCTCATCCTCGCTCTCATACTGCCCACCGGGACGTGTAATCGGAGGAGGGGGATGTGTCTCTTGACGCACTTGGCACCCTTAGGGGAGGATGCCATGGACTCAGCTTCTCCTTTATCCTTAGGAGAGAGTCCGGGCATCAACCCCTTGCCGTACATTGAAGACCATCCGACGGCTGCGACGACTTGGAGAAGTTTGCTTTGACCCGACGCAATCGTCCCGATGTCGCCACGCGTCCTTCTGGAATCTTCACGGGGGCAGAGTTCGGGGGCGGTTTTGAAGGAACCGCGAAACCTTCCCGCGCGATGTTTCCGGCACACCCGCCAAGCCCGATGTCGCCACGTGTCCGACCTCCCGCCGGACCCTCTCTGACGTCGATGCATCCCAGCCGTTGGTTTTTCCCGAGCTACCAACAAACGCCACGCCGTCCCGCCTTGGCGCCAGGAGTGGATCGCAACGCGGCCCAGCAGTGGCCCAAGCATCTGGGCCGCCCTTCCCCACCGCACGGTCGTCCGGTTGGGCCTCCAATGCCACCGCAAGGTCTCCCGCCTCCGCATGGTCGTCGAGCTCCCTGCCACCGCAACGCCGCCGCATGGTGCATCGCGACTACACACAGTTAGTCCACTCCACGTGTTGACAATCACTCATCACACCAAGGAGCAGGCCTCCACTGCCTCTCAATCTCCCCCTTGATGAGTGCAATGTCAACACCACACCCCACACGGGCACTGGTGAACGAAAAGGATAACCAAAAAAGAAATAGAAAATAGCGAGAGCTAACTCAAGTGATCAAAAGCGAAGGAAAGCCAGAAAAGATCACTTGAAGCTAGCAAGGCCAAAAGAGTCAGTCCCCAAGACAAGGGCAACGGCTCGACACACTGACTCCAAAACATGCTTGACCCCTCAAGAAAGAGGCAAGGCTCAAAACAGCCAAGCATGTGCAAAGCTGGTCCCTCCAGAAAGAGGCAAAGCTCAACACAACCAGTAAAGAGCATGAAAAGCTCAAAACTCCCCCTGAAATGCAGCTCCCCCTCACTATGCAACTCTCCCCCGATGTGTGCACACTCAAAGACTGGAACTTGCACAATCTCTCCAAATTCTCCCCCTTGTTGACAAAGCACATGTCAAGGAAACTCCCCCTGCCTATATGCTCCCCCTGGAAATATGCCATGAAGTGCAATGCATGCATGCCTAACAAGCTTCCAGGTACAGAACAAGAGCATTTGCAAGGGTCTAAACAGCACAGCATATGAGGGTGCATATACAAAGACAATGCATGGAGAGCTCATAAGAATATATCGATACAGATCGTGAGCAGTCATTTATCATTTGTAAAAGAAAAAGCATCACCATAAAGGACCTATCATACTAGAAGGTAAACAAGTATGCTAGTGCTAGCAAGAACATACCGGTGAGCTAACCAAAGCATATCACAGCAACTGCCACTCAAGCAACGAAAAACTTGTCAAGATTAAAGTTTGATACCACATGAAAGCCCTTAATTTCTCAACAAGAAGAAGTGGTGCTAGAGGTTGAAAACTTGCAAGTGCTTAACTTAGCGAATGTGCCAAGCCTAGGTTAGGGACCATCAGAAGCTTAAGACAACACTCTCAGTCATCCATAGCCTTGTCCAAGTTCTCCAGAGGAGCAGTCTCGGCACAAGATCAGTGGTGCAAGTAATCCCACCTGGATCTTTTCACTCAGAGCAAAGCATGATATACCAAATGTTGGATTTTTGAAATTGAATACCAATTATAACACACCAACAGGAAGCAAAAGAGGGCATCTTGTTGCATATGATAGCAAAGGACCTAGCCACTAAGCATGAAACAAGATAGCATAAGCATACAAGCCTACACATGCTAGTAGCAGATCCTGAAGGTGACCATGATTTATGATTTTCAAAGAATAAAATAGCTAAGCTCAGAGCAAATATACAACATATTCAAAAGAGCTAGCTACACATGGTCAAAGCATATATACAACTCATAGCATAGCACAAGGCACAAGCAAATGCAGATATCATACAAGAGAAGCTGGTGCAAGTGTAATGCATATGAGCAAATGCTATGCAAAATGGTATGTACACAAAAAATGCAAGAAAAAGCAAAGAAGAAAGAAAAAACAAATCCTAAACTACAGAAACAACTACCCAACTCAAAATGGGTAGCACACGCCAAGCTCTCCCCGCAAGCGAGCATAGGTGGCTTGTTCTAGGGGCTTGGTCAGGATGTCGGCTACTTGATTATCAGTGGAAACATGGGTCAGCTTGACATCACCCTTCTCATAATGATCTCTCAGGAAGTGGAACTTCACGTCTATATGCTTGGAGCGAGAGTGTAGGACGGGGTTCTTGGCTAAGCTTATGGCTGATGTGCTGTCAATGAAAAGGGGAACTCTGCCATAGGTTAGGCCATAATCACTGAGAGTGTGTCTCATCCAAAGGATCTGGGAGCAGCAACTAGCAGCAGCTATGTATTCGGCTTCTGTGGTGGAAAGAGCTACACTAGTTTGCTTGCGGGTAGACCAAGACACAAGAGAAGTTCCAAGAAACTGGCAGGTGCCTGAAGTCGACTTGCGATCAATCCGACACCCACCATGATCAGCATCAGAGAAGCCAACCAACGCAAGAGAAGAGGAAGAAGAGTACCAAAGGCCAAACTCTGGAGTGTATCGAAGGTACCTGAAAATCCTCTTCACAGCGTTCCTGTGAGAAGTGCGCGGAGAAGCCTAAAACCTCGCACAGAGACAGACCGCAAACTGGATGTCGGGTCTGGTGGCCGTCAGGTACAGGAGCGAGCCGATCATGCTCCTGTATTCCTTCTGGTGCACAGCTACACCTTCAGTGTCCTCATCTAGCGCCGTAGAAGGTCCCCGAAGTCGAACTTCTTGAGCATGTCCTTGGTGTACTTTGCCTGGTGGACGAAGGTGCCCTCCTGGGTTTGCTTGATGTGCAACCCGAGGAAGAACTGAAGCTCACCCATCATAGACATCTCAAACTCCCTGCTCATATCATCAGAAAAGCTAGAAACAAGAGAGTGAGAGGAGCCACCA